>NC_134551.1:12865886-13495537 GCF_025594145.1 Primulina tabacum | reverse complement strand
ACAAAGCCGACACAAAAGTTATGCCGACAAGCAACGAAGAGAATTAGAATTTGCAGTGGGGGACCACGTATTTGTGAAAATAGCGCCTATGAAGGGTGTTATGCGATTTGGCAAGAAATACAAACTTAGTCCAAGATTCATAGGCCCGTTTGAGGTTTTGGAGAGAATTGGAACACTAGCCTATAAAGTGGCATTGCCACCGATTCTATCTGAAGTCCACAATGTGTTTCATATCTCGATGCTGAGAAAGTACATGTCGAACCCTTCACATGTACTAAAGCATGAACCTCTACAATTGACTCCAAATATGAATTATGAGGAAAGGCCTATACAAATCTTAGGTAGGTAGGAAAGAATACTCCGAAACAAAGTCACTCCAATGGTCAATGTCAAGTGGCTAAATCATTCGGAGGAAGAAGCTACTTGAGAAACCGAGAGGGACTTGAAGAGTTGCTACCTGGAGTTATTCGATAAATTCTAATTTCGAGGACGAAATTTTATTTAAGGGGTGGTTTGGGGGGGAGGAATTGTAAGGTCCAAAATTAAGACGACGTAATCCAACTTCATGCAAATCTAGGAAAAATAGAAAATAGTTAATTAATTGATTTTAATTGCTAAATTTATTATGTTGTTAATGTTTATATGATTTTATATTTGTTTCTACTTGGATGCATTAAAATGTATTTTAAAAATGTTATTCGAGTTGCGATAGAGGATAAGACCGATGGCTGAAAAATAAAAAATAATTTATTAAATAATTGTTATTAATTATTTAAAATAAGGTTGATGTTTTTTGTTATTTTTGAAAATAAGGAGTTTTGAGGTGATTTTATACGCCGAGACGTAATTTTTATCGGTATTCGATTTTCAAAAAATATACGAATGTTTTGACAACTCGGCTAATAATTTCACGAACTTTTCTAAAGGAAATATATTTTTTTTAAATGTACAAATGGACTTATTTTGCTTAGTATAGCTTTCTAGCGGGCCCAAAGCTTGCACACTTATTATTTATTAAATAATAAAGCCCAAAATCCCTATCCGCATCTTTTATCAAATACACGTCCATACCCCTAAACAATTCAAAAGGACTCTTTTCCCTCACAAATAACACACGCACACACGAAGCATCAGCAAGCGAGTTTCGGTTTTTCTCGAGGAATTCAGCCCAAGGTTTTCTCGTCGCCATTCTTCAAATCGTCAACGGATTTTCTTGCGTTAAGTACGCAAAGGCACGCCATAATTCTTTCTTTTCTCATCTATCACACCCTAAATATGTATTTGAATATGATTTGCATGAAAAACAAGTATCATTTTTGTTATTTTCGTTTTTATGCATACACATGGGTTTAAAGCATGATTTTCGATCCAAAACTTGAGAATTATTTACATGAAAAGGCTTCCATGATTAGGGATTGTTTGTGGAACGTTTTTACACGAGTTAAGGGTCCTAGAATGCACGTTGATAGGCTGAACATGAATATGAAACAAGCTGGAACAGAAGCCTCACGTTTTATTGTCAAGGGCTCGGGTTAAGGGGAACAACCATGCATGGCTTGGATTTGGCTCGACCATTGCTGGGCTGTTGTGGTTGGGTCAGGAGAGGAGTCCTAGCCACGCTAGGACTCAAGAACAGTGGCTGGGAAGGAGTCCTAGCTCTACCCACGGCTGTCGAGGGATCCAGCTGTGCGCAGGGACTTGTGGCTTGGCCAGGGTGGATAGGGCTGGGCTAGGCTAGGTCTCTAGGGTCCTGATAGGGTTCACGAGGGGCTGGGTCAGGGGCTGGCTTGATGGTTAGAGTTCTAGCTAGGTTCGTCCTAATGCACTTGGGTTTCTCGGCCGCGACACTTGCTGCTAGTGTAGGTGGCTTCGGGCAGGCTAGGGTCGAGTCCTAGGGGTCCAGTGGGTTCAGTAAGGTCCAGGGGAGGTCTGGTCAGAAGTTGGCTCAAGATGGCTCGGGCTTGGCTTGTGGAAACCTGGAGCTGGCTCATGGGTTTTAGCTTAGGGTTCGACCTTAGGGTGCTGAAATGGTTTAGGTTTGAAACATTGTTCAACGAGGGTCGAATCATAGTTCACGAGGGCTAATTAAATATAAAAAGTCTATGATTTAAAATTTTGAAATTTTATATTAAAGTTCAAATTTAATTCGGGATTAAAACACATTAAGAATTTACAATTTAAGAACAAATAAAAAGCCATGAATTTAAGCTAAATAAAAATATGAGTAATTTAATTTAAGTTTAAATAATTATATGGGATGGTCTAGAGTCAACGAAAATAAGAAAAGGTCAAAATCGTGAAATTTTACGTCTAGGGGTAAAACAGTAATTTTACAGCCTAGAAATTAGTAGACATCATTGCAGTGCTCTTAATGCTGTTTTATATGTTAAAATGTTTATTTTAAATATTTTTGGAATTTGATAATGAAACGTTAACGTTAAAAGATATGTTGCATGATTGGTTTAAAAAAAAATGAATATTATATGCATGAATTTTATAAAGTGATGAAAGTATGAAATGTTGAAGGAAGTGAAGTAATTGTGACTAATACGAATACGATGATATGTGAATACGTAAGGCCAAGGCATAGTTGACGGGCGAGAGTGTCGCTGATGTCCCCGCCGCCTAGTAATGTTGTTACATGTAGATGGATCCATCGACCCCTAATACGAATACGAAAGTAAGAATTAACGATCTAAAATTCAACGAAAAGGAATACGTATACGTTTATGATGAATAAGAATATGTTTATGATTATATGAAAATGGTTAAGTTATGCATGATTATGAATTGCTATTTTAAGTAAAAGTATTTTCACTGTTGCATGTTATCTGTATACATATTATTTGCTATCAAGAATATGATGTGTTGAGTCTTTAGACTCACTAGGTGTGATTGATGCAGGTGAGTATGATGTTGACGGTAGTGGAGGTCTTGATGGTTGATCTGACTGGACTGAAGGTGCAGAATAACCCGAGGACCAGCGCTTGTTTTCAGCATTTAGGATTAAAGGTTTATGTTAAATTTTTTTACGACTTTTATCATGCTTTTGAGTGGTTTTGGAGAGGTTGTTAGCATTGGATTTATTTTAAGTTATGATTGACAAACGTTTGACGATTTTATGTTTTGGATACTTGCTTTTGAATTTTCAAATACAGTTGGTTGTTTTATTTTAAAATGGTGTCAAAATATTTTATATGTACTCGGTTGATCACCTAGGAGTTGTAAAAAAAAATTTCTAGTACTTTTTAAGAAAAACTAGTTAAATAGTAGCGGGAAACTGATCGTACAGTGAGACTCAATAATTGTATCTGTTGCAGCTTGAATATGTTCCTTGAGATTTGTGTTTCGACTTTTCCGACATCTATGCTGAAACATTTTGTTTTTAAGTGTTGCTGCAACGTCCATTATTGTACCTTGATCGTACAATAGCTTTTGTATTGTTGTGCATAGCTGGAATCCACTTAGATAAGCTTGTCTTGATTTTCAACTGATTGATTCTTAACTGATGTACTTAACTAGTCATCTGAACTGATATTCAACTGGGCTGGTGAGCTGGGCTCTCCATCAGTTGAGCACTTCATCAGCTGGCCGGGCTTTTGAAGGTCTTTTGCTTAACTGCATGTTAGCTGAACAATCAGTTGAACTGGTCATTGATACTTCAGTTGGTCTGATTTAGTTTGGGCAATCAGTTGTCATTATCTAGTTGCTTTTCGAAAGCTTCAGTTTTGGCTCAGTTAACTGATTAGATTCGAAGCCTAATCAGTTTCAGCATCCTGCGTACTTCGATAAATCATTAGCACCAAAATAACAAGTTTTGTTAACATCAAAATCAAGATTACGAACATGAAATGTTCCAACAATCTCTCCCTTTTTGATGATCACAAAACTTGAGCAAGTAAAACGATTTTCTAAAACTAAATTTAAATTTTTAACTGCGGATTCTCCGCTTTTGTGAGAATAAAAAAAATTTTAAAAACAATTAAAAGAAATTTTACAGTTTGAGGGATAGTTTTTAAAGAAAATTCCCTCTCAGAAACTGAATTAAAACTCCCCCTAAAAATATAAACATTTACGAGTTTAATGAAGTTTTAGCATCATTCAAGCAGTTTAGGCAACAAATCTTAAGATAGCTGTTCGGTTACATGAAAGCTAACTGGATAATCATGATGTTTAATTATTAAAATACGCGTCCCTTGTATCATACATTTACGTACACCAGCAAGTGTAAGGGAAATTGCTACTACAATTGCAAACTTTAAATAACATCAAATATTAGTTAGTTTCTACATAAGAGAACTGGATATACTAACAACTTGTCGCCTTGAATGCTGCATCGATCTTGAGTCTCTTTGCCAGAATAAAAACTAATTTGACTTGAACTTGATCTCTTTGCTGGCTAACTGGTCGAGCACACTCAAAACTGGACTCAAATGATGCTGAACCACATTTATCATTTACTCTGATCTGATATGGCAATGAAGCGGCGATATGCTGCGTGTGATTAAGCTCCACTTGAATCATCCAACATCTCAACATAGTTGGGATTCGTTTATTAATCAGCTAAACTGGTAGGCTGGCAGCTGAAATCTTGTCCACTGAATCAGTTTAGCTAATCCTCTGTCAGCTTGAACTCAACACCCTGCAGGCTGCTAGATCATTAAAATAAAGGAGTCTAGAGAAGTGAGGACAATGTTAGTTGCTGAGCCATAACCTTCTCCTTTCCCCCGGTAAACTTATATAAAATTTTTAAGAGGATTTTGAAACCCATTTTAAGCAACATTTTAAACATATTTTAAAATATCAGCTTTCAAATGTCCTTCTTGGAACAGCTTGCTCTGATACCAACTGATGGACCGTGTGCTCGACACCTTTGAGGTACTTTTAACACAATAAATCAATGAGCTGCAATAGCTCGTATTCTAAGAATATTTACACCGATGAATTAAATCGAGTTTGATTATAAATCAAGCGAAAAACACACGAAGTAATCCCTCGTTAAAAAAACTGATATATTTTATATACTGTGCAACTGAATAACTAAAAGATTAAGAGAATCAGTTGTTGGCATATATAAGTTTATTTATGGTGGGAAACTGAATTGACGGATGCTCTAACTGATCAAATCAGTTTGAAAACAATAGTTAAATAGTTAAATAACACATGATATATTTATGGATGTTCGGAGACTTCAACTGCTCTTACGTCACCCCTTCTACCATCTCGGGTAGGATCCACTAGAAGACTTTGATTTATACAATTGATTTGTACAAACCCACTCAGCTTAGGACTTACCCTACTGCCTAACTGAACTCCTAGACTAGACTGAAGGCAGCACCTTCCAGTCAACACTTGTTTAATGTCTGTGTGTCAAAGACTACATACACAAGTTTATAGTCTTTGTGTAAGACTATATTTGAGTGGTGGTGTGTTTTTTGTGTGAGAAATGATATCTAAGTACAACACGAAAGTGTTCTCACACATTGAGGGAATTGTGATTCTAATCTAAGATGATAACATAATGAAGTATTCCCTCTGGGCTGATTGCTTCTAGTAAGCTGATATGCAATATGCGTGCCCTTTCTCTGTATCTTCACACACTTGTTTATTGGTCTTCACTGATCTTCTATTTATAGGCGGGAAACAGATCGTACAGTGAGACTCAATAATTCTATCTGTTGCAGCTTGAATGAGTTCCTTGAGATTTTTGTCTCGACTTTTCCGACATCTATGCTAGAGCATTTTGCCTTTAAGTGTTGCTGCAACGTCCATTATTGTACCTTGATCGTACAATAGCTTTTGTATCATTGTGCGTAGCTGGAATCCACTTAGGTAATTTTGTATTGATTTGCAATTGATTGATTTCTAACGGATGTACCTAACTGATCATCTGAAATGATATTCAGTTGGGCTGGTGAAATTATTTAACTCGTCAGTTGAAATGATTTCACTCTTTCAGTTGAACTGGTCAGCTGGTCTCTCTATCAGTTGAGCACTTCATCAGATGGCCGGGATTTTGAAGGACTTCTGCTGAACTGCCTGTCAGTTGGACAATCAGTTGAACTGGTCATTGATACTCTAGTTGGTCTGATTCAGTTTGGGCAATCAGTTGGCATTATTAGTTTGCTTCTCGAAAGCTTCAGATTTGGCTCGGTTAGCTGATCAGTTCGAAGCCTGATCAGTTTCAGTATCCTGCGCACTTCAATAAATCATTAGCACCAAAATAATAAGTTTTGATAACATCAAAATCAAGATTGCGAACATGCAATGTTCCAACAAACTGCTACATTTGGATCTTTTTGGTCCTATACCAGTCATGAGTTTAGGAGGAACGAAATACACCTTGATAGTCGTTGATGATTTTTCAAGATTTACTTGGGTTATCTTTCTAAAATCTAAAGACCAAACTGCTGCACAACTGATTAAACTTTTCAGAAGATTATTAAATGAAAAATCAGTTGGTATTGATAGAATAAGGTCTGATCGAGGGACTGCATTCATCAATCAAAATCTTTCAAAATTTTTAGATAATACTGGAATCAAGTGAGCTCTCAGCGACTAGAACACCTCAGCAAAATGGTGTAGCTGAGAGAAAAAATCGAACCTTTAAAGAAGCTGCTAGAACAATGCTTGCTGATTCTGGTATTTATCAAAGATTTAGGCCAGAAGCAGTAAACACTGCATGCTACACTCAGAACAGATCAATGATTAATAAAATCATTTGAAACACTGTATGAGATATGTCATTAACATAAAAGTGTGGTGTCCCATTTTGAGAATATTCGGCTGCAGATGTTATATTCACGATAATGGCAAAAATCATTTGAAAGCATTTGATGCAAAATCTGCAGAAGGAATATTTCTGGGTTATTCATCATTTAGTAAAGTTTATAAAGTATTTAACAAAAGCCCTTTGAATGTAGAAGAGTCAATTCATGTTGTATTTGATGAATCTGTACTAACTGATAAGCCAACTGATCCAATTGAGGTAGTTGATCGCTTTAAAGATATAAGTTTGGAGGATGATAGTGATGAAGAAGTTCATATCAATCGAAATCTCCTTCAAACACCAGAACCAGAAATAATGGATCAATCAGTTGAACAAGAAAATGTTCCTAATAATCAGTTAATGGAGCAAAACGATGACAATCAAATACCAATTGAGGCAGCAACAACTGAAACTGAAGAGAACATTCAGTTACCAACTGAAACAGTTGCTGACATCAATCTAACCAATGCTGAATACAGATGGAAAAAATCACATCCACCATAATTGGTGATAGTTAATCCATCTGATCCGGTAAGAACTCAGAATCAAAAGATTAATTTATTTATTCATTCAGCCTTTGTTTCCCAACTGGAATCAAAGAAAACTGATGAAGCTCTTTCTGATCCTAACTGGATAAACGCTATGCAAGAAGAAGTAAATCAGTTTACCCATAACAATGTCTGAAATTTAGTTCCAAGACTAGTTTTTAAAACCATTATAGGTACAAAGTGGGTCTATAGGAATAAAATGAATGAAGATGGTTCAATTGTGTGCAATAAAGCGAGGCTTGTAACACAACGATATAGGCAAGAAGAAGGAATTTATTACGATGAGACATATGCACTAGTTACAAGACTGGAAGCAATCAGAATGTTCCTTACTTATGCCTCATTCAAAGACTTCAAAGTCTATCAAATGGATGTCAATAATCCATTCTTGGATGGTCAGCTACAAGAAGAAGTGTAAGTTGAACAACCTCCAGGTTTTGTTAATCACTCTCTTCATGATCATGTTTATTACTTGAACAAAGCTTTGTATGGACTTAAACAAGCTCCTAGAGCTTGGTATGAGACCTTATCAAAATACTTAACTGATCATGATTTCACTGTTGGAACAATGGATAAGACTATGTTCAAATTTATTGAAAATGATCATATTTTACTTGTGCAAATATATGTTGATGATATTATTTTTGGGTCAAATAACCCCAAATTATGTGAGAAATTTGCCAAGTTAATGCAGAAAAATTTGAGATGAGTATGATGGGTGAACTGACATTCTTCTCGGTCTGCAAGTGAAGCAACTGGAAACTGGTACTTTTATCAGTCAAACTAAATACACGAAGGAACTGCTTAAGATATTTGGCATGGAGACATGTTCAGCCGCAAGTACTTCCATTAGCTCATCGATTAAATTAGACAAAGATGAAGGGGAAATATCAGTTGAGACGGCACTCTACAGAGGTTTAATAGGGTCTTTACCTAACTACTAGTCGTCCTGATATTGTATTTGCTATTTGCATGTGTACTGGATTTCAAGAAGATCCTAAGCAATCGCATTTCTCAGCTGCCAAACGCAAATTGAAATATCTTAAAGGCACACAAAATGTGGGCTTATGGTATGCTAAGGACTCATCTTTCAATTTAGTTGGTTATTCAGATGCAGATCATGCAAGATGTAAGCTTGATCGAAAAAAGCACAAGTGGGTCATGTCAGTTTCTAGGAGACATACTGATTTCATGGTTCAGCAAGAAGAAAACATCCACAACAACTTCCACAACTGAATCAGAATATCTAGCTGCTGGAAGCTGCTGCGCTCAACTGATCTGGATTCAGCGACAACTGAGAGATTATGGAGTCGTTGCAGAAGAATCACCAATCTTCTGTGACAATACAAGCACAATTGCAATTTCTTATAATCCAGTTCTTCAATCCAGAACAAAAAACATTGATGTCAGACATCATTTCATCAGAGACCATGCTCTAAAGAAGGCAATCAGGCTGGAGAACATCTCATTTGAACATCCATCCTCAGAGGCCGTATTACCAAAAGTTGAAGAACCAGTTCAGACGCCTGCCACGACTGAACAAGAAGTTCATGCTGAAACTAACGTGGCTTAGTTGAACTGAAAACAACCTGAAAAAGTTCCAAATGAAGAGCCAACTGAAGTATTAGCTGATAAACCAACTGAAGAGCCTACCAGCTCAACTGATGTTCAGAGTTCCACTCCTTCTCAAGAACCACAACAGGAGGTAGTTGAAGAAATTATTCCAGAAATGGTTACAGTTGTGACTGAATCACCAAATAGGGCCTTGGTAATTTTTAATGAAGCAGAAAAGGAGAAAGAACCAGAATCATCTGAAGCTCTGTCTCCTCAGATACCAATGGCTACTGATATTATGATAGAAGACATCAGTCCAACCTTCACAATTTGATTTCATCTATTTCTGATATAAAGTCAACCCAATTGCTGCACACATTAAAGATTGACTCTATGAAGGAGAATACAATGAAGAACCTACACCAAGTTACAAAGGATATCACTTCCTTATTTCTCCAACTAGATCAACGAAAAACATTGATGTCAGATATCATTTTATCAGAGACCATGCTCTAAAGAAGGCAATCAGGCTGGAGAACATCTCATTTGAACATCCAGCCTCAGAGGCTGTATTACCAAAAGTTGAAGAACCAGTTCAGTAGCCTGCCACGACTGAACAAGAAGTTCATGCTGAAACTAGCGTGGCTCAGTTGAACTCAAAACAACTTGAAAAAGTTCCAAATGAATAGCCAACTGAAGTATTAGCTGATAAACCAACTGAAGAGCCTACCAGCTCAACTGATGTTCAGAGTTACACTCCTTCTCAAGAACCACAACAGGAGGTAGTTGAAGAAATTATTCCAGAAATGGTTACAGTTGTGACTGAATCACCAAACTAGGGCCTTGGTAATTTTTAATGAAGCAGAAAAGGAGAAAGAACCAGAATCATCTGAAGCTCTGTCTCCTCAGATACCAATGGCTACTGATATTATGATAGAAGACATCAATCCAACCTTCACAATTTGATTTCATCTATTTCTGATATAAAGTCAACCCAATTGCTGCACACATTAAAGATTGACTCTATGAAGGAGAATACAATGAAGAACCCACACCAGGTTACAAAGGATATCACTTCCTTATTTCTCGAACTAGATCAATTAATGAAATAACGAGTGACAGTTCAAGCACATTTCCAGACTCAAGACATGTTCAAAAATCGAACTGAATTTTTGGAAATAGTAGTGACAAAGAGAATGGATCTGATGCAAGAACAATTAATGAATGCAATATCAAATGTCACCTCGGAAGTCCATGCATTATCCAAAAAGGTTGATGGGTTTGAAAAAAGGGGGAAGAGGAAGAAGAACAGCTGAAGCTATCTAAGAAAAGACATAGTCAACCGACTGATCAAGAATCAGTTGATAAAAGAGCAAAGAAATGAAGAAGTCCAGAACAGTTAGAAGACAACCTTTATATTCAATTGAGAGCTTTGGCAAATTTTCAATCAGTCAGTAGAAGATTCTTTTATTCAGAATTTTTTTTCAGTCTTTGTATGAATCTGTACATTGAAAGAGCTATTAATAAAATATTATTTTATCTACAAGATTTCAGGTTGATCAGTTCATAAATTCTAAGTTTTGTCAAACACCTAAAAGGGGGAATTATTGGAAACTTAATTTTGGAGTTTGACAAATTGAGCTTGAAAAAATTGAATAACTGATCAAAAAGACTGGAAGTAACTGAACTGAAGATTCGTAAAATTGATATTTGCCCGAACTGAAGATTAATGCGTGATAGGATCGGTTGGTAGGTGAAAGAATGTTTAGAAGGGGGGAGGGGGTTGAATAAACACTCGACAATTTTATCACCTTTTCAAATAATGAGTCAGTTTAGTGATAAAGTGAACTCCGTAATCTTGTTATTTCAATGTCGATTAGTTAAATAATGAAAGTGCGGGAAACAACTGACTGATAGATAGAATAAAATCGAAATTAAGAGACACAAGATTTATGGATGTTCGGAGATTTCAATCACTCCTATGTCATCCCCTTCTATCTAGAAGATAGCATATTCACTAAAAGACTTTGATCAATACAAAACTTGTATAGACCCCTTTCAGTTTTGGACTTAACAATGCCAAACTGAAACTTTTAGTTTCAATACAGTTTATCAGTTTTCAACTGATCTGAAACTACTTAGCACAACTGATCTCTATAAGATCGAATATTACAACAATAAGTGTTTGTGCTTGTAAGCTTAATGTATAGCCTTGAATGCTGTGAATGAATATGCTAAGTGTGAGCTTTTAAAATCTTTTGAATATGAACAAAAAGCTTGTGAATAGATTTCAGCAGAATAACAACTTGGTAGTTTGGTTCATTATGTTTTCTCAGCTACTCTTCTTGGCTATTTATAGGCTTTGCTTCCAACGGAAACAATGAATGTGTGTGAATCTTTCTATTCGTTGTTTGCCACGTCAATATCCTTCTGACAATCGTACACTGTAGCATTGGTGAAATGCGGCGTTCCCACTACATGTTGCAGTCTGCTTTTGTACATGTTGTCGGTTGATAGTTACATTACTTAACTGATGACGTGTCAAATTGTTGTATAAGTTTGACACAGCCGATAGAATTAGCTGATAGCTCTCAACTGATTGCAGTAAAACTGATCAGTTCCAACTGATCATCCAGTCGACTACAAAGTTCAGTTAACTTAGTTCAGTTGCCTTATTTGCGCACTAATATTCAGTTAGGAAACCAATAGTTTGCGTATTTTTAGATTAGTTCTTTTCAGTCTTCTTGATCAGTTTGTTCAATCTTTTTACGCTCGGTTTGTTAAACTTCCAAAATTAAGTTTTCAACGATTTCCTCCTTTTTGGTGTTTGACAAAACTCAGAAAATGTGAACTGATCAGCTGAATATTTTGTAGATAAAATAATCTTTTTATTGACAACTCTTTCAATGTACAGATTCGTACAAAGAATAAAAGAATCTTCTGTTGACTAAAAATTCTTCAAAATCAGCCAAACTCTTCAACTGAATAATAATATAAAGACTGTCTTCTAACTGATCTGGATCTCTTTATTTCTTTGTTCTTTTATCAGCTGGTCTTTGATCAGTTAGTTGACTAGGTCTCTTCTTAGATTGCTTTCTGCTGATCTTCCTCTTTTTCTTCTTCCCCTTTTTTGTCAAACTTATCAACCCTGCTGGATAAAGTACGAACTTCCGATGTGACATTTGATAAGGCATGCACTATATGTTCTTGCAGCAAATCCATTCTCTTTGTGACTACGTTCTGGAGGAAATGCATGCGTTTTGTGAACACTTCTTGAGCTTGGAAATGAGCTTGAATTGTCACTCGGTCATTCTTTAACTGAACTATTTGGAGAAATAGTGAAGTATTATCCTCCGTGACCTGTTGTAAACTCTTAAAAGTATTCTCCTTTATAGAATCAATCTTCATAGTGTGCAGCAGTTGAGTTGATTTGATGTTCGAAATGGATGAGATCACATCGTGAAGGTTGGACTAAATGTCTTCGATCATAGCTTCAGTACCCGTTGGTATCTCAGGAGACATAGATCCAGAGGATTCAGTCGCAATAGTAACCATTTCTGAAACATCTTCTGGTATTGCTTCCTGTTGAATTTCTGGAGAAGAAGTGAAAATCGTAACAGCAGTTGAGCTGGAAGGCTCGTCAATTTGTTTATCAACTGATACTTTAGCTGGTTCTTCAGTTGGTTGATCAACTGATACTATAGTTGGCTCTTTAGTTTGCACTTATTCAGTTGGTTCCTTGTGCAACTGAGCCACTTCAGTTTTAGCTAGAACTGCTTGTTCATTCATGGCAGCAGACTAAACCAGTTCTTTAGTTTCTTGCAAAATATCCTCTAAGGCTGATTGTTCAGTTAAGCTCGGTTCTTCAACTGCTTCTGTATTTATAATATTTAGCTGGATATCAGTGGCGACTGATTGTATGACTTCGTCGATATTTGCCAATGATAACTCAGCATCAGTGTGGAGCTGAAGATCTGCGGTAGAAGATTGAGGAACTGAAGGTGATGGTTGAGCACCTTTGAGGAAGGAGCAGTTGCTGGCTCAGTTGATTCAGTAACTGGTTCCTGTGCACTAGTACGTGTAGGATTCATGTGATCTCTAAGTGTTATTCGTCTATCATGATCATGTTGAGATTGAATTTTATCTTCATTTTCTTGGATAGGTTCTTCCGCCAAGATTTGTAAAAATAAAGGTTTATTTCGAATGAGTCGACCACTAAGTGTACGTGACCAAATGCCCATGCAAATGCAAAAGAAAAAGAATAAAAACACAAAAAAGCAAAAAAAATTCAAATAAAGAAAAATAAACTATAAACAAAATTAAATAAACTTGAAATTAAATTTACTTCCCTGGCAACGGCGCCAAAAACTTGATGCGACTTTGATTGTTGCACTCCCAAGAGCAAGTTCTCCACAAGTAGTATAATTCGGCGAGTCCGAATATCGTATCCACGGGGAAGCTAAGGTAATTACAAGTCCACTACAATGTCTTTTTGTTTTTTTTTTTAGTTTAATTGTTTGAATCTTTAATTGGTAATTTTTAATTGTTCAAATTTTACTTTAAGTAATTGTGATTAAAGGATCCACTTTTGGTATTTTAATAAAGTTAACATTAATGGACATTATTGAAATCCACTTAATAAAATGGTTCCAATATATTAAATAATCATATTTATATTATGTTATATATTATTATCTTATAAGTATATATACCAAAACTTATAAATGTTGTCAAGTATTTATTGTGCTATATATATATTTGTAAACACTAAATCAAGGTTCTCACTTTAAATGGTTGGTAAAACCAAACTAACATTTAAATGATACCAAGAAATTAATATTATGATATATTTATATATAATAAATGAAGTCATCCACTTTAAATAGTTGGTAATACCAAACTAACATTTAAATGGTTCCAAGAATTTAGTGTAACATATAGAAACAATAAATTCAAAACTCCCACTTAAAAGTAGGGTATAATAATGTTTAAAAAATAAATATAACATAAACAATAAATAATGATTAAATAATATAAAATATAGATTCTTATCTTTTAATAACCTTATTATCATGCCAATAGTTTCACCTTTTCATCTCAACTTTAGGAAGTTAGCTACTCATTATTCAAAGTGTAAAACTTTGAATATGAAATTAACATGCTAATTATATTTAAATGAAAAAATAAAAAAAATAAAGAGAGAAATATTATGAACTCAAATGTTTGTTCATAAAATGAGGGATATCTCAATTCATTACAATGCACCCCTATTTATAGCCAAATTTGGGGAGACAACCACAAATAAAATATTATTATTTTACACATAAATCTTCATTGGTGTTCCAAGAAATTATATTTTAATACACATCACTTTTGAAAATCTTCACATCCGAATTTTTTTCTCCACATAAAACAAAACATGTAGATAATTGAGTTGTTTGAATTGTGTTATTTTATTTTTAACCATTTGACCAAGAAATTTGAGAGATATGGTCAAAATGCTAGAGCATGATAAAACTGCCACTTCTTTGATAACTTTATTTGTTGCCTAATTTGATCCCACTTTTTAGAAGATTTTTATCTCATGTTTGCCACCAATATTGTAGATATTAACATCAACTTTCTACAGGTCAAAGAATCATCTTAATTTCATTTGCAACGCCAAGGTTATTCTTGTTTTATCGAACCTGTAAAAATAGTAAAAACTTATAATTACAAAACAACTTATATTTTATTCAATTTATTATAAAACATATAATATTTAAACATTTAATAAAACAAAAACTATAAATTTATATTATAAAACATTTAATTAATATACAATTTTTTTATCTTTATTACACTCCCCAACCAGCTTATTGCTAGTCCTTAGCAATTTAAGCATTAATAGCAACACAAAACATATTGATTAATTTAAATAGAAATGTAATCGGAACTATCCAAGTGTTTAAATTAAATTTGAAAACTGTCAAAATTATATCAAGATCATTATAATTATAATTTATGAAATAATCTGAACTGATCAATTCAAAGCTTATTTTTAGGTAGTTAAATGTACATGCCTTCAGAAATTCCTAGTAAGAGTCTCAACTCCATATACTCACAGGTTAATAAATGTTTCAATTTATGGGAACGATTTCTCATATGGAGTTGGAATACAGATAAATACTCGGGAAAATGATTTACAGAATGCAGACAGACAAACGAGCCAAATTAATGAAAAGATAGGAAATCCATTGATTCAAAATCTAGTTGTTCATATTATATATTTTTTTTCTGATCTTTTTTTTAACATCATGGAATGAGACTAAGTTTATGCTTCTTGACCACATATTTATTTAATTTGTACAATATATTTCTCTCTCTCTTTTTTTTCTTTCTTTTTTTTTTAAATTTTTATGAGAGATAAATGGGTTGTAGCATATAACTTAAAAATTACATAGATCTTCAACATCTTTTTCTTTTTTTTTTCTTTTTTTTCTCTTTTTTTTTTCAAAATAAAAACTCAAGATCTAAATAATAGATAACCTCTCTGATGATCAATAAAGGCTCGCAAGCTGTTTTCTCAATCATCTCCACTCACTCACAACATATGTGTGAGTTTAAAAAATTTAGGCACTCTTATCAGGTATATCTTGGGCCATATACTTTAATAACTGATTTTATCACAATGGTTAATCATTCAAAAATATTTCATAAATCATATTTTTATAGTGATCAAAATATTAAAATTGACTTTTTTTCAAATAAAAATTTAAACATCCTTAGATAGATTAATACATTTTCTAATTTAAACCTTTCAAACATGTAATGTAATGATATTTTTGCAAAAATTACTAAGATACAAACAATAAACATGGTTTTATTTTAAAATAATATTTTTATATAAATATTTTTTTAATTTTTTTATAATTTTGTTCTCCTCCCAATCAGAATATGACATTGTACCTAATGTCAAAATAACTATTAATAAGAGTACATAATGAAAGAGATATCACCTGGAATTTTATTCAAGATAACACACTGAAGTAAACGCAAACCAATCCACGACTTTTGAATCAATGATCCAACTTTCTTTTCTTACTGCTTGATTGCGACCAATTGATCTTTGTTATCATCGGATCATGCTTATAAACAAAGCTTCCAAATCATCAATTAATTGGTCAGCAGTCGAAGCAAAGATGAGCATCCTTCGTGAATTTTCTGAAATGAAATTATGTTCCACATCTTTATCAAGAAATGTCAACAAAATGTCATAATAATTATTGATATTCAACAAGACCACAGGTTTATTATGGATATTAAGTTGTGCCCAAGAAACAGTGTGAAAAATTTCTTCTAATGTACCAAAACCACCTGGTAGTGCGATAAAAACATCAGAATTTTCAATCATTTTGGTGATTCTTTCATACAGAAGAAACTTTTAATTCCTCTCCAATCGTAACTCCTGTAATATTTGCTTCAGCTAAAGCTGTAGGAATAATACCCAAAACCTGACTACCTCCAAGATGAGCAGATGTGGAAACAGATCCCATTAACCCAATATTACCTCCCCCATATACCAAGTGAATTTTTCTCTCAGCCAATATCTTTCCAAGATTATTCGCTGCTTCTACAAACACTTCATTTTTTCCAGGACTCGATCCACAAAATACACAAATGTTTTTCAATGTTTGTGCAGAGGATCCATCCATGTTTTTACTTTCTTTTTTATCTGCGAAAATAGAGAGAAAGATGAGATATTTTATAGGGGTAATATATTATCATGACAAAACTATGGGTCATAGTTGTAAGCAGAATAAATAGTAAAAACAATAATGACACACATGCATATAAACAGTAGTGTGATTGTGGCTCACAATTTTCCTCTGATTTTACGTCCAAAAACGGCTTCAACGCCTTCTATGAGTCGATGATATTCTTCCCATCCAATTTTCTTATAAATTGGCAATTATGGTCTTTTTTAGTCGGATTCCCAAGACTATGACGCTCATCTTTGAATTGTTTCCATAAACGGAGAAGTTCAATATGTACGTGTCCACTAGAATGCGTCTCAAGAGTCAATAAGATGTTATCTAAAGACTCCCTACACAGCCCATTCTTAATGAAACTAATTTTATCCTCTCTGTTATGGGAAACACATCTCAAAGATCTGCATCATTTTTCACAAGTTCATCTTGCACACTTATGACAAACTCCTAACCTTTTGGCCCTTCGTTTTTTCGCATAAGTGCTTTTTTCTAATCCAGGCAAATACCGAATGTGCAATGATTGTGGAACTTCTCCTCCTAATCGGACCTTAGCTTCTATTACAAGACGAATATCTTCTGGAATTTTTTTTTGCATTAGCAATCTCAATCTTTCACACCTACCTGCATAAATTTTTCTTAGAACATTTTGAGAAACAGAGGGAAAATATTTACAAATTTTTGAGAGAATTTCATCCATTTTGAAAAGAAAAGAAATTATTATTTTTTATTTTTGTATCAAAAATTGTAGGAAACTGATTTAACCGGCTATGAGAGTCACGGAGTACCGTTATCCGCTATTTAACCGGAAAAATAAAAAGATCAAGGAAACCTCAAATAAAAACAAAAAAAAAATAAAAAATAAAGGATCAGAAAGGGAAATAAACTCTTCTTGAAAGATTTCATTTTCTAAAAATAGTTTAAGCCTTTGTCCATTTACTTTAAAAACATCACCATTTTTAGGATTTTCAATGTCCACAACTCCATAAGAATATACATGCTTTACAACATATGGGCCTGTCCATCTTGATCTTAATTTTTCTGGGAATATGTGAAGTCGAGAATTTTAAAGCAAAACATTTTTACCAATCTCAAAAGATTTTCTAAGAATTGTTTTATCATGAAATGATTTGATTTTTGCTTTACAAATCCTTGAATTCTCATACGCGTCATTTCTGAGTTCATCAAGCTCATTAAGTTGCAATTTGCGCAATTTGTTGCAATCATCCATGCTTGAATTAAAAGTTTTGATCGCCCAATAAGCTTTATGTTCCAATTCCACAGGCAAATGGCAATGTTTTCCGTAAACCAACCTATAGGGAGACATGATGTTTTAAAAGCTGTTCGATATGCCCAAAGTGCATCATTAATTCGCAGAAACCAATCTTTTCTATTTGGGTTAACAGTTTTTTCTAAAATTTTCTTTATCTCCCTATTAGCTAATTCAACTTGTCCATTTGTTTGAGGATGATAAGGAGTAATTACTTTGTGAGTAATACCATATTTTTTCATTAATGAAGCAAATGGCTTATTAACAAAGTGAGTTCCCCCATCACTTATCATGGCTCGAGGAAATCCAAATCTACTTAAAATATTTTCTTTCAAAAATTTGATGACGATTTTATGATCATTTGTTCGACATAGAATTGCCTCTATCTATTTGAAAACATAATCAATTGCAACTAAAATATATAAGTATCCAAACGATGGTGAAAAAGGTCCCATAAAATCAAATCCCCAACACTCAAAGATTTCAATTTCAATGATATGATACAAAGGCATCATGTTTCTTTTTGAAATCGCACCTAATTTTTGACAATTTTCCCAGATTTTGCAGATTTCGTGGGTGTCTTTAAACAAAGTGGGCTAATAAAATCCACATTGCAAGATTTTTGCATCCGTTTTCTTTGAAGAAAAATGTCATCCGCATGCTTGTGAATGACAAAATTTAATTACACTACTTACCTCATTGTCGGGTATGCAACGTCAAAAAATTTGATCTGGACAATACTTGAACAGATACGGATCATCCCAATAAAAGTTTTTTACCTCATTCAAAAATTTTCTTTTATCTTGGGAACTCCATTGCGGTGGCATTTTTCCTGTCACAAGAAAATTTACTATGTTAGCAAACCAAGGTATAGTACTAACAGAAAATAGATGTTCATCAGGAAAATTATCGTTAACTGGTGTCATTTCACAAGATGATCCTGTTACAAGTCTCGATAAATGATCGGCTACGACATTCTCGGTTCCTTTTTTATCTTTGATCACAATGTCAAATTCTTGGAGCAACAAAATCCATCGTATCAGTCGTGGTTTTGCATCATGTTTGGTCAACAAATATCTAATACCAGAATGATCAGTAAACACAATAGTCGTTTATCCAATCAAATAAGAACGAAATTCTGTTTATCTGATTTGATTTGAAAACATGTGTTATTGAGAATGAATCAGAACCGATTCTTGATCAGCAGTAAGATGATCCGGAGGAGGACTGAAACAAGTTTGTTGTATTTGGTTGCTAACCCTTTTGATAATCAGATATGCCTCCTTGAAGAATACCAGAACAGGGTAGTACTTCGAATCCTCCAATGGATGTTACAGCAACACCGATGGAAACACTGTTGAAGAGGTTTGAGTCATTTAAACTGCCAACCCTGAAAGGAACAGAGACTTCTGTCGATTGTGAGAGCTGGTTAGATGACATAGAAATGTTGTTTGATTCGTTAGATTACACTGATGAGCGTAGAGTTCGACTGATTGGGCACCAGTTGCATGATATTGCCAAGAACTGGTGGATTACAACAAAGCGGGCATTGGAGCACCGAGGTACGATTATTACCTGGCATGTTTTTAGAACTGAGTTTTATCAGAGATTCCTCCCAGTGTCGTACAGGAAAGACAAGGGGGCAGAATTTGCCAATCTGAGACAGGGGCAGTTTAATGTTGAAGTGTATGTGACCAAGTTCTCTACCTTGTTGAGATTTGCTCCACATGTGGCCGAGAGTGAAGAAGCTATTGCTGATCAGTTCATCAATGGTTTAAATCCCGAGATCTTTACATTGGCGAACACCGGGCGACCGAATAATTTAACTGATGCCCTGAACCAAGCCAAAGGAGCAGAAGCTGGTCTGATTAGACAGAAAGGAGCTTCCTATGTTCCTCCAGCACCGAGACCACAGCAACCACATCCCAGATTTTAGGGTGGCAGCAGCAGTAGTGGAAAGAAGGACTTCTTGAAAGCTAGAGGAAAGCAATTCAAAAAGGCAGGGAGCAGTTCATCTAGCTCTAGTGGTTCTCGACAGAGCCAGAGCTATACTGGAGTGTACTGCAGAACTTGCGGAGGGAGACATCCGACCGAGCAATGCCAGGGAGTGACTGGTAGTTACAACATCTACAAACAACAGGGACACTTTGCTAGGGTGTGTCCACAGAGAGGTTCCCAAAGATCCCAGGGAGCTGAATCATCTGGATCAGCGGCGCAGACTGATAGACGATCCGCTGCTGTTCATTCGTTTCAGTCAGCCCCAGCTCAGTCACAGCAGAGGCCCGGAGGTAGCCAGACAGTGAGCCAGCCTCCTAGAAAACAGGCCAGAGTATTCGCTTTGACAGAGGAGCAGGCTCAGGAGGCACCAGATGATGTTGTTGCAGGTAACTGTTTTATTTTTGGTTACCCTGCTTATGTATTGATTGATACCGGTGCTTCTCATACATTTATTTCTGAGAAATTTGCATTGAGTCATGCATTGCCTGTAGAGTCTTTATCTGCTGTAGTGTCTATCTCTTCTCCGTTGGGGACATGTTTGATATCAATAAATTCTGTGAAACATTGTATACTACAGTATGACGGGCATGAGATTGAGTTAGATTGCATCGTACTTGGATTGTCTGATTTTGACGGTATTATCGGTATTGATATGCTGACCAAGTACAGAGCTACTGTTGATTGTATCCACAAGATTGTGAGATTCAGACCAGATATGGCTGACGAGTGGAAATTCTACGGTAAGGGTTCTCGACCTAGAATTCTTTTGATATCCGTATTGTCTATGACTCGATTGTTACAGAAAGGAGCAGAAGGATTCCTTGTCTATTCAGTTGATTTACTGAAATCGAGTCCATCATTGGCGGATTTGCCAGTGGTATGTGAGTTTGCTGATGTCTTTCCAGATGAGATTCCTGGATTGCCTCCGATTCGAGACATAGACTTCAGTATTGAGTTGATGCCAGGTACAGTTCCGATTTCGAGGGCTCCGTACAGAATGACACCGATTGAATTGAAAGAGTTGAAAGAACAGTTGGAGGATCTATTGGCCAAGGGATATATCAGACCGAGTGTGTCGCCTTGGGGTGCTCCAGTACTGTTTGTGAGAAAGAAAGACGGTTCGATGAGACTCTGTATCGACTACCGGCAACTGAACAAGGCTACGGTAAAGAACAAATATCCTTTGCCTCGTATTGATAATTTATTTGATCAGTTGCAGGGTTCATCTGTATATTCCAGGATCGATCTGAGATCTGGATACCATCAGCTGAGAGTTAGGGATTCTGATATCTCGAAGACTGCATTCAGAACCAGGTATGGATATTATGAGTTTATTGTCATGTCGTTTGGGTTGACGAATGCACCGGTTGTATTTATGAGATTAATGAACCGTGTTTTTCAGAGGTATCTTGACGATTTTGTTATTATATTCATTGATGATATTTTGACTATGTTCGAAGAATATGATTGATCATGCTGATCATCTGAGAACTGTGTTGAAAATTTTGAGGGCTGAGAAATTGTATGCTAAACTGTCAAAATGCGAGTTTTGGTTGAGACGGGTTGTATTTCTGGGGCATATTATATCCGGAGATGGTCAGTAAGGTTGAGGCAGTGATTTCTTGGCCGAGACCGACATTAGTGCCCGAGATTCGCAGTTTTATGGGTCTAGCAGGATATTATCGTCGATTTATTAAAGATTTTTCGAGTATTGCCAAACCTATTACTCAGTAGACTCAGAAAAATGCTCCATTTGTCTGGTCTGAAGAATGTGAGACCAGTTTTCTTGAATTGAAGAAAAGATTGACCAGTGCTCCGATCTTGACTGATTCCATTAGGTACTTGTAACTTTGTGGTTTACTGTGATGCATCTCACCGAGGATTGGGTTGTATTCTGATGCAGCAAGGGCATGTTATTGCGTATACCTCGAGACAGCTGAAACCACACGAGACTCGCTACCCAATTCATGATCTTGAATTGGCAGCCATCGTCTTTAAAAGCCTGAAGTATCTGTTTTCACAATCCGAGCTGAATATGAGACAACGAAGATGTCTCGATTTATTGAAAGACTTTGATTGTGAAATCAAGTATTATCCGGGGAAATCCAATGCAGCAGCAGATGCACTGAGTCGAAAGGTATGTTCCTTATCCTTATCGACGATTGGTGTCTCGAATTTGATAGAAGATTGTTGTTTGTCCGGATTAGCTTTTGAAACAGATTGTCAGCCTCTGAGATTATATGCAATTCGAGCTGAACCAGAATTGATATTGAGAATCAAAGATGCACAGAAAGTTGATCAGAATGTACAGAATTTGATTGTTATGGTCAGAGCTGGACATCAATCGGAGTATCAGGTTCGTGATGGTGTTTTGTATGTGAATAACCGTATTTTTGTGCCTAATGTTTCAGATTTGAGACAGCGAATACTAGCAGAAGCGCACACCAGTCGTTTTAGCATTCATCCTGGTGGCAGGAAAATGTATAATGATTTGAAGACACAATATTGGTGGAAACAGATGAAATCTGATGTTACTGACTTTGTAGCCAAGGTGTCTGAATTGCCAACAGGTGAAAGCAGAAAGAAAGAAACCAGGAGGATTGTTACAGAGTTTGTCCATTCCTGAATGGAAATGAGATCACATTTCCATGGATTTTGTGATGCAGTTACCACGTTCCTCCAGAGGTTGCGATGCGATTTGGGTTGTGATTGATCCATTGACCAAATCTGCCTGCTTTATTCCATACAAAATGACATACAGATATGACCAGATGACCGATATTTATGTCAGAGAAGTGGTCAGATTGCACGGAGTGCCAAAGTCGATTGTTTCAGATCGTGATCCTCGGTTTACTTCGCACTTCTGTCAGAGTTTGCAGCAGGCTCTAGGTACGAAGTTACATCTGAGTACCGCATATCATCCACAGATCGATGGACAGTCAGAGCGGACTATCCAGATACTGGAGGATATGCTGAGAGCCGTAGTGCTTGATTTTAGCACTAATTGGCAAGATGCATTGCCACTTTGTGAGTTCTCGTACAACAACAGCTATCAGACGAGTATTGAGATGGCACCATTCGAAGCGTTGTACGGTAAGAAATGCAGATCCCCTCCGTATTGGGACGATATCTCTGAGGTTCCTGAGATTGGAGCTGATATGATCAGAGATATGACAGAGAAAGTGAAGGTAATTCAGAAAATAATGAAGACAGCACAGGACAGACAATCCAAATATGCCAACATTCGACGTAGACCGTTGGTATTTGAGGCAGGAGACCGAGTATTTTTGAAGATTTCACCTTTCAGAGGAATTGTCAGATTTAGAAAGAAGAGAAAGTTGTCTCCACGATACGGTCCATATGAGATTCTCGAGAAGATAGGAGATCATGCCTATCGACTCCCATTACCGCCTTCATTGTCAGGGATACATGACGTCTTTCATGTATCTATGCTGCGGAAATATCTCCCTGATGATTCTCACATTATTCAGCCGGACGAGACAGAACCTGATGAAAGTCTAAGTTATGTTTAAAAACCGATCCAGATTATCGACGTAAAGAAAAACAACTTAGAACGAAGACTATTCCTCTTGTGAAAGTTCAATGGACTCGTCATGGCACTGAAGAAGCTACTTGGGAGACTGAATCAGATATGAGACAGGAATTCCCAGCATTATTTAACTGATGTGAGTTTTCTATTCAGTTTCTGTTATATACCTTCTTATTGATATGATTGATTGCCTGTGATTTCGGGGACGAAATCATATCTAGGAGTGGAGAAATGTAATGCCCGAGATTTAATTACTGTAATCACACGTTGAATAATTGACAGAATTGAGGTTATAGGAACTCAAATGAAGAAGCAGGGCATCAGTTACAGTATAAGCCAAGATGTTGGACCGAACATCTGGCGCCAAGATGTTGGACCAAACATCTGGCGCCCGAGCGGTAGAAAAAAACCGCCCGAGCGCCAATGCACCATGAGTTTAATTCTTGGACAGAATGTTTGGCGCCCCAGCGGTAGAATATTACCGCCCGAGCGCCAGGAGATGATCAGTTGAGTATCTCGACAGAAACTTCCGCACCCGAGCGGTAAAGATTAACCGCCCGAGCGCCGAGCAAGCGCCCGAGCGGGAATTTATAACCCGAGCGCCAACCAGAATTGAAGAAAAATGAGCCACGTTTCATAGACATGCAAGGTGGATATATATATACTTGAAGAAAAATGAGCCACGTTTCATAGACACTTGACATTTAGTTGTTAAACCTTAGTTGAATAATTGTATATATATATAGTACAAGATTTGTACTTTAATACTGATATGTATATTAGATTGAATCCCATTACATTCCGCATGTTAAAAAAAAAATTTAGACCCAGATTATTTACATTGATCCAATTATCCCAATAACGATTAAGAAGATGATTAGCGTCCGGGTCCCCACACCTTGTGCCTGGCACAGTGCCAATCTCTAAGGAACCGTACCGTTTAGCTCCAGCTGAGATGTAAGAGCTCAAACAGCAGATCCAGCAGCTCCTAGATAAAGAATACATCCGCCCTAGTTTCTCACCATGGATCGTACCAGTGCTCTTTATTAAGAAGAAAGATAGGAGCATGAGGTTGTTTATCGATTACTGAGAATTGAACAAGGTAACGATCAAGAACAAATACTCATTACCAAGGATCGAGGACTTATTCGATCAGTTGCAGGGAGCTACAATGTTCCTTAAGATATATCTGCGATCTGGGTATCATCAAATGAATGTAAAAGATGCAGGTGTTCATAAGACAGCATTCAAAACCATATATGGGCACTACTAGTTCTTAGTAATGCCATTTGGACTGACGAATGCTCCAGCAATTTTTATGGACCTGATGAATCGGGTATTTTAGCCCTACCTAGATCAGTTTGTCATATTGTTCATTGATGACATTATTATCTACTCGAAGAGCCATGAGGAGCACAACCAGCATTTGGGTACAGTTTTGCAAGTCTTGCAGAGTCACAATTTTTTTGCAAAATTCAGCAAGTGTGAATTCCGGTTGGAGAAAGTAGCATTCTTGGGTCATATAATATCTAGCAGCGGCATTGAGGTGGATCCAGCTAAGGTGGCAATAGTTAAGGAATGGGTTAAGCCGAAGAACGCGTCGGAGATCCGCAGTTTCCTAGGCTTAGTAGACTACTACAGAAAATTTATTTAGGGATTTTCCTCGATTGCAGTGCCACTCACTTCATTGACCAAGAAGAATGCTAAATTTGTATGGGGTGAAGGATGTCAGAAGAGCTTCGATACTTTGAAGCAAACTCTTATTACGGCTCCAGTTTTAGCCATGCCATCAGGGCAATGAAATTTTGTGTTGTACACCAATGCATCTAAGATCGGTTTAGGCACAATATTGATGCAGCATGGTCGAGTTATAGCGTATGCCTCCAGACAGTTGAAGGTGCACGAGAAGAACTAACTGACTCATGATCTTGAGTTAGCTGCCGTTGTCTTTGAATTGAAGATATGGAGACATTATGTGTACGGCGAGAAATGCTAGATATTCACTGATCACAAGAGTCTCAAATATATCTTCACGCAGAAAGAGCTGAATATGAGACAAAGACGGTGGTTAGAGTTAGTAAAAGAATACGATTGTGAAATTAGCTACCATCCAGGGAAAGCTAATATTGTAGCAGATGCTTTGAGTAGAAAATTTGCAGTCGTAGCATAGCTGTCAGCGCAGAGATCTCTTCAGTCAAAGATTCAGAGTTTTGGCCCGAAAGTTTATCCTAAGGACATAGCTCCTAAGCTGTCTAATATGACAGTCCAATCTTATTTGCTAGACCGAATCCGTGGAGGTCAGCCTTTGGATGAGCAGTTACAGAAATGGAGACTAAAGGATGAGGCCAAGGGCAGTGTAATCTACATAGTGTCCGATGGCATTGTGAGTGCCTAGTGTTTATTCGATCAGAGAGGATATCTTGTCAGAGGCACATACATCTCCGTATTCCATCCATCCAGGAGGTACCAAGATGTACAAGGATTTGCAGATGTTGTATTGGTGGTCAGGTATGAAGCGAGACATCCGCTGATTTTTGTCTGAATATCTCACTTGTCAGCAAGTGAAAGCAGAGCATCAGAGGCCAACAGGAATGCTTAAGCCGCTCCCTATCTCCGAGTGGAAATGAGAGAATATCACCATGGATTTTGTTGTTGGTTTGGCGATTTCAGTCAGAGGATCTAATGCCGTTTGGGTTATAGTGGATAGATTTACTAAATCAGCACATTTCTTACTAGTGAAAACGACTTTCTCCATGACTCTGTATGCAGAGCTTTATATCCGGGAGATAGTCCGATTGCATGGGATCTCAGTTTCTATTGTGTCCGACAGGGACCCGAGGTTCACATCGTCCTTTTGGAAGAGTTTACATGCAGCCATGGGGACGAAGTTGCTATTCAGTACGGCATGTCACCCTCAGAAAGATGGCCAGTCTGAGCGAGTGATTCAGATTTTGGAAGATCTGTTGCGAGCTTGTGTGATATATTTTCATGGTAATTGGGAATCAAAGCTACCCCTAGTGGAGTTTACCTACAACAACAGTTTTCAATCGTCTATAGGTATGGCTCCCTACGAGGCACTGTATGGAAGGAAGTGCAGATCGCCGATTCATTGGGATGAAGTCGGTGAGTGATCAGAACTTGGTCCAGAAATTGTTCAGCAGACTGCAGATGTGGTGGTCAAGATCCAAGACATGATGAACAACGCCCAAAATCGTCAAAAGAATTATGCTGAAAAGAGGAGGAAAGATCTCGAATTTGCCGTAGGAGATCACGTATTCGTGAAGATAGCACCTATGAAGGGTGTTATGAGGTTTGGGAAGAGAGGCAAGCTGAGTCCGAGATTCATTGGACAATTTTAAATTCTTGACAGAGTTGGGACACTAGCTTATCGTGTAGCCCTATCGTCGAATCTGACCAGAGTACACAACGTATTCCACGTCTCAATGCTGAGGAAGTATATAGCAAACCCTTCCCTTGTCTTTAGTTTTGAGCCATTGCAGTTGGCTTCTGATCTATTGATGAAGAGAGACTTGTCCAAATCCTGGACAGACAGGAGCAGTGACTTCGGAACAAAGTGACCCGGTTGATCAAAGTCCGGTGGCTTAATCAATCAGTGGAGGAGGTGACTTGGGAGACCGAAGCAGATATGAAAAGTCGATACTCGGAGCTGTTTGGTAAGACTTAATTTCGAGGACGAAATTTATTTAAGTGGGGGAGGAATTGTAGAGCCCAAAATCAGTACACATGAAACCTATGCATTTATTTAAATTGTTAAATTATTTATTTAAGTTTAAAAATGATTTTAGCGATGAATAATTTATGAATTTGAATTTTTTAAAATTATTTATATTTATGTGATTGCACGTTGAATTGTTTTCTTGAGTTTCATGTTTCAGGCGATTATTCGATGCGGGATCGGAGAAATAAGACCCGCGACGATTTGGACGATTTGTAAAACATGGTATTTTATTTCGAGTCATGAAAATGTTATTTTAAATGGCTCATTAAGTTTTTAAGTATTTTAAAGCCTAATTTAAATTATTAGGTGATTTTAAAATTTTAAACTTTTAAAGATTTGTCATTTGTGTATTTTATTTAAATTAGGGAATTTTAGTAAAGTTAATGTTGGTTTAACATTTTGATTAAGTTGTTAATTGGGTTAGTATTTTAATTAGCATAATAATTAGCTAATTAAGCAATAAACTTCCCCTAATTTAAAAGAAAACACACGCACACGCACACACACTTGTTTCATTTCATTTTTTTTAGTGTAAGGCTAGGGTTCTTGTTGCTCTCCCCAACAGCCACCCTCCTCTTCTATTATTTCAGCAAGCACACGTCTGTTTCTTCAAGAAAACCGCGCCTCAATTCGTCTAGGATCGGCCCTCGTATCTCTCCGCTTCGATAATCGTCGTTTCATGAGTATAATCATCAAAGGCATGTATATTCTTTTGTTTTTGCATCGATCTCGTCATATTATATGTTTTGATGTTTATTGTGTACAAAATCCATGTATGTGTGCAAAAAGTTTGAGCAAAATTTTTGAAATGTTTTAGGATCAAAATTGTAGATCTCAAAACCGAGTCTGCTGTCATTTTGAGTACTGTGAATTTTCAGTCAATTCGAACCTTTTGATACCTTCGATTCGACAGTAAATTCGAAATTTTTGGACAAGAAACGAGTGAGTTATGATCTTTTTCGTGGGACTGCTCAAACTATGGCGTTTTTAAATATGTTCTTCACGTGTTCCTGAGAATTATTTGTTGCAGGCTTCGTTGTGAATCGTCGATTGGCCATTGCTGCGTTTAGGTGTGTGATGTGATGTGATCAATCATCTTTTGATGTTTCGTTTCGAGCTGGTATGGGTTTGGTGATATTAGAAGGTATTGGGAAGGGAATGGGTAGAAGATGGCTTTTTGGGGTTGAATTTGCGCATGACTAGAGCCTCAGTGTTGTACAGCTGCAGTTTCGCACCCTGCAGTGCTGCAGTTATGTCCAAGCATAATGAAAGTGCTATTGCTTCCGCTGCAGTTTCTCACCATCCGATGTTTTTCGTGCTTCGAATTTAGGTGCCATTGCTTCCTTTGGGGTACTATTACGTCGTTATGTCCAAGCATAATGAAAGTTAGTTTAGATGTTACGAATTTTGATTGGAACATTGAACTATGGTTTGAACGAGGTCCGTGTCTTCCATTTCTTGGGAAATTTCTTACTCCATGCCAAGGTTGTTTCGTGGTTCGGATCATGGGTTAGTATATTGATTAAACGTGGTCAAGTCCCGATGGGTCTAGAAAGTCATAAGTTATTTAATTACTTCGGTGGCGAGTTTGTTGGTGCGGTTAAGTTATGAATCTTAAAGATGTTAGGATAATGTACTAGTATGTATGTGCAGTGGGAGACCCAAGCGAGATCCAACGAATCCCTCAACGCTATGTAAGTATGTTTGACATGCAAAAAAAAATGTTTTATTTTTGAGGTATGCTAAATGTCTTGTGACCAATTATGAACGGGCTTGGAAGCCGATGAACGTGGCCGGAGACCTCTCTACCCCGGTAAAGCATGACCGGGTTTAGATCAGGATTTGAAAGAGGTAAAGCATGACCAGGAACCAATCCACCCGGTAAAGCATGACCGGGGATCTCATGTATGTGGTAGTGGATATCCCTGCCAGCCCAGTACTGTGGTTTAGTCTGATCAGGCGCATTTATGTATGAGTCACTTGCTTTGAAACATATCTCTACGTAAAATGATGATGTTACGTATGTCCAAGTATGTATGATGCAAGTATGTTTATGAAAATTTTTACGATATGATGACACGTCTATGTTTATGTAAGTACGTTCAAGTTTAAGTATGCATGTCCTACTTTAAAATGCATCTAGTTTTATTATGTATTATTTGTTATTCCTAGTTTACACATGTGGGGTCTTTAGACTCACTAGACTTGATCGATTCAGGTGAGGACGAGTTTGAGGAGACGAGGGGTGGGGACCAATGAGCCGACTCGGACTACGCGGAGGCTAAACCAGAGGACCGCCTACGTTCTTAAGACTTTATGCATGTTTCAAATACTCTGATTTTTCATGAGATTGTTTACGATGTTTAAACAAATGCTTTCACAAACTTTGGGTGTAGTTGTTTTATATCAAATATTTTAGACGAGCAAATTATTTTCATCGCAAATTTGAAAGCTTATTATTTATTTAAGAAAATTTTAGATTTTTTCGCAAATTTTAAGTTGTTCAAAAATACGGTACGTTACACAGTATTTATTGCTTCTGCCCAAAACCTCTGGAAAATACCAGAATCAACAAGCATTGTTCTAGCAGCTTCTTTAAGGGTTCGATTTTTTCTCTCAGCTACACCATTTTGCTGAGAGCTCATGCTTGATTCCAGTATTTTCTAAAAATTTTGAAAGATTTTGATTGATGAATTCAGTCCCTCGATCAGACCTTATTCTATCAATACCAACTGATTTTTCATTTAATAATCTTTTGAAAAGTTTAATCAGTTGTGCAGCAGTTTGGTCTTTAGATTTTTGAAAGATAACCCAAGTAAATCTTGAAAAATCATCAACGATCACCAAGGTGTATTTCATTCGCCCTAAACTCATGACTGAATAGGACCAAAAAGATCTATGTGCAGCAGTTCTAAGCATCTGGAGGATGATTTTACTGCCCTTGTTTTTAAATGAAGATCTTACTTGCTAACCAAACTAACATGCTGAAAAAAAATTTCCTTTGAAAAATCTATTTTGGTCAAACCAGTTACAAGATCATGGTTACTCAGATAAGCAATAGACTTAAAGTTTAGGTGGTTCAACCTTTTATGCCATAACCAGTTCTTAGAAGATTTTGAAGCTATAAAACAAACTGTTACATTAGGATTGATCAGTCCAACTGACTTTGTAGGTATTTCCACAATGATTGCCAGTTAAAATGATCTCATCAGTTGAGTTTTTAACTGTGCAAGTGTGTATGTTTAACTGAACTAAGAAATTGTTGTCGCATAACTGACTGATGCTAATCAAGTTATACTTCAAATTCTCAACTAGTAAGACATCTTTGATAGTAAAGTTACCATGGATAAGCTTACCCTTACTCACCGTTTTATCTTTAGAGTTGTCTCCAAAACTGATGTTTGGACCAGTGTATTTGATCAGTTGGGATAGTAAATTTGCATTCCATGTCATATGCCGCGAGCATCCACTGTCCAGATACCAGATTGATTCTTTGTTTGTAGCTGTCACCTGTAATCACACACATAGAATAATTTTGGTACCCATATCTATTTGGGTCCTTAATTGATTAGTCTTTTAGGAACCCAGACTTGGATAAGTCTGACTGACTTTCCAGTTGCTGTGTTCCAAATAGTTTCTCCTGGCTTGTGTGTGCTTGGTGTGTTTTGTACAGATGATGCAATACGTGCTTTATCCTTGTTCAACTGGTTGTTGAGCCGATATCTTTTCTGAACTGGTTTACAGTTATGGTAATTGGAATAGCCATTTGGAGAAATCAGGTGTTTATTGCTGAACCTTTTAGGTGGCTAGCTACTCGAATTAGTTGAAGTTTTAGGGCTATAACCAATTCCATACCTTCTAGCCTTGTTCTTATTTTCAATAGGATGTTCAACAGGTCTACACGGCTCAGGTTGTTCTTGTATCACAACTGATTTGACAAAGTGAATATATTTCCCTTTGCCCATGTTCAGTTTTGGCTGAGTATCCTGGTAGAAGTTTCATCATGATTGCTAAAGCCTAAACCAGTTTTATCGATAACTGATTTCTGTATATTTTGAATTTCAGCTAGTTCAACTAATTATTTATTCCATTCCTGAATAAGCTCTTAATCGTGACACTCAACGAGCCCCAACCCAGCTCTGGCCAAGTCCTCGGTGTGTAACCCCTTAACCGAACCCTTGTATCTAAACATGAAATTTTTCGTTCCGGCTTTGTTCTACTCGTATGCAGCCTTTAAACTTTGATCTAGGGACCCTTAAAATTGTGTAAAAACATCCCTCCATGATCCCTTAACATGGAAGCCCCTTCATGCAATAATAACATCATTTTTTGGAACATGAAATCGTACTTTAATAACACCCCAAGCATAAAAACGAAAATATTCACAAGGGAATCATGTTTTTCATGCAAACGTAATTCAAAACAATAATAGGGTGTGATAGATGAGAAAAAAGAGATTTATGACGTGCCTTTGCGTATATTACGCACGAAAACGTTGTGGCGATTCAAAGAACGGAGACGTAGAACCTAGGCTGATTTTCCTTGCAAAAATCGAGGCTTTCCTACTCCAAATCTCATGTGTTCGTGTGTTTGTTTGCTGCTAGGAGTCTTGTGTGCGTTGTGTGTGTGTTGGGGGTGCATTTGAGGGTTTAGGGGTGGGGTTTTGGGCTGTAAATAATAATCAAACCAAGTGATGGAAGCTTGGGCCCATTAACATGGACAATAGGCTCATGAGTGCATATTTAAAATATTTTGTTTAATGAAAGTTCGTGAAAATATTAGTCGAGTTCTTGAAAAATTCATATTTTATTCGAAAATCGAATACCATTAAAATTTACGACTCGGCGTACGAAATCATTTAAAAAACACCTTATTATTAAAAATATCATAAAGCATCAACCTTTTTTAAATAATTAAAGACAATTATTTAATAAAAATATTTTCTCTTTTTCAGCCTCCGGTCTCCGTTCCTCGATTGCATCTCGAATAACCTTTAAAAATACAGTTTACATGCATTCGTGTAGAAAGTACATTTTATACCTGCAACCATGTACATTATATTCAATTTATGCAATTGAAACTATTTACTTAGCTATTTTCCATTTTCTTAAATTTCCATGCAGTTGGATTACATCATCTTAATTTCGGACCTTACAATTTCTCCATCCCTTAAATAAAATTTCGTCCTCGAAATTAGAACTTACCGAATAACTCTGGATAGCGACTCCTTATGTCCCTCTTGGTCTTCCAAATAGCTTCTTCCTCCGAGTGATTTAGCCATTTGACCTTGATCATTGGTATAACTTTGTTTCGGAGTCTTCTTTCTTGCCTAGCATAGATTTATATGGGTCTTTCCTCATAAGTCATGTTTGGAGTCAATTGCAGGGGTTCGTGATTTAGTACATGTGAAAGGTTCGACATGTACTTTTGCATCATCGAGATATAGAACACATTGTGTACTCCAGATAGCATCGGTGGCAATGCCACTCTATAGACCAGTGTTCCAATCCTCTCCAAAAACTCAAATGACCCTATGAATCTTGGACTAAGTTTGTCTTTCTTGCCAAATCTCATAACACCATTCATAGGTGCTATTTTAACAAAAAAATGTGGTTGCATAGTGCAAACTCTAGCTCTCTTCGTCGCTTGTCGGCATAACTTTTCTGTCGACTTTGTGCAATCTTCATTCTATCTCGAATTTTGACTGCTAGCTCCGCGTTTGCTTGATCAAGTCCGGACCAAATTCTCCCCTTTCACCAACCTCGTCCCAATGTATGGGTGATCTACACTTCCTCCCATAAAGTGCCTTATATGGAACCATTTCTATTATTGTAGGTAAACTCCACTAGTGGAAACTTTGGTTCCCAATTTCCTTGAAAATCAAGGACACAAGCTCGAAGTAGATCCTCCAAAATTTGAATCACTCTTTCGGACTGACCATCGGTTTGAGGATGGAATGTTGTGCTGAATAATAATTTATTCCCCATCGCTGCATGCAGACTCTTCCAAAAAGATTATGTAAATCTCGGATCTCTATCAGAAACAATGGATACGGAAATCCCATGCAGACGAAATATCTCTCAAATATACAAATCGACATACTGTGTCATGGTGAATGTCGTCTTAATACGGTAAAAAATGCGCTGATTTCGTAAGACGATCCACTATCACCCATATAGTATTAAACCCCTTGATAGTCCTCGGTGATCCCATAACAAAATCCATAGTGATATTTTTCCATTTCCACTCGGGAATAGGAAGTGGCTTAAGCTTTCCCGCAGACCTCTGATGCTCGGATTTAACTTGCTGACATGTCAAACACTCGGATACAAATAGCAGGATATCTTGCTTCATGCCCAGGAACCAATACATAATTGAAGATCCTTGTACATCTTCGTGCTTCCCAGATGAATGGAATATGGTGTGTCATGAGCCTCCTTCATAATGAGCTCCCTCAAAGAGTCACCACAAGGAACCCATAGTCGATCTCGATATCAAACTATACCATCCATCTCAGAATACCCCTTAGCTTCATCTCTCACTCTCCATTTGCAATTGCTCATCAGTAGACTAACCCTCACGGATTCTGTTGGAACTTTTAAAGTTCGCAATCTTAATTTTGATGATAACAAAGCTTGTTAATTTGTGTTACTAATAATCTACCTTAGTATGCAGAAGCTAGGTTCACTCACGAGCTGTTTACATCGCAAGCTGAAGACCTAACTGATCACAAACTGAATCAGTCTAACTGATTACGTCAATTGAGCAGTCCAGCTGATTGTCTAGTTGATAGCTGGTTCAGCAGGAGAACCTCAGAATCCTGGCCAGCCGAAGGAGTGTTAAACTGATGAAGAAACCCAGTTGATCAGTCCAACTGAACGAGAGTGAAATCAGTTCCACTGACGAGCCAACTGATTTCACCAGCCCAACTGAAGATCAATTCAGCTGACCAGTTCGAAGTATCAGTCAGAATGTTTCAGTTGGAGATGAAGACAATCTCTTTCAGTGGATTCCAGCTATGCATGAAGGTACAAAGCCATTGTCCAGTCAAAGGACAATGATGAACGTTGCATCAGAGCATTAAAGCAACACGTTTCAGAAGGGCAGTCGAAAAGTCGAGACACAAAGTCCAAGAAACGAATTCAAGATGCAACAGATACAATAAATGAGTCTTCTTGTACGTTCAGTTTTCCCGCCTATATAAAGAGAAGATCAGTGAGGACTCAATTAGAAGACACAACAAGAAGAAGCTGAAGAAAAAGAACGATATACAAAAACAAAAGCTTCTCCAAGAGAGAAAAGAAAGAGCACGCACTTTAACGTGTTATCTGCTTAGTTTAGAAGCCTTTTTCCCTCTGTGTGAGAACATTCTTGTTCAGTTCTCACACACAAATTTCTCTAAACCACTCAAATACAGTCTTGCACAAAGACGTTAAACTTGTGTATGTAGTCTTTGACACATAGACGTTAAAGAGGTGTTGGCTGGAAGGTGCTGCCTTCACTCCTAGCTAGGAGTTCAGTTTAGGCAGTAGTGTAAGTCCTAGCTGAGTAGGTTTGTACAAAGTGTTTGTATAAATCAAAGTCTTCTAGTGGATCCTACCCGAGGCGGTAGAAGGGGTGAGATAGGAGCAGTTGAAGTCTCCGAACATCCATAAATATATCTTGAGTATTTAACTGATTAACTATTGTTTTCAAACTATTTGGATCATTTAGAGTATTCGTCAGTTCAGTTGTCACCATAATTGAACCGATGAATGCAAAAACTAATCTATCTTTTTTCGGTTATTCAGTTTACATAAGTTAAAACATTTTCTAATATAACAGTTTTATTCACGAAATATTACTTCGAGTTTATTCCGCTTGGTTTTAACCAAATTCGATTTAATTCATCGGTGTTAATATTCTTAGAACACGAGCTATTGCAGCTCATTGGAGAATTTAGTGTTCGAATTGCCTTCGAAGGCACTAGCACACTCGATCCTTCAGATTCTATCTCTCAAAGTCGACTGTACTGTCAAGGTGGCAAGATTAGGGGCCTCGCTCCTAGCATACACAGTAAGCTTAAACCGATGTATCTCGGACTGCAGAGTTCTCTTAAGTGATAATTGAGTAATAACTGTTGTCTTACTACTCAATGTGCCTGCAACTACATTAGCTTTTCCCGGATGGTAGCTAATGTCACAGTCATAGTATTTCACCAAATCTATCCATCTTTTTTGCCTCATATTCAACTCTTTTTGTGTGAAGAAATATTTCAAACTTTTATGGTCGGTGAAAATCTTGCACTTCTCCCCATACAAATAATGTCTCCAAATTTTCAGTGCAAATACCACTGCTGCAAGCTCAAGATCATGCGTGGGGTAATTTTTCTCGTGAACCTTAAACTGTCTCGACGCATAGGCTATAACTCAGTCATTTTGCATCAGAACTGCACCCAAACCAATTTCGAAGCGTCGATATAGAGAACATACTCTCCTTGCCCAGATGACATCGAAATACTAGCGTTGAAATCAAGCTTGCTTCAACTTGTCAAAACTATCTAGGCACTCGGATTCCTATACAAACTTTGCATTCTTCTTTGTCAAGGCAGTCATGGGTACCGCAATAGATGAGAATCTTTGAATAAACTTTCGATACTAGCCAGCTAGTCCCAAGAAAATTCGGATCTCGGTTACGCTCTTCGGTACTGGCCATTCTTTCACTGCCTCAACTTTGCTCGGATCAACCTCTACTCCATCTCTAGAAATGATGTGGCCTAAGAGTGCCACTCTATCAAGACAAAAATCACAATTGCTGAATTTTGCGTATAATTTCCTATCTTGCAGTACTTGCAGTGATATCCTCAATTGACGACTATGCTCCTCTTCACTCTTCGAATAGATCAAAATTTCGACGATGAAGACTATGACGAATTGATCTAGATATGCCTGAAATACGCGATTCATTAGATCCATAAAGATTTCTGGCGCAGTGATCAACCCAAATGCCATGACCATAAACTCGTAATGCTCGTAACGAGTCCAAAAATCAGTCTTATGAACATCAGACTCTTTCACTTTCAACCGATGGTATCCAAAACGAAGATCTATCTTTGAGAATATCGATGCTCCTTACAATTGATCAAATAAGTCTTCAATTCTCGGTAAGGGATACTTATTCTTGATTGTGACTACATTTAGCTCTAGATAATCAATGCATAGTCGCATACTACCATCCTTCTTCTTCACAAACAATACCGGTGCGCCCCGCGTAGAACAACTAGGGCGAATGAAACCCTTGTCTAGCAATTCTTGAATTTGATTTTTTAGTTCTTTCATTTCGGCATGTGCTATACGATAATATGCTTTAGAAATGGGTACCGTGACTGGCATAAACTCAGTAGAAAATTTCACCTCACGATCAGGTGGAATGCCAGAAACGTCCTCGGAAAGACAATAGGAAAGTCTCTGACAATGTCAACATCATGTAGCTTCTGACTGATAGTAGCATGTGCTGTAGTAACACATGCTAGAAAATCTTGACATCCTCGTCTCATAAGCTTCCTCGCGCACATACAAGAGATAATGTGCGGAATTTGCTTTTTCCTCGTTGCCTCAAACACAAAAGAATTCTCGCTGGGTGGTCGAATAGACACTGACCTATGCCGAAAATCTATCAAGGCTCCATTCAGTGATAGCCAATCCATGCCAAGTATGATGTTAAATTCAGGCATAGGGAGTACGATAAGATCTGCTCGAACCACATCTTTTTGCAAACGAAGCTCCAGATTCTTTACAATGCTCGTAGTGACCATTTGATCGCTGGAAGGAATAGAAACTTTGAAACCCAATCCCATATCCTCAGGTACAATATTCAGTCACTTGGAAAAAGTCTCGGATATGAAAGAGTGTGTAGCTCCCGAATCCAGCCATGCATAGGTAGCTACACCTAGAATGAATATCATTCCTGCGATGAAAACGATTTTAAATCTATTCTTGTTGAAGCTTAAAGAATTTCTATCATTATTTTCCTAAATTTTTATGAAGATTACTCGTTGGACCCTAGTATTTCATGAAAAATTGCATTTTAACGCTTCAATTTTCCGAAATTTACATTTTAGTCCTCAAGATTTTCGAAAATTGTGATTTTGGTCTCTTAAATTTCGAAATTTGCATTTTTGGTCCCTTTATTTTCGGAAATTGCATTTCAGTCCTTAAATTTCGATTAATAATCCCTTAATTTTTCGATTAATTTTAATTTAATCCCTCAAATTTTCGAAATTATCAAATCATGCCCAAAGTTTTGACTTTTTCCTATATTTTAAGCCCTAAAACTTTCATTTGGGAATAATTACCTTCCTTACATAATTAAGTCTCAAAGTGCAGGTCCGAATTCTATGATTTCCATTGTCATTTCTTAATTCCAATTAAGATAAAGCGTGCAACCTAATTTCCACTAGGTTATTCTTAATCCCAAATCAATTCTAATAACCAATTTAACATTTAATTCAATAAAGGCAATATAAAAACAGTTAAATAACTAGGTTACCAGTTATAAGGGTCATGTCTGGCTCCTCTTCAGCTTCTTCAGCATGCATAACATAAGCTCTCCCCGCATTTGGTGCTTTCTTCTTCGGGACAATCAGCAGATTTATGCCTTTATTCCTTGTAAATGAAAGCACTTGTAGGTCCCTCACATGCACTTGCCATAGTGCAGATGATTAAGTTCCTTGCATAGTAGCCTATCCTCAGCTTTCGGTGCTCCAGGTTGTGGTGGTTTTGGTGGTTCTGGCTTCTTCACTTGCCCTTGGGGTTTTTGCTGCCCTTGAGGTCTGGAAGGTCCTATATATGGCTTCTTATTCGGTTGGGAATTCTGCTGGTGTTGCTGCTTTTTTTGCTGCACTTCAAAATCAATATCTTTTTCAACGCTTGCTCGGCTTGAAATGCATAGGTAGTGGCAGTGGCGTAGTCCGCCGGTCGCATCACCATCACATCCCAGCATATAGTAGGACGTAGACCATCCAGAAAGTGTCTAAGTTTCTCAGAAGCATCCCTAGAAATGAGGGGTACAAAGTGACAACCCTTGTCAAACTTCCTGAGAGTCATGAATTCCCTATTCAAGCGTCCTCGGATGTCAGCAATAAAGTACTTCTCGTAGAATATTTCCTTGAATCGAGTCCAAGTAAGTGTGGCGAGATTAATACCATGTTTAGCTCCTTCCCACCAAAGGGAAGCATCATCTTGAAGCATATAAGTGGCACATCTAAAACGGTCAACGTCTCCCATATTCAGATAGCAAAAATGCACCTCAAGTGCTCGAATCAAACCCTCAGCAGCAAACGAGTCAGTGGTGCCATAAAATTCCTTCGGCCCTAGCCTCCGGAAATGATCATAGACATCGTGTTGTCGCCTAGGAGCCTTCTAAAACTCATGCCTCTAGTGCACGAATAGCTGCATCCCCATTAGGAGGTGGGGATGCATTCCCTTGACGATCTTCAACATTTTCAGCTTGCCTATCAGTACTATGTGCGCGTTTAGGAGATATTATATCTGAACGTTTTCCAAATTTCTAAATGTAACCAACATGCATTTAAATTTAAGTTTTCTAATCATGTAGCATGTACTAATCCATTTTTTAGCAATCTTAATCATATATAACATTTATCCTAATAAAGCTATTAAACATGCAACGTAAACATATAATCTATGTTATCATGCATGTGTTATCATACAAATCATAAAAAGCAATTAAATTTATCATAATAATCATATAAAGCAATTAAACTTACATATAATCCATGTAATCATGCAGGTATTATCATAAAGCTTGACGACCCGAGACAACATTGAGACTCTATATGCTAGCATTGCACTTTGACTTGTTTAACAACTTTTATGGGGTCATCAGGTGGCAAGGTTGGGTGTTTTGTCGAAACATATAGGAGTCGATGAACTATAGTCGGGGATTCATCGCTTATCTTCGGGTATGGATATCTTCTGTGATCTCATGTGTATGTAGTTTGAAATCTCTTATCAGAGTGTTTGTGGTAATTAAGAAAGGGGTTTTTTAGATTACATCATCGATGCAAACTACGCCATGACACATAGTATCTATTCTTTGGCAACTCTCATATACCAATAGTTGTCGAATCAGTAGGGATATATGAGTTGAAGGGATCGTACTGTACGCTAACCATAATGAAATGGTTCTTGTAGGCACTATCTTTTGATACCTAGGGAATCTTGTAAGCGATGCTTCTAGGCATTTAACATGATTGATTGGGTACTATCAGACTTGATTTCTGACGTTCTAATTATCAAAGAGTTGATAATTAAGAATAAAGCAACTGGAGTATGCTGATATAAAGACATGTTTAGTCATGAATCACATTGCGATACGAACCCACTGCTAGTCGTATTAATTAACCATTGAAGACAACACAAGTACTAGCTTTCTAGATCCCATTGAGAAGTAAAATAGTTCAATGTATTGAAAGGATTATAAAGGAGTTTATAAGTGCAAAGAAAAATAGAAGTATGACTTCTATAAGAGGATTATGGGGAATGTAACTTCTAATTTGTGGAAGTGTTTCTAAATTAAAAGTTAGCCAAATAAATAATGTATTTGAAAAATTGTGATTTTCATAAACATTGTTATGGACTTAATTAAATTAAATTAATTTAGTGTTGAATTAATTAAACACTAGTGGACCTAGTAAAGTCCAAATAATTAAATTAATTCAAGTGTTGAATTAATTAAATAACATTGGGTCTTGTAGAGCCCAAATGAAAATAATAATCCAACTAGTGGGCTTGAGTAAATTCAAGTATGATTTTATTTATCTCAAATGTGTTTGAGATATTAAAATATTAGTCCATGGGTTTTGTAAAGTTACAAACCCAAATTGCATACATAGGGAGGTGAAAGGTTGGAAGCCAACTTTTGAGTTAAAGGCAAGCATGCTTTTGAAAGCACTTTTTACTTTTTCACGCACCAAGAAAACTCTTCATTCTCTCCTCTATACATGAAGTGGCCGAAATTCTCTCAACATTCTTCTTCAATTTGATGATGAAAGCATACATTTATCAATGAAAAATACTTTACTTTTTCTAGTGCAAAAGTAGAGTGGATCTTCCTAGTTGGTGGTGGGCTTGATTTTGAGCAAGGAGTGCTCGAGGGAGGCTTGTAGATTTGTCTACTATTCGAGAGCTAAACTGTTTAACAACTTAGTTGGAGCCAACATCAATCCTTGTGATTGATAGGTACAATATCTAAACACACTATGTATGACATTTGTTTGTTTTGTTATTTGCTACACAATATAGTGAGGTGCTCGGTTTTTTTATGGCAAAACTATTTTTTAAATTCCGTTGCGCATCCGAGCAACGTAACCGATCCCCTTTCAAGTGGTATCAGAGCTTATGTCACTTTTTGTGTAGCAAATACTTGATATCATATTGAGGACTATTTCTATCTGTATGAGAAAATTCAACACAATAATTCGAGGGACGGTTGAGGGGCTGTTTCGGCACCATGTTGCTGCTTGTTTCGGGCAGCCCTAGCTGCCCGAAACGCCCCCAACTTTTAAATAAATAAAAAAAATTTGTTGGCCGGAATCCGGCGACGGAGCTTCGGAAACAACGATGACGACTAGGGTTTCCAAAAGTGTTTTGAAATGTCAAAGTTTCATAGGCCTTGAGTTGTTTGGCTATTAGATGGTTAACATATTTTGTGAAATTTAAATGAGCCAAAATATTTTTTTGATGAAAAATGTCTTTTTGAGCCCTTAAATTTAAATCTACAAAATTTGTATATATTTTCTCATAAAATAAATAATTGAAGTTGGACTTTGATTATTTATAGTAAATTGTGATTTACGAGAAATTCAGTTATAAATAAATTAATTAGAAAGTAAACAAAGGAGTTTGTTTAATTTTTTGATTTAATTTATAATCGTGGCGGTTAGTGGTTGGATCAAGATATATAATATTGGATCAATTGATTATTGTAATAATTAATTGATTGTGTATTATATGTGATATTATACATGAAAGGTGATCAAAAGCCCAAGCCCAATTTGTTAGGTGTATGTTAGGATATTTTCTGTTGAATTATTGTAATAATTATGAATTTATAAGTGGGCTTGGTTTATAGCATGTTCCCACCCCATGAGATTTATCCCTATTTGCCATGTATATTTATTTGTAAATATTAATATAGTGGAAGATCAAGATTGGAAGATGATGGGCCTTGATTATTACGAAGATTGAAGACATGTAAATATTGGAAGCTTATGTAATTATGCATTTGCATCCCATGCATTCCCTAGGATTGGACCTAGGCCCGTGTTTGACTCACACGGGCCATTAGTGATTGAGGTGATTGATCATCCTTGTTAGTTTACTGCTTATAATATATGCATGATATATTATAAATAATGAGTATGTGAGTTATTATTATTGTAATAACTAAGTTGCATGAATCTGTCAAACATACGATCAAACATGGCGAGCTTTTAAATAAAATTAATGATGAGACCTTTCAAAATTAAAAATCCTTATTTTGAATAAGATTCAAAATTAATATCAAACCCGAAAAGGGGAATTATAAAGGTTTTTATAATTTCCATGTCTTCCATCGACAATGGATTCATGATGAACGCTACCCGTGCTCAGTGCTCGGCTCGTATTATTGCGGGAGCCCTGGACACCGGAAAGCTGTGACATCCATTTACATGGTGATGTGAACTACGTTGAACTCCCACGATTTTGGCTCATATTATTGAGGGAACTCATGGCGACAGTCCATTAAGGTTCAACATCGATATGTAAGTCTTGACACGTAATTATGAAAGATGTCATATTATTGGGTCCTAATCAAACGTGAGACAAAAGTTTACGTAAAGGCTCCATGTAATTGTAACTACCTTTTAGGAATTATTATTGGCTGATATTATTCGGGATCATAATTTTCTAATTGGACCTTACGTACCTATTGAGGAAATGAGTTTCCCGTTTTCACTAGAGGGTAGTGAAAAATGTCAAAACAGTGGGAGTGAAAATTTATGAAGTAAAAGTCCATAGTTTATATCTTACTAAATATTTTAAAATTGTCATTAACATTTATCTATTTTTACTTTTCAGTACAAATTTGGCAATGTCTTCGACTCGCAACCCATTATCTGCAATACTCGACAAACACATTTTAACCGGACCTAATTACCTCAATTGGCTAAGAAATCGGAAAGTCTTTTTGAATTAGGAAAGGATAGCATATACACTTAGTGAGTCCCCCCTGTTGAGGATCCGACTAGCTGACTTACAAGGATTGGTGTGACCATACTTGCGAGCAAAGTGTTATATGCAGGCTTCTATGAATGATGAGCTGCAGAGTCTTTTTTAGGATGCTAAGAGTGGTGCTGACATTCATTTGCATCTCAAGGAGCTCTTTGGTGAGCAAACACATCATCTTAGGCATGCTAACGTCAAGGAGCTAATCACTTTACGCATGCGATAAGGGGCTTCGATCCCTGAGCATGGCCTAAAGATGATTGGGCTTGTGGACAAGCTCGTTGGCATGGATCTTACGTTGCCATCGGAGTTGACCACTGACGTGTTGCTCTTGTCGTTGCCTAGCTCATTTGATCTTTCTGTGGTGAATTTCAACATGAACAAATTGGAGCCTACCCTTGAGGAGTTTGTGAATATGCTTGTTACCTTTGAGCCCACCATCAAGAAATAGAAGTCGGTTCTTTATGTGGGTTCTTTATCTGGTACGAAGAAAGGACCACATGGGAGGGGAAAGAAGCGTTCTTTCCAACATCCCAAGAAGAACGTGCCCTTGAAGAGGCAAACTCCGAGTTCCGCTATGGCAGCCACACCAGTTAAGGCTGACAAGACTGCTGATATCTGTCATCACTGCAAGAAGCCTGGACATTAGAGGTGTAACTGCAGAGAATATCTTACCCAGAAAGGTTTTAAAAATGATATGTTCTATATTGAAGTAAACATTTCAATTAACTCTACTTCTTGGGTGTTAGATACTGGATGTGGCTCACATCTCTTTAATGATTTGTAGGTAATGGGAAGAAGTAGGAGACTAAGGGAATGTGAGACCTTCTTGAGGATGGGCAATGGGGCAAGAGTTGCAGCCAAAGTGATTGAAGATGTTTACTTACTTTTGAACAATGATTTTAAGTTTATTTTAAGATATGTTTTATTTGTACCTGATTTGGTGAAAAACATTGTTTCCATTTCTATGCTTGATAAAGATGGATATTCTTGTTTATTTAGCAAAGGTGTTTGCAACATGATTTACAAGAATGAATGTTTGATTGGTATGGAAGAACTTGAAAACGATCTCTATAACTTAAAATTGAAAGATATTCCACTAAAAATGTCCAAGAAATAACAACAACAAGCAAAAACAAGATACTCTAAATTCGGCACAATTATGGCATGCTCGATTAGGACATATTTCCCTAAGAAGAATGAATAAACTAGTGGTAGTAGGCATGTTTGATATGTCTGATATTAATTCTCTCACGACTTGCGAATCTTGTCTAAAAGGAAAGATGACCAAAATTACCTTTCAGGGCCACGTGGAGCGAGCCAAAGGATTATTGGATTTGATCCATACCAATGTGTACAGTTCGCTTAGCGTCACCACTAAGCATGGACATGCCTACTTCATCACATTTACCGATGATTTTTCGAGGTATGGGTATGTGTATTTGATTAAATATAAATCTGAAGCTTTTGAAAGGTTCAAAGAATTCAGAAGTGAACTAGAGAAACAGTTGGTACGAAGCATCAAGACACTTCGATCGGATCGAGGTGGTGAATACTTGAGTTTTGAGTTCCAAGAGTATCCTAGGGAGAATGAGATTCTCTCACAATGGACTTCGCCTGCTACACCGTAGTTGAATGGTGTCTCAGAGCGTCGTAACCGGAATTTGATGGACATGGTTCGATCTATGATGGGGTTCACGGAGTTGCCGCCATCCTTTTGGGGATATGGGCTTGAGACAGCGGCACTATTGTTGAACAATGTCCATTCAAAAACAGTTGATAAGACACCATATGAGATATGGATAGGTAAGCCTCCCAAATATTCTTATCTTAGAATATGGGGATGTCGTGCTTATGTGAAGTAGGCAGTGGGAGATAAATTGGATAGTCGATCCATTTTATGTTACTTTGTGGGATATCCAAGGAATTCAGTTGGATATTATTTCTATCATCCCCAAGAAATAAAGGTGTTTGTTTCTACGAATTCAACCTTTTTGAAAAGAGAATTTCTATTAGATAGAAAAGAAGTGATGATAGAACTCGAAGAGGTTCGAGAGACACCCACAATTATAGAACCTACACCTGAAGAGCCAAGAGAGGAGATGAAAATCATAATTTTTCAAATACATTATTTATTTGGCAAAAATTTTAACTTAGGAACACTTCCACAAATTAAAAGTTACAGTTCCCCATAATCCTCTTATAGAAGTCATAATTCTATTTTTCTTTGCGCTTATAAACTTATTTATAAGCCGTTCAACACATTGAACTATTTTACTTCTCAACGGGATCTAGAAAGCTAGTACTTGTGTGGTCCTCGATGGTTCATTGATATGACTAGCAGTGGGTTCACATCTCAATGTGATTCAGAACTAAACATGTTCTTATATGAGCATACCCCAGTTGCTCCATTCTTAATTATCAACTCCTTGATAATAAGAACGTCAGAACTCAAGTCTAATAGTACCCAACCAATCATGTTAAACGCCTAGCAGCATCGCTTACATGATTCCCTAGGTATCAAATGATAGTGACTACAAAAACCATTTCATTATGGTTAGCGTATAGTACGTTCCCTTCAACTCATATATCCCGACCGATTCGACAACTATTGATGTAACATCTACCATTTTCAAAAGTGCAGAATATTTTTTAAAAAAGCTCACGTTTTGAATTAAATCATTTAATTAAATTGCAAGCATGCAGTCCTAATAAAAATATCATTTAAAAATAATCATAATTAAATACCAATCAAAATATAGCGGAGTAAAAACGAGTAAAAATGCTAACATCAAACAGTAAAATCAAACAGCGTATAAATTCTCATATCCCCTCAATAACATAAAAACGTGAAAGTGCGGAAGATCATAAGGTCCTCGGGTCGTGTCGCCCTCCAGATCTGCCGACTAAGAGTTTAGCACCTCCAGTCCCCTTCGACATCGAACTCACATGCATCACACACTCCTAGTGAGTCTAAAGACTCAACACACCTGTACCATAAATAACAAATACCTATACATAACACACAACAATGAGAAATATCATACTCAACATATCTTTCATGATCTTTAAAAGCGTAATGTAAACGTGTCATATGAAATTGTGACGTGTCAAAACAGCTCATCGTTAATCATCATCATTCATCATTTATCATTTGTGAAATCAGTTCATTAGAGGTGATTATCGTACATCATCGTTTACGATGAATACATCATACATAGAACCGCGGTACCCGGCGGCTGTCGGACATCAGTGAGAGAATTAACCATCCACTGGGCCTAGGCCTCATCATCATCATTTACATATACGTCTTATGCATTTACAGATACTTCGATAGCCACAACTAATTCTCGTCATTCAAAACATCATCATTTTCATAACTTATAAAAATCAATCACTTATGAAATTTTCCTTAAATCCAAGCATGCAACGTATATTTGCATAAAATCTTAAAAAGCGTGATCATGATGCATAAACATTTAAAATATGGTAAATTTGTGCTCAAGGCCCTGAAAGGACCAAAATCTCACCCCGGGAAACCCAAAAATTACCGTCTTACCCCTGGACCTCTAAAATTGACCCGAAGCTTACCAAACTCCTTAAAATGTCCCAAAACATATTTATAATCATTCCTAGATGTAAACTCGAGCCCAGTTTACAACTTATTCGATTCGTTTTAGATCTCGGACTGGGGTCCCGGTTTTAACCCGAATCGACTCGAAACTTAACCGAATTTTTCCCCATTTTTTTCCACACCTAATATACATCTAAAAGGCTCTACAAACTCAAGGTTAGACCCCTAAACCACTCGGACAAGTCTTGAAAGTTGCTGGAATAATTCGCTACTTCCTTCTCAAACCCGCAAGGCACCACTCGCACTCTAGCACCCCTAGGCTCGCACCGACCACGAACCAAGCCCTCTTAGAACCTAGACCAGACCCTAAGGGACCTACTGAACCCACGCAAATAGTCCCATGCAAGCCTACACGACGGCCCCGATCTCTAACACTCTAACTACCCTACCCGAGATTCCCTCCTCGATTGCATGCGGCCGGTGCTTCAGGTGGTTCCAGCGGTGATTGGCCCTCCTTGGAACGTGACTCAGACCCAACAGGGTCTGGTAAAAGCCCCGGTTCAGCCCCTGTACCGCCCGTCGCACCCCATGCACGGACCACAGCCCCAACGAGCACCACCATGATACAACCCCTCGATCTTGCCACTCACAGCAACAACGATCAAATCGAACCCCATGACCACACCTTAGAAACATTTTCAGCTTCCTAACAACTCGAACCCATCGCCCCTTGCATAGAAATACATGAAAACAGTGAGCAACACAACACATAATGCAATAATATACTGCAAAACTGAAGGATTTCTCATGTTCTTGACTTTATCGAAAGATTTCATGTAGACATGCACACACAGCAGTAATATCGACGTGAATGATGCAAAACAAAGTAACAAGCGTGCCTTGATGATGTAAATATGCGAGGATCTCGAAGAATGAGTGCCGGAGGAATTTCTTTTGCAAGGAAAAGGAGTTGTCGAGACTAGCAGCTGAGGGAGGCTCTGAAAACCGAGAGAAACTGAGGATGGAGAGGGGGTTTCGGGTGTTTGCATTAATTAGGTTTAGGGTAGCCACTAATGAGATAATTAAATAGGTAATAATCAAGATAATAGGCCTTAATTATTAATTAAAAAGTTTAAAAAGAGTTTTAAGTCCAATAAGCTTAAAAGTAGACCCAATAAATTCAACCACACTCCCGAAAAATATTTTGTATTGGAAAGTTTTTGAAAATATTAGCCGAACCCTCAAAAAGTCCCCTGATTCGATAAAATTTGCGTATCGCTAAAAATATGCTCTGGCGGGTAAAAATACCTAACAAAGCCCATTTCTTGAAAAATACTTTTAAAACATCTTATAATAATTAATAGAAATTAATCATGTAATAAAATAATTTTCCTGATAATTATCCGGTCTCAGTTACGCAACTTAAAAATCTTTAATGCATGAACTTCTAATTTCATGAATTAAATCCTATCATGCATGGATTATGCACAAAATGCATAAAAAAAATTATACACATAATTTAAATAAAAATCCTAGATTTCATGCATTCAAGTTACGTGAATTAAAATCCTGGACCTTACAATTGGTATATTGTGAGTTGCCAAATAATCGATATTATGTGTCATACCGTAGTTGCATCGATGGTGTAATTTAAGAAACCCCTTTCTTAATTACCACCAACACTTTGATCAGAGATTTCAAACTACATACACATGAGATCACATAGGATATCCATACCCGAAGGTAAGCTGTGAATCCCCGACTACAATGCATCGACTCCTATATGTTTCGACAAAACACCCAACCTTGCCACCTGATGACCCCATAAGAGTTGGTAAAAAAGTCAAAGTGCAATGCTATCATATAGAATCTCAATGTTGTCCTGGGTCATAAGGACTAATGATGTACAACCATAAACTAGGACGTTTCCACTCGGTAAGTGAGAATAACTTGGAAATTCCTTTACGAAGGGTTGTTCAGTGCACTCTACAAGGACCACATATCTGTATGCTTGGACATCATAATGTCCCCTACCAATGAAACATGATACTCACATCGCAGATACTAGTCTCAAACTCAAGCGGCCTTTATCATTCTTAATAGTGACTGAATCGACTAGGAACTGTTTAGAATAATATAGTATTCCAAATTTGAGTTTCATGATACTCATCATATGGGCATCTCATATTCTTTTTACTATTTGTATATCCAAGGACTTTATCTATGCATCTAGCATGTGTATACATATAAAGATGTGCCAAAGCAATAATTTCAAATATTATTAAAATAAAGATTATTTATACATAGAGTTTAAACATGAACACTCGGCCAATACTTGGCTCGACAGGCACCTACTCTAACAATCTCCCACTTGCACTAGATCCAACTACCCATATGCTTCAAACCCATCGATTCACGATGCTTCTCGAATATTGGTCCAGGTAAATGCTTAGTTAGTGAATCAACAACATTATCTGCGGAGCCGACTTTTTCAATCGACATTTCTCCTCTTTCCACAATCTCTCAGAGGATGTGAAACTTTCTCAATACATATTTGGATTTCTGATGAGACCTTGGCTCTTTCGCCTGAGCAATGGCTCCCGTGTTGTCACAAAACACCGGGACTAGAGCAACTCCATTAGGAATGATGCCCAACTCTTGGACGAAATTCCTTAACTAAACAGCCTCCTTTGCTGCAGCTGATGCAGCAATGTATTCGGCCTCAGTGGTGGAATCTGCAGTACTGTCTTGTTTGGAACTCTTCCAAGAGACAGCAGCTGGTCACACAGAGGTTGACTTTGAGTCATCGATATCGCTTTGGAATCTAGAGTCGGTATAGCCTTTCAATTTCAGTTCTTCACCTCCATAGACCAAGAACAACTTATTGGTCCTTCTCAAATACTTGAAGATGTCTCTCACAGCTTTCCTCTGTGGAAGACCAGGGTTCGATTGATATGTACTCACTACACTTAGTGCAAAAGCCACATCAGTACGTGTAGATATCATCCAATACATGATACTACCAATTGCATATGCATAAGGAATGCTTGTCATCGACGCTATCTCTCAGTCTTGGGATACATAGATAGGGACACGTCATGACACATTGGTAGATGTCCTTTCTTGGATTCATCCATCGAGAGCTGCTTAACGATAGTATCAATGTATGTGGACTGGGTGAGACCAAACAATCTTCTTGATCTATCTCTATAGATCTCTATCCCTAATACAAAAGATGATTCACCCAAATCCTGCATCGAGAACTTACTCACTAACCATATTTTAGTTCGCAACATCCCTACATCATTCCCAATTAGTAGAATGTCATCAACATAAAGCACCAGGAATCTCGCAGCACTCCCACTGAACTTTTTATACATACGGTTCCTCGGGATTCTTAATAAAATCAAACTCTTTGATTGTACCATCAAATGTTTAGTTCCAACTCCTAGATGCATGTTTAAACCATAAATAGATCTCTGAAGTTTGCATACCATATGCTCACTTTCGATAGATGTAAACCCTTCAGGTTTAGACATGTAAATCTCTTCCTTAATATCTCCATTAAGAAAGGTTGTCTTTACGTCTATCTATTATATCTCATAGTCATATCATGCAGCTATGGCTAGCAATATCTTTATAGACTTGAACATTGCAACTAGGTGAAAAAGTTTCCTCAAAGTCAACTCCTTGTCTTTGAGTATATAGCCTTTTGCTATCAATCGTGCTTTGAAGGTCAATACCTTCTCATCTGCCCCAAGTTTCCTTTTGTAAATCCATTTACACCCTATGGGAACAGTTCTATCATGTGGATCCACAAGATTTCACACTTGGTTCGAATGTATGAAATTCATCTCAGATTCCATAGCTTCAATCCAGTTGGATGAATCGGCATCAAATAACGCTTTCTTGAAGGTCATTGGATCACATCCATGGTTAGACTCATCATGGCCCTCTTCAAGAAGTAGACCATACCTCATAGGTGGTCTCGAGACTCTCTCGGATGTTATGGACTTAATTAAATTAAATTAATTCAATTGTTGAATTAATTAAACACTAGTGGACCTAGTAGATTCCAAATAATTAAATTAATTCAAGTGTTGAATTAATTAAATAACATTGGGTCTTGTAGAACCCAAATGGAAATAATAATTCAACTAGTAGGCTTGAGTAAATTCAAGTAAGATTTTATTTATCTCAAATGTGTTTGAGTATTTAAAAAATTAGTCCATGAGCTTTGTAAATGTTACAAACCCAAATTGCATGCATGGGGAGGTGAAAGGTTGAAGCCAACTTTTGAGTTAAAGACAAGCATGCCTTTGAAAAGCACTTTTTACTTTTTCATGCACCAAGAAAACTCTTTGTTCTCTCCTCTATACATGAAGTGGCCGAAATTCTCTCACCATTCTTCTTCAATTTTGCTTCTTCATTTTGATGATGAAATCATACATTTCTCAATGAAAAACACTTTACTTTTTCTTGTGCAAAAGTAGATTGGATCTTCCCGTGCTGTCACAAAACACCGGGACTGGTGAAACTCCATTAGGAATGACGCTCAACTCTTGGACGAAATTTCTTAACTAAACAGCCTCCTTTGCTGCAGCTGATGCAGCAATATATTCGACCTCAGTGGTGGAATCCGCAGTACTGTCTTGCTTGGAACTCTTCCAAGAGACAGCAGCACCATTGAGCATGAATATGAACACAGAGGTTGACTTTGAGTCATCGATATCACTTTGTAAGCTAGAGTCAGTATAGCCTTTCAATTTCAGTTCTCCACCTCCATAGACCAAGAACAACTTATTGGTCCTTCTCAAATACTTGAGGATGTCTTTCACAGCTTTTCAGTGTGGAAGATCAGGGTTCGATTGATATCTAATTGCTACACTTAGTGCAAAAGCCACGTCAGGACGTGTAGATATCATCTCATACATGATAGTACCAATTTCAGATGTATAAAGAATGCTTGTCATCGCCGCTATCTCTGCATCAGTCTTGGGAGACATAGACTTGGATATGGACATGCCATGACACAATTGGTAGATGTCCTTTCTTGGACTCATTCATCGAGAAACGCTTAACGATAGTATCAATGTATGTGGATTAGGTGAGACTAAACAATCTTCTTGATCTATCTCTATAGATCTGTATCCCTAATACAAAAGATGTTTCACCCAAGTCCTGCATCGAGAACTTAATCGCTAATCATATTTTAGTTCGCAACATCCCTACATCATTCCCAATGAGTAGAATGTCATCAACATAAAGCACAAGGAATCTCACAGCACTCCCACTGAACTTTTTATACATAGGGTTCCTCGGGATTCTTAATAAAACCAAACTCTTTGATTGTACCATCAAATCTGAAGTTCCAACTATTAGATGCCTGTTTTAGACCATAAATAGATCCCTGAAGTTTGCATATCATATGCTCACTTCCGATAGATGTAAATCCTTCAGGTTGATACATGTAAATCTTTTCCTTAATATCCGCATTAAGAAAGGTTGTCTTTACATCCATCTGTCATATCTCATAGTAATACCATGCAGCTATGGCTAGCAATATCCATATAGACTTGAACATTGCAACTGGAGAAAATGTTTCCTCAAAGTCAACTCTTTGTCTTTGAGTATAGCTTTTTGCTACCAATCATGCTTTGAAGGTCAATACCTTCCCATCCGCCCCAAGTTTCCTCTTGTAAATCCATTTACACCCTATGGGAACAGTTCCATCAGGTGGATCCACAAGATTCCATACTTGGTTCGAATGCATGGAATTCATCTCAGATTCCATAGCTTCAAGCCACTTGGATGAATCGGCATGCATCAAATAACTCTTCCTTGAAGGTCATTGGATCACTTCCATGGTTAGGCTCATCATGGCCCTCTTCAAGAAATAGACCATACCTCATAGGTGGTCTCGAGACTCTCTCGAATGTTATGGACTTAATTAAATTAAATTAATTCGAGTGTTGAATTAATTAAATATTAGTGGACCTAGTAGAGTCCAAATAATTAAAATAATTCAATTGTTGAATTAATTAAATAACATTGAGTCTTGTAAAGCCCAAATGGAAATATAATTCAACTAGTGGACTTGAGTAAATTCAAGTAAGATTTTATTTATCTCAAATGTGTTTGAGTTGTTAAAAAATTATTCCATAAGCTTTATAAATGTTACAAACCCAAATTGCATACATGGGGAGGTGAAAGGTTGGAAGCCAAATTTTGAGTTAAAGGCAAGCATGCCTTTGAAAATCACTTTTTACTCTTCTCTATACATGAAGTGACCAAAATTCTCTCGCCATTCTTCTTCAATTTTGCTTCTTCATTTTGATGATGAAATCATACATTTCTCAATGAAAAATACTTTACTTTTTCTAGTGCAAAAGTAGAAGATTGGATCTTCCTAGTTGGTGGTGGGCTTGATTTTGAGCAATGAGTGCTTCAAGGGAGGCTTGTAGATTTGTCTACCATTCAAGAGATAAGTTGTTTAACAATAAAGTTCGAGCCAACATCAATCCTTGTGATTGATAGGTACAATTTCTAAACACACTATGTATGACATTTTTTTGTTTTGTTATTTGCTACACAATATAGTGAGGTGATCGGTTTTCTTATGGTAAAACTATTTTAAAAATTCTGTTGCGCATCCGAGCACCGTAACTGATCCTCTTTCAACCTAAACTTAGAAATATTTCAAAATAAAGCTAACTCTAACAACCTCTCAAAAATCACTCAAAAAGCATCATAAAAGTCGTAAAAATCTTTATCATAAACTTAAAATCATAAATGCAGAAAAACTAGCGCTGGTACTCAGCATATGTGCACCTTTAGTCCAGCAAGATCAACATCAAGTCCCTCAGCATCAATATCATGCTAATCTACAACGATTACACCTAGTAAGTCTATTAACTCAGCAAACCATGACCATGATAGCAAGTAATACATATAGAATCACATGCAAAAGTGAAAATAGTTTTACATAATATAACTTTTCATGAACATGCATAAATATTAACATTTTTCCTTTCATCATATACATTTCTTTTTTCATCATATGCGTATACGTTTTCCATTTCGTTGAATTCAGATTGTTAATTGTGACTTTCGTATCAGCTGAAGGTCGATGGATCCATCTACATATTACCACAGTACTGGGCGGCTGGGACATCAGCGACAGCTCTCACCCGTCAACTGAGTATTAGCGTTACATATCATCATAATCATCGTTTTAGTCACAATTACTTCACTTCCTTCAACATTTCATATTTTCATCACTTTAAAAATTAAAGAATGCATATAAATCATTTTTTCTTTTAAACCAAGCATGCAACATATCTTTTAGCATTAATGTTTTATCTTAAAATTCCATAAATATTATAAATAAGCATATTAACATATTTTACGATATTCAAGGCACTGCCAATACGTTTACTATTTTTTCGATGTAAAATGACTGTTGTACCCCTAGAGGTAAAATCTCTCAATTTTGACTTTCTCTTACTTTCATTTACTTTATACCATCCCAAATAATTATTTAAGCTTAAATTAAATTTTGTATATTTTTATTTAGCTTAAATTCATGGTTTTCTATTTATTTCGTAAATATTAGTTTGTAGAGCGTTTTAATACCGAATTAATTCAAACTTTAATATTAAATTTCCAAATGTTAAACATAGACTTTTTATTGCCTAAAATATCCTTGTGAGAAATGAGCCACCCCCATGGACCCACGGTTCATGCCTTTAACCAATTAAACTCAAAATCTAACCCTAAGTTGACCCTTCGAGCCATCTCGCGGTTTCCATCGAGCCATGCCCAAACCACCTCGAGCCAAACTCTGACCAGACCCCCTATGGACCCTAGTGACCAGCCCTGACCCCTGGACCCAGCCCGTAGTGCTAATACTTAAATTATAATTCACCCAAGTGTAGGTTGTCTGCAAGTAATATATTTCGTAAGTACGAGATCGATCCACAGAGAGGTTATTTCAAGTTTAAATTTATTAATTTATAAATTACCAAATGCAAGAATGAAGTTTACAAATTATAAATTTTGTCAAGGCTCAAGTATTTATTTTTGGTTTATGTAATATTGTTTAACTAAATGTAGAACAAAAGAAACCACCATAATTAATGGTTCCATGAAAAGGAAAATTAAATATTTAAACACATACATAATATAATATAGTTCCCACTATAAAAAAATACCAAATTAATCGATATTTTATATATGGTACATATGATTATATATATAACTATATAAATATAAAATTGCATAAAATAAATGTTAAATTAAATGATTATATTTCATTTAGAACAACCGGCAGAGCCACGCTATTGCTTAAATTAAATATATGATTTAATAAGTTAGTTGCGGATAAAGTAAAAGTTAGTCGAGAAAAATAAAAGTTAGTTGCAGGAAAAGTAAAAGTTAGTTGCAATAAAATAAATGTTAGTTTCCATATGGTAAATGTTTGATTGTTAGATGTTAGTATTAATTCATAATATTTCATTTAGAATAATCGGCAGAGCCACGCTATCATCTAAAAGAAATATATGACATAATTATATAAATATATATATATAATAACAATGATAATAATTGATGAAATATTTATTGTATCAAAATTAAACAACAAATCAAGATAACCACTTCAATGGTATCAAGCATTTGATGTAAATTGATAACATCAAATAATTCATTTTTATACCTACAATAAAAAGAAGTTAGCTAAATGAAATAAAATATAGAAAGAATATACAAAATATAAACAATCTTACTTCACCAAGAATTCATCCTCTTCACCTTGACATAGTATATTTAACTTGTCATGAGCTTACTTTTGATTCACACTAAAATCCTCAATCATAGTTGGGAAAGAAAATATATTAAACTTAGAACTTTTATACACACAAACTATCACAAGGCCTCTATTTATAGGCTAAATGGGAAGAAAGGGCAAAAATTTCATTATTGCCATGTAGTTGTAATAGTAGTTTTTGTCTCCTCCAACTTCAATTCCTTGACCCTTATTTGAAGGCTATGTTCCACAACTTTAATCTTCGAATTGGACTTTCCTCAAAACAGCAAACATGTGGGGAATTGTCTGTAGATGAATTTTGACTTTTGGCTTACCTCATTTGGTTAAATATTGAACTAGTTATGATTTCTTTACTATATGCTGGTCATAGTAAAAGTAAATATGTCAACCTTTGAAATTTGCACAATTTGATCATCTTAATGAATTTTTTAGACATTCATGTCTTCTACAAAGTTGTAGTCTTCAAGGATTGCAAATATGTTTGAATCACCTCAATTTGAATTTTGTAGCTTGAGTTATCATTATTTTACCAACGTGTAGAAAACCTGAAAATAAAACATAATTAGTAAGACAATTAAATATAAACAAACAATACTAAAATAACATAATTTTATAATTTTAATGAAACTTAAATTTTAAAATATAGGTTTTAACATATAATAAATTATTAATTTTAAGTTTTATCACACCCTCACACTAACTTATTACTAGTCCCTTAGTAATAAAATTTATCAAAAAATCGCAAGCTAGATTCTTTATTCCTTTTATATATTCAAATATACAAACATATTTATTTTAAAAACACAATCATATACCGATTCATATATATATATATAATTCTAATTTAATATAATAATATATAATTAGATATTTTTTTATTATTATTCTTATTTTCACATAATATATAAAGTAGGAATATATATATATATATATATATAATATAGTCAAAAAAATAATTCAACCGTATTACCGCAGCAACGGTTGGACAAATGTGTCATATCCAGACATTACCTTATCAAACAATGACATAAAATTTTGAGCAAGGGAATACTAGCACATGTCAACGTCTAATTGATTTAAATCATCAAGGTAATCTACTAAATTCAAATACACCATTGATATAATATGTATCATTTATTTTCTTGAATATATTATGATACAAAATATTTCGGTGTCAAGGTGTTGTATTATCATGATTGTTTAATATATTATACTCATATATTCGTGATACACGCAACGCGTGTGCCTCGGTGACCTGAAAGAATATGGAGCTGAATATTAACTCTCATTTAAAAAGGTTAAGTATTAAAGCAGACAATTAAATAAACTAATATTGAAAACAAAATAGGAAAATTTACAAAGAATTAAATCCCCTTTTTCCTCTTTTTTTTTACGTACGTAACTGCAAAAGTTTTACAATAACATAAATCGGATACTTCTAACTACCTTTGAAACTTATCCAACACAAACAAATCTTTTTGTTTTTTGTTTTTTAGAACACATTGATTGATGTTTTTAGAACACATTGACAGTATATCAATCAAATCTAAAAAAAATTACAATGAATAAAGTGCTTTGCAGTCCGTTATTTATTTATTTTTTTAATAATTTTTTTAGGGGAGTTATATTCTTGTAATTAATCATTTTTTAATAATCAATAAAAGTTTAATATTTTTTTTTTCTCATTTCTCACCACTTACTCACAAAAGCTGTATGAGTATATATTATATTTTTACAAAAATAATTCTTTCAATTATACATGTTAATTAACAACCATACAAATCATATCTTTTAACTATATTTTCATAAAAATTCTAAAATTATTTTATTTGAAAACACACACGATTATATATATAAATAAATAAACACATCTATTATACATTTTATATTATTTGATCAAATATATATATATATGTAAATTGGTATATATGAAAAACTAATTTTTCTTGTTAACTGTAATTTGAATATAATGAATATTAAAATATAGCATATTGTGATTTTTCAATAATTATTAAATAATGCGTCTCAGGTGCATTTTATTGACACCTTACTCGACATTGAACTAAAAATTATTATTATTATTATTATTATTATTATTATTATTATTATTATTATTATTATTATTATTATATATGTATATATATATATTATTCACATATAAAAAAAACTAAGAGAAGAAGAAGAGGAGATTATTCATACCTAAAAATAACATTAAAACATACCGTTGAATCACAAGTTTAGCATCAGATGAATTTTCGTTTCTTACTCTTGAATGTTGGCCAATTAAGTTGAGATAAGATTGCATCTGGTTCATGACTAAATCCTTGCAGTAAATCAATAAGTTCACCTTCACTTGTAGCAGAAACTAACATCCTTCGTGCAGCTAATGAAATAAATCCATGTTCCACACCATCATCAAGAAATTATAACAGTTTATCATAATAGTTGTTAACATTTAACAAACCAATTGGCTTATGGTGGATATTTAATTGTGCCCAGCAAACAGTATGAAATATTTCGTCCAAAGTATCGAAACCTCCTGGCAAAGCAATGAAGGCATCTGAATGTTCAATCATTTGAGTAATTCGTTCATACACGTTGTCTACTTTCATTTCTTCTCCTATTGTTGGTCCACTAAGATTGTCTAAAGTAATCGGAATAATGCCTAAGACTTCACTTCCACCTGTATGTGCAGCTTTAGCAACTTTTCCCATGAGACCAATTTCACCACCACCATATACCAAATGAATCTTATTTTTAGCAAGTGTTATTCCAAGCTTTTCTGCTATTTCTTCATAAATTGAATCTTTTCCTGCACTAGATCCATAAAATACACAAATATTTTTTATTTTACTTACCATGGATGTTGACATGTTGAGAAATATGTTTTCTGTAATTGTTAGATCACAACATATGTATTTATAAGCGTAACATGCCAAAAGTCAATATTTGAACAGGAAATTATTATTATCAAAAGAAAATAAAAATGACATAAAATTAAAACATATATATACAGCGTAGTTGTGATTGTGGCTCACATCTTCCTCTGATTTTACGTTCAGTAACGGCTTCAACGCCTTCTATGAGTCGATGATATGCTTCCCATCAAATTTTCTTATAAATTGACAAACATGGTCTTTTAATGTCAGATTCCCAAGACGAAATTGTATATATATTTTTATTTATCTAAATAGATATGCGTTACTACAGTAAGATCTTTGTAAGGTTGATTCCACCGTCCATGTAACGTCCCGGAAATTTAAAGATCCACGCAAACCACATGCATGCAATTATTAAATTCTCTTGTATTTTAATTAAATGTTTTAATTGCAGGAATTAATTATGTTATGCATATTTACATGTTTAAAATATATTTTTCTACATTGTTGCATTAAAATGTATTTTTAGAGGTTATTCGAGTTGCGATCGAGAAACGGAGACCGAGGGCTGAAAAATAGAAAATGTTTTTATTAAATAGTTATTTTTAATTATTTATAATATGGGTGATGGTTTTTCATATTTTTGAAAAAAAGGGGTTTTGAGGTGATTTTATACGCCGGGACGTAATTTTTATCGGTGTTAGATTTTCAACAAAAATACGAGCTTTTTGGCAACCCGACTAATAAATTCACAAATTTATTTTAACAAAAACCTTGTTGATATTTTATTAAAACCTAATTAAGACTAATGGGCTAAATTTAGTGGCTTAATAGGCCTAAAGCCTTGTTAGTAACTTAATTAGTATAAAATATAAATTAAACACCCCAAAACCTACTTGAAGGCACGCCTCTTTTTCAGAAAACTCTCCCCAAAAACTTTCAACCACACGGAACTCACACCACACGTAGAAAGCAAGAGGAAAACCAAGAATTTTGCAAGGAAAAGTCTAGCCAAGGTCTTGCTCTGTTCTTCGCAAATCGTCGACGAATAATCGTGCGTTAAATACGCAAAGGCACGCCATACATCTCCTTTTCTCATCCATCATATCATATTATTGTTTGAATTATTGTATGCATGAAGAACATGAATTTATTTTCAGAATTTTCGGATATTACATGCACTCATGAGAAAACTTAAGATTTTTGATGCAAATTCATGGTTTTATCATGTAAAGGGGCTGCCATGGTCTTAGGTTATGCACTAGTAATGTTTATACATGAATTAAGGCCCTAACTTATTCACCATACTCACCAAAGTCGAAGCGAAACAAGGAAAACAGGTTGAAGCCGTGAGTTGCTGTCATGGGTTGGGGGTGATCGGGTTCCATGAAAAAGGGATTGGCTTGGTCTTGGCTTGGGCCAGGGCTCGGCTAGAGTCGGTCAGGGGCATAAGGTCTCGGTCCAGGGCTCAGGGGCTGGGTTAGGACGAGGCTTTAGAGTCTTAGGAAGGTGTGAGGATGAGTGGTTCAAGGTTTGGGTTCGCGGGAAGCAGCCTGGACGCACAAACATAGAACCTGTGCAGATTGGGATTCTCGGCCATCATATGGGTGACTTGGGGTGGCTCATTTTTGGTTTGGCTTGGGTTTCTTAGTGGTCTAAGGGTCCAGTAGGGTACTTTAGGATGTTGGTCAAGTGTTGGATCAATATGGTTCGGCGGTAACTCGTGAAAATCGAAGGTTGGCTCAGGGTCGAAGTTTAGGTGTCAAAATAGGGTTTTTAACTAATTAAAATTGAAAAACTGGCTCACGGGGGTCGAGTCGTGGTTCATAAGGGCTAAAATAATATAAAAAGACTAAATTATGAATTAGGAATTTTATATTAAGGTTTGGTTTAATTCGGGATTAAAACGCAGTAATACGTCTTATTTAAAGATTAATTTAAAAATTCTCGATTTAAGCCAAATAAAAATATGGAAAAATTCATGTAAGCTTAAATAATTATTTGGGACATGTTAGAGTCAATAAATTCAAGAAAAAGTCAAAAACGGGGAATTTTACGTCCAGGGGTAAAACAGTCTTTTTACACCTAAAAATTAGTAAAGGTCATGGCAGTGCCCTAAAAGCTATTTTTATGATATCAAGACTATTTTTGAATGTTTATGAAATGTTCATGATTAAATTATGATTTTTAAATGTCCATTGAGATTTTTATGAATTAAGGAAGACATTTAAAAGACATGTTGCATGCTTGGTTTCAAAAACAAAAAGGTTATGTTATGCTTGATTTTTATAAAGTGATGAGAATGTAAATGTTGAAGGAAGTGAAGTAATTGTGACTAATTCGTTAATGTTGGGGATGTCGTGAGGCTGACGGTCTCAGTGGGAGCCCGACGATCGTATTTTCATCATTACGAATATGTGGTAACGGTTTGTGATAACGGTAAGAATGAGAATATCGTGAGGGAAAAAGGCCCCAGAGGGAACTCATTTATGGGAAAAGGCCCCCGAGGGAACCCCGACAATCGTATTTCTATTCGATCAGGATAGGACAGGGCCCAGTTGACCGGTGAGAGTGTTGCTGATGTCCCCCGCCGCCCAGTACTGCGGTTTCATGCAGATGGATCCATCGATTTTTCATGTTCATGTCATATCAGGAAAGTCACAATTAACGATCTGAATTCAACAAAGAAAAATAAAAAATGTTTATGATCATGAAAAATGTTTTATGTCATGTCATGTTGAGGAAAAAGGACATGTTAAGGTTTATATTATACATGTCATGAAAATGTTTATGCTTAAAGTTGATGCATCATTTTGAAAATGTTTCTATTTAAAGTTCATGCATCATAAAAGGTTTACGAAAATGTTCATGTTTGAAGTTTATGCATCTTCATGAAAACGATATTTTAAGTACAAATATTTTTCACTGTTATATGTTGACTGTATTACGTATAACTTGCTATAAAGATGATGGTGTGTTGAGTCTTTAGACTCACTAGGTGTGATGGATGCAAGTGAGTTTGAGGGAGGTCTTGACGGGTGATTTGACTGGACTGAAGGTGCACACAACCCGAGGATCAGCGCTTCTCTTTTTCGGCAATTACGATTATGACTTATGATTTATGCTAAAGATTTTAAGACTATTTATTTATGCTTTGAGAGATTTTTGAGAGGTTTAGTATGGGCTATACTTTTCAAATTTATTGCTTTTTAGGTTTGGTAAACCATGCAACGATTTCATTTTTATGACTATTTCACTTGATTTTTAAAATGCTAGTTAGATGATGTTTTATTTTAAAAGGTAAAATATTTTATAAAAATATTTTCATGAGGTTTATGTGTATGGTCGAAAATTGAGTGTTTATAAAAAAAAATTTCTAGTACTTTTTAAGCAATAAAAAGGGCAGACGTTTCAGTCCATATTGATATTCCTCATGTTGAAATTGCCACAATAGTTTAAGAAGTTCATTTTGAACGTACCCACTAGAATGCACATCAAGAACCTCTAGAAAATTATCCAAAGGCTCTTTACTCAGACCATTTTTAATGAATAAAATTTTATCTTCTCTGTTCATCGATGTCATTCCAACATTTTTGCATTTACCTTTACAATTCCACCCTGCACATTTATGATATCCACCTATACATTTAGCTCTTCGCTTTTTGGCATATGTTCTTTTACCAAATCCTGCATATATCTTATTATTATTTCACTTGCTTCCCCAACTAATCGGACTTTTGCTTCAATTATCAAATGGACATCACTCGGTATGCCATATCTCATCATCAACCTTAGTCGTTCACATCTAGCTTTATAAATTTTTTTCAACGCATTATCAGGTAAACAAGCAAAATATTTACGAAGATTCACAATACACGCATCCATATTATTATTATTATTATATATTTCAATTATTTTGGGGAAACTGAAGAAACCCCCTTAAACAGTCATGGAGTACCGTTATCCGCCACTTAATCGGAAAATGAACTAGAATCTGCAAAAAAAATGAAAATATCAAACAACTATTGTGGATCATATAAAGGCATAAGCTCATCATTAAGAATTTCATTTTCTATAAAAGGCTTAAGTCTTTGCCCATTAACTTTAAACACATAATTATTTTTAGGATTTTCAATATCAACAGCACCATGAGGATAAACAAATTTAACTATAAATAGTTCCTGACCATCTCGATCTTTGTTTTCCTGGAAATAAATGCAAACGAGAATTATAAAGTAGAAACTTTTTTTCCAATTTCAAATGACTTTCTCATAATATTTTTATCATGAAAGGATTTAGTTTTATCTTTATAAATCTTTGAATTTTCATATGCATCATTTCTTAATTCTTCAAGTTCATTTAATTGCAATTTTCTTAAGTTAGATGCATCATCTAAATTAATATTAAATGATTTAATTGCTCAATAAGCTTTATGTTCAAGCTCAACCAGTAAATGACAATGCTTATCAAAAACTAACCTATATGGTGACATCCCTAATGATGTTTTAAATGCAGTTCTATATGTCCATAATGCATCAGTTAATCTTAAAGACCAATCTTTTCGATTTGGATTAACTGTTTTTTCAAAAATTTGTTTTATTTCTCTATTTGCAAGTTCAACTTGGCCATTACTTTGAGGATGATATAGGGTAGAAACTTTATGTGTAATGCCATATTTTCTTAACAAAGAAGAAAATGATTTATTTATAAAATGACTTCCCCCATCACTAATTATTGCTCTAGGTATCCCAAATCGGCTAAAAATATTTTATTTTAAAAATTATATAACAACTTTATGATCATTAGTTCTACATGCAATTGCTTCAATCCATTTTGAAACATAACCAACAACGACTAAAATGTAGGTAAATCCAAAAGATAATGGAAATTGAGCCATAAAATCTATCCCCCAACTATCAAATATTTCAATAATTATGATTGGATTTAAAGGCATCATGTTTCGTTTTGAAATTGATCTCATATTCTGACAGTTTTCATAAGATTTGCAAAATAAATGCGTATCTTTGAATAAAGACGGCCAATAAAATCCACATTGTAAGATTTTTGTAGCTATTTTATTGGATGAAAAATGACCTCCACATGCTTCAGAATGACAAAATTTAATAACATTACTTACTTCATTGTCGGGTATGCGTCGTCGAAAAATTTGTTCAGGACAATACTTAAACAAGTAAGGATCATCCCAATAAAAATTTTTCTTTCTATCAAGAATTTATTCTTATCCTGTGAATTCCAATGAGAAGACATTTTATTCGTCACAAGAAAATTTACGATATTAGCAAACAATGACATAATAGTAGCATAAAACAACTGATCATCTGAAAAATTTTCATTTATTGGTTTTTCATTATGAGATGATTCAGTCATTATTCTAGATAAATGATCCGCTACAACATTTTCTTTTCTTTTTTTTTTTATCTTTAATTATAAATGATCAGTGTAAACAATAGTAGTAGAACCAATTAAATAAGATCGAAACTTATCTAATGCAAATACTACTGAAAGTAATTCTTTTTCAGTAGTTGAATAATTTATTTGTGCACTATTTAAGGTTCTACTAGCAGTAATAGATTGCATAAGGTTTTTCTTCTTTCTTTGTCCTAACACAGCTTCCTATAGCATAATCCTTGCATCACACATTAATTCAAATGGTAAAGACCAATATTTAGGTTATAAAATAGGTGATATAATTAAAAGATTAATTTTTTTTTTGAAAGCATTTTCACATTTTTGAGTCAATTCAAATTGTGTATCTTTTGTTAAAAGATTTAAAATTGGTTTAGATATTATACTGAAATTTTTTATAAACCTTCTATAAAATCCTGCATGACCCAAGAATGATCGAACTTTTTTGACTGTTTTTGGTGATGTTAAATTATCAATAACATCAACTTTAGCTTTATCAACATCAATTCCTTTTTCAAATGTCACATGCCCTAAAACAATCTCAGATTTAACCATATAATGATATATTTTCCCAATTTAAAACGAGATTTTTTTTCTTCACATATTTTTAATCTTCTTCTAGGTTTTTAAGAAAATTTTCAAATGAGTTCCCAAAAACAGTTATATCATCCATAAAAACCTCTACAAATTCTTCATTCATATCACTGAAAATACTTAACATGCATCTTTGAAAAGTACCCAGAGCATTACATAAACCAAATGACATTCTTTTAAATGCAAAAGTTCCAAAAGGGCAAGTGAAAGTAGTTTTTTCTTGATCTTCTATTGATATAGGTATTTGATAATACCCCGAATACCCATCAAGAAAACAGTAATAAGAATTACCTGCTACTTTTTCTAGAATTTGATCTAAAAATGGTAGTGGGAAATGATCTTTTTTAGTTGCATCATTTAATTTTCTATAATCAATACGCATACGTCAACTAGATGGAATCCTAGCTTGTAATAACTCTTCCATTTCATTTTTTATAACAGTGATGCCTGACTTTTTAGGTATTCCTTGTGTTGGACTTACCCATTTACTATCTGAGATTGGATAGATAATTTCAACATCTAATAGTTTTAATACTTCATTCTTAACAACTTCCTTCATATGTGGATTTAACCTTCTTTGTGGTTGTTGATATGTTTTAGCATTTTCTTCTAAGTGAATTCTATGTGTACAAATTAAAGGATTTATACCTTTTATATCTTTCAAAGTCCATCCAATTGCATTTTTATGTTTTTTAAGTAATTTAATTAAATCTTCTTGTTGATTTGATAAAAGAGTGGAGGAAATTATAACAGGGAATGTTTTATTTTCATCAAAAATACATATTTCAATTCTAATGGTAAAACTTTTGATTCAAGTTTTGTCTTATCATCTTCTTTAAAATTATTTTCAGACTCAAAACTTTCTATTGAAAAACTTCATATTGTTGATTTAAGTTTTATTCTTGTATATTTTCTTCCACAATTGTTTCAATTTCATTATCATATTCATTTTCATTAATGCTTGGTTATTTACATAAATTGAACACATTAAGTTCTAGAGTCATATTTCCAAAAGGCAATTCATATTCCATTTCGATAATTAATTAAAGCATTTGAAGTTGCTAATGGTCGTCCCAATATTACTGGAATTTCATTACGTGCTTCTATTGGTTGTGTACCCAAAACAATAAAATCTATAGGATATATAAATTTATCAACTTGAACCAACACATCTTCTACAATACCTCTAGGTATTTTGATTGACCTATCTGCCAGTAAAAGAGTAACAAAAGTGGGTTTTAATTCTCCTAAATTAAGTTTTTCATAAACTGAATAAGGAAGTAAAATCATACTTGCTCCCACATCTAATAAATTTTTTTTAATTTTATTTTCTCCAATAATACATGAAATTGTTGGACAACCAGAATTTTATATTTTAAACTAGAATTATTTTGAAGAATAGAACTTACTTGTTCAACCAAGAATGCTTTCTTTTTCACATGCAATTTTCTCTTCACTGTATATAAGTATTTTAAAAATTTTGTATAGGAAGGTACTTGTTTAATGACATCTAATAATGGAATATTTATTTTTACTTGTTTAAAAACTTCATAGATATCAGAGTCACTTTTTTGTTTTTTATGATTTGTTAATGCATGAGGAAACGGTGGAGGTTTATTTGACTCATTTACTATTTTAGATGATTTATCATTCACCATATTATTCTTAGAATTTAAGGTATCATCATTCTCAAAAGTATCAGGATTATCATCCTTACTCTTTGATTTTAAATGATCCTTAGTTTTCATTGCTATATCGATCATTAACTATTTTACCGCTTCTAAGGGTAATAACAGATTTTATTTGATCAATTTTATTATTATTTAATTCTTGATTTTGATTTTTAGGATTAGGTTGAGGTTGAGATGTAAATTTTCCTTTTTCGTAAATATTAAGTGTAGATTTAAATTTTGCAAGAGTTTATTTCAAATCACTCATAGATTGACTGTTTTGAATATTGATAGACTCTTGCTTTTGGATAAATGCATGAATTACATCTTCAAAGTTTTTTCTTGGAGGTGTAACATAGGGTATATAACCTTGATTATTTTGGTTATTTTGAAAATATTGTTGTGAGGGTTGTGCATTATTATCATTCCTCCAACTAAAATTAGGATGATTTTCCATCAAGGATTATATGATGGTGAAAAAAGGATTTAATATTGGTTTTTTATAATTATTAACATAATTTGCTTGTTCATGGAGAAATTCTTTAAATGAAGGTAATGTTGGACAATCTTTTGTAGCATGATCATGTGTATCACATATATGACAAATAATTTTTTGAATACTTTTTAATTGACCACTCTTTTTCATTTCTAATGACTCAATTTTTATTGCTAAAGATGCAAGTTTAGCTTGAATATCTATATCATATTTAAGATTATAGATACTACCCCATTTGTTGAATTATTGATTTTAGTTATTGGTGGTCCTATTGTACCTATATTATCCCAATTTTGAGCATTTTCTGCTAATGAATCCAAATACTCCATAGCTTCATTTGGGTTTTTATCTTCAAAAGTTCCATTACACATGAATTCTATCATTTTCCAATATTTTGTTATTAGACCTTCATAAAAGTGAGAAATTATTCTCCATGTTTCAAAACCATGATGTGGGCATGTATTAAGTAATTCTTTATATCTAGCCCAACATTGATACAATTTTTCTCCTTGTTTTTGAGAAAAAGTTCTAATTTGTCTTTTAAAAGAGTTTGTTCTATGGGAAGGGAAAAACTTTTTGAGAAATTGTTGTTGCATTTCTTCCCATGATCTTATTGAACTTGATCTTAAATTTTGTAGCCATGTTTTAGCTTTATCTTTTAAAGAAAAAGGGAAAAGCTTTAATCGAACTATATCCATGCTACAATTTTGATCATTATAAGTGTTACAAACTTCCTCAAATTCTCTTAGAGGTAAATATGGATTTCTTTATCTAAGCCATAAAAATTTTGTAAAAATTGAATAATTTGAGGTTTAAAGTTGAAATTAGATGCATCAGGAGGAAAAACTAAACAATATGGGGCACTAGTTCTAATAGGGTTCATATGATGCCTAAGTGTTCTTAATTGATCATGTTCTTGATTATTATTATTATTATTATTATTATTATTATTATTATTATTATTATTATTATTATTATTATTATTATTATTATTATTATCATCATCATCATCATCATCATTATCTTGATTATTTGAATTATCATCCATGTTTAAATTATTTTCAGATACTCGAATAAGTCTACCACTTTTTTTACGACTCCAAATACTCATACAACTTAAAACAACACAATACTTATAAATAAAACATTAATAACAAATATAAACTTAATTTATACCTCCCCGGCAACGACTCAAAAAATTTGTTACTACTTAAATTACAATTCACCTAACTGTAGGTTGTCTGCAAGTAATATATTTCGTAAATACGAGATCCACAGATAGGTTATTTTAAGTTTAAATTTATTAATCTATAAATTACCAAATGCAATAATGAAGTTTACAAATTATAAATTTTGTCAAGGCTCAAGGATTTATTCTTAGTTTATGTAATATTGTTTAACTAAAAGTAGAACAAAAGAAATCACCATAATTAATGGTTCCATGAAAAAAAAATTAAATATTTAAACACATACATAATATAATATATTTTCCACTATAAAAAATATCGAATTAATCGATATTTTTTATATGGTATCTATGATTATATATATAACTGTATAAATATAAAATTGTATAAAATAAATGTAAAATTAAATCATTACATGTATATAACTGTATATTCCATTTACAACAACCGGCAGAGCCACGCTATTGCCTAAATGAAATATAAGATTTAATAATTTAGATGCGGTAAAATAAAAGTTAGTTGCGAACCACCATAATTAATGATTCCATGAAAAAAAATTAAATATTTAAATACATACATAATATAATTTAGTTCTCACTATAAAAAATACCGAATTAATCGATATTTGATATACACCTATGATTATATACATAACTGTATAAATATAAAATTGCATAAAATAATATTAAATTAAATCATTATATTTATTTAGAACAACTGGAAGAGCCACGCTATTGCCTAAATGAAATATATGATTTAATAAGTTAGTTGCGAGAAAGTAAAAGTAAGTTGCGAAAAATAAAAGTTAGATTGTTAGATATTAGTATTAGTTCATAATATTTCATTTAGAACAACCGGCAAAGCCACGCTATCGTCTAAATGAAATATATGATATAATTATATAAATATATATATATATATGTATATAAAATAACAATGATAAAAATTGGTGAAATATTTATTGTATCAAATTAAACAACAAATCAAGATAACTACTTCAATGCTATCAATCATTTGATATAAATTGATAACAACAAATAATTCATTTTTATACCTACAATAAAAAGAAGTTAGCTAAATGAAACAATAATATAGAAAGAATATACAAAATATAAACAATCTTACTTCACCAAGAATTCATCCTCTTCACCTTGACATAGTAGATTTAGCTTGCCATGAGCTTAATTTTTATTCACACTAAATTCCTCACTCATAGTTGGGAAAGAAAATATATTAAACTTAGAACTTTTATACACACAAACTATATTTTACAATGAGATATGATACTACTCAAGCTATCAAAAGGCCTCTATTTATAGGCTAAATGAGAAGAAAGGTAAAAAATTTTATTATTGCCACATAGTTGTAATAGTAGTTTTTGTCTCCTCCAACTTCAATTCCTTGGCCCTTTTTTGAAGGCTATGTTCCACAACTTTAATCTCCGAATTGGACTTTCCTCAAAACAGCAAACATGTAGGGAATTGTATGTAGATGAATTTTTCCTTTTGGTTCATCTCATTTGGTTAAATATTGAAATAGTTATAATTTTTTTACTATATGCTGGTCATAGTAAAAGTAAATATGTCATCTTTTTTATATTTGCACAATTTGATCATCTTAATGGATATTTTAGGCATTCATGTCTTCTGCAAAGTTGTAGTCTTCAAGGAATCCAAACATGCTTAAATCACCTCAATTTGAATTTTGTAGCTTGAGTTATCATTATTTTACCAACGTGTAGAAAACCTGAAAATAAAACATATTTAGTAAGACAATTAAATATAAACAGACAATACTAAAATAACATAATTTTATAATTTTAATGAAACTTAAATTTTAAAATATATGTTTTAACGTATAATAAATTATTAATTTTAAGTTTCATCACCTAGCCCACGCCTTTAGTCCGAACATGAGCCACAACCGTAGGTTGTTTTCCTAGGACTCTAGTTCAACAAGGACTCTTCGTCCGAGCCACCACCCGAGCCCCAGCCCTCCGAACCAACCGTGGACCATCCTCAAACCATGCCTAGACCACCCTGCCCATGCCTGAACTCTCCATGCAGCCGCCCGTCGCGGCTGTTCCTAAATCGCATGGGAAGAGTCCATGTGATCATGGGCTCTTCTCTAGCGCCCAGCTACGGGTCCTAGCACCAGCCCCTTTACCGTGACCTTCCCCTGGGCCCTAGCCCAGCCCAGCCCTGGCCAAGCTCTCGGTGTGTAACCCCTTAACCGAACCCTTGTCTCTAAACATGAAATTTTTCGTTCCGGCTTTGTTCTGCTCGTGTGTAGCCTTTAAACTTTGATCTAAGGTCCCTTAAACTCGTGTAAAAACATCCCTCCGTGATCCCCTAACATGGCAGCCCCTTCATGAAATAATAAATTAAGTTTTTGGAACATGAAATCTGTAGAGCCCAAAATCAATACACGTAAAACCCAAACATTTATTTAAATTGTTAATTATTTATTTAAGTTTAAAATGATATTAGCGATGCATTATTTATGACTTTGCATTATTTTTTTTATTATTAATGTTTATGTGATGCACGTTAAATGTTTTCTTGAGTTTCATGTTTCAGGCGATTATTCGATGCGGGATAGAGTAAAAGAGACCGACGACGATTTGGGCGATTTGTAAAATGTGGTATCTTTTTTCAAGTTATGAATTTGGTATTTTAAATGATTTATTAAGTTTTTGGCATTTTAAAAGCTTAACTTACTTATTAGATGATTTTAAGATTTTAAGCCTTTCAAAATACTAAATTGACTAGTTGAGGATTTTAAACTTCTAGAATTTATCACTTGTGTATTCTATTTTAAATTAATGGATTTTAGTATAGTTAGTGGGGAGTTAGTATTTTAATTAGCTTGTTAATTAAATAATTAAGCACTTTTTTTCTCTAATTAACCACATAACACACACACACTTACACGGCACATACACACCCTAAATCCCTTTGGCTTCCATTTCATTTCTTTTGAAGAATAACTAGGGTTCTAAGGTTTTCCCCAGCAGCCACTTCCCCTTCGAATTCTTCAAGTAAATTCACGTCGACTTTAACAGAAAAATCGTGCCACAATTCGTCCCGCATCAACCCTCTCACCTCTCTGCTTCGGTATTGTCGTTTCGTGAGTATATTCATCAAAGACATGTATATTATTTTGTTTTTGCATCGAACTCGTCATAGTAATTGTTTTAATGTTTATTTAAGAAAAATCCATGTATGTTATGCAAGAGTTTGAGCAAAAATGATTGGATTAAATTTGAAATGATTTTTAGATCTCAAAAATCGAGTTTGCTGTCATTTTATTACTGTGAAATTTCGGTTGATTTTCTGGAAAACTTTCAACATATAAAACATAATATTTTTTGATACCTTCGATTTGACAGTAAATTCGTAATTTTTGGACAAGAAACGAGTGAGTTATGATCATTTTCGTTGGACTGCTCAAACTGCGATTTTATGAAAACGTGTTCTTGAGTATTGTTTGTCGCAGGCTACGGTGGGAACCGTCGGGTGATCGCTGCTGTGTTTAGATATATTGGGTATGATGTTTGGACGATTTTTAGTGCTTCATTTCGTGTTTTTAGGCACTTGGTTGTATTAGAAGTCGTAGGAAGAGTTTGATTGTCAAAAATTCGTGTTTATGGGTTTTGTTGTGTTTTATGTTGTGCGTCGTTGTTTTGGAACGTTTTTGTGAGTTTGAATAATTGCCATAGGGTCCTAGGATGAGTCTCCTCGCATCAGTTTGAGTCAGTTGGGCGTGGCATAGAAATTTCATCAAAATGTGTTCATTGCGTTGGTTGTGCGCAGGGTTAGCACCATAGCGCCCGCTCTGCGCAGCACTAGAGCCGGGGCGCTACCCTTGTGGCGCTGCAGCGCTCGCAGCAATGCCCAACGCCTAGGCGTTTGTCCATGATTTTAAAACCACTATTTTAGGTCCATGTCTTCCATGTTTGAGAGATGTGCACACTTCATATAGATATTGTTTCGGGGTTCGATGTCATGCTTTAGTACGATGATTAAAAGAGGTCAAGTCTTGAGTGATTTAGAACGTCATAAGTCAATTGGTTATTTCGGTGGTTAGCACGACTATTACGTCTAAGTTATAAAACTTAAGAGAATGATAACATGTTAGTTTGTGCAGCAGTGGCCTCAAGCGAGATTCAACGAATCCCTCAACACCAAGTAAGTATGTTCGACGTGCAAAAGAAAAATGTTTTATTTTTTAGATATGTTAAATGTTTTGTGACCAATTATGAACGGATTTGGAAGCCTGTGAACGTGGCTAGGGACCTCTCCATCCCTGTAAAGCATGATCGGATTTAGATCAGGATTGGAAAGCGGTAAAGTATGACCAGGGACCAATCCACCCCATAAAGCATGACCGGAGATCTCATGTATGTGGTAGTGGACATCCCTCCCAGCCCAGTACTATGGTTTAGTTTGATCAGGCGCATTTATATATGAGTCACTTTCTTTGAAACATATCTCTATGAAAAATGATGATGTTTTTGTATGTCTAGGTATGTATGATGCAAGTATGTTTATGAAAAAGTTTACAATACGATGGCACGTCTATGTTTATGCAAGTATGTTCAAGTTTAAATATGTATGTCCTACTTTAAAATGCATGTGGTTTTATTATGTATTACTTGATATTCCCAGATTATACATGTTGAGTCTTTAGACTCACTAGAATTGATCGATGCAGATGAGGAGACGAGAGGTGGGGACCAGTGAGTTGGCTCGGATTGGACTGATGCTTAACCCGGGGACCGCTTACGTTTTTAAGACTTTATGCATGTTTCAAATACTTTGATTTTCATGAGATTGTTTACAATTTTTAGACGATTACTTTTTGCAAACTTTGTTTGTAATTGTTTTTATTTCAAATATTTTTACACTAGCAGATTATTTTTATCGCAATTTTAAAGTTTATTATTTATTTAAGAAAATTTTTATTTTTTCGTAAATTTTAAGTAGTTCAAAATATGGTACGTTACAGTTGGTATCAGAGCGGTGTTCTTATAAAGGGTTATACCCACTACAAGTTGCGAGAAGCTCACGAAGTCACACATCAAGTCTGTAAGTTTTAAAGTTTTAAATTCTTTCATGTAGTAAGCATCAAGTCATGATTTCAGCATGTACATGTTTTAAGCTCGAATTACATGCATCTTATGATATAGATATTATGTTAATGCATGTTGGGTGTACGTGTTCGGTAAATTTTGGAACAGTATTGAAACGACCTCGATTTTTTTATTTTTTTTAACTGATAAACTCAACAATTAGACAATAAAACTACTTAACATTTTCATATATCATTATAAATTAACATTTGAATCTTAAGGGTATAAAAATATCCCTAAATCATCAATTAACCAAAAATTCCTACGTCGACCTTTAAAAGATCAACTAACATAAAATTAAAGTATAAAAATATATCTAATAAAATCATTAACATAAATCTTTTAAATCTTATATCTAACAATCTAGTGTAGAAACATAAAGGTCCATCGGGAGTGTACTGCTGCACTCAATTCACTCAATCGTCAGCGCCTCCCATATATCATCAAATCCTGCATCATACAAACCTAGTGAGTCTAATGACTCAGCACATGCTAAACATGAGTAATAAATAATACATATATAATTACATGCATTTAAAAATCATACTTTTATTTAAAATAATTTTTAACAATAATAAATAATTTAAAATCATTTAAAAATCATTTAAGCATAAATAAATCATTTAAAAAGCTTTTAAGAATAAATCATATATCATAAATCATTTTAATCATATCTTTCAATCCTTTATCATTTTGGGTGAAGTTTGATCCTCGAAAGTGACTAGCATTTATCCTTTGTTCGACTGCAGTCTTTGCTCCACATGGTCCATGGAGGTGGACACTATGCTCCACCATGGAAATACGATCTTCGGGGTCCCTCTGGGCCTTTTTCCATAGAATGGGTCCCTCTGGGGCCTTGACTCGTAAATGGGAACCCTCTTGGGCCTTGGCCCGAATATGGGTTCCATATGGGGCATTGGCCCTCACTTCATCTACACAAAATCATATATCATTTGTCACAGTCAATTCACATCCCTCAAAATATTTTTTCTTTTCTTTTGAAAGCATAAATCATCATAACTTTCCAAAAATAGTATTTTAGAAAGTCAAAATTGCATAGCTTTTACCATAAATCTTAAAATATCCATAAATCATAAAATATCATATTTTCGTCAAAATCATAATTTTAAATAATAAAATATCATTTAACATGTGTTATGATCATTTGGGACGCTGCCAAGCTTTTACGTATTTTCCTAAATGTAAAATAACATTTTTGCCCCTGGAAGTAAAAATTCTCGATTTTATCTTTTTCTCACTTTAAATGACATGGACATATTCCAAATAATTATATAAGTTTAAAAATAATTTTTCATAATTTTATTTCACTTAAATCTAGGTGTTTCAACTAATTTTTCAATTAACGTTTCGTGAGTCGATTAAATCCCGAATAAATTCGGAACTCATTATTTTCTTCCCAAATTTTAAACATAACATTTTTTTTACATATTATACCCTTGTGAGCCATGAACCACACAAGTGGACCCATGATTCCAATTTTTAGTTTATAAAATCTCTTTTTTGACCCTTATTAGAACATAATGAGCCATCTCCCAAAATACTCGAGCCATGTTCAAACCACCTCAAGACTAACCCAAGCCAACCCATCTAGGAACCCTATTGACCAATCCCAGCCCAAAAAACCAGCCCCTAAGTCGCTCGTAACACTCCTTGACAGCGCTACAAAATTATGTGCGTGACTCTTCCCTAGCCCAAGACTCCTAGTTAGCTTAGGACAGTTCCAGCCGAGCCACCACCGAGCCAGCCAACCTTAACCTACCATGGACCACGCCCAAACCAAACCAAGCCCAGTCCAGACCCCTGGACCCATGCCCGACGCGCTGCAAGCCTGCTGCAAGAATATGCAAGGATGCGCGCGGTGCTTCTCTCACTCTTGCTCGAGCTAGCAGCAAACCCAGCCGCTCCAGCCCCTGCTCCGACCCCTGCCCGTCACCCTAGGACCCTTATGGACCACCCTGGCTTGCCGCCAGGCCATCCGCACTCCCCCTCTTCTCCCGAACTCCCCTTGCATGTGTGGTGGAGAGTCCCACTTCACGTGGCCTCTTCCCCAGCCCATGACTCGAGCCATAGCCCACCTAGGTCTCTTCCTAGGACCTAACCACAACCCTTAGGACCCAACCTCTAGACTGGTCGCGTCCCAAGTGCCCATGCATCCTAGTCAGCCCCATGACTCAAGTGCACCCCAACAAAACCCACAGCCCTTCTCTGATTTCTTCCCCTTCGGTTCCAGCATGTTTCTTCTAATATTTTATCATGTTTTGTCAACAATTCAATCATATGTTATCATATATTGGTAGCGTGTCCGTTGGGTTTATAACGTTTTTCATATAAACGTAAAATCATTGAAACTTTGATAATACGTAACGTAACGTAAAATAATCGAACACCAATTTATTTTTTTTCTTGCATAATCAATTAAAACACACATATTATGATTTATATGATATTTAAAAGGGTTTAGAAAACATGTCTTTACGTTTATAACGCTCGAATAGACGATCAATGGTGAGGGCGCGACGTTGTACGATCGGACGACGAAGAACACAAGCTTTTTCCTTCCTTGATATTTTTTAAAATCTGAAGTGTGTGTGCGGTGCATTTTTCGGCTGGTGTGGAAGTGATTTGTTAGGTTTAAAAGACCTATGTAGCCTATTTATAATTTAATTAACAAGCTAATGGGCTTTGGTTTTGGGCCTTGCAAGCTTAAATGCAATTGAGCTTTCTTTAAATAATTAACTTTGGCCCAATAACCCTTAATTAATTAGAACATAAAAGTTTATAAAATTAGTTTCCAAAAAAATAATATTTTTAATCTTTTAAAACTCTTTGTTTGCCAAAAACCGGCTTCCTCGGAAAAATCAAGCTCGACTCGTAAAATAAATTGAACTCCAACATTTTTAGGAAAAATTAAATCATTTTTTAAATCATATTAGGAAGCATTGCCATTATGTAACGAAAAATACATATTCTTGTCTTGGTCGTCCTCGGTCTCCTTTCCCTTGTCTATTATCGAATATACGGGTAAAAATCCTGAATTTCATGTAATCATGTTATATTATCATTTAATCATGCAATCATATCTTTAATCATTTAATAAACATCATGCTAGCATTTAAAATCAATTAAATAAAACAATTAAAATATTTGTATGCAAATGATTTACGTAGGTTAGTTTTTCGAACGTTACAATTACCCCCCCCCCCCCCCCCCCCCCCCCCACACACCAAATAGAATGTAGTCCTCGAAATTTTCCTTGACTTGATGATTGCAAATCTTAGATTTCCCTTATCCACCCCAAACTTAGCCTTTAACTTAAATCTTACTCTTAAATTCGGTCCTCGAAGTCTTGAAAATTGCAATTCTAACCCAAAATTTTCCAAAGTCGACTCCTAAATCCAGCTCAAGTAGTGCATGCACCCTATTCTCCTCTAAGTTCTTCCATATCCCCATCAATTTCCATAACTCAATTTAACATTTCATGCAAGAAAGCATCGAAAAAAATGTTAAAGAGCTAGGTTACCTAGAAATCAGTGTAGTGTCGGCTCTGCCTTAGCCTCCTCAGTTTGCATCACATAGACCTTTCCAGTAGTGGGTTCCTTGAACTTTGGGCAAACTTTAGCCTTGTGTCCCAAATCTCCGCATTTGAAGCACTTGTAGGTGCCCCACATGCACTTGTCAAGATGTGGGCGATTGCACTCCTTGCACAGTGGTCTCTCATCACCCTTTCAGAATATTCCCTCTAGGTTGTTGCCCTTGTGGTTTTGGTGGTTATGGTTGCTCAGGTGGTCCCACATAAGGCTTCTTATTAATCTGACTAGCTTGCTGAGCACGGTTCCTCTTTCGCTGCATCTCCCAATCAATGTCTTTGAATGACTGCTCGGCTCTAAAAGCTTTGGCAACGACAGTAGTATAATCAGTAGGATCGCTGAGCATCACATCACGATGGATAGTCGGCCTCAAACCATCTAGGAAGTGTCGTAATTTTTCAGCAGCATCATTGGAAATCAAGGGCACAAAGTGAGAGCCCCTATCAAACTTCTGGACAAACTCGGCAACAGACCAATCCTCCTGACGGAGACTCATAAACTCTCTCTTCAGCCTAGAACGGACATCAGATGTGAAGCACTTGCCATAGAACACCCTCTTGAACTCCTCCCATGTCAATGTCGCTATGTTCACTCCTCGCTCCGCTCCCTCCCACCATAAGGAAGCGTCGCCCTTCAGCAGATAGGTAATGCAACAGACTCGATCAACGTTCGCCATATCCATATAATGAAAGATAACCTCCAAAGATTTAATTCATCCCTCCGCAACGAATGGATCAGTAGTGCCATGAAAATCCTCGGGGTTCATCTTCCTAAAACGCTCATAAGCAACCTCTGGTCTAACCCTCGCACCATTTCCTACGTATTGCTCAAAAAACGGGCCATATCGGCTAGTATACGAGCACTAGCGTCTTGATTAGGTGGAGGCTGTGGAATCTCCTCCTCATGTCTATCCTCATCATTCCTACGCAAAATCTTTCTAGGAGGCATCTCTGTATACGTCGTCCAAACCACGTAACCAACATGCATTTAAATTTTTCATGCAGCATGCAACTAACATTTGTATCATGCATCATATAAACATTTAAAAGAAATTTTTTTTGCATATAAAAGTAAAGCAGTAAAAACTCACATATTTGAGCCATGACTTCTTGAGCTTCTCGGAGTGACAGTACACAACCCTTTAAGGAACCTTTGCTCTGATACCAACTGAAACGACCTTGATTTTTTAAATAAAAAACTAATAAACTCGACAATTAGACAATAAAACTACTTAACATTTTCATATATCATAATAAATTAACATTTGAATTTTAAGTGTATAAAATATTCCTAAATCATCAAAATTAACAAAAAATTCCTATGTCGACCATTAAAAGATCAAATAATTTAAAATTAAATCATAAAAATATCTCTAATAAAATCATTAACATAAATTTTTTAAATCTTATATCTAACAATCTAGTGCGGAAACATAAAGGTCCATCGGGAGTGTACTGCAGCACTCTATCCACTCTATCGTCAGCGCCTCCCATATTTCATCAAATCCTGCATCATACAAACCTAGTGAGTCTAATGACTCAGCACGTTCTAAACATGAGTAGCAAATAATAAATATACAATCACATGTATTTAAAAATCATACTTTTATTTAAAATAGCTTTTGAATAATAATAAAAAATTTAAAAATCATTTAAGCATAAATAAATCATTTAAAAAGCTTATAAGCATAAATCATATATCTTAAATCATTTTAATCGTAAATTATTCAATCCTTTATCATTTTGGGTGAAGTTTGATCATCGAAAATGACTAACATTTATTCTTTGGTCGACTGCAGTCTTTGCTCCACATGGTCCATGGAAGTGCGCACTAGGCTCCACCATGAAAATACGATTGTCGGGGTTCTCTGGGACCTTTTCCCATAGACGGGGTACCTCTGGAGCCTTGGCCCGTAAACGGGGTCCCTCTGGGCCTTGGCCCGAATATGGGTTCCCTATGGGGCCTTGGTTCTCACTTCATCTCCACAAAATCATATAACATTTGTCACAATCAATTGACTCAATTCACATCCCTCAAAATATTTTTCCTTTTCTTTTAAAAGCATAAATCATCATAATTTTCCAAAAATAGCATTTTAGACAATGAAAATTGCATAGCTTTTACCATAAATCATAAAATATCCATAAATCATAAATATCATATTTTCATCAAAATCATAATTTTAAATAATAAAATATCATTTAACATTCGTTATGGTCCTTCAGGACGCTCCCAAGCTTTTACGTATTTTCCTAAGTGTAAAATTATCGTTTTGCCCCTGACGTAAAAATTTTTGATTTTATTTTTTTCTCACTTTAAATGACATGGAAATATTCCAAATAATTATTTAAGTTTAAATATAATTTTTCATAATTTTATTCCGCTTTAATCTAGGCGTTTCAATTAATTATTTAATTAAAATTTCGTGAGGCGATTAAATCTTGAATAAATTCGAAACTCATTATTTTCTTCCCAAATTCTAAACATAACATTTTTATTACATATTCTACCCTTGTGAGCCATGAACCACACCCGTGTAGCCATGATTCCAATTTTTAGTTCATAAAATATTGTTTTTGACCCTTATTAGAACATACCGATCCATCTCCCAAAATACTCGAGCCATGGTCAAGCCACCTCGAGCCAAACCCGAGCCCACCCATCTAGGAACCCTACTCACCAAGCCCATCCCAAAGAACCGGCCCCTAAGTTGTTCGTAAACATTAGTGGACAGAGATGCAAAATTCTGTGCGTGACTCTTCCCTAGCCCAAGACTCCTAATTAGCTTAGGACACTTCCAGTCGAGCCACCACCGAGCCCAGCCGACCCTAACAAACCCTGGACCACTCTCAAACCCATCCAAGCCAAGCCCATACCCCTGGACCCATGCCCGAAACACTGCAAGCTTGCTGCAAGAAGATGCAAGGTTGTGTGCAGTGCTTCCCTCACGCTTGCTCGAGCCAGCAGCAAACCCAGCCGCTCCAGCCCCTGCTCCGACCCTTTCCCATCACCCTAGGACCCTGATGGACCACCCTGGCTCTTCCCCAGGCCATCTGCACTCTCCCTCTTCTCCCGAACTCCCCTTGCATGCGTGGGGGAGAGTCCCACTTCACGTGGCCTCTTCCCCAGCCCATGACTCTAGCCCTAGCCCACCTAGGACTCTTCTTAGGACCTAACAACGACCCTTAGGACCCAACCTCCTGACCTGGTCGAGCCACAAGTGCCCATGCATCCTAGCCAACCCCATGACTCAAGTGCACCCCAAGAAAACCCATGGCCCTTTTCTGATTTCTTCCCCTCCAGCATGTTTCCTCTATTATTTTATCATGTTTTGTCCATAATTCAATCATATTTTATCATGTATTGGCAGAGTGTTCGTTGGATTTATAACGTTTTTCATATAAACGTAAAATCATTGAAACTTTGAAAATACGTAACGTGCCATAAAATAATCGAACACTAATATATATATTTTTCATGCATAATCAATTAAAACATACATATTATGATTTTTATGATGTTTAGAAGGGTTTAGAAAATGTGTCTTTGCGTTTATAACGCTCGAATAGAGGATCATTGACGAGGGTGCGACATTGGACGATCGGACGACGACCGTCAAAAAGTCTTCTGAATCGTTAAAGTTTGTGTATCGATTAAAAATATGACCCAACGAGTAAAAATACCCACTAAAGCCCAATTTTCAAAAATAGCCTAAAAAACACTTCATAACGATTAATTAAAATTAATCATCCAATAACAAATATTTTTCCTGATAATCCCTAGTCTCCGTTACTCGTTCGAATGCGAAATGCAAATTAAAATTCTAATACATGAAACTTTAAATAAACCATGAAATGAATCCTAACCAGTGCAATAATTATGCATTAAATGCATAAAATCATTAAAACACATAATTTAATAAAAACCCTAGATTGTATGCATTCAAGTTACGTTCTTTAAATTTCCTGGACCTTACATTTTAAGTTTGGAAAGATTTGATTGAGTTTCGGGTTAAAACGGGGACCTCGGTCCATGTTTTAAAACGAATCGTGTAAGTTCTGAAACGGACTCGCATTTACGTCTATGAAATGATTATAAATATGTTTTGAGATGTTTGAGATATTTAAATAAAAGTCCATGGACTTTGTAATTGTTACTGGCTCAAATAAAATTGCATGCTTGGGAGGTGAAGGGTTGGAGGAAACTTTTTCAACAAACAATGCATGGCATGCTCATGCAACTTTTAACTTCTTCAAGAACCAAGAATATGCTTCCTTCTTCTCTCCTCCCACTCACTTGGCTGAAAATTATCCTCCCCATTTTCTTAATTTTTTGCTTCTTCACTTGATGAATAAAAAGCAAACTTCTCGATGAAAATGCATTATATTTTCTAGTGCAAGTGTAAGGTGGATTTAGCTTGTTGGTGGTGGGCTTGATTTTGAGCAAGGAGTGCTCAAGAGAAGCTTGTAGATTTGTCTAACATTCAAGAACTAAGTTGTTAAACAACTTAATTGGAGTCATCATCAATCCTTGTGATTGATAGGTAAATTTCTAAACACTCTATGTATGACATTTTTTGTGTTTTTGTTATTTGCTACACATCAAAGTGGGTGCTCGGTTTTCTTGCTTGAAAATATGATTTTCGAAAATTTCGTTGGGCTTCTGGGTACCGTAACCGATCCGCCTTCAAGTTGTATCATGAGCTAAGGTTACTTTTTCTGTGTAGCAAATACTGATATTATATTGATGACAATTTATAACCGCATAAGAAAATCGTCGCAACAAATCAAGGGCTAAGAAAGGGGCTGTTTTTGGCCCCATGTTGCTGCCCATTTCGGGCATCTTGGACTGCCTGAGGGGCTGCCAATTTCGGGCAGCAAGGGGCTGCCCGAAACGCCCCTCCATTTTAAATAAAAATAAAAAAAATTGGTGAGTTGGCCTGAATCCGGCGACGGAGCTCCGGCAACGACGATGACGACCAGGGTTCCCATAAGTGTTTTGGAATATCAAAGTATCATAGGCCTTGAGTTGTTGGGTCATTAGATGGTTAACATAATTTTTGAAATTTAAATGGGCCAAAAAATTTTGGTGAAAAATGTCTTATTATGCCCTTAAGTTTAAATATACAAAATTTGTACATATTTTCTCATAAAATAAATAATTGAAGTTGAACATTAATTATTTATAGTAAATGGTGATTTACAAGAAATTCGGTTATAAATAAATTAATTAGAAAGTAGAAAAAGTAGTTTGTTTACTTTGTTGATTTAATTTATAATCGTGGCGGTTAGTGATTGGATCAAGATATATAATATTGAATCAATTAATTATTGTGAAAATTAATTGATGGTGTATGATATGTGATATTATGCATGAAGGATGATCAGAAGCCCAAGCCCAATTTGCTAGGTTTATGCTAGTATATTTTGTGTTGAATGATTGTAATAATTATTAATTTATAAGTGGGCTTGGTTTATAGCCCATTCCCACCCCCATGAGATATATCCTTATTTGCCATTGATATTTATTTGTAAATATTAGTATAGTGGAAGATCAAGATTGGAAGATGGTGGCCATGATGATTACGAAGATCGAAGATATCTAAATATTGGAAGCTTATGTAATTATGCATTTGCATCACATGCATTCCCTAGGATTGGACCTAGGCCTGTGTTTGGCTCACACAGACCATTAGATTTTGGGGAGATTGATCATCCTTGTTTAGTTTACTGTTTATAATATATGCATGATATATTATAAATAATGAATATGTGCGTTATTATTATGATAATAAAAAATTTGCATGAATCCGGCAAATATACGATTAAACATGGCGAGCTTTTAAACAAAATTAATGATGAGACCTTTCAAAATTAAAAAAAAACTCATTTTGAATAAGATTCAAAATTAATATCAAGCTCGAAAAGAAGAATTATAAAGGTTTTTATAATTTCTATGTCTTCCATCGACAATGGGTGCATGATGAACGCTACCCGTGCTCGGGGCTCAGCTCATATTATTGGGGGAGCCCTGGACACCGGAAAGCTGTGACATCCATTGACATGGTGATGTGAACTACGTGGAACTCCCATGATTTCGGCTCATATTATTCAGGGAACTCATGGCGACCGTCCATTAAGGTTCAATATCGATGGGCAAGGCTTGACACGTAAAGATGAACGACGTTGTATTATTGGGTCCTAATCAAACGTGAGACAAAAGTTTACGTAAAAATTTTTAGGAGAAAAATGGTCATTTTGCACTCGTGTTAATTTTTTAGTCCTGGCAGCGCCCTAAACACGATTTGTCAAGTTTTAAATGTTTATGTTATCAAGTATATGAATTTTTATGTAATTATGAAAAAATATGTTGCATGCGTGATTTTAAGGAAAATTTACGTATATGCATGGTTTTATTAAGTGATGAATATGATGACATGTTTTGAAGGATGAGAGTTGATTGTGACTAATACGATGACACCATGACACTATGACATTTAAGGCCTTGGCTCAGTGGATGGGTAATGCTGTCGCTGATATCCCCACCATCGGGTACCACGATTACACGTAGATGGATCCATCGACTGACACGATGATACAAAAGTCACAACTAATAAACAGAATTAAAATTAAGAAAAAAAAACATGTATATGGTGATATGATGTAATAGGTTATGAAAATATTTATTCTTCGACGGGTTATGATTATGCATGCGATTTTTACGATCATGAAATGTATTTTATTACAGTACTTTTCACTGTTGCGTGCTACATATATATATTTGTTATAACGTTTCATGTGTGTTGAGTTTTTTGACTCACTATGTGTGAATGATGCAGTTGAGCATATTGATCAGGAGAATGGAGGTGCCGAAGACTGAGTATGCAGAGTTGGATGTGCGCACGCGAACCCGGGGACCGTATTTTCCGCACATCATGTTTGAGTTAGGAGTGGATGGATATTTTTCATACTATAACTTTTTATTATGTTGATGGTTATCAGGAGTTTCACATGTTTCATATTTGATTTATTTTTAAAACCTAAGCTTGGGGATGACGATTTGTCATGGATTTTAACTGCAAAGTTTTTCTTGTTAGTTGATACTGATATTTTAAAAATGTTAATTTTCAGCAGCATTGCACGCATGCATTTCAATACAATTTTTGAGAATTAATTTTTTTCTAGTCTTATTTTAAGTGGTAGAAGTTTCATCTTTCCATACAGATAGTGTCTCCAAATCTTCATAGCGAATACTACTAATGCTAGCTCGAGGTCATGATTCGGATAATTCTTCTCATGAACCTTCAGCCGTCTGGACGCATAGGTTATCACTCTATCATGCTGCATCAAAACTGCGCCAAAACCAAGTTTCGAAGCATCCGTGTATAGCACATACTCCACTTGCCCTGATGGCATCGCTAGAACTAGCACTAAAGTCAATGCTTGATTCAGCTTCTCAAAGCTCTCCTGGCACTTTGTTCCACAAATGACTTTGGCAATTTTTCTTTGGTAAGGCAGTCTTGGGTACCACAATATAAGAAAAGTCCTGAATAAACTACCTGTAGTACCCAGCTAGACCCAATAAACTGCGGATCTCTGTCACACTCTTAGGCACCGAACAATATTTAACTGCCTCAACCTTGCTGGGATCAACCTCGATTCCATCCCTGGAAGCAATGTGGCCCAAGAACGCCACACTGTCGAGCCAAAACTCGCACTTGCTGAACTTGGCATATAACTATCTGTCTTTAAATCTTGTAGTGTCGACCTCAAGTGCTGACTGTGCTCCTATCTGCTCTTCAAGTAGATCAGTATATCATCTATAAAGACTATGACGAACTGATCCAAATACTGCTGAAATAAGCGATTCATGAGATTCATGAAGATTACTGGCACGTTAGTCAATCAATTTAAATAATTAAATTGGGCCCAATAACCTTTATTTAATTAAAACATAAAAGTTTATAAAATTAGTTTCGCAAAAATAATATTTTTGGTCTTTTAAAACTCCTTGTTTGCCCAAAACCGGCTTCCCAGGAAAAATCGAGCTCGACTCGTAAAATAGTTCGAAGTCCAACGTTTTTAGGAAAAATTAAATTATTTTTTTAATCACATTAGTAAGCCTTGCCATTATTTAACGAAAAATACATATTCTTGTCTTGGTCGTCCTCGGTCTCTTTTCCCCTGCCTATTATCGAATATTCGGGTAAAAATCCTAAATTTCATGTAATCATGTTATATTATCATTTAATCATGCAATCATACCTTTAATATTTTAATAAACATCATGCTAGGATTTAAAATCAATCAAATAAAACAATCAAGCAATTAAAATAATTTGCGTGCATGTGGTTTACGTAGGTTGGTTTTTCGGACGTTACAAGTATGCCTCCTAGATGTAGGATTGTGCGTGGAGCAGACGATGAGGATAGAGAGGCTCAGGATGGAGAGAGGGCCGCTCCTCATCTACCCCCAGATATGCAGGCTCAGATACTTGCAGGGATGACACAGTTCTTCGCACAGTTTGCGGGGAACAATGCTGCATTGGATACAAGGGCGAGGCCTAGACCAGAGGTGGTTTATGAGAGGTTCAGGAGGATGTACCCAAAGGAGTTCTCGCGGACTACTAACCCGATGATAGCTGAGGGATGAATTAAGTCCGTCGAGGTAATTTTTTCTTTCATGGAGCTGTAGGATGCAGACAGGGTCAGGTGTGCCACTTTCCTGCAGACAGGAGACGCCAGACTGTGGTGGGAGAGTGCATATGTTTCAATGAATTTGCAAACAATGACTTAGAATGGTTTCAATGAGGTCTTCTACTCCAAGTACTTCACTGAGAAAGTACGCTCCCGCCTGACCAGGGAGTTCATGATGTTGCGACAGGGGGACAGCATCATGGCAGAGTTTGTTAGGATATTTTAGAGGGGGTGTCACTTTATGCCCCTAATTGCAAATGATGCCCGGGAGAATCTGATGCATTTTATTTATGGGTTACGACCGATCTTGCGCCGTGATGTGAGAGTTTCTGGTTCTACCACCAATGCTATCGTCGTGTCGAGATCCTTAGCGGCAGAGCAGGACCAGAGAGATATTGAGAACGACATGAAGGGCAAGAGGCCCTATCAGGCACCTCAGCAGCAGGCTCAGTCTAAGAGGCCTTTCTAGGGACAGCATGGGAAGAGGCCATTTCAGAGACCACCTAAGAGGCCTTTCTAGGGACAGCAGGGGAATAGGCCATTTCAGGGACCGCCGAAAGGCAAGGGTCCTATAGCTCAGCAGAAAGCTCCTCAGAGGCATGGTGAGTACATGGTGTGCCCGAAGTGCCACCGCTAGCATGCGGGACAATGTTTATGGGGATCGAGCAAATACTTCAAGTGTGGAGCCAGTGATCATATGCTGAAGGACTGCCTGTAATGGAGGCAGCCGACCCAGGGGAGAGTGTTCACCATGTAGGCAGAGGACTGGTAACTTATTTAATTCAGCACCGTATTATTTTTTCCATGCATGTTCGAATTTGATTTGGGGTATTAGTGTGATGATTCGTATTTTTGATGACTTGGGATAGAAATTTTCAACTATGCATGAGGTTATGATTCGTATTTGGGCTATAAGTATTTGTGTGTTATGCTAACGCCTCTCAGGAAATATCTTCATAATGAGAGTCGCCACGAAGGCCTTGATAGATTCCAGGGCCACACACTCTTTTATCTCCGAGACGTTCACTAATCATTTGGATGTCAAGTCCATTGGACTCGATGTGACCTACTCAGTGACAGTCCCATCAGGAGAAGAGTTATCAGCTACTAGTGTGGTAAGAGATATTGATCTTGAGTTGCAGGGCCACCTAGTGTATGCTGATCTGATTGTGTTGCCGATGCTAGAGTTTGATATTATCTTGGGAATAGACTGGCTGACGAAGAACAGAGTTTTTATTGACTTTCAGAAAAGGTAAGTGTTGGTAAGACCGTTGGACATGGAGCAGTTTCTTTTTGAGCTGGACAGATGAAGAAATTTCCCTCGCATGATCTCCAGCATGTAGGCACGTAGACTTATTCATAAGGGGTGTCAGGCTTTCTTGGCTAGTATTACTTCCGTACCTGACGTACCCACTCCGTCGATATCTGATGTACCAGTAGTCAGAGATTTTCCTGACGTTTTTTCTGATGATGTCACAGACCTTCCACCAGAGAGATGTGGAGTTTTCCATTGACCTTGTGCCAGGCACTGTGCCAATCTATAAAGCACCATACCGTTTAGCTCCAGCTGAGATGTTAGAGCTCAAACAGCAAATTGAGGAGCTCCTAGACAAAGAATTCATCCGCCCTAGTTTCTCACCATGGGAAGCACCAGTGCTTTTTCTAAAGAAGAAAGATGGGAGCATGAGGTTGTGTATCAATTACCGAGAACTGGACAAGGTAACGATCGAGAACAAATACCCACTACCAAGGATCGAGGACTTATTCGATCAGTTGCAGGGAGCTACAGTGTTCTCTAAGATAGATCTACGGTATGTGTATCATCAGCTAAAGGTAAAAATGTAGATGTTCATAAGACAGCCTTCAGAACCAGATATGGGCACTACGAGTTGTTAATGATGACGTTCGGATTGACGAATGCTCCAGAGATATTTATGGACCTCATGAATCGAGTATTTTAGCCCTACCTAGATCAGTTCGTCATAGTGTTCATTGATGAAATTCTCATCTACTCGAAGAGCCATGAGGAGCACAGTCAGCATTTGGGTACAGTTTTGCAGGTCTTGTAGAGTTGCAAGTTGTTTGCAAAATTCAAGTAAGTGTGAATTCTGGTTGGATAAAGTAGCATTTTTGTGGCATATAATATCTAACAGTGGGATTGAGGTGGATCCAGCTAAGGTGGCGGCAGTTAAGGAATGGGTTGAGCCGAAGAACGCGTCAGAGATCCACAGTTTCCTAGGCTTGACAAGCTACTACAGGAAATTTATGTTAGAGTAGGTGTCCGTCGAGCCAAGTGTTGGCCAAGGGTTCATGTTTAAACTCTATGTACAAACAATCTTTATTTTAATATTATTTGAAATTATTGTTTTAGCACATCTTTATCTGTATACCCATGCTAGTTGCATTGATAAAATTCTTAAATATACGAATAGCAGAAATAATATGAGATTCTCATATGATGAGTATCATGAAACTCATATTTGGAATAATGTATCTATTAAACTGTTCCTAGTCGATTCAGCCGCCATTAAGCAGGATAAAGGCCGCTTGAGTTTGAGACTAGTATCTGCGATGTGAGTACCATGTTACATTGGTAGGGGACATTGAGATGTCCGATCATGCAGATTGGTGCTCCTCGTAGAGTGAACTGAACAACCCTCCATAAAGGACTTTCCAAGTGGTTCTCACTTATCGAGTGGAAACGTCCTAGTTTATGGTTGCACACCATTAGTCCTTATGACTCAGGACAACATTGAGACTCTATATGCTAGCATTGCACTTTGACTTGTTTACCAACTCTCATGGGATAATCAGGTGGCAAGGTTGGGTGTTCTGTCGAAACATATAGGAGTCGATGCATTTTAGCCGAGGATTCACCGCTTACCTTCGGGTATGGATATCCTATGTGATCTCATGTGTATGTAGTTTGTAATCTCTTATCAGAGTGTTGGTGGTAATTAAGAAAGGGGTTTCTTAAAATACATCATCGATGAAACTACGACATGACATATAGTATCGATTCTTTGACAACTCTCGATATACCAATAATTGTCGAATCGGTCGCGATATATGAGATGAAGGGACCGTACTGTACGCTAACCATAATAGAATGATTCTTGCAGGCACTATCATTTGATACCTAGGGAAACATGTGAGCGATGCTGCTAGGTGTTTAACATGATTGGTTGGGTAATATAAAACTTGAGTTCTAACGTTCTTATTATCAAGGAGTTGATAAGTAAGAATGGAGCATTTGGGCATGCTCATATAAGGGCATGTTTAGTCCCGAATCACATTGAGATGTGAACCCACTGCTAGTTGTATCAATGAACCATTGAGGGTCAAACAAGTGCTAACTATGTAAATCCCGTTGAGAAGGAAAATAGTTCAATGTGATGAACGGTTTATAAAGGAGTTTATAATTATAAGCACAAAGAAAAATAGAAGTATGACTTCTACAAGATGATTATAGGGAATATAATTTTAATTTGTGGAAGTGTTCCTAAATTAAAAGTTGGCACAAATAAATAATATATTTGAAAATTGTGATTTTCATAAACATTATTATGGACTAAATTAAATTAATTCAAGTATTGAATTAATTAAACACTAGTGGACCTAGTAGAGTCCAAATAATTAAATTAATTCAAGTGTTGAATTAATTAAATAACATTGGGCCTTGTAGAGCCCAATTAGAAATAATTATTCAACTAGTGGGCTTGAGTAAATTCAAGTAAAGTTTAATTGGTCTCAAATGTGTTTGAGATATTAGGTAAAATCCCATGGGCTTTGTAATTGTTACTGGCCCAAATAAAATTGCATGCTTGGGAGGTGAAGGGTTGGAGGCGATTTTTTCAACAAACAATGCATGGCATGCTCATGAAACTTTTAACTTTTTCAAGAACCAAGAATAGGCTTCCTTCTTCTCTCCTCAGTACAAATTTGACAATGTCTTTGATTCACAACCCATTATCTGCAATACTCGACAAACACGTTTTAACTGGACCTAATTACCTTAATTGGCTAAGAAACCTGAAAATCGTCTCGAATTCGGAAAGGATAGCATATACACTTAGTGAGTCGCCCCCTTTTGAGGCTCTGGCTAGCTGCACTCCTGAGGAATTGCAGACTTACAAGGATTAGGGTGACCATGACTTGCAAGCCAAGTGTTATATGCAGGCTTCTTTAAATGATGAGCTGCAAAGGCGTTTTGAGGATGGAAATAGTGATGCTGACATTCATTTGCATCTCAAGGAGCTATTTGGTGAGCAAATTCGACTTATTATGCATGCTACCGTCAAGGAGCTGATCACTTTACACATGCGAGATGGGGCCTCAGTCCATGAGCATGGCCTAAAGATGATTGGGCTTGTGGACAAGCTCGTTGGCATGGATCTTACGTTGCCTTCGGAGTTGACCACTGACGTGTTGCTCTTGTCGATGTCTAGCTCATTTGATCCTTTTGTGATGAATTTCAACATGAACAAGATGGAGCCTACCCTTGATGAGTTGGTGAATATGCTTGTTACCTTTGAGTCCACCATCAAGAAAGAGAAGTCGGTTCTTTATGTAGATTCTTCATCTGGTACGAAGACTGGTCCACATGGGAAGGGAAAGAAGCCTTCTTTCCAACGTCCCAAGAAGAATGTGCCCTTGAATAGGCAAGCTCCGAATCCTGTTGTGGTAGTCACGCCAGTCAAGGCTGACAAGACTACTGATATCTGTCATCACTGCAAGAAGCCTGGACATTGGATGCGTAACTGCAGAGAATATCTTGCCCAGAAAGGTTCTGGAAATGCTATGTTCTATATTGAATTAAACATTTCAATTAACTCTATTTTTTAGGTATTAGATACCGGCTGTGGCTCACATCTCTGTAATGATTTGCAGGTGATGGGAAGAAGTAGAAGGCTAAGGGAAGGTGAGACCTTCTTGAGGATGGGAAATGGGGCAAGAGTTGCGGCCCAGGATATTGGAGATGTTTACTTTCTTTTGAACAATGATTTTAAGTTAATTTTAAGAGATATTTTATTTGTACCCGATTTGGTGAAAAACGTTGTTTTCATTTATATGCTTGATAAAGATGGATATTCTTATTTATTTAGCAAATGTGTTTGCAACATTTACAAGAATGAATGTTTGATTGATACGGAGAACTTGAAAACGATCTCTATAATTTAAAATTGAAAGATATTCCACTAAACATTGTCCAATCAATAACAACAACAAACAAACGAAAACAAGATACTCTAAATTCGACATAATTATAGCATGCTCGATTAAGACATATTTCTCTAAGAAGGATGAACAAGCTAGTGGGAGTAGGCATATTTGATATGTCTGGTATTAAATTCTCTCACGACTTGTGAATCCTGTCTAAAAGAAAAGATGACCAAAATTCCCTTTAATAGCCATGTGGAGCGAGCCAAATGATTATTGGATTTGATCCATACCGATGTGTGATGTCCGCTTAGCATCACCACTAAGCATGGACATGCCTACTTCATCACCTTTACCGATGAATTTTTTCAAAGTATGGGTATGTGTATTTGATGAAATACAAATCTGAAGCCTTTGAAAGGTTCAAAGAATTCAAAAGTGAAGTAGAGAAACAGTTGGGACGAAGCATCAAGTCACTTCGATCGGATCGAGGTGGTGAGTACTTGAGTGCCGAGTTCCAAGAGTATCTTAGGGAGAATGGGATTCTCTCGCATTGGACTCCACATGCTACGTACACCGCAGTTGAGTGGTGTTTTGGAGCGTCGTAACCGGACTTTGATGGATATGGTTCGGTCTATGATGGGGTTCACGGAGTAGCCGCCATCCTTTTGGGGATATGCACTTGAGACAGCGGCACTGTTGTTGAACAACAGTCCATTCAAAGGCAGTTGATAAGACACCATATTAGATATGGATGGGTAAGCCTCCCAAATATTCTTATCTTATAATATGGGGATGCCCAGCTTATGTAAAGCAGACAGTGAGAGATAAATTTGATAGTCGATCCATTTTATATTACTTAGTGGGATATCCAAGGAATTCAGTTGGATATTATTTCTATCATCCTCAAGAAACAAAGGTGTTTATTTCTAGGAATGCAACATTTTTGGAAAAGAATTTCTATTGGATAGAAAAGAGGAGATGATAGAACTCGAAGAGGTTCGAGAGACATCAACAATTATTGAACCCAGACCCGAAGAGCCAAGAGAGGAGATACAAGCTCCTAGAAGATCCGAGAGAATCACGAGACCACCTATGAGGTATTTTCTACTTCTTGAAGAGGGCCATGATGAGCCTAACCGTGGATGTGATTCAAAAACCTTCAAGGAAGCGTTATCCGACGCTAATTCATCCAAGTGTCTTGAAGCTATGGAATCTGAGATGAATTCCATTCATTTGAACCAGGTGTGGAATCTTGTGGATCCAACTGAGGGAACTGTTTCCATAGGGTGTAAATGGATTTACAAGAGGAAACTTGGGGTGGGTGGGTATGTATTGACCTTCAAGGCACGATTGGAAGAAAAAGTTTATACTCAAAGACAAGGAGTTGACTTTGAGGAAACCTTTTCTCCAGTTGCAATGTTCAAGTCTATAAGGATATTGCTAGCCATAGTTGTATGGTATGACTATGAGATATGACAGATGGATGTAAAGACAGTCTTTCTTAATGGGGATATTAAGAAAGAGATTTACCTGTCTCAACCTGAGGGGTTTACATCTATCGGAAGTGAGCAAATGGTATGAAAACTTCAGAGGTCTATTTATGGTCTACAGTTGGCATCTAGGAGTTGGAACCTCATATTCGATAGTACAATCAAAGAGTTTGGTTTTACTAAGAATCCTGAGGAACCCTGTGTATATAAGAAGGTTAGTGGGAGTGCTTGTGACATTCCTGGTGTTTTATGTTGATGACATTCTACTCATTGGGAATGATGTAGGAATGTTGCAATCAACTAAAATATGGTTAGCGAGTTAGTTCTCGATGCAGGACTTGGGTGAAATATTTTTTGTATTGGGAATAAAGATATATACAGATAGATCAAGAAGATTGCTTGGTCTCACCCAGTCTACATACATTGATACCATCGTTAAACAGTTCTCAATGGATGAGTCCAAGAGAGGACATCTACCAATGTGTCATGGCTTGTCCATATCCAAGTTTATGTCTCCCAAGACTGATGCAGAGATAGCAGCAATGACACGTATTCCATATGCATCCGCAATTGGTATTATTATGGGATGATATCTACACGTCCTGACGTGGCTTATGCACTAAGTGTAGTGAGTAGATATCAATCGATTCCTGGTCTTCCACACTTGAAAGCTGTGAAAGACATAATCAAGTATTTGAGAAGGACAAATAAGTTGTTCTTGGTCTATGGGGGTGAAGAACTGAAATTGGAAGGTTATACCGACTCTAGCTTCCAAAGCAATATCGATGACTCAAAATAAACCTCTGGTTTTGTATTCATGCTCAATGGTGATGCTGTCTGTTGGAAGAGTTCCAAGCAAGACAATACCGTGGATTCCACCACTGAGGTCAAATAAATTGCTTCATCAGCTACAGCAAAGGAGGTTATTTGGTTAAGGAATTTCGTCCAAGAGTTGGGCATCATTCCTAATGGAATTGCTCCAGTCCCGGTGTTTTGTGACAACATGGGAGCCATTGCTCAGGCGAAGGAGCCAAGGTCTCATCAGAAATCCAAACATGTATTGAGAAAGTACCATATCCTCCGAGAGATTGTGGAAAGAGGAGAAGTGTCGATTGACAAAGTTGGCTCCGCAGATAATGTTGTTGATCCACTAACTAAGCCTTTACATGGACCATTATTCGAGAGGCATCGCGAATCGATGGGTTTGAAGCATATGGGTAGTTGGCTCTAGTGCAAGTGGGAGATTGTTATAGTAGGTGCCCGTCGAGCCAATTGTTGGCTGAGGGTTCATGTTTAAACTCTATGTACAAACGATCTTTATTTTAATAATATTTGAAATTATTGTTTTGACACATCTTTATCTGTATACTCATGCTAGTTGCATAAATAAAGTCCTTGAATATACGAATAGTAGAAAGAATATGAGATGCTTATATAATAAGTATCATGAAACTCATATTTGGAATACTGTATAATCTAAACAGTTCCTGGTCGATTCAGCCGCCATTAAGAAGGATAAAGGTCGCTTGAGTTTGAGACTAGTATCTGCGATGTGAGTACCATGTTTCATTGGTAGGAGACATTGTGATGTCCGAGCATGGAGATATGTGCTCCTCGTAGAGTGCACTGAACAACCCTCCATGAAGGACTTTCCAAGTGGTTCTCACTTATCGAGTGGAAACGTTTTAGTTTATGGTTGTACATCATTATTCCTTATGACCCGGGACAACATTGATACTCTTTATGCTAGCATTGCACTTTGACTTGTTTACCGACTCTCATGGGGTCATCAGGTGGCAAGGTTGGGTGATTCTGTCGAAACATATATGAGTCGATGCATTGTATCCGGGGATTCACCGCTTACCTTCGGGTATGGATATCCTATGTGATCTCATGTGTATGTAGTTTGTAATCTCTTATCAGAGTGTTGGTGGTAATTAAGAAAGGGGTTTCTTAAAATACATCATCGATGAAACTACGACATGACATATAGTATCGATTCTTTGACAACTCTCGATATACCAATAATTGTCGAATCGATCGCGATATATGAGATGAAGGGACCGTACTGTACGCTAACCATAATAGAATGATTCTTGCAGGCACTATCATTTGATACCTAGGGAATCATGTGAGCGATGCTGCTAGGCGTTTAACATGATTAGGTTGGGTACTATAAAACTTGAGTTCTAACGTTCTTATTATCAAGGAGTTGATAAGTAAGAATGGAGCATTTGGGCATGCTCATATAAGGGCATGTTTAGTCCCGAATCACATTGAGATGTAAACCCACCGCTAGTTGTATCAATGAACCTATTGAGGGTCAAACAAGTGCTAACTTTCTAAATCCCGTTCAGAAGGAAAATAGTTCAATGTGATGAACGGTTTGTAAAGGAGTTTATAATTATAAGCGCAAAGAAAAATAGAAGTATGACTTCTACAAGAGGATTATGGAGAATGTAACTTTTAATTTGTGGAAGTGTTCCTAAATTAAAAGTTGGCAGAAACAAATAATTTATTTGAAAATTATGATTTTCACAAACATTATTATGGACTAAATTAATTTAATTCAAGTATTGAATTAATTAAACACCAGTGGACCTAGTAGAGTTCAAATAATTAAAATAATTTGTTAAATTAATTAAATAACATTGGGTCTTGTAGAGCCCAATTAGAAACAATTATTCAACTAGTGGGCTTGAGTAAATTCAACTAAAGTTTAATTGGTCTAAAATGTGTTTGAGATATTTAAATAAAAGTCCATGGGCTTTGTAATTGTTACTGGCCCAAATAAATTTGCATGCTTGGGAGGTGAAGGGTTGGAGGCAATTTTTTCAACAAACAATACATCGCATGCTCATGCAACTTTTAACTTTTTCAAGAACCAAGAATAGGCTTTCTTCTTCTCTCCTCCAACTCACTTGGACGAAAATTCTCCTCCGACTCACTGTTAACAGATGGCCAGTCTGAACAAGTGATTCAGATATTGGAAGATTTACTGCGAGCTTGTGTAATCGACTTCCATGGGAATTGGGAATCGAAAGTACCCCTAGCGGAGTTTACCTACAACAACAATTTCCTATTATCCATAAGTATGGCTCCCTATGATGCACTCTATGGAAGGAAGTGGAGATCACTGATTCATTGGGATGAAGTCGGTGAGAGATCATAAATTTGTTCAGAGATTGTTCAGCAGACTGCAGATGTGGTGGTCAAGATCCGAGACATGATGAATACCGCCCAGAGTCGTCAAAAGATTTATGTTGACAAGAGGAGGAGAGATCTCGAATTTGCCATAGGAGATCACGTGTTCATAAAGATAGTACCTATGAAGGGTTTTATGAAGTTTGGGAAGAGAGACAAGCAGAGTCCGAGATTCATTGGACAGTTCGAAATTCGTCTAATTTGGCCGGAGTACACAATGTATTCCACGTCTCGATGCTGAGGAAGTATATTGCAAATCCTTCGCATTTCTTGAGTTTTTGAACCGTTGCAGTTGGCTCCAGATCTGTCGTATGAGGAAAGACCTGTCCAAATCCTAGACAGACAGGAGCGGAGACTTCGGAACAAAGTGAGCAAGTTGGTCAAAGTCCGGTGGCTGAATCAATCAGTGGAGGTGGCCACTTGGGAGGCCGAGGCAGATATGAGGAATCGCTACTCGCAGTTGTTTGGTAAGATTAAATTTCGATGACGAAATTTATTTAAGTGGGGGAGGAATTGTAGAGCAAAAAATCAGTACATGTAAAACTCAGTGCATTTATTTAAATTGTTAATTATTTATTTAAGTTTAAAATGATTTTAGCGATACATGATTTATGAATTTGCATTATTTTTTTATATTAATGTTTATGTTATGTACGTTAAAATACTTTCTTGAGTTTCATGTTTCAGGCGATTATTCGATGCAGGATCGAGGAAAATAGATTGACGACGATTTGGGCGATTTGTAAAATATGGTATCTTATTTCAAGTCATGAATTTGGTATATTAAATGATTTATTAAGTTTTTATCATTTTTAAAACCTAACTTAATTATTAGATGATTTTAAGATTTTAAGCCGTTCAAAATACTAAATTGACTAGTTGAGGATTTTAAAATTTTAGAGTTTATCACTTGTGTATTCTATTTTAAATTAAGGGATTTTAGTATAGTTAGTAGAGAGTTAGTATTTTAATTAGCTTGTTAATTAATTAATTAAGCACTTTTTTCCCTAATTAACCACATAACACACACACACAAAATCACACACACACTAAAATACCTTTGGCTTCCATTTCATTTCTTTTGAAGAATAACTAGGGTTCTAAGCCTTTTCCCGGCAGCCACTTCCCCTTCGAATTCTTCTACCAAATTCACGTCGACTTTAACAAAAAAACCGCGCCACTAATTAGTCCCGGATCAACACTCACACCTCTCCCCTTCAGTATCGTCGTTTCGTGAGTATATTCATCAAAGACATGTATATTCTTTTGTTTTTACATCGATCTCGTCATAGTAGTTGTTTTGATGTTTATTGTATGAAGAATCCATGTATGTTATGCAAGAGTTTGAGCAAAAATGGTTGGATTGAATTTGAAACGATTTTTAGATCTCAAAAACCGAGTTTGCTGTCATTTTGATTACTGTTAAATTTTTATTGACTTTCTGGAAAAGCTTTCAACATATAAAACGTAGTATTTTTTGATACCTACAATTTGACAGTAAACTCGTAATTTTTGGACAAGAAACGATTGAATTATGATCATTTTTGTGGGACTGCTCAAACTTCGATTTTATGAAAACGCGTTCTTTACGTGTTCTTGAGTATTTTTTGTCGCACGCTTTGTTGGGAACCGTTGGGGTGATCGCTGCTGCGTTTAGGTATATTGGGTATGATGTTTGGACGATTTTTGGTGCTTTGTTTCGTGTCGTTAGGCACTTGGTTGCATTAGAAGTCGTAGGAAGCATTGTGTGTCAAAAATTCGTGTTTATGGGTTTTGTTATGTTGTATGTTGTGCGTCGTTGTTTTGGGGCATTTGTGTGAGTTTGAATCATTGCCATAGGGTCCTAAGATGAGTGTCCTTGCATCGATTCGAGTCGGTTGGGCGTGGCATATAAATTTCATCAAAATGTGTTCATTGTGTTGGTTGTGCGCAGGGTTAGCGCCGCAGCGCTCACCAGGGAGCGCCGCAGTGCCCGTTTTGCACAGCACTAGCACCGCGGCGCTACTCTTGTGGAGCCGCCGTACTAGGGCTGCGGCCTTGCTAGCGCCGCGGCGCAGCAATTCCCAGCGCCTAGGCGCTTGTCCATGATTTTAGAACCACAATTTTAGGTCCATGTCTTCCATTTTTGGAAAATGTGCACACTTTATATAGAGAATGTTTCGGGGTTCGATGTCATGGTTTAGTACGATGATTAAAATAGGTCAAGTCCCGAGTGATTTAGAACGTCATAAGTCAATTGGTTATTTCGGTGGTGAGCACGACTATTACGTCTAAGTTATGGAAATTAAGTGAATGATAACGTGTTAGTTTGTGCAGCAATGGCCTCAAGCGAGATCCAACAAATCCCTCAACACCATGTAAGTATGTTCGACGTGCAAAAGAAAAAATTTTTATTTTTGAGGTATTCTAAATGTCTTGTGACCAATTATGAACGGGTTTGGAAGTCTGTTAACGTGGCTGGGGACCTCTCCACCACGGTAAAGCATGACATAGTTTAGATCAGGATTGGAAAGCGCTAAAGTATGACCAGAGACCAATCCACCCGGTAAAGCATGACCGGGGATCTCATGTATGTGGTAGTGGACATCTCTGCCAGCCTAGTAGTGTGGTTTAGTCTGATCAGGCACAATTATGTATGAGTCACTTGCTTTGAAACATATCTCTATGCAAAATGATGATGTTTATGTATGTCCAAGTATGTATGATGCAAGTATATTTATGAAAAGGTTTATGATATGATGGCACGTCTGTGTTTATGCAAGTACGTTCAAGTTTAAGTATGTATGTTTTACTTTAAAATGCATGTGATTTTATTATGTATTACTTATTATTCCTTTATATATGTTGAGTCTTCAGACTCACTAGACTTAATCGATACAGGTGAGAAGACGAGAGGTGGGGACCAGTGAGTTGGCCCGGATTGGACGGAGGCTAAACCCGAGGACCGCCTACGTTTTTAAGACTTTATGCATGTTTCAAATACTCTGATTTTCATGATATTGTTTACGATATTTAGACGATTACTTTTTGCAAACTTTGTTAGTAATTGTTTTTATTTCAAATACTTTTAGACGAGCAGATTATTTTTATCACAATTTTAAAGTTTATTATTTATTTAAGAAAATTTTATTTTTTCGCAAATTTTAAGTTGTTCAAAATACGGTACGTTACAAAATCATACTTTAATAACACCACAAGCATAAAAACAAAAATATTCACAAGGGAATCATGTTTTTTCATGCAAACGTAATTCAAAACAATAATAGGGTGTGATAGATGAGAAAGGAGATTTATGGCGTGCCTTTGCGTATATTACGCACGAAAACGTTGTGGCGATTCGAAGAACGGCGACGTAGAACCTAGGCTTATTTTCCTTGAAAAAACCGAGGCTTTCCTACTCCAAATCTCGTTTGTGCATGTTTGTTGGCTGCTAGGAGTCTTGTGTGTGTGTTGTGTGTGTGTTGGGCGTGCATATGAGGGTTTAGGGGTGGGGTTTTGGGCTTTAAATAATAATCAAACCAAGTGATGGGAGCTTGGGTCCATTAACATGGTACAATAGGCTCATTAATCCCATTAGTGCATATTTAAAATAATTTGTTTTGGAAAGTTCGTGAAAATATCAACCGAGTTCTCGAAAAATTCATATTTTAGTAGAAAATCAAATACCGTTAAAAATTACGACTTGACGTATAAAATCACTTCAAAAACACCTTATTATTAAAAATATCATAAAGTATCCGCCTTATTTTAAATAATTAAAGACAATTATTTAATAAAAATATTTTTCCTTTTTCAACCCTTGGTATCCGTTCTTCGACACATCTCGAATAACCTTTAAAAATACAGTTTACATGCATTCGTGTAGAAAATAAATTTTATACATGCAACCATGCACATCATATTCAATTTATGCAATCGAAACTATTTAATTAGCTATTTCCATTTTCTTAAATACGCATGCAGTTGGATTACGTCATCTTAATTTTGGACATTACATCAGCTCAACATCTATCATTAGGCATTGAACTTGCTAGTATTCACTCTCGCTGGATGAGGCTAACGAGCTTCATGAGTCTGAATCCAGTTCTGCCCATTTGCTTTTGCTATTCTCAGCAACAAGCACTCTTTGGTCGTTTTCTTCTTGAAGTATTTCTTATCATATCTGGACCTTCTCTTCTCGTAAGATTTATCGTCATTTTTTTTTGGCATGTTATATTCTATAATAAAACAACATTTATTTCCACAGTCAAAGCAAGATTTGTTATCATTAGCTTGCTATTTTTTGCATTAGGAAATAAATTTAGATTGATTCTTTGTCATAAATATGCCAAATTTCTTAACAAATAGCAACATAGCCTCATTATTTATTTGGTCAGCAGATTTTCTGCTAGAATACTCTTCATTATTGGATGATGTAGGGATTGTAAAGTCTAGAGCTTTGGTAGGCTAAGGGGTGAAAGAATTCTCTTCTATCCAGATCGCTAGCTCGAACGCATACATCTTTAATTCTTAAACCAAGTCATTCAGCTCGAGCTTGTTGAGGTCCTTGGACTCCATAATAGATATTTTCTTTACGTCTCATAACCTGGTCAAAGCTCTAATTACCTTGAAAGCAAGTTCACGGTTATAATATTCTTTTTTGAGAGAGAAAAAGCTCAATAACAATGCTATGAAAGCATTCATCAAAGTCATTTAGTGTCCCTGCTATGTTTCATCTTAGCATTATCAAATTTTTGAATTGCAAATGTGAGCTTATGTTCTTTGGTTTGATCATTTCCATCACATAATTGAGTTAATTTTTCCCGTATTTATTTTGCAATAGTACAAATTTTAATTTTGCTAAACATATTCTTATCGAAAGTTTTGTAAAGAATATCCCTAGCCATATTATCGAGATGGACCTTCTTCTTATCCTCAGTGGTCCACTTGGATTGATGCTTTTCCACCATTTGAGATGCACCCTCAGATATAGCTATTACAGTGTTGGCTTTTGAGGATCTTCATTGGTCCATAAATGATCAGACACCACATATAATCAATCTGTGCAGTCATGAGATGGGTCGATCCAATCAATACATGCAATGAAAAGTAATACTTTTGATATAAAAAATAATACTTTTCATAAGTAGGATCGAATTGAAAGTCCGTCTCACTAAATGGACCTATAAAATGATCTCACAACGTGAATAATTTAAATTTTTTAATTGATCCTTTTAAATTGCTAACCACTCCAATAAAGGAGGGACACTTGTTAGTTTCATAAAAAGAACAAATCTCTATATATTTAATTTCGACACAGCTTTTATCCCGTCCCTTGATAATGTGGTAATTAATTATTTATTTAATGAAAAAAATATTAACTTTATCTGAACATTTTCTATCAAATTTGGAATCCAAATCTGTTGATATCTCATACTGATTAACTTATATTAAAAAAATAAAGAAAATTATTGAAAAACATATTCCACAAAGAAATTTTATATTTTATTATTATTTATTGAGTATTTTAATAGGTATAGAAGTTATCAAAATAACGTACTAATGTATTTAATGAATAAATTCCAATCAACACTGATTAGTAACACATACAATCTTCTTAAATGCAATTTAGTTCAATATCATTAATTTATATGAAAGGAACAAATATCCTTAAAAATCAAGATCATATAAATTAAACACACATATGAAAAAAAAAACAAAGATTTGGAATGATTAAATAAAATTGTATATGCTCGCATGAAACTTTTAGTGTATTAGTTCTATACTTTTAATGAATCTTGTAGAATTAAAATTATTAGATTTTTATATATTATTTAAAAGTTTAGTAATATTCAATATAAACTTTTATAAAGTTTTAAAGAATAATGTGATATTCAAACTTTACTCAGCCCCTATTTCCATGAACCATACCAGTCCTACATCATACATCTAAGGATCCTTAACCCTCTGATAATCGCCCCTTCTAATAGACCAACCTTGGCAGCCCCTTTATGCATCAAGAACATCAAGAATCATGCAAGAAATCAAGGTTTTTTCATGTGTATGCCATAAAAACGAAAATAAATAATAGGACATCATATTTTTCATGCGACCATATATAATCGCACATAATATGGTATGAACAATGAGAAAAGAAATATTAAGACGTGCCTTTGAATGATTCACGCACGAAAATCAATTCTAGACGCAAAGAACGTTGGCAGAGAGACGGGGAATCCTTGCTGCGTTTTTAATCTTCAAAATCACGTGTAGCAGGCTTGGGAACGTGTAGTGTGTGGTGTGAGGTGTGGGGAGAGAAAACCCTAGGTTTCTTCCGTGATATGAAGTGTTTGTGGTTTAGAAACTCCATATTTTGATATAAATAATTGGGTAGAAATTTAAGCCCAATAACCTTAGTAAAATAGGCTCATTATAATGTAGGAAAAATATCTCGTTTAGGAAAGTTCTCGAAAATATTAAGTGAGCCTCAAAAAATCCTTTTTTTCTTTCAAAATCGATTACCTGCTTAAAATACGATTCGGTATGTAAAAACACATGAAAAGACACCATTTTCGAAAATCACACCTTATATATAAAATAATTAAAAATAATCATTTAATTAAAAAAAATTCTTTTAGATTCCTCAGTCTCCGTTTTTCAATCGCGTCTTGAATAACCATTTAAACACAATTTTATGTATTCTAATGGAAAACCTCATTTTAACATGTAAACATGCCTATCACATATAAGTAATGCAATTAAAATAATTTAATTAAGCATTTTTCATTTTTCCTAGATTTGCATGCAGTTGGATTACGTTATCGTATTTTGAATCTTACAATTTTTTTCAAAAATTTATTAAAATTTTGTAAATAATATTTCTAAATATTTTTACAAATTTTATAAATTTATTTTGCAAGTCTGAGGCTAGGTCCAGGGGTCTTAAGAGGGCTGTGGAGTGGTCCTAGATGGGTTGATGGAAGGCAGGGGCAGGAACGCTATGCTCGGTTGCGCAAACCATGCCCGTGAGGGGAATTGATTGTTCATGTACGTCCTCATGCATGGACTATAGGGCTCGGTCCAATAGGTTCCTGAGGGTTTGGTCTAGGTCCTAGGATGGCTGGTTAGGGGATGGACACATTTTTTAAGGGATAGGGTCGAAGGGGCGCATGGTTGTTGAGCAAGGGTTTGGTTCGAAATACTGTAGAAAGTTCCAGCAGCTTTCTAGGCTTTTTCGAGGGTTTTAGATGGCTTGGGTTGAAAAAGGGTTGGTTAGGTGTTAATAAGCTATGGTTAAAGTTTGATTAAGTTTCGAGTTGATTCGGGTTCAAACCAGGACTTCGATTTAAGTTTTAAAAGAAATACAAATTTAGTCGACGAAATTAAGTTTACATCTAAGAAATGTGTATGAGTGCATTTTAAGGTGTTATGGTAAGTTTGGATGGATTCGAGTCGTCGTTTTAAGGTCCAAGGGTAAATTGGGAAAGTTAGGGTTTCAGTAAGCAAAACGGTCATTTTACACCTGAAAATGTTAGGAGCACTGACAGTGTCCTGAATGCTTAAATGAATGTTAAAATTTTTATTTTGAAAAATTATGGAATTTTATGATGGATAAATGCGAAAAGATGTGTGCACGCTTGGTTTAAAAGAAAAATGATATTTATGCATGAATTTTTATAAGTGATGGAGATATGATGAAATGTTTTGGAGGAGGTGATTTAATTGTGACCAATACGAACATGAATACGAAAAATGATATGATGACATGTAAGACCAAGGCTCAGTTGATGGGTGAGAGTGTCGCTGATGTCCCCGCTGTCAGGTATCATAGTAATACGTAAGATTGATCAGTCGACCAAGAGCTTATTCGAAACTTACAATTAATTATCTGAATTCAATATAGAAAAACGTATACGTATATGATGAAAAAAAAGTTACGATGAAAGTAAAAATGTTTTAATGTTATGCATGTTCATGTTAAAACTATTTTATTAAAAGTATTTTTCATTGTTGTGTGTGTGTGGATGTGTATCTATTACTTGTTATAACGAATAAGGTTTGCTGAATCATTAGATTCACTATGTGTGAATGGTGCAGGTGAGAATAATTTTTATGATATTGGAAGACTTGATGATTGAACTGGCTGGACTGATTGTGCACATAACCCGAAGACCATTTATAGTTTTTTCGCTCTATTATGATTTAAGAGTAATTTAAAGATTTTTTGATTTTTTATCCTTTTGAGTCGTTTTTTAAAGGATTTAAGAGTTATGTTATTTTTGGAAAAAAAAAAAAGAAGCAGCTAGTTTTAGGTTTGGTTTGATGATTTTATGTTTTGCACTGCGTTTTAGATTTTCAAATAATTAGTTTGTGAGTATATTTAAAAGCTACAAAAATATATATACATATATTTATACATATTTCGGCAGAAGATTTAGTAATAAAAAAATAAAATTTCTAGTATAATTTAAAAAAAATGAGCAGTAAATGTTTTACAAATACACCAGTTTCAATTCAAAAACTTCTTCCATCTCATTTGTAAAATGGAAATGGAAAAAGAAAAAGGAAACAGTCTCAGTATATATGCATCGAAAGTAACTTTACATCATCCCCAATTCCGTGATCCCTGCAGCTACAAAACTTATTTAAACATCCCGATTGAATCCCTCTCAACCATGGTTCGCCGGAATGGCTGCGGTGCTTGGAACGGCAACTACCGTTCCAGTTCCAATGTTATGTTGCGGAACGGTTGTATAAAAAAATTAATAAATTCTAAAAATTGGTAAAAAAATTTATATATAAATTATATGATACTTAAAAATAAAATATATGAAGTTATTACAAATTAATATATCAATACAAAACTATTTTACAATAATAACACAATAAAAAATACACACTAAAAATTATAACATACCAAAGCTAATATCATGAAGAGTGACGCGGAGGAGCGAAATCATTATTATATTCTTCATCACTATTTCGTAGATTAAATTGATTTCGAACATTTGGATATTGACGTGATTGTCCATAGAGATATTGATTAGATTGATATGACGAAAGATCATTAGAATGGGATGACTAATTTTGTAATAGTGTTTCGTCACGACGATTATAGTATCCGAATCCACAATACACAGTAGAACTATCATCTGTACTTGAAGATCTATACTCGGGACCATGACGTCCAACACCCCGCCATATAGATGATGAAGAATCATTGTATCTATCACCAATATATTGAGACGACCCATAATCAAATCCACGATATCTAATTCCATGTATACCAGATGTAGAAAAATCAAATGATCTATCAAAACATGAAAGTTATAGCCTTATATCTTATCTTTTTAATGGAAGTGGCCTCAAAACAATTGGATCAATATTCAAGACATTATACTAAAAATCACAACTACTGCCACATTTTTCATACTGTTTCTGCACTTCCATTTTCTATTTGGCTCAAGATCAACTTTCTATTCTACACATTTATTTCCATAATCATCAACAACTATGAAATATAATACCAATAACATAACCATTCTATTACTATTCCAATAAACATAACCATAAACAATAACCATCTACAATAACCATTACCATACCTTACCGTAATGAACCATGAATATCTCATAACCATATTTTTTAAACACCAAACCGTTTCGCTCGGCCGTTTCGTTCCGCTCCGCCGTTAAATCGCCGATAAAACATCGAATAACAGCGCTACAAAACAATCAACGATTTGCCCTGGAACTTTGGAACGGTGGTCACCGTTCCCGTTTCGTTCCGGCCGTTCCGACCGCTTGGCGAACCATGCTCTCAACAAACCCCAAAAATCCAAAAAAAATTAATAGTTCCAGGATTCGATCCGACCTAAAATCACCAGTAATTAAAGAATTTTTCAATGGGCTTGATACGCTGCTGCTGGTGGTGGTGGTTCGTAATCTTCCTCTGAAATCACTGTACTTTCACCACTGCTCGTGCTGCAACTTCTCTTACTGCCAAAAGACGACGCTCTGCTCGACATGGTAGTTGCCAAGAAAGTGGGTTTCTCTTGGCCAGCCATGATTACCAGGTACTTCTCTTCAAGCACCGGCCCCGCCGCCTTGGCTTCTCCGCTGTCCGCCTCCCCGGCCTCGAGGTCTCCGTCACCCTGATTTTCAAGGTGGCCGGATAGTTTCCAGTAGGAACACGCAAGGATCAGAAGAGCAAAAGCAATAATACCCAACATGGCCGCCAATCCGCCGAATAGGTACGGCACCGGAGAATGCCAGGGAGACCTCTGCACCGGAGATGTCGGAGGCGCTGATACCCCTATGGTGGCCATTTTCAAGCCTTTAGGTTATGTATCTATATACACTCGTACAAGTGTACTGAAGGCCGTGGACGGTGTATGCGGTTGCCGTGGAGTGGAGGAGGAGGTGGCGATGGTGTTTTGGAGAGAGTCAGTGAGTTTAGGCGGCATATATAGAAGGGGTGAAGAAGGGTGTTTAGGTTATTTTGAGTGAAATGTATGCTTAATTGTAATAATAGGAAAGAGGGGGAGGGTCATAAATTTTGTGCTGTCTGAGTATATATCCAAATAGCTAAGATAGTGGAAAGCACTTGAATCTGATTTGTTCTGATGTCACCCATGCTAATTATAAAATTCGAGCATATATATATATATATATATTATTTATTATTATTATTATTTGTCATTATTAATCTTTATAATTTATTATCTACCCATCAATTGTAGCTAGCCAAACCACTTTAAAGTTAAATCATTCATAATAATTAAAATGGGAAAAAAAATTTAAAATTCGAAACTTTCACGAGTACATTTTATTATTTTTGTTGGATCGTGAATTTTATAAATGTTCCAATTTGAGTGAAATCTAATAAGTTTTATAGCAAATGTGATTATAAAAATTATCTATACGTGGAGAGGTCATATGATTTAAACTATTGTATAATTTAAATTATTGAAGTCATACCATTATTTTTTATCGAGATTTTGGTAGCACGATATAAACAAAGTAAAAGAAGAAAATATCTCTTTTTTTTAATCTAGTAGATAGATATCAGACGAAGAGAATATATAGTTTTGATTTTAGTAATTGTTAATTCCGCAGATTATTACTCGTTTTTTCGCATATGGTTGTATCATTAAAACTCATTTAAATCAGAGTACCAGGAATATGGATAAACAGTTTATATTATTGACTTTAATGATTAAAATCAAATAGGGTGTTATGGCTGTGCCTGTTCAACAAAAAAAAAATTAATAAAAAAATAAAAGGACTATTTTGCATCCAAAACTTTGCAAAATTATTGATCTAAAGCTTACAACAAATTGAAGTCAAAATAATCGTACAAAATCGGTGCCATGAGATTGCACGGACAATGAGCGGCTCCTGGTAAGCTTTTAGGCAAAGGGAACATGAATGAACCAATCTGACACCGGAATGAGAGAGATTTCAAAACTGTTCAGGTATGAGACTGTGTAGTTGAGTATGGTTTAAAATATTTGATATGTACTACTCATATCAAGAAGGTGCATCTTCTTTTGAGTAGCTCAACACATATGAACTCCAAGGTATTGTGGTAATTTTGGGATAGGTGACCCCAGGAAAGTTTCATAAGGTGCGTGTTAAAGAAGACATAAGCACGTTGGAAAGACTCGTCTTGATACAGTGGAGATAATCATCGAATCTGAGACATTACAGTTGGTATCAGAGCCGACATCTCCTAGTACGGTATGGTTCGGGGACGAACCAAGCGGAAACTAGTGGACATGTGAGGCTCGGGGCCAAAGAGGGCGAGTGGTGATCGCCGGTGCTACAAGGTTGCACGGACAATGAGCGATTTCTGGCAAGTTTCTAGGAGAAGGGAACATGAATGAACCGATTTCACATCGGAATGAGATGAATTCCAAAACTATTCAGGTATGAGACTGTGTAGTTGAGGAGGACTTAAAAGATTTTATATGTGCTACTCATATCAAGAATGTGCATCTTCTTTTCGGTAGTTCATCATATAAGAACTTCAAGGTTAATCGTGGTTGACTTAGAATAATTCTGGGATGGGTGACTGAGAAGTTTCCAAGTGTACGTGTGAGTGAGGAAATTAACACGTTGGAAAGACCCGTCTGGATATAGTGGGGACAGTCATCGAATCTGAGGCATTACACTTATGGTAAATAATATATTAAATCAAATAATTGCGTGTATTTGTGTGTGTGTGTGTATAGAAAAGTTGTAATTTTAACGGATAATGAACTTTTATCGTGAAAAATATTTATAAAAATATTTTGATATATGAGTTTATGTATATTTATATATAATTTCCTATTTTTAATATATTGAAAAATTAACATTATTTTTTCAAATTAAAGCAATAGAGTAGATCTCTTATGAGACGTTCTCACGAATCTTTATCTGTGAGACGGGTCAATTCTACCGAAATTAACAATAAAAAGTAATACTCTTAGCATAAAAAATAATATTTTTTCATGGAAGACCCAAATAAAAGATCCGTTTTACAAAATACAACCCGTGAGACCGTCTCACATAAGTATTTGCCAAAGCAATATATGTCATCCCTTCATCTAACTAATTAATTAGCCAGGTTCTTATGTGGCAAACAATATTTTATTTCAGTAGATGATAATGTATATCATTTATTTTATAAATAAATATAACTTTTTTCTATGAATTAGTTGAAACCATGAAAACCTATAGCGTTCATCGCTTTTTCTTTTAAGTTTTGTCTTCTTTACTTTTGGCCTTTTTTCTCAGTCGGGGATGGAAACATTTTTAGTTCAAGTCCAAAGTAGTTCTAATTTGAACGCTTGAAATTGTGACTTTTTTTTAGATTTTTTTGTGGGGGGCAATTACACGTGTTAAAATGTATGTTCGGTAAATTCTTAGCTTGGTTAGTATTAATATTTTGCTTACAAATAAAATTTTTAAATAAATATAAAATTTTAAACTTTTGACTTCTTACTTCAAACTAGCTTTATCACAAACAAAGATTAAAATTATTTTTTGAAAGGAATATCTAAATATTTTATTTTGACACGGGAATATTTAAATATCTTTTAATCTACGAAGTTGTTACAATAATTTTGTGGCCTAGCTATCTGACATTAATAATTAATTAACACTTTTGATTTAATTTTTATCAATTAAATATGTATGATTTACCTTATAACTAGCTATGTGTTTTCTTTTCTTTCGTTGAAATAATATTGAGTGAAACAAATATTTGAACTTTATTTTTCGTCCAATTTCGCCTTTCGTTTAGTTTTTAACAAATATCAAAATAAGTTATCATGCATGGATTTGCTAATAATACATAAAGTAGGAGGATGTTTGTAGTATCTTGAATGAAATAATACATAAAGTAGGAGGATATCCTACAGCCTACAAATTTGTGGTTCGGTGTTGAAGAGCATTTGCCCCAGATCATCTTTGCCTATTTACTTCCGCTCGCTGTTTATACCTTAATTCCAAGTAGAGGTACTTAATACCGCGTGGTTGAGGTTTTGGTGGTAGCTGATTGGTGTTGGTGTTGACGATGGTGTTTGAGTTCATAAATCATTGTAGCGTTGCAACCACAATGGTTGCAATTGTCATCATGTCTTCTTGGCTAAAGTTAATCCTTGGTGGTGGAGGTGGAGATATGTTCAAAATTCCATTTCGTTGCAGTTGGCGTAGCGTCGGTTAAGATTGTTTCTTTGTATTCTGCCTGCCATTTCCTATAAGTATAAAGTTTTCTAAGTCGTCTAAAGTCAAATGTATGATTCAGTAAAATGGAAAGAAAATAAGAGATAACCGAATAATCTTCATTAATTTTTCAAAAGACATACAATTGAGTCTTTAGATAGCAAAAGTGAATGATTCAATTGACCGTAATACAATCAATCCTTATTTTAGGAGTCTATCCTAATAATCTTAGACTTCTCCATCTTCAATATAACCAACAGAACTTTCTTCTTTTACAAGACTCTCCTCGGGTTTTCCTTTGAGCTCTTCCTCGAGATCTTCCACATTGATCATATCGTTCTACAGTTGATCAACATAGTATTCCAAAAGTGTGTTATGATTGTTTAGGGCGTTTATTTGATCTTAAAGCTCTTGTACTGTTGATTGGTTTATTAACTCATCGAGTTCATGATCTTCTATCTTTACTTGGAGTCGGTAAATTACATTATTAAACTTGTCTTCCCGATTCTTGAGTACAATAATCCTACCTTGGGATTCTTCAAATTTTTCGTTTCTGATATCATGATGTCGTTCAGCTTCCAGGTGGTAAGAAACATATTGTCTAAATTCTTCACGCTATATCTTTTCTTCCTCGCGAGCTTGGTAAAGATCATCTTCCACGTATACATTATTCTCATCTAGTTGGTAGTTACCTCTTTCTAGCTTCACATTTCTTTTCCTTAATGCCTCGTAAGCCGCATCCTTGATCCTGAGTTATTCTTAATGTTTGGAGATGACAGCTTTGATATCCATGTACAATGCCTAAGAAGAGTGAAAAGGATTTAACTGGTAGGTTGATATAATACTTAATAAATTCAAATTTATTTAAACAAAAATTTATAAGGATGATAATAAAGTTTTTATATAGAAAAGAAAGATGACACTTCTTTCTTTCCATAGAATATTTTTATTACAACCATAGTACTAGTCTAGTCTGTCATGTCTCCATCATCACTGTCTTCCTCAACTACATTCATAGGCGCTTCTTCTTCTTCTTCCATGTTTTACACGACAAGGTTGGCGATGTAAGGCTCTTGTACCACGTGAGATGAGTTAGGTCTTTGTGCTGGTGACGAGAGCGGGTAGCCAGGACCTTCTTAGCTTCAATCCTTTCATCAACTCTCAGTTAAGAGCAACTAGTTGTACCACATGAGATGAGTTACACGAGGTTAGGGCGAGCTGACTCTCTGCTCGATCAAAGTGATGGGTGAGACGTTGTACATCAGTCTGAAGCAGGTCTTTGGTTTCCATGAGTTCTTGTTTCTCTTTTTTCTCTCTAGCGAGTTGAGCCTTTAGGGTTGCAAACTCTCGAGTTTGGTTGTTAATGGTAAACTGACGCATGCGAAGGGCGGCTTGAGCAAGAGTGCGAGGGTGGCCATCTTCTAGACAAATAGGAGTAAAAGTCTTAGAATCATAATAATGGCGAAAATCGAAGTTACTACATTAGACAAGTAAAATATTTGAATCGAACAAAATATCTTCGTGGTATTTTCCAAAAATGGAAAGTTAAAATATTTTCGCATTGATTGAAAGTGTGAAATAGTCGACGAGATCTAGTTTTGAGATTTCTCTGCGAAGATATAAGACATTCAAATATACCTAGAATTGGCAATGACTCGAATTTGGAAATCTAAACATTGCAAGATGAGTTTGATTTGTCGAAATGATTTAAATAGGGAGGCATGAGTTCTAGCCCAAATTTATCTTTGTCAAATTTTGTCTTTCAAACTCCCAGCCGGATTATGAACTTGACAACTCTGAGACCATTGTACTCCAAGCAAAATAATGCAGAAGCTATTTTACAAAGAAAAGTGTGAAACGTAGAAGCTAATACGAATAAAATATAAAATTTAAGTCATGGACTTGGTTTTCGTAACTATGGATTTCTTCACTAGCCCCAAAATTGGTTCCATCTCTTCTACATGTTCTTCCTTATTATCCGGGAGGAACGTAAAGGGATTTAACATTTTAGGAAACACTCAGCAAGTGGGGGCCGATTGAATACAAGAGTAACAGATTATACATATACATATCTTTAAAATATTATAATACATGACAAAATTCAACGAACAGTTTGAACAGAATTTAGGCTTATCTTATCGGACACAGAACATATCATAACAGAATCCTTATTAAATCAGAGCGTATCAGAACAGAACCTTATCAGATCATATTGAAACAAATGACATTATAATGATCATGGGCTATCCTTGATCTTAGGCTCCCTCTGTAGCCTTTTCCTGTAAATGGACTCCGTCTAAGATATTTTCCCGCATCTGAGCTTTCTCGGGGTCTTTTCCTGTAGACATGCTTTCTCTGGGCCTTTTTTCTCACAGGCTTTCCTGATGCACATTATTCGAATCATATCAAACAGATGTATCACATCGGAACAAAAGAACATTATGAAATGGAATGAAATTGTTGGAATATTATAAGTTTCATAGTTTGACAAGTTAATCCGTAAGAGAATTGAAGAACCTAACTGATCGAAAAAATCGAGTGATCATAATTGAAGACTTTTTTTGAGCTGAACTGGAAATACCTTATCAAATGAAGTATTCATAACTAATATGACATTATTTAGAACTGATAATGTCCAGCTGAACTGATCAGATGATCAGTTGACTTTTATCAGTTGACCACGCTATCAGTTGAAGTATCAGCAGACAGACTGACAGATTGTACCAAAGCAAAATATCCTGAATATCTCGTACTACTGTCAGATAAAGTAAATAGACGGCGATTAAATGGATATTTGTCTTTAAATGCATTTAATACGACCGTTGAGATCGAAGAATATACATAGACGATCAAATCAGTGGAAAAAGGCTAGTGAAAGATACACGGAACAATCAAGCTACAATCTTCAATCAATTGCTATACCTTTCACGAGTATTATCTCAGTTTATATATTGCACACTTAGCTCTACATTCATTGTATTCATTCGTAGCATTCAAGCTACCAATTAGAGTGATTCAGTTAATCACTGTATAAGTGTTGATAGACTAAGAGTTTCAGTTTGGTAGTGTGTGAGACCAACTGAAGTGGATTATGAAAATATTTTGTAATATATCAAAGTCTTTTAGTAAAATTCTATCATCGTGATAGAAGGGGTGACGTAGGACCGTTTGAAGTCTTTGAACATCCGTAAAAATCCTTGTATTCATTTCAATTATACTGTTAGTTTTACTTTATACAATTTCTTAGTATTCAATCTAAATTTCAGTCTAATTTCGCACTTTTACCAGTTGACTGATTTATATTGACAAACAAGATTTAAGGACCAGTTTCTCAAAGAACTAATTCATATTTAGAAAAGGAATAAAAAATCTCAAGTGTTTATTCAACTTCCATTCTAAACACATAAAACTTTCTTAACCGATCCTATCAAGTGGTATCAGAGCGGGTAATATTGTATTGAATACTGTTTCACGCTCAAACTGATACAGTTCATCATGTCTTCATTCAACAAGATTCCCATATTCTCCAAAGAAGCGTTTGATTATTGGAAGATCAGAATGCAGGCTCACCTTGCTGCTCAAGATGATGACTTGTGGTATGTCATAACAGATAGACCTGTGAAAATTATGAAGGCTAAAAAAGCTGTTGCTCTTACTAATGGAGCTCCACATCGAATAGAGAAGCCACAAGATGAGTGAACTTCAGAAGATAAAAGAAAGTCTAACCTGGACAATGTTGCCAATGACATCTTGTTTAAGACTCTAGAAAAAAACAAATTTAGCAAAATCAAAATGTATAAATCACCTAAGAAAATCTGAGAAAAACTGATTCAGCTATGTGAAGGAAATGAACAGACAAAAGAAAACAAGATGTCACTTGCTGTTCAGAAATTTGATAATATCAAGATGAAAACCGGAGAATCGATGAGTGATTTTGATGAAAGAGTTAACATCATAGTGAATGAATTGAATGTACTTGGAAGAGTGCACTCAAATACAGAGATTTTCCTGAAAGTAGTGTGTGGCCTTCCCGATGAGTGGGATGTTAAAACCGTGGCCATTATGGAATCTAAATATTTGAACAATGTGGAATTACATGACCTATTTGCAGATCTGAAAGCCTATGAATTTGATATGCAAACCATAGAAGGCGAGCCAATAATTCAACCAGTTACATCTGCTCTAAGCGCATTGAAACTGGAACCAACTGTTTCAGTTGAGAAGTCAGCAGAACATCTGAGCCATGATGCAATGTCATTGTTTTTGAGGAAGTTCGGAAAGTTCATGAGAAAAAATCGAGGTTCCTTTCAGAGAAACTATCATAGGAATGAATCCAAGGAGGAACCTAATGCGTGCTTTAACTGTGGAAAGACTGGAAATTTCATTGTTGATTGTACAAAGCCTAAAAAGACAGCAGAAGATCCGTTGAGAAGGGTAAAAATCCATTCGAGCACAAAAGAAGATTCAAGGATGAGAAGAAGTGTGAGGCCCGGGGCCGAAGAGGGCGGGGGGTGATCGCCGGTGCCATCAGTTGCACGGACAATGAGCGGCTCCTGGCAGGCTTCTAGGTGGAGGGAACATGAATGAACCGATCCAACACCGGAATGAGAGGGATTCCGAGACTGTTCAATGTAATGGACTGTACAGTTGAAGAGGGCTTAAAAGATTTGATTTGTACTACTCATATCACGAAGGTGCATCTTCTTTTCGGTAGCTCATCATATAAGAACTCCAAAGTTAAGCGTGCTTGACTTGGGGCAATTTTGGGATGGGTGACCTCCTGGGAATTTTCCTAGGATGCGTGTGAGTGAGGACATAAGCACGCTGGAAAGACTCGTCTTGGTACAGTGAGGACAGTCGTCGAATCTGGGGCGTTACAATTGGTATCAGAGCCGACCTCTCTTAGTACGGTGTGGTTCGGGGACGAACCAAGCAGAAGCTGATGGGCATGTGAGGCTCGGGGCGGAAGAGGGCGGGGGGTGATCGCCGGTGCCATCAGTTGCACGGACAATGAGCGGCTCCTGGCAGGCTTCTAGGTGGAGGGAACATGAATGAACCGATCTCACACCAGAATGAGAGGGATTTCGAGACTGTTCAATATAATGGATTGTACAGTTGAAGAGGGCTTAAAAGATTTGATTTGTACTACTCATATCACGAAGGTGCATCTTCTTTTCGGTAGCTCATCATATAAGAACTTCAAAGTTAAGCGTACTTGACTTGGGGCAATTTTGGGATGGGTGACCTCCTGGAAGTTTCCTAGGATGCGTGTGAGTGAGGACATAAACACGCTGGAAAGACTCGTCTTGGTACAGTGAGGACAGTCGTCGAATCTGGGGCGTTACAAGAAGTCATCCAGGAAGAAGCATGAAACTTTGGTAGCAGAAGAGAATAAGTACAATTGGGCTGACTCTGACAGCGAAGCATCTGAGACTGAAAGCTCAAGCAGCTCAAGTGATGAATAGGAGGTGAAATGCCTCATGGATGATGATGCTGAGCTGGAGTCCAACAATGATCAGGTATTTGACTTTAGCTCAACTGATTTCACACGAGAAGAACTCATATCTACACTGAACGATATGGTAAATGAGAACTACAAGCTAGCTATCTCCTTTGAGGAAGCAAAAGCTAAGCAAAATGATCCCTCAACTGACACAGCTAATAGTCTAAAATCAGTTGAGAGCTTAAATGTCGAAGAGGAGGTTGCTAAGTTGATAGCTGAAAAGAGAGAAAGCAATTCTTTGATTCAGCAGCTGAGACTAGAAAACTCTAAACTGACTGAAGTAATTCAAACTTGGAAATCATCAGTTATGCTGACTGAAATGCAATGGTCACAAAAACCAGTTGGAGATAAAAATGGTATGGGCTTCAATAGCCAAGATGAACCTCAACAAGTGGTGCAATGCCAAAACTAAATAAGAGCAAAGGGAAATATATTCACTTTGTTAAATCAGTAATGGTACATGAGAATCCTGAGTTCAGGAATCCGGTAGAAAAACTAGTTGAAAAATCATTTGAAAACATGAACAAGGCTAAACTATATGGAATTGGGTATAGTCCCAATAATTCAGCTGAATCGTGCAACTGGTCACACAAGAAGTCCAGTTATGAAAAATGAAATTCAGAAAGAGGCTATTACAATTCTTATAATAGCAAGCCTGTTAAAAAGCGATACCGGATGAACAAGAAGGATAAAAGAGCACAAACACATGTTGTATCATCCTCACCGCACTCACATGTCACACACAAATCAGGAAAGGTTATCTGGAACACAGAAGCTGGTAGATCAGTTCGACAGATCCAAATCTGGGTTCCCAAAAGACTAATCAGTCCTGGACCATTCATTATTTGTGATTTCAGGTTACAGGTAATTTGATCAAAAATTCAGTCTGGTACTTGGATAGTGGATGTTCAAGATATGTGACTGAAATCACTAAACTGATATCTCAACTGATCAAATATTCTGGTCCCAAGATCAGTTTCGGAGATGCCTCAAAAGGTAAAACTGAGGGTAAGAGTAAGCTTATTCATGAAAATATTATCATCAATGATGCATTACTTTTGACAATTTGAAATAAAACTTAATCTGCATCATTCAAATATGCGATAATAATCGTTCAGTTGATCATCTCAATTCACGATTAATCGCTCAGTTAGCACATGATTAATCTAATTAATCGCTCATGATTAATCATTCAATATTGAAGAATCTATACATGCTGTATTTGATGAGAATGTGCTAACTGATAAGCCAACTGATTCAATTGAGCTGATTAATCTCTTAATATATATAAGTTTGGAGTATGACAATGAAGATGAAAATCATGTCAGAAATTCCCTTGAAACACAAGAGCCAGAAGTGGTAGAACCTTTAGTTGGACATGATACAATTCTTGATAATCAGTTTCATGAACAACTAGAAATATTAAACCTCAAACTGATGTTGTTCCAACTGAAGTAGAAGGAACTGGTCAGTTACAAATTGAATCAGATTTGCAATCATGTCAAGCAGTTCATAACTACAGACGGAGCAATAACCATCCTTAGAACTTGGTATTAGGTAACCATCTGATCCGATAAAAACCATAATCAGATGTTGAATTTATACATTGTGCTTTTTTCTCGAAATTTGAACCAAAGAGAACTGAAGATTTCTCATCATCACTTTCGCTTTAGGAGATTTCTTAACATGATTGATTTGATTCTGAGTCCGAGTCAGCCCATTTGTTCTTTGTATCCTCAACAACAAATACTTTTTATCTCTCTTTTTCTTGGAAGATCTTTTGTCATCTTTCGACTATCTTCTCTCAAAAAACTTTTTATCATCTTTTTTTGGCCTGTCAAAATCTGTAATAAAATTTCCCTTCGTTCCACATTTAAAACAAGCCTGATCATCATCATCTTGATCCTTTTTATGATAAGATTTAAACTTAGACTGTTCTTTCTCAACTTCATTTGCGATCAGAGTTGATGTGGTGGTAGCTAAAGCTTTGATAGGTTAAGTATTTTATGGTTCCTCTTATGTCCGATGCTTTTGTGCAAGAAGCATGGGATTGTCAGAGAATTTACTGTGAGGCACGCTCCACAACAAAATGGATTGGCCGAGCACATGAATAGAACATTACTGGAGATAGTGAGATGCATGCTCTCTAGTACCAAGTTGCCAACGAATTTCTGGGGAGAATATGTTGACACAAGATGCTAACTAATCAATAGGTGTCCTTCCACAACCTTAGATCTTAAAAATTCAATGGAAATTTGGGCTGGGAGACTAGAAAACTATTAGCACCTGGAAATCTTTGGTTCAAAAACTTATTTACATATTAGTGATGGAAAGCTACAATCAATAGCCAATAATTTTATTTTCTTTGGTTGCCTAGATGGGGTAAAAGGATATATAGTGTGGTTTCAGAATGGTGGTCCAAGAATTATGTAACAAGCAGATACATCACATTCAATGAAGATAGCCTCCCGGAGAACTATTCATTGCATGAACTTAATGTATCTAAAGGAAATAGTAAATATGGTGTTCATACTAAGGTCGATCACACAAGACCATCATCAGGATATGAGGAGCCAAAATGTGATGAACAAAAAGAGGCATAAAGTGAGATATACCAAGATGGAAATGATCTTGATGGTTATGTACTGTCAAAGGATAGAGAGAGAAGAGAGATAAAACCTCTAGTAAGATTTGGCTATGCTGATTTGATAGCATATGCTTTAAATGTGGCAGAGGATATGAATGACGTTGAACCAAAAAGTTAGGAAGAATCAATATGATGTAAAGAAAATGAACATTGAAAATCTGCTATAGAAAAGAACTAAACTGCTTGTACAAAAACAAAACCTGGAAAATGTGTGGAACTGCCAAAGGGGCAAAAGTTGGTGGGTGGCATGTGGATCTTTAAGAAGAATGAGGGGATTCCTGGTGTTGAGAAGCCTAGGTTCAAGGATAGACTTGTTGCAAGAGGTTTCACACAAATATAAGGAGTGTGATTTAATGAAATATTCTATCTGGTTGTGAGACACATTTGTTAGGATCGAGCGCTTGCCGCTTCACCAAAATCTATAGCTGGTGGTAATAGTACAACTCTAATCATTTAAACTGCACAGCAACTCAAGCACCACGGTTCGATCGCTCTTCCAGCAGGGACAATTATTGCACCCAAAAATCTCTCTCCCAATGATTGTACTACTTGCAATAAATGAGAATCGAACCCATGGCCTTGGCTCTGATACCAATTGTAGGATCGAGCGATTGCTGCTTTACCAAAAGCTATAGTTTGTGGTAATAGTTCAACTCAAATCTTTTAAATTGCACATCAGCTCAAGCACCACGGATCGATCGCTCTTCGAGCAAGGAAAATTATTGCACCCAACACACTTTCATAAGAATTTTGTTGTCTTTAATGGCAGCACAAGACTCGAATTTAGAGTAGATGGATGTGAGGATTGCTTTTCTACATGGTCAACTTGATGAAATAATCTATATGAAACAACCTCAAGGCCATGTGGTATCATGGATGGAGAAATGAGTATGTTTACTCAAAAGGCCACTCTATGGATTAGAACAATCCCCTCAACAATGGTATAAATTTTTTGACCAATTAATGATTGAAAATTTCTTTGCCAGAAGCGAATAGGACAATATTGTTAATTTAAAGAAGACATCAAGTTGCTGCAAATTATATTAGTTATTATACGTTGATGACATGTTGATGGCTTGTAAGGAAATGAATGAAATTCTAAGACTGGATGATCTATTGAAAATGGGTTTGGAATGAAAGACAAGACCCGCAAGGAAGATCCTTGGTATAAAAATCCAAGGAGATAGGCTGAAAAAGAAGATGTATGATAAGATCGGTTCTGGGCACCTGTGAGGGTGCTTCAAACAGAATATTCTCAATGAGCTGCAGTAGCTCGTGTTCTAAGAATATAAACAATGATGAATTAAATCGAGGTTGGTTTTAAACAAAGCAGAAAAATACTTGAAGTAATTCGTTAAGAAAGCAGATCGGTTTAAAGCTTTTAGCTTGTGTAAACTGAATAACTTAAATAAGAGGGATCAGTTCGAGCTTGTATCAGTTTAGTTATGGTAATAATTGAATTGATATCAGCTCAATAGATCAAATCAGTTTTAAAGCAATAGTTAAACAGTTAAGAACATAAGATATTTTTATGGATGTTCGGAAACTTCAACTGCTCTTATGTCACCCCTTCTACCACCTGAGGTAGGTTCGACTAGAAGACTTTGATTTATACAATACGTTGTACAAATCCACTCAAAATAGGACTTACGCTACTGTCTAACTGAACTCCTAGCCTAGACTGAAAGCAACACCTTCCCGCCAACACTTGTTTAACGTCTATGTGTTAAAGACTACATACACAAGTTTAATGTCTTTGTGCAAGACTCACTCAGCTATTCAATAAGCTTAACTCTCTGTATTTGTTAGTGATTGTGTGTGCGTATATGAGAACTAATATATGAATACAACACGAAGGTGTTCTCACACACTGAGAAAATTGTGCTTTTAATCTAAGCTGATAACACGTTGAAGTGTTCCCTCGAATTTTGGTTGGTTACTTCTTGTAAGCTGATCTAAGTTGAGCGTGCCCTATCTTCTTCCACAAACTTATTTTTCTCTCATATATTTGTTGACGGTCTTGATCTAGTATATATACGGGGCAATGTATCCGTACATCAAGACTCATAAAATACGTTCGTTGCAATTTGAATATGTCCTTTGAAATTTGTGTCTTGTCCTTTCTGACAACCATTCTGGAACGTATCGACTTTAAGCTCTGCTGCAACGTTCATTGTTGTCCTTTGTTAGGATAATTTATTTTATACCCTTGTACAAAGCTGGATTCCACTTAGATAAGCTTGTCTGTTCTGTAAACTGGTCGGCTCCTAACTGATGCTCTGAACTGGTCAACCGAACTGGACTTGAGATGGTCTGGTGAAATCAGTTGGCTCGTCAGCTGAACTGATTTCATTGATTCAGTTGAACTGGTCAGCTGGGATCTTCATTAGTTGAACTCTTCATCAGCTGGCCGGGCTTCTCAAGGTCTTCTGCTGAACTACCTACCAGCTAATCAATCAGTTGAACTGGTCTTTGATATATCAGTTGGGCTGGTTAAGTTCGGTCAATCAGTTGGTACTTTCAGTTTGCATTTCACCAGCTTCAGTTATGGCTTGGTAACTGATCAGTTCGAAGCCTGATCAGTTTAAGATTTCTACGCACTTAGGTAAATTTGTTAGAAACAAAAACAACAAGTTTTGTTAACATCAAAATCAAGATTACGAACGTGAAATGTTCTAACAATGTATCATACACAAAGTGAATACATGCAGAAAGTAGTTGAAAAGGTGCCAAATGGATAAATCAAAGGGAGTCACAACTCCATTGGCAACTTGTTTCACACTATCTTGTCAATGTCCATGGACTAGTGAGGAATGTGAGCTGATGATGAGTGTTCCCTATTCAAATGCAACAGAGAGTCTCATGTATTATATGGTGTGTACAAGACCCGACCTTGCTTATGCTTCAAGCACAACCTAGAAGAATGAATCGAGGGGCTGTAAAATGGGTGCTTCGATACTTGAAATGATATGTTAATCAAGGTTTAGTGCACGATGAAGAACGAATAACTGCTGAAAATGAGTTGGATAGGCTTTGTTGATGCTGACTACACTGGGGATCTTGACAAGAGAAGATCAATTTCTGCTTATGTTTTCACTTTGGGTGGAAACTTGATAAGCTGGAAAGCTACCTTACAGCCCATTGCCGCATTATCCACCACAGAAGCAAAGTATATCTTGCTATATATCACCGAAGCTAGAAAGGGAGGAATGTGGTTGAAGGGATTGGTTGGAGAACTACTAAGTGATAAAGTGGAGGTAACCTTGTTTATTGATATCCAAAGTAGTTTGCATCTGACTTGAAATCCTATGCATCAAGAAAGTTCGAAATATTTCGACGTAAGATTTCACTTTATCATAAATATGGTGGAAGAAGGTAAGATTAAAATGAAGAAAGTTTCCACATAAGAAATTCCAGCCAACATGCTTACAAAACTGGTGCCAAGTGCAAAATTCCAACATTGTTTAAAGTTAATCAATTTGGGAAGTATATCGGGGTTCTAAGTTGACAGAGGAATTGATCAGGGATCATAAGATAAACCAAGGTGAAGATTTGTGATGAAATGTGAAACGTACACTACTCGTTTTTGTTTAAAATATACTAGAATTTTTTTCCTAACTTATTCCATTCGGCCAAAATATACCTATACAAATATATTTGTATTTTGACACCATTTAAAATAAATCAACAACTATTTTTTAAAAATTCAAAAGAAAAAAAATTCAAACATAGAGTCGTAAAACTGTCAACCACCCTAACTTTAAAATGTTCAAAAATGACTTAACCCTAACATCCTCTAAAAACCTCTCAAAATCATCATGTCATAAAATATTAAAAATAACTTGAATCATTAGCCTAAGTCATAAACATAAATCATAATCGTAAGTAAATTGCGGAAAACTAGTGCTGGTTCTCGGGTAGTGTGCACCTTCAGTCCAGCAAGATCAACAATCAAGTCCCTCATTAACATCAACATCATGCTCACCTGCATCGATCACACCTAGTGAATCTATTGACTCGACAAACCTTAACCATGATAACAAGTGATACATATACATCCACATGCAACAGTGAAAATAATTTTACTTAAAATAGCGTTTCATGAACATGCATAAATATAAACATTTTTCCTTTCATCATATATTTTTTCCATTTCATCATATACATATACGTTTTCCTTTTATTGAATTCGGATCGTTAATTGTGACTTTTGTTTCAGCTGAAGGTCGATGGATCCATCTACGTGTAACCACAGTACCGGGCGGTGGGCCATCAGCAATACTTTTACCCATCAACTGAGCCTTGGCCTTACATATCATCATAGCATTTTGATGGAGATACGATTGTCGGGCTCCCTCCGAGGCTTTTTCCCATAAACGGGCTTCCTCTGGGGCCTTTTTCCTCACGATATTCTCAATCATATTAGTCAAAATCACTTCGCCTCCTCCAACGTTTAATATTTTCATCACGTATAAAAATTCATGCATATATATATATATATATATATAAATCATTTTTCATTTAAATCAAGCATGCAATACGTCTTTTATCATTAACGTTTCATTCCTAAAATTTCATAAACATTTAATATAAACATTTTAGCATATATTACAGCATTCAGGGCACTGCCAGGATGTCTAAACATTTTAGATTTAAAATGATCGTTTTACCCCTAGAAACATAACTTTCTATATTCATACCTAGATCTCGAAACGACGTCCAAAATCATTCCAAACTTTACCTAATACCTTAAAACACTACCTTAAATATTCCTTAGGCTAAAAATTTAGGTATTCGATAAATTCCTCGATTCCTTTTAAAAGTTAAACGTACATCCTGGTTTTGACTCATATTGACTCGAAACTTAACCAAACTTTACCAATCTTGAACCAAAGCTTCGTAACACATAACTAAACCTTATGGGACCAAATTCCAGCCTATTAGGACCCTCAATCATGCCTATATCAGCTACTGAACCTTTCCATTAATTTTCGAAAAACCCTAGTGGACCAAGCCATGCAAGTTTCGACCCTAGCCCTCAAGCAACTCGAGCAGCCCCTAGAACACCCTCATAGGACCATAAACATGACACTAATAGCCACTAGACCAAACTTAAAGAACCTAGAAGCCTCAGCCCCTCAAACCCCATCACACACGCATGTACCCGATTTCCTCCCTCACGCGATTGTCCCTGCCTTCGAGCCATCCCTAGTGCAGCCACCTTACTTACTGGACTCATACGTACCCTAATGGACAAAGCCTGAAGAACCTGGAATCCCAGTCCCTCTAACCCGATCACACATGCACATGCGCCCCTTTGCCCTCAAGCGATCTCCTAGCACTTCGAACCACCCCTTGTGCAGCCACCCTAGGACCGACATAAAACCTTCGTAGGACTCCTAGCCATGACCTAACAGCAGCTACAACTGTGGCTCACAAGGAAATCCCTAGCCGAAGAGTTCCAACCCACTACGACTCTTATTTTCGTTCTTTCTAATACCTGATTATGTCCAGCCTTTGATCATGCCCTTAAGGACTCTAAAACAAGTGGAAATCAGTCCCTCATGCAGCCCCGACCATGGCAGCCCATTTGTGCAAAGGTTTCGTAAGCTTTGGAAGACAAAAACATGAGTTATTGACATGCTATGGCATAAAAACGAAAATAAAAAAAACTAACATATTTTCCATGCAAACATACTTCAAACATATAATATGGTGTGACAGATGAGTGAAAAGAACATTCAGACGAGCCTTTGCATATTGTACGCACGAAAACGTTTGGCTATGCAAAGAACGGCAACGTAGAAAACCCTATGCTGATTCCACTTCAAAAACTATGGCTTCCCTTCTTCCTAATCTTGTGTGTGCGTGTGTTTTGGGGGAGGGGAGAGTCCTTGTGTGTTTAAGAGTGAGGGGTGTGTGTTTAAGGGGTTTTGAGGTAGGGTTTGGGGCTTTTATTTTTTATATAAGACTCCTAGTATATGCCTAGGCCTATTAACATGGTATAATAGGCCCATTAAGTAATTTTTAAAATATTTTGTTTAGGAAAGTTCGTGAAAATATTTGCCGAGTTCTCAAAAAGTTCATATTTTCGTCGAAAATCGAATACCATTTAAAAATACGATTCGGCTTATAAAAATACCTCAAAACACCCCATTTTCGAAAATACCATATAGCATATACCATATTTTAAATAATTAAAAATAATTACTTAATAAAAACATTTTCTCTTTTTCAGCCATCGGTCTCCGTTCCTCGCTCGCGTCTCGAATAAGTTTTAAAACATAGTTTCATGCATTCGTGTAGAACAGTGCATTTTAAACATATACGCATACACCCTATTTTTAATTCATGCAATTAAAACCCTTTAATTAGTCATTTTCCATTTTCCCTAGATTCGTATGCAGTTATGTTACGTTATCGCATTTTGGACCTTACAATTCCTCCCTCACTTAAATGAAATTTTGTCCTTGAAATTAAAACTTACCGAATAACTCCGGTAGGGACTCCTCATGTCCCTCTCAGTTTTCCAAGTAGCTTCTTCCTCCGAGTGATTTAGCCATTTGACTTTGACCATTGGTATGACTTTGTTTCAAAGTCTTCTTTCTAGTCTTCCTAGGATTTGTGTAGGTCTTTCCTCATAGGACATATTTGGAGTTAACTGTAGGGGCTCATAATGTAGTACATGTGAAGGGTTCGACATGTACTTTACCAGCATCGAGATGTGGAACACATAATGTACTCAGGCTAGCATTGGTGGCAACGCCACTCTATAGGCTAGTGTTCCAACCTTCTCCAAGATCTCAAACGGCAATATGAATCTCGGACTGAGCTTACCTTTCTTACGAAATCTCATAACACCTTTCAGGGGTGCTGATTTCACAAATACATGGTCACCCACTGCAAACTCCAAATCTCTCTGACGCTTATCGACATAGCTTTTCTGTCGGTTTTGTGCAGTCTTCATCCTATCTCAGATTTTGACTACTAGCTCCGCTGTTTGTTTGATCAAGTCCGGACCAAATTCTCCTCTTCCACAAACCTCGTCCCAATGTATGGGCGATCTAAACTTCCTCCCGTAAAGTTCCTCGTAAGGAGCCATTCCTATTGATGATTGATAGCTATTATTATAGGTAAACTCCACTAATGGTAACTTAGGATCCCAACTTATTTGAAAATAAATCACGCAAGCTCGAAGTAGATCCTCCAATATTTGAATCACCCTTATCGGTTTTATAATGTAATGCTCTACAAAACAACAACTTAGTCCCCATCGCTTCATGCAAACTCTTCCAAAATGACGATGTGAATCTTGGATCTCTGTAAGAAACTTTAGATACGAGAATCCCATGCAGTCGAACTATCTCTCGAATGTACAGCTCTACATACTGTGTAATGGTGAATGTCGTCTTAATAGGTAGAAAATGCGCTGAATTCGTAAGACGATCAACTATCACCCATATAGCATTAAATCCCTTGATAGTCCTCGACAATCCCACAACAAAATCTACAATAATGCTTTCCCATTTCCACTCGGGAATAGGAAGTGGCTTAAGTTTCTCTGCTGGCCTCTGATGCTCTGCTTTAACTTGTTGGCATGTCAGACATTCAGATACAAATCGTAAGATGTCTCGTTTCATGCCCGACCACAAATACAATAATTGAAGATCCGTGTACATCTTTGTGCTTCAAGGATGGGTGGAATACGGAGTATCATGGGCGTACTTCATAATAATTTCTCTCAAAGAATCGCTACTAGGAACCCAAAGTCGATCTCGATATCGAATAATACCATCCACTTCAGAATACAACTTCCGACCCTTAGCTTCATCTCTCGACCTCCACTTTTGCAGTTGCTCGTAAAAAGACTGTCCCTCATGAATTCTATCTCTCAAATTCTACTGAACTGTCATGGTGGAAAGATTATAAGCCTCGCCCCTAGAATATACTGCCAGCTCAAACCATTGTATCTCAGACTGCAGTGGCCTCTGAAGTGATAATTGAGTAATGACTGCTATCTTCCTACTCAATGCGTCTGCTACTACATTATCTTTTCCCGGATGGTAGATAATGTCACAGTCGTAGTCTTTTACTAACTCTAGCCATCTTCGCTGCCTCGTATTCAATTCTTTTTGGGTGAAGAAATATTTCAAACTTTTGTGATCAGTGAAAATTTTGCACTTCTCCCCATATAAGTTATGTCTCCAAATCTTTAATGCGAAAACTACTACGGCGAGTTCAAGATCATGTGTGGGGTAATTTTTCTCGCAAACTTTCAAATGTCTCAATGCATAAGCTATAACTTGATCATTTTGCATCAGAACTGCGTCCAAACCAAGTTTTGAAGCGTCAATATAAAGAACACACTCTCCTTGCCCCGATGACATCGATAATACTGGCGCTGAAATCAAAGCTTGCTTCCACTTTTCAAAACTTTCTTGGCATTCATATCCCCATATAAACTTTGCATTTCTCTTTTTCAAGGCATACAAGGGCACCGAAATAGAAGAGAATTCTTATACGAACTTTTGGTAATAGCCAGATAGTCCCAAGAAACTACGGATCTCGGTTACGCACTGAGGCACGGGCCATTCTTTTACTGGCTTGACTTTGCTCGGATCAACTCTAGAAATGACATGGCCTAAGAATGCCACTTTCTCAAGCCAAAACTCGCACTTGCTCAAGTTAGCGTATAATTTCCTATCTTGCAGTATTTGCAGTGCTGTCTTCAAATGCTGACTATGCTCCTCTTTACTCTTCGAATAGATCAAAATATCATCGATGAAGACTATAACAAATTGATCCAGATACGCCAAAAATACGAGATTCATGAGATCCATGAAGATCGCTGGCGCATTGGTCAACCCAAATGGCATGACCATAAACTCATAATACCCATATCGAGTCCTAAATGCTATCTTATGAACATCCGACTCTTTAACCTTTAATTGATGGTATCCAGAATGAAGAACTATTTTTGAGAATATCGATGCTATTTGTAATTGATCAAATAAGTCTTCAATTCTAGGTACAAGATACTTATTCTTAATGGTGATCCTATTCAGCTATCTATTAGTCAATGCAAAGTCGCATACTAAAATCCTTTTTCTTCACAAACAATACCGGTGCGCTCCACAGAGAACAACTAGGGTGAATGAAACCCTTATCCAGCAATTCTTGAATTTGATCCTTTGACTGTTTCATCTCGGCGGGTGCTAGAAGATAGGGTGCTTTAGAAATTGGTACACTGTCTGACATCAACTCAATAGAAAATTCCACCTCATGATCTGGTGGAATGCATGAGACGTCCTTAGGAAAAATGCTAGGAAAGTCTCTGACAACCTCAACATTATCTAGCTTCTGACTGTCAAGGACATGTGGTGAAGTAAAACATGCTAGAAAAGCTTGGCATCCTCATCTCGTAAGTTTCGTTGCACACATACAAGATATAATGTGCGGAATTTGCTTGTTCCTTGCTGCCAAAAAGATAGACGACTTCCCACTAGGTGGTCGAATAGACACTGATATCTACCGAAAATCTATCAAAGCTCCATTCAATGATAGCCAATTCATGCCAAGTATGATGTCAAATTCAGGCATTGGTAGTACGATGAGTCTGCCCGAACCACATCTTTCTGCAGACAAAGCTCCAAATTCTTTATAATGCTCGAAGTAATCATTTGATCACCAGAAGGAGTATAAACTTTCAAGCCCAATCCCATATCCTCGGGTATAATATTTAGCCGCTTGAAGAATGCCTCGGATATGAATGAGTGTGGCACTCTCGAATCCAGCAGTGCGTAGGTAGCTACACCTAGTATGAATATCCTTTCAGTGATTAGAGTCGTGTTTAGCTCCTCCTCAGCTTTCTCAGCATGCATAACATAAGCTCTACCCAGCGCTTGTGCTTTCTTCTTCGGGCAATCAACAACTTTATGTCTTTCCTCTTTGCATATGAAGCATTTGTACGTCCCCCACAAGCACTTGCTAAAATGTGAGCGATTCTACTCTTTGCACAGTGGCCTCTCAACAGGTTTTGGTGCTCCAGGTGGTGGTGGAATTGGTGGTCCTGGCTTCTTCACTTGATCTTGGGACTTTTGCTGCCCTTGAGCTTTAAGAGGTCCTATAAATGGCTTCTTATTTGGTTGAGAGATCTGTTGATGTTGCTGGCTCTTGCGCCGCATCTCATAATGTTGGAACATTTCATGTTCGCAATCTTGATTTTGATGTTAACAATACTTGTTATTTTGCTTCTAATGATTTACCTAAGCGCGCAGGAATCTGGAATTGATTAGGCGTCGAACTGATCAGTTATCGAGACAAAATTGAAGCTATCGAGACACAAACTGAAAACACCAACTTATCGACAAAACTGAATCGGTTCAATTGATATATCAAAGATCAATTCAACTGATCGTCCAGCTGATAGAAAGTTCAACAGAAGATCTTCAGAAGCCCGGCCAGCTGATGAAGAGTTCAGCTAACCAGTTTAACTAAAGCAGCGAAATTAGTTTAGCTGACGAGTCAACTGATTTCGCTGAACCAATTCAAGATTAGTTCAACTGACCAGTTCAAGAACATCAGTTAAAAATCAATCAGTTTGCAGAACACGACAAGCTTATTCAATGGAATCCAGCTGTAGGCACTGAGGAAAAGTTATTGTACGATCAAAGGTACAATAATGGATGTTGCAGCAAAGCTTAAAGACAAAATGTTATAGCGTAGATGTCGGAAAGTCGAGACACGAATCTCAAGGAATACATTTAAGAAACAATGGATACAATTATTTAGTCTCACTCTACGATTAGTTTCCCGCTTATAAATAGAAGATCAGTGAAGACCAATATAGAATCGTAGAACAATAAGAGTGTGTGTAGAAACAAAGAAAACGGGCACTCATATTTCTTATCAACATACAAGAAGAAATCAGCCCAGAGGGAACACTTCATCGTGTTATCAGCTTAGATTAGAAGCACAATTCCCTCAATGTGTGAGAACACTTTCGTGTTGAACTCAGAGATCAGTTCTCATACACACACACACCACCACACTAACATAGTTTTGCACAAATACAATAAACTTGTGTATGTAGTCTTTGACACACAGACGTTAAACAAGTGTTGGCTGGAAGGTGCTGTCTTCACTCTAAACTAGGAGTTCAGTTAGGCAGTTGGGTAAGTCCTAAGCTGGGTGGGTTATTACACTTGTTGTAATTAATCAATGTCTTCTAGTGATGCCTACCCGAGGTGGTAGAAGGGGTGACATAGGAGCAGTTCAGTCTCCAAACATCCATAAACATATCTTATGTATTTAATTGTTTTACAGTTTTCAAACTGATTTGATCAGTTAGGGCATCCGTCAGATCAATTTTCACCATAACTGAACTGATATATATCACAACTAATTCCCTATATTTTCAGTTATTCAGTTACACATGATATAAAATATATCAGTGCAGAGCCCAAAATCAGTACACATAAAACACATGCATTTATTTAAATTACAAAATTATCTATTTAATTTTAAAAAGAATTTTTAGCGATGCATGATTTATGAATTTGGATTTTTAATTATTACATGTTTATTTGATGCACGTTAAAATGTTTTCTTGAGTTTCATGTTTCAGGCGATTATTCGATGCGGGATCGGGAAAACGAAGCTGGCGACGATTTGGGCGATTTGTAAAATGTGGCATTTTATTTCAAGTCAAGAAACTGACATTTTAAACGATTTATTAATTTTTTAGCATTTTTAAAGCCTAATTTATTTATTTGGTGATTTTAAGATTTTTAAAACTTTTAAAGATTTAACACTTGTACATTTATTTTAAATTAAGAGATTTTAGAATAGTTAGTAGGGGGTTAATATTTAATTAGCTTGCAGATTGTTTAATTAAGCAATTTTTCCGCCTAATTAATATTAAAACACACATACAGACACATACTCACACAAACATACACGACACACACATACACATTACATTTCATTTCATTTTGTTGAGAGGTAAATCTAGGGTTCTTAAGCTTTTTCTTCAACAGCCACAACACCACCCTTCCTCTTCAAAAATTTCAGCAATACACGTCCATTTTCCTTCAGGAAATCGTGCCGCAACTCGTCCCGGATCAACCCTCACATCTATCTGCTTCGTTCTTCGTCGTTTCGTGAGACATGTATATTCTTTAATTTTTCGTCCATCTTGTCGTATTAATTATTTTGATGCGTATTGTATGCAAAATTTGTGTATGTTGTGAAAAATTTGAGTAAAAATGTTTTGAAACGATTTTGGATCAAAATTTTGGATCTCAAAAAAAGCGAGTCGCAGTCATTTCGAGTACTGTGAATTTTTGGTCGACTTTCTGGAAAAACTTTCAACATATAAAAGGTAGTACTTTTTGATATCTTTGATTTGACAGTAAACTCGTGATTTTTGGATAAGCAATGAGTGAGTTATGATCATTTTTGTGTGAGTGCTCAAACTGTGATGTTTAAACGATTTTTAGATCTCAAAAATCGAATCTCCTGTCATTTTGAATACTACGAATTTTCGGTCAATTTTCTGGAAAAACTTTCAACAAATAAAACGTACTACTTTTTGATATATTCGATTTGACAGTAAATTCATAATTGTTGGACAAGAGATGAGTGAGTTATGAACATTCTCGTGTGACTACTCAACTGTGTTGGTTTTCAAAAAATTTCGCACAGGGCGGCGCTCTGGTGCGAGGTCTTACCACTCGAGTGCCAGACCTTCTGGATGGGGCGCGCTCGAGCGGTAACATTTTATCGCCCGAGCAACAAGAATTCTGGAAAAAAAATTAAAACTTTTTTGTCTTGGGCAGACATGCATAATGTATTAGTATGTTCGACAAGAAAAGAAAATATTTTATATTTTTGAGGTATGCTAATTGTCTTGTGACAAATTATGAACGGATTTGGAAGCCGGATAACGTGTCCAGGGACCTCTCCACCCCGGTAAAGTGTGATTGGGTTTTGATCAGGATTGGAAAGCGGTAAGTATGACCAGGGACCAGACCGGGGATTTTATGTATGTGGTAGTGGACATCCATGCCAGCCCAGTACTGTGGTTTAGTCTTATCAGGCGCATTATGTATGTGTCACTTGCTTTGAAACATATCTCTACGCAAAATGATGATGACTATGCATGTTTAAGTATGTATGATGCAAGTACGTTTGCGAAAATGTTTATGAAATGATGGCACGTCTATGCTTATGTAAGTATGTTTATGTAAGTATGTTCAAAGTTAAGTTATGTATGCGCTATTTTAAAATGCATGTGGTTTTATTATACGTTACTTGATATTTCAATTTTATACATGTTGAGTCTTTGGACTCACTAGACTTGATCGATGCAGGTAAGGACAACTATGAGGAGACGAGAGGTGGTGATCAGTGAGCTGGCTCGGACTGCGCAGTGGACTAACCCGAGGACCGCCTTAGTTTTAAGGATTTTTATTCATGTTGTTTCATTTACTCTTATTTGTAAGGAATTTACTTTATAACGTTTTAAACAAGTACTTTTTGCAAGTTACAATTTCAAATATTTGTTCAAGCATTTTTATTATGTGGCATTTTGAATGATAATTTTTTATTTAAGAAAAAAATTTTATTTTCGCAAATTTTAAGTATGTTTAAAAGTAGGTACGTTACAATCAGTGTTTCTTAACGAAGGATTACTTTGAATGTTTTTCGCTTGATTTTATATCAAACTCGATTTATTTCATCGGGGTAAACATTCTTAGAACACGAGCTATTGCAGCTCTTGGAGAATATTGTGTTTGAAGCACCTCAAGTTGCCCAGCACATGATACTTCACATAATAATTATCTTTAAGGGCTTGCTCAGCTTGGAATACATAGGCAGTGGCAGCTGCATAGTCCTCCGGTCGCATCATCGTTACATCACGGCATATGGTAGGTCGAAGGCCATCTATGAAGTGCCTTAATTTCTCCACAGCATCTCTAGCAATGAGGGGCACAAAGTGTCAACCCCTGTCGAACTTCCTCACAAATTCAGCCACAGTCGTGGTCAGAGATATTGATCTTGAACTGCAGGGCCACCTAGTGTATGTCGATCTGATTGTGTTGCCAATGCCAGAATTTGATGTTATCCTAGGGATGGACTGGCTGATGAAGAACATAGTTCTTATTGATTTTCAGAAAAGATTGGTGTTGGTAAGACCGTTGGGCATGGAGCAATTTCTTTTCGAGCCAGACAGGTAGAGAAGTTTTCCTCGCATGATCTCTTCCATGCAGGCACGAAGACGTATACATAAGTGGTGTCAGGCATTCTTTGCTAGTGTTATTTCAGCACCTGATGCACCCACCTCATTGAAATCTGACGTACCAGTTGTCAGAGATTTTCCTGACGTTTTTCCAGACGATGTCACAGGCCTTCCACCAGAGAGAGAGGTGGAGTTCGCCCTTGACCTTGTGCCAGGCACTGTGCCAATATCTAAGGCACCGTACCATTTGGCCTCAGCAGAGATGTTAGAGCTCAAGTTGCAAATTCAGGAGCTCGTAGACAAAGAATTCATCTGCCCTAGTTTCTCGCCATGGGACGCACCCGTGCTCTTCGTAAAGTAGAAATACGGAAGCATGAGGTTGTGTATCGATTATCGAGAATTGAACAAGGTAATGATCAAGAACAAATACCCATTACCAAGGATCGAGGACTTATTCGATCAGTTTTAGGGAGCTACAGTGTTCTCTAAAATAGATCTACGTTCTGGGTATCATCAACTGAAGGTAAAAGATGTAGATTTTCATAAGACAACCTTCAGAACGAGATATTGGCATTACGAGTTCTTAGTGATGCCATTTGGAATGACGAATGCTCCAGCAATTTTTGTGGACCTAATGAATCGAGTATTTCAGGCCTACCTAGATCAGTTCGTCATAGTATTCATTGACTGATATCCTTATATACTCGAAGAGCCATGAAGAGCACAGTCAGCATTTGGGTTCAGCTTTGCAAGTCTTGCTGATCCGCAAGTTTTTTGCAAAATTCAGTAAGTGTGAATTCTGGTTGGAGAAAGTAGCATTTTTGGGACATATTATATCTAGAAGTGGCATTGAGGTGGATCCAGCTAAAGTGGTCCGCAGTAAAAGAATAGGTTGAGCCGAGGAACGTGTCAGAGATCCATAGTTTTCTAGGCTTGGCAGGCTACTACAGGAAATTTATTCAGGGGTTTTCTTTGATTGCAGTGCCACTCACTTCATTGACTAAGAAGAATGCCAAATTTGTATGGAGTGATGATTGCGAGAAGAGTTTCGATACTTCGAAGCAAACTCTTATCACAACGTCAATTTTAGCTATGCCATCAAGGCAAGGCAATTTTGTGTTATACTCCGATGCTTCTAAGCTCGATTTAGGCGCAGTATTGATGCAGCATGATCGGGTTATAGCTTATGCTTCAAGACAGTTAAAGGTGCATGAGAAGAACTACCCGACTCATGATCTCGAGTTAGCTGCCGTTGTCTTTACGTTGAAGATATGAAGACATTATTTGTACGAATGAGAAATTTCAGATATTCACTGATCACAAGAGTTTCAAGTACTTCTTCACGCAGAAAGAGCTGAACATGAGACAAAGATGGTGGTTGGAGTTAGTAAAAGACTACGATTGCAAAATTAGCTACCACCCAGGGAAAGCTAATGTTGTAGCATATGATTTGAGCAGGAAGGTAGCAGTCGTAGTGCAGCTGTCTCTTTAGTTAGAGATTAAGAGATTTGGCCTAAAAGTTTATCCTAAGGTCAGGGAGCCCAAGTTGTCTAATCTGAGAGTCCAGTCTTCATTGCTAGATCGAATACGTAGAGGTCAGCCTTCAGATGAACAGTTACAAAAATGGAGACTGAAGGATGAAGCCAAGAGCAGTGTACTCTACACAGTGTCCGGTGGTATTATGAAGTACAGAGGAAGGATGTGGATGCCTAGTGTTGATTCGATCAGAGATGATATTTTGACAGAGGCACATACATCTCCTAATTCCATCCATCCAGGGGGTACCAAGATGTACAAGAATTTACATATACTATATTGGTGTCCAGGTATGAAGTGGGACATCCGCCGATTTGTGTCTGAATGTCTCACTTGTCATCAAGTGAAAGCAGAGCATCAGAGGCAAGCAGGAATGCTTAAGCCGCTCCCTATCCCCGAGTGGAAATGGGAGAATATCACCATGGATTTCGTTGTTGGTTTGCCGAGGTCAATCAAAGGATCCAATGTCATTTGGGTTATAGTGGATAGACTTGTTAAATCAGCACATTTCTTACCTGTGAAGACGACTTTCTCCATGACTCAGTATGCAGAGCTCAATATCATGGAGATAGTCCGATTGCACAAGATCCCAGTTTCTATTGTGTCCGACAGGGACCCGAGGTTCACATCGTCCTTTTGGAAGAGTTTACGTGAAGCCATGGGGATGAAGTTGCTATTCAGTACGGCATTCCACCCTCAGATAGATGGCCAGTCTGAGCCAGTGATTCAGATATTGGAAGATTTCTGCAAGCTTGTGTAATCGACTTCCATGGGAATTGTGAATCGAAACTACCCCTAGTGGAGTTTACCTACAACAACAGTTTCCAATCATCCATAGGTATGGCTACCTACGAAACACTGTATGGGAGGAAGTGCAGATCACCAATTTATTGGGATGAAGTCGGTGAGAGATCAGAACTTGGTCCAGAGATTGTTCAGCGGACTGCAGATATGGTGGTCAAGATCCAAGACAGGATAAAGACCGCCCAGAGTCGCGAAAAGAGTTATACTAACAAGAGAAGGAGAGATCTCGAATTTGTCGTAGGAGATCACGTATTCGTGAAGATAGCACCTATGAAGGGTGTTATGCGGTTCGGAAAGAGAGGCAAGCTGAGTTCGAGGTTCATTGGACCGTTCAAAATTCTTGATAGAGTTGGGACACTTGCTTATCGTGTAGCCCTACCGCCGAATCTGACCGGAGTACACAATGTGTTCCACGTCTCGATGTTGAGGAAGTATATAACAAATCCTTCGCATGTCTTGAGTTTTGAGCCGTCGTAGTTGGCTCCAGATCTGTCATATGAAGAGGGACCTTTCCAAATTCTAGACAGACCGGAGCGGAGAATTTGGAATAAAGTGACAAAGTGGGTCAAAGTTGGAGGAGGCCACTTGGGAGACCGAAGGAGATATGAGAAGTCGCTACCCGGAGTTGTTTGGTAAGATTTAATTTCGATGATGAAATTTATTTAAGTGGGGGAGGAATTGTAGAGCCCGAAATCAGTACACGTAAAATCATCCATTTATTTAAATGGCTAAATTATCTATTTAATTTTAAAAGGAATTTTTAGCGATGCATGATTTATGAATTTTCGTTATTTTAAATTATTACATGTTTATTTTATGCATGTTAAAATTTTTTCTTGAGTTTCATGTTTCAGGGGATTATTCGATGCTGGATCGGGGAAACGATTTGGGTGATTTGTAAAATGTGGTATTTTATTTCAAATCAAGAAAGTGGCATTTTAAATGATTTATTAATTTTTTTAGTATTTTTAAAGCCTAATTTATTTTTTTGGTGATTTTAGGATTTTTAAAACGTTTAAAGATTTAACACTTGTACATTTTATTTTAAACTAAGAGATTTTAGAATAGTTAGTAGGGGTTAATATTTTAAGTAGCTTGCTAATTGTTTAATTAAGAAATTTTTTCCCCCTAATTAATATTAAAACACACGCACACACATACTCACACACACATACACGACACACAACATACACTACAACAAAAATGGCTTTCCACAGCGCCCATGTAGGCTTTCCGCAGCGCGCATTGCATGCTGCAAAGTTGCAAGCTGTTGAAAGTTCAAGATTATCCGCGGCGTACATGTGCACGCTGTTAATACTATTATTCATGGCGTGCATATGTACGCCGTTAATACAGCTATCCGCAACGTGCAATGTACGCCGTTAATATTCATAAAACATCTAAAAATTAGCGACGATTTTTGATAAAACCGTCGCTAATCGACGACGGTTTATAACCGAAGACACTGTCACTAATTTAGCGACGGTTTATAATCCGTCGCTAATTTAGCGACGGTCTATAAATTCAGCGACGGGTAAAAAACCGTCGCTACATTTCGCGACGGTTCAAAAACTGTCGCTATATTTTTAGTAAAAAAAAAAAATTGCTTTTATAATTTAATAAATTCTAAAAAAACTTTAATACAACTATGATAACTAACACTTAAAAAATTAACCAAACATTGAGACAAAAAAAACGTACCTAAATCGAAACTAAAATCGTATAAAAGAGAAAAATTTTAAGTGTTGTAAAGTGGTGTGGAGGAAAATGGAACAGAAATCGGATATTTATAGATAATTTGCGACTATTAGCGACGGTTGTCCATTACGACAGTTAAAATTGAACCGTCACACATAGCGACGGTTTTTTATAAAACCATCGCTAATTTACAAGCTATTAGCGATGGATTAAGAGAACCCTCGTTAAACGCGACAGTGTGTTTATTAAACCGTCGTCGATCTTAAATCGGCGACGGTTTATTGTAAATCGTCTTTAATTATAGCGACGGTTTTCTAAACTCTTGCAACCTTTAAATTAGCGACGGTTTCACCAAAATCGTCGCTAATTTAAAAATTCGAACCCATTTTCCGCAGCGTGCTAATAATATGCATGCCATGAATAATACTATTGACGACGTGCGATTAATGTACGCCGTTAATGTCTAAACACGATTTTTTTTTAAAAAAAAATGATTTACTTTTAACGGAGCACATAAACATGCACGCTGTTAATAATACTATTATCGGCAGTGCCTTTATTGTGCGCTGCGAAAATTGCATAGGTTATTAACAGCTCACATATAAATGTACGCTGTCGTTTATATAATTTATTAACAGCACACATAAATGCATGATGCGGATATTACTATCCGCAGCGTGCTTTTTAATGCACGCCGTTAATAGTATCAAGTGCAACACTATTAACAGCGCACATATGGGTGCACGTCGTGAAAAGTAGTATTCGCAGCGTGCTTTTAATGCACGCTGTTGATAACGTGCTGCGGAAAATCATTTTTCTTGTAGTGATACACATATACATTACATTTCATTTCATTTTATTGAGAGGTAAATCTAGGGTTCTTAATATTTTTCTTCAGCAGCCACACCTCCACCCTTCTCCTTCAAAAATTTCAGCAATTCACGTCCATTTTCCATCAAGAAATCGTGCCGCAACTCGTCCCGCATCAACCCTCGCATCTCTCTGCTTCGTTCTCTGTCGTTTTGTGTGTATAATCATCAAAGGCATGTATATTCTTTTATTTTTGCATCGATTTTGTCATAGTAAGTATTTTGATGCGTATTGTATGCAAAATCCGTGTATGTTGTGCAAAAGTTTGAGCAAAAATGTTTTGAAATAATTTTGGATCTCAATTAAAAGCAAGTCTTCTATCATTTCGAGTACTTTGAATTTTGGGCCAACTGTCTGGAAAAACTTTCAACATATAAAACGTAGTACTTTTTGATATCTTCGATTTGACAGTAAATTCGTGATTTTTGGAATAAGAAATGAGTGAGTTATGATCATTTTTGTGTGACTGCTCAAACTGTGATGTTTAATCGATTTTAGATCTTAAAAATCGAATCTACTGTCATTTTGAATACTGCGAATTTTCGTTCGATTTTTTGAAAAAAACTTTCAACAAATAAAACGTATTACTTTTTGATATCTTCGATTTGATAGTAAATTCATAATTTTTGGACAAGAGATGAGTGAGTTATGATCATTTTCGTGTGACTGCTCAACTATGTTGGTTTTCAAAATTTTTCGCACAGGGCGGCGCTCGGGCCCGAGATCTTACCGCTGGAGCTCTAAACCCTCTGGATGGGGTGCGCTCAAGAGGTAAAATTTTACAGTCCGAGCATCAAGCATTCTGGAAAAAAAAATAAAACTTTTGTCTTGGGACAGGCATGCATTATATATTAGTATGTTCGACGTGCAAAGAAAATATTTTATATTTTTGAGGTATGCTAATTGTCTTATGACCAATTATGAACGGGTTTGGAAGTCGGAGAACGTGTCCGAGGGACCTCTCCACCCCGGTAAAGTATGACCGGATTTAGATCAGGATTGGAAAGCGGTAAAGTATGACAAGGTACCAATCCACCCGGTAAAGTGTGACTGGGGATCTTATGTATGTGGTATTGGACATCGCTGCCAGCCCACTACTGTGGTTTAGTCTGATCAGACGCATTATGTATTAGTCACTTGCTTTGAAACATATCTCTATTAAAAATGATGACGACTATGCATGTTTAAGTATGTATGATGCAAGTACGTTTACGAAAATGTTTAAGAAATGATGGCACGTCTATGCTTATGTAAGTATGCTTATGTAAGTATGTTCAAAATTAATTTACGTATGCGCTACTTTAAAATGCATGTGGTTTTATTATACGTTACATGCTATTCCCAGTTTATACATGTTGAGTCTTTAGACTCACTAGACTTGATCGATGCAGGTGAGGACGAGTATGAGGAGACGAAAGGTGGTGATCAGTGAGCTGGCTCGGACTGCGCAGTGGAATAACCCGAGGACCGCCTTAGTTTTAAGGATTTTTATGCATGTTGTTTCATTGACTCCGATATTTAAGGAATTTACTTTTTGACGTTTAAACAAGTACTTGTCGCAAGTTGTTTATAATTTCAAATATTTTTTCAAGCATTTTTATCATGTGGCATTTTGAATGATAATTTCTTATTTAAGAAAAATTTTTATTTTCCGCAAATTTTAAGTATGTTTAAAAGTAGGGTACGTTACAATCAGTGTTTCTTAACGAAAGATTACTTCGAGTGTTTTTCGCTTGATTTTATATCAAACTCGATTAATTTCATCAGGGTAAACATTCTTAGAACGCAAGCTATTGCAGCCCTTGGAGAATATTGTGTTTGAAACACCTCAAGTTGCCCAACACATGATCCTTCACATAATAAATATCTTTAAGGGCTTTCTCAGCTTGGAATACATAGGCAGTGGTAGCTGCATAGTCCGTCGATCGCATCATCGTCACATCACGGCATATGGTAGGTCGAAGGCCATCCATGAAGTGCCTTAATTTCTCCACAGCATCTCTAGCAATGAGGGGCACAAAGTGACAACCCTTATCGAACTTCCTCACAAATTCAGCCACAGTCAGTGTCCCCCTGGTGGAGACTCATGAACTCAATCTTCAGGCACCCTCGTACATTGGCAGTAAAGTACTTTTCATAGAATATTTCCTTGAATTGTGCCCAGGTAAGTGCAGTCAAATCAACCCCATGCTCCGCCTATTCCCATCAAAGGGAAGCATCATCTCTAAACATATAAGTATCACACCAAACGCGGTCAACATCTCCCATATTAAATTAACAAAAGTGCACCACAAGTTATTGAATCCAACCCTCAACAACAAATGGGTTGGTGGTGCCAGAAAATTGCTTCGGGCCAAACCTCCGGAACTGATCATAAACGTCGCGTTGTGGCCTCGGAGACTGCTGAAACTGCTACTTAAAGAAACACACCATGCCTTCCAGTGCACGAATAGCAGCATCCCCATTAGGAGGTGGGGGTGCATTCCCTTGACGATCCTCAGTATTCTCAGCTTTCCTATCAGTACTAGGTCTGCGTCTAGGAGACATTATATCTAAACGTTTTACAAATTCTAAACGTAATCAACATTCATTTAAATCAAAGTTTCTAATCATGCAGCATATATTAATCCCTTTATGAGAAACCTTTAAGCATATAAATATTTTAACCTCAAAAAGCTTTTAAACACGTAACAACGTATAAATCATGTAGACATGAAAGTATTATCATAAGAATCATGTAAAGCAATTAAACTGTAAGAACCCAAAAATAATCGTGTCTAGATGTCTCACATGTCAACAAGTCAAACCTGAGAGGAAGAAACCCGGAGGACTCCTACGAAGTCTCGAAATTCCCAAATGAAATTCGGGAGCATATTGCAATGGATTTCGTTACTCATTTACCTCATTCTTCAAGAGGATGTGATTCTATATGGTTGTAGTGGATCGCCTATCAAAATCTGCACATTTTATTCCTTACGAGCGGACATACACTTATAGCAAAACGGCTCGTCTCTATATTGACAATATAATGAGACTTCATGGAATTTCTGTCACCATTGTTTCTGATAGAGACCCAAGATTTACTTCAAAATTTTTGGGAAGTTTTCAAGAAGCATTAGGTTCAAGATTGGCTATGAGTACTGCATATCACCCACAGACTGAAGGCCAGTCTGAAATAACTATTCAAACTCTGGAAGATATGCTTCGCGTTGTTATTATGGATTTTCATGTTGGATGGCAAGATGCTATATCACTTGTAGAATTCTCATACAATAACAGTTTCCAACGTAGTACTGGAATGACATCATTTCAAGCCTTATATGGAAGAAAATGTAGATCACCATTATTTTGGGATAAGATAGGTGAAAAGCAACTCACTGGGCCAGAACTGATACAGGAAATGAATGATAAAAACCATTTGATCAAAAATTGAATAAAATCTGCTCAAGACCGACAAGCTAGTTATGCGGATCGGCGATGAAGATCGCTTGAATTCAATAAAGGAGATCGGGTATTCCCAAAAATTTCACCATTCAGAGGAATGGTTCGATTCGGCATGAAAGGAAAATTATCACCGCGCTACATTGGTCCATACGAAATTCTAGAACGTGTGGGAAGTTTGGCATATTGGTTTGCATTACCACCAGCATTATCAAAAATTCATAATGTGTTTCATGTTTCCATGCAACGAAAATATAAACCAGATCCAAATCATGTTTTGCCGCCAGAAGAAGTTGAATTAGACCCAACACTAGCATATGTCGAGCAACCAATTTGTATTTTGGATCAGAAAGAAAAAATTTTGCGCAACAAAACAATTCACCTAGTACGTGTTCAACGGTCTTGTCATGGAGTAGAAGAGTCTACTTGGGAATTAGAGAGTAGAATGCGCCAGTTATATCCTCGGTTGTTCAACTAGGTATGAATTTTATTGTTATTTATTGCAAATACAAAATCATAACATTATTACCATTTCGATTTCGGAACGAAATCTAATTAAGGGGATATGAGTGTAAGAACCTGAAAATAATCAAAAGAATTATTCTAAAATTTAAATATAGTTGTGTACCCGAAAATAATCAAAAGAATTATTCTAAAATTTAAATATAGTTGTGTGTATATATATGTGTGTGTGTTATTTTATAATGCATATAGTAACCCAACAAATAAGGAAGAGACAAAATGTACATATATATATACGTATATAATAACCCTACAAATGAGGAAGATGCAAAATATATAAATATAATAAAATATATTGAGAAGATCAATCAGATGAAAATATCATCTCAAAATTTTACTAGATTTAGTAAGGATTTTACCCACACCAATTCATGATTGCATCCTACAGCAAGTTGGCCATCGGCTGAGTATAAAAGGGAGGGGATAGGAAAAAAAAGAATCAAAACAAAACCATCTTAAGAAATAATAAAATTTAAACTTAATAAATCAACTTTTCCTACCCATCTCTTCAGGGCCTTCTCGTAAGGTAAATATTTCATGTCCCTTTTTACTATGTTTTCCTTGGTTGATCATATTTTATCTGTAATGTATGAGCATAAAATTAATTTATAGCTTCAGTGGGTATATCCTAAATCCCAACTCCTGCTAGTTTTTTTTTCAAATGTCTAATTTTTTAAAAAAAATATATATATATACATATATATATATAAATATAACAATAATTAGATTTTAATATTGTACTATGTTATAAATAAGTTAACTAATATTACTGTGAAAATGTTGTTTGGAATTCTTGAAGTTAAGATGTTTCCTATAAAGTTATCATTGCACTATGGTGAAATAAATATAAACCATGATGGAGCATCCAGAAAAATAATATGAATGAAATTATTGGCAACTCTTGAATTCTATAAATTTATGATCCAACCTTACAATGTTTTGGTAAGGAGATGACTTGGGTACGAGGGGTGTAGGAGAATGAAATTAAAATTTTTTAAACATAAATTTCTGTACCTTGTACACCATATTAAATGGATAATAAATTTTAAGTAACATAATTTGGACTCATTTTTTTCATTGACGTCCACACCTCTGCTAAGTTTTTTTGTATAAATTAACATTTTCATAATTTTAGTAAATATGTTTTGACTGGGTTTGATTAATTATGGTTATTAGAGTTCTTGTGTTTAACTTTTCCAGACCTTAAATTAGTAAGCATTTTATGATGCAATATTACAATTTAATAATATGGATAAGATGTTTCATACTTTTAAGGACTCTAAAAACGAATGAAATGATCAAATAAAGCTTTTACATAATCTATGGTGGGAGAAAGTGAGATAATACAGAACTTCAAAATTTATAGTCGAAAAAAATTATAAATACTTCATAAATGTTATGTTATTTCCTAGCTTGATCTCCTGTATATTTCATCTTGTCTTCGTTCGTGAAAATAAAAGGTATGTTATTACCGGGTAACATACAACATGTATTTGTAAAGTTTGAAATTTGTTGAACACGAATTACATGATATTAAATTGTTTACGCGGATTAGTTGTGACATTACATAACATCGATGCACTAAAACAAAAATATTTTACACACACATATTTTCTATATATGTAGCATCGATGCAAGACATGACATTGCATTGCATATTGTGCCTCGATTCCAGTGTTTACTTCTTTCGACATTGTGTTTGGATTCGAGGAGATCGTCGGGATGGTATGGAGCTGCGACTAGCCCGAGAGATGTTGTAGGTCGTAAGGCGCAGTACGCCTGTAGTCCTTGGCGAGATGACCGGCACACGGTAGTAGACTGGGGGAGGAGTGGTCGCTACAATAGTGTAGAGCCGAGCCTTGCCTGTTGCTTGAGCTGTTATGCGCTGCATTTACTGATTGTGCAGCTTCCGCTATACTGATTTCCCGTGCATGTATATATACCCTTATCATGCATTGCATCCATGTATCACTCGTTACAATTCATGTTGTTTTTATCTCGGTATTTTCATACTGGGCTATTGCTTACCCCTCGGGGGCGATTATCTTCTGTGTGGTTGATAATCAGGGCAACATGGCATCCATCGTACTTCTGAGTGAGGAGCCGTATGAGGAAAACACTTATACTATCATGTTCATAGATGGAGCATTAGCACTAGTAGAGGAGATCTTTTACGATTGCCCTGGGTTGATGTTTGTGATGGGGACAGACCCCAGTTTATCATACTTCTCAGTAAGGGTGACTTGGTCAGTATACATGCCGATTCAGACGCTGTGAGGGAGGAGCTAAAATAAAGATGCATAAATAAATATATGTAATTATGCTCGGTATATTTTGTTACGTAATATTTATTCGAGCACTAATATGTAAAATGGTATGATGTTGAACTTATCCGGGATGATATGCGTTTTGGTTAAAGACAAATATTACGATATAAATATTTATATGAATTTAGTAAACATGTTAATTGTGGTGTATCAACAATAATTATACGTATTATACTTTTACATTATATAATACTGAATATCTTTTGAAAAGAATTTTTTGGGCCCGCATTGACATTAAATTTTAAAATCTCATTCTCTGTTGTAGAGTTAAAACGGTAATTAAATAAAACAATTCATGATAGTTACCGTTGAGAGTCGAGGGACCCACAGTTAGTGGTATCAGAGAAATAAACTAAGAAATTGCTCAAAGTATCGGAGCATAGCTAGAGATGCTTCCAGATGATTGTGGTCACACGAGAGTTACGTGAAACTTAATTAATTGCATATGTGCTCTTATATTTTTATGTGTGTGGATTTATATAGTAACATTGATACTATTTCTTTGTGTATATATTTGTTTATTTGGCCTTTATAGATGGCTACAATAGGAGGAGGAAGTGGACGCGGTCGTGGTCGTCCTAGGATACATATAGAAACTCCTTTGACAGAAGAAAATCAAATGGAGCAGGTTGTTGATCAATTTGTACAAATCACGATGGATGAGATTGATTCAAGATTCCAAAAACTGCGTCCCAAAAGATTCTTTGGTACTGAGGATGCTGAAAATCCAAATCTTGGCTTAAATATATTGAGTACCTGTCCAGTTTAATGGAGTATACTGAATATCAAAAGTATAAGCTTGCCTTATACCAACTGAAGGATTGTGTGAGAGATTGGTGGGAATCCGGCAAGATGGGACTTGATGAACAAGGAATCGAGGTAAGTTGGACTGTCTTCAAAACTCAATTCACTGAACAATTTTCTCCACCATCTTACTATACCGAAAAAGAGAATGAGTTCAACAGCCTACGACAAGGGAATATGTCTGTAGCTGAATATGCCTCTACTTTTACTGCAATGCTAAAATACGCACCACATGTAGCAGCAAACCCAAAGGCAAAATATAATCATTTCGTGAATGGACTAAACAACAACATTTATACTTATGTGGTGTCTGAACTACCTACTGGATTTGCGGAGGCAGTCGAAAGAGCAAAAAATGCAGAAGCTGGACTTAAGAAGGGAAGCGGTTTGTTTGTTCCTACATGAAAGAGATTAACCACTCACCAAAATTTGAAAGCTAAAGAAAAGATGTTTAAGAAATCTGGATCAGTTTCTTCTAGTTCTATTGGTTATCGGCAACAGGGTGAATCTCAAATAACTACTTATTCTGGTCCCTACTGTAACCGTTGTGGAGGTAGGCATTTTAATGAAAAATGTGTTGGTGTTTATGGCTCTTGTCGAGAATGTGGTCAGGAAGGTCATTATGCAAGGGTTTACCCATCAAAGAAGAATGTTCCACAACCTGCCCGAGGAGGATTTCATGGAAGATCTAGTACTGGTAGAGGTACTGTACCTGCTAAATTTTTTCAGCAGTCATATGGGCCACCGCAGCAAGTCTCGGGAAGTCGTAATTTCTCAAACCAACCCCAGGCTCGTGTTTTTTCACTCACAGAAGATCAAGCTCAGGAAGCACCAGGAAGTGTCATAGCAGGTAATTGTTATGTATCTGGTTATCCTGCACGAGTATTATTTGACACTGGTGCATCCCATTAATTCATTTCTGAATCATTCATTACATCACATTCTTTGACTCCTGTTGTACTACCTACATCAATTTCTGTTGCTACTCCGATGGGTAAGATCATCATGTCTACTAGAATGATACTGGATTACGTGTTGAATTGTGAAGATAATGAACTGCATTTGAACCTTATTGTTCCGCCGATGAAAGATTTTGATTGTATCGTGGGAATGGATACACTGACAATATAACGTGCCACCATTGATTGTTTCCATGGGATAGTCCGTTTTTGTCCTAACTCTGGGACAAAATGGCATTTCTATGGTAAGGGCTCACGTTTCAAAATTCCCATGATATTGTCTTCGGAAATGTTTCGTTTATTATTACAAGAGAATGATGGATACCTTGTGTATGCTGTCGACACCGAGCAATCAGAATCAACATTGTCTGAAATCCCAGTGGTGAATGAATTTCAAAATATTTTTCCTGATGAAATACCTGGATTTCCTCCGCCCAGAGAAATAGAATTCTCGATAGAATTAATTTCTGGAACAATTCCTATTTCTAAAGCACCATACCGAATGGCCCCATTAGAATTAAAAAAATTGAAGGAACAAACTGGATAAAGGCTACATTAGACCTAGTGTATCACCATGGGGAGCCCCAGTATTGTTCGTACGCAAGAAAGATGGTTCGATGGGGTTGTGCATTGATTATCGACAACTGGATCAAGCTACTATAAAGAACAAGTACCCATTGCCTCGAATTGATGACTTATTTGATCAACTTCATGGTACTGCTATTTATTCAAAGATCGATTTGAGTTCCGGTTATCTTCAATTGCGAATTCGAGCCGAAAATATACCAAAGACCGCATTTCGGACAAGATACGGTCATTTTGAATTTCTGGTAATGCCGTTTGGTGTTACTAATGCTCCATCAGTATTCATGGATTTAATTAATTGTATATTCAAGGATGGACCAATTTGTTATCGTTTTTATTGATGATATTTTGGTATATTCAAAATCTGAAGAGGAACACGCTGAACACTTGAGGATTGTCCTACAAATACTTCGCAAGGAACAACTTTATACTAAATTGTCAAAATGTGAGTTTTGGCTAGATCGTATGGTGTTCTTAGGTCATGTCATATCACGCTTTGGCATCTCGGTTGATCCAAGCAAAGTAGAAGCCATAATTAATTGGTCTAGACCAACAAACGTTCCTGAAATTCGAAGTTTCATGGGTTTAGCAGGTTATTATCGTCGATTCATCGAAGGATTCTCAAAAATTGCTAAACCAATTACCCGCCTAACACAGAAAAATGTAAAATTCATTTGGTCTGATGAATGTGAATCAAGTTTTCTCGAGTTGAAAAAGAGATTGACCACTGCACCAGTTCTTACTCTTCCATTTGGTTCGGGTGGTTTCACTGTTTGCACGGATGCATCATTAAAGGGCTTAGGTTGTGTTTTGATGCAACACGGAAAAGTGATTTCCTACGCTTCTCGGCAACTAAAACCCCACGAGAGCAAGTATCGAGTTCATGATCTAGAATTAGCTGCCCAGTGTTTGCCCTAAAAATTTGGCGTCACTATTTATATGCAGAAAATTTTGTAATCCTATCCGATCATAAAAACCTGAAGTATTTATGAAACGTCTACTCATTTTAAAAGTGCGGAAATTTTTTTTTGTTAAGCTCACATTTCAAAATAACATTTAAAATAATCGTAATTATTTGACAGTAAAAAACAATGCAGTTTAAATTAATCAAACTTATCCAAAAATCATACATGAACATAAACGAGTAAAAATCGTTAACGTATGAAAATATTCATCTCCTCTCAAATCTCCTAATCAAAGTGCGGAAACATGCGGTCCTCTGGTAGTGTCACCGCACCAGGTAGTTCGTCACCTCCAGTCTCCTCATTGTTTAGCTCACCTGCATCACACACGCCTAGTGAGTCTAAAGACTCAACACACCTGTACCAGAAATAACAAGTACATATACATGGCACACAGCAGTGAAAAATATCATGTTCAACATATCTTTCATGAACTTAAAAGTATAACATAAATGTGTCGTGTAAAATCATCTCGTGTCATGTCATGTCATCTCATATCATCATGTACGTGTCAAAACAGCTCATCGTGTCATCATAAACTTAAACATTTTCTTTTAATTGAATTCAGTTCATTAGTTGTGACTTTCGTATCAGCTCTATCGATGGATCCATCCATAAACCGTGATACCCGGCGGCAGGGGACATCAGCGACAGCATTACCCGCCCAATGAGCCCGGGCCTCAGTTCATCATATTTCATGTCATCGTATACATATAAATCGTCAGTCACAATCAATTCCTATCCTTCAAAAATATCATCATTGTCATTACTTAATAAAAACATGCATATGCGTAACTTTTCCTTTAAACCAAGCATGCAACGTATTTATCATAATTGCGTAAAGATCGTGAAAATGATGCATGAACATTTAAAATATCATATATTTGTGCTCAGGACGTTGCCAGGACCAAAACCTCACTCCGGGTGCAAAATGACCATTTCTGCCCCTGGAAACCCGAAAATTACCGTTTTGCCCCTAGACGTAAAATTTCACGTTTTTGACATTTTCTTAATTCCATTGACTCTAACATGTCCCAAATAATTATTTAAGCCTACATGAACTTTCTCATATTTTTATTTGGCTTAAATCGATGACTTTTAAATTAATTTTTAAATATAACATATTAATGCATTTTAATCACGAATTAAACCAAAAATTAGCATAAAATTTCCAAATTAAAATCTTAGACTTCTAATAATTATTTGAGCTTTAATATAATTTTTCATAATTTTATTAAGCTTAAATCTAGGTGTTTCAATTAATTATTTAATTAACATTTCGTGCGTCGATTAAATCACGAATAAATCCAAAACTCATTATTTTGATCCGAAACTTACCAAACTCTTAAAAATATCCCAAAACATATTTAAAATCATTCTTGGACGTAAACTCGAGCCCAAAACCAAACTTAATCGATTCGTTTTAAAACTTGGACCGGGGTCTCAGTTTTAACCCGAATCGACTCGAAACTTAACCAAAATTTTCCCAACTTAAAATATGACTTAAACCTTCTCCACCAGCCTTAAAACAAACAATTCCCGACCCCTCATGACTCATGAAACAAACCCAAATGTTGCTGAAAATTTCAAACACACTAGCTTCAAATCCTAACCCAACAAGGCTCGACTATTTCCTTCCTATCTCGACTCCGGGCTGGATTGGCCCTGGTCTAAACCATCCTAGGACCAAGACCAGCTCACGGACCTCCCCTTGGACCGACCCAACCACGCCCGAAGCCCCAAACTCGCGGACGTGTGCCACAGCTCAAACCACTCCACCTTCGAACCAACCGAGACCAACCGTGCACTAACCCCGTCGAACCACTTAAGGGTCAAGACCAGCAACTTACAGCATTCACCCAGCCCCGTCACAGACCCAAAAGGGTTGGCTCCTTGGCTGGGATCGAGCCACACATGATTGGAAGCACTAAACTCTCGGTCTACCCACAATACAAGTCCTACTCGATCACACCTCCACTAGCTGCCCTTCCACGCGACCGAGCCCTTATTCCAGCTCTTAAATCTTCTAACTCATGGCATGATCTGTCCTCTAACAACCAAAACAAACAGCCCCTTGCAAGCATACATGAAAAACGTGAAGGATGCAAAGATTTGCGAAAAAATCATACTAACCGATCTATGCTCTGAAAAATCTTGCATGGACCGAATGTTAAACACATGACGCTCACAAAACAGCATGTATATGATGTGAGTGATGCAAAAACGGTGGTAAATGGCATGCCTGATGTTTCTTTGTGAACGAAAATTGCAAGGAGACACACGGCCGAATCGAGAATGGAGGCACCGAATTTGTTGTGCTGCAAATCACGAAGGAGGTGGCCAATTGGAGGGGGTGGGCGGCTGAGTGGAGTGATTAGGTTTAGTGGGAATGTTTAGGTTTAGGTTAAGGAGTGGGTTAGTGCTAATTAAATAATAATCAAAAGTTTAATGGGCCCTAATTTGTTTATTAAAGGTTTTACAAAGATAATTAAGCCAAAAGACTTAAAAATATGCCCATTAAATCTAAACGCACTCCCGAAAAATATTTCGTATTGAAAAGATTTTGAAAATATTCCTCAAAGAGTCCCCTGATTCGATAAAATTTGCGTACCTATAAAAATAAAATCTTGCGGGTAAAAATACCAAGAAAAATCTCATTTTTAAAAAATACACTTAAAAGTGCTTTAAATTAATTTATAAAAATAAATCGTGTTGTTAAAATAATTTTCCTGAAAATTATCCGGTCTCCGTTCCACGTTCGAGCGTGAAATGCGTCTAGAAACCCTAATGCATGAACTCCTAAAATTTCATGAATTAAATTCTATCATGCATGAATTATTCATAAAATGCATAAAATAATTAAACACAAATTAATAAAATAAACATGCATTTAATCCTTAAAAGAATTTAATAAAATACCATAGAAATTTAATAATTTGCATGCACGTGGTTCACGTGGACTTTCAGATTTTCGGGACGTTACAAAAAGTCGGACCTAAATATGAGACAACACAGATGGATGGACCTTCTTAAAGATTATGATTGTGAGATTAAGTATCATCCTGGAAAATTGAACGTAATTGATGATGCACTCAGTCGAAAAGTTCAAGATGTCGTTTTGACTTCCGTTCGAATTTCACAAGTGCATGAAGATATTTATACATCAGGATGGAGTTTCATTATTAATGATGAGCGTGTCACCGTTACTGCAGTACAGATTGAGCCCGAATTAATTTCTCGAATTAAGGATGCACAAAAAAACTGATGCCCAGATTCTGAAATCCAGGCAGTTGGTCCTTGATGGTCACAAATCAATATTCGAAATAGCTGAAGACGATTCTCTACTATTGAACGATCGCCTAGTTGTTCAAGAAAAATCAGATTTTCAATTAGAACTTTTGAAGGAAGCCCATTGCAGCCGTTACAGTATCCATCCAGGAGGAAAGAAAATGTATGCATGTTTGAGACTCCAGGTTTGGTGGAAGAAAATGGAGAAAGACATATTTGAATTCGTGTCTAGATGTCTCACATGTCAACAAGTCAAACCTGAGAGGAAGAAACCCGGAGGACTCCTACGAAGTCTCGAAAATCCCAAATGGAATTGGGAGCATATTGCAATGGATTTCGTTACTCATTTACCTCATTCTTCAAGAGGATGCGATTCTATATGGGTTGTAGTGGATCGCCTATCAAAATCTGCACATTTATTCCTTACGAGCGGACATACACTTATAGCAAAATGGCTCGTCTCTATATTGAAAACATAATGAGACTTCATGGAATTCCTGTCACCATTGTTTCTGATAGAGACCCAAGATTTACTTCAAAATTTTTGGGAAGTTTTCAAGAAGCATTAGGTTCAAGATTGGCTATGAGTACTGCATATTACCAACAGATTGACGGCCAGTCTGAACGAACTATTCAAACTTTGGAAGATTTGCTTCGCGTTGTTATTATGGATTTTCATGTTGGATGGCAAGATGCTATATCACTTGTAGAATTCTCATACAATAACAGTTTCAAACGTAGTACTGGAATGACATCATTTGAAGCCTTATATGGAAGAAAATGTAGATCACCATTATTTTGGGATGAGATAGGTGAAAAGCAACTGACTGGGCCAGAACTGATACATGAAATGAATGATAAAATCAATTTGATCAAAAAACGAATAAAATCTGCTCAAGACCGACAAGCTAGTTATGCGGATAGGCGACGAAGGCTGCTTGAATTCAATAAAGGAGATTGGGTATTCCTAAAAATTTCACCATTCAGAGGAACGGTTCGATTCGTCATGAAAAGAAAATTATCACGGCGCTACATTGGTCCATATGAAATTCTAGAACGTGTGGGAAGTTTGGCATATCGGTTGGCATTACCACTAGCATTATCAAAAATTTATAATGTGTTTCATGTTTCCACGCTACGAAAGTACGAACCAGATCCAAATCATGTTGTGCCGCCAGACGAAGTTGAATTAGACCCAACACTAGCATATGTCGAGCAACCAATTTGTATTTTGGATCAGAAAGAAAAAATTTTGCGCAACAAAAAAATTCACCTAGTACGTGTTCAACGGTCTTGTCATGGAGTAGTTGGGAATTAGAGAGTAGAATGCGCCAGTTATATCCTTAGTGGTTCAACTAGGTATGAATTTTATTGTTATTTATTGCAAATACAAAGTCATAACATTATTACCATTTCGATTTCGGAACGAAATCTAATTAAGGGGATATGAGTGTAAGAACCCGAAAATAATCAAAAGAATTATTCTAAAATTTAAATATAGTTGTGTACCCGAAAATAATCAAAAGAATTATTCTAAAATTTAAATATAGTTGTGTGTATATATATATGTGTGTGTGTGTGCGTATTTTATAATGCATATAGTAACCCAACAAATAAGGAAGAGACAAAATGTACATATATATATACGTATATAATAACCCTACAAATGAGGAAGTGGCAAAATATAAAAATATAATAAAATAGATTGAGAAGATCAATCAGATGAAAATATGATCTCAAAATTTTACTAGATTTAGTAACGATTTTACCCACACCAATTTATGATTGTATCCTACAGCAAGTTGGCCATCGGCTGAGTATAAAAGGGAGGGGATAGAAAAAAAAAGAATCAAAACAAAACCATCTTAAGTAATAATAAAATTTAAACTTAATAAATCAACTTTTCATACCCATCTCTTCAGGGCCTTCTCGTAAGGTAAATATTGCATGTCCCTTGTTACTATGTTTTCCTTGGTTGATCATATTTTATCTGTAATGTATGAGCATATAATTAATTTATTGCTTCAGAGAGTGTATCCTAAATCCCAACTCCTGCTAGTTTTTTTTTTTAAATGTCTAAATTTTTTTTAAAAAATATATATATATAACAATAATTAGATTTTAATATTGTACACTGTTATAAATAAGTTAACTAAAATACCGTGAAAATGTTTGGAATTCTTGAATTTAAGATGTTTTCTATAAAGTTATCATTGCACTATGGTGAAATAAATATATACCTTGATGGAGCATCAAGAAAAATAATATGAATAAAATTATTGGCTACTCTTGAATGCTATAAGTTTATGATCCAACCTTACAATGTTTTGGTAAGGAGATGACTTGGGTACGAGGGGTTTAGGAGAATGAACTTAAAATTTATTAAATATAAATTTCAGTACCTTGTACACCATACTAAATGGATAATAAATTTTAAGTAACATAATTTGAACTCATTTTTTTTCATGGACGTCCACACCTCTACTAAGTTCTTTTGTATAAATTAACATTTTCATAATTTTAGTAAATACGTTTTGACTGGGTTTGATTAATTATGGTTATTAGAGTTCTTGTGTTTAACTTTTTCAGACCTTCAATTAGTAAGAATTTTATGATGCAATATTACAATTTAATAATCTGGATAAGATGTTTCATACTTTTAGAGGACCCTAAAAACGAATGAAATGATCAAATAAAGCTTCTACATAATATATGGTGGGAGAAAGTGAGATAATACAGAACTTCAAAATTTATAGTAGAAAAAAATAATAAATAAAAATACACATGGTTTACTGAATAGACAAATAATTCCTAGATGTTATGTTATTTCCCAGCTTGATCTCCTGTATATTTCATCTTGTCTTCGTTCGTGAAAATAAAAGGTATGTTATTATCGGGTAACATACAACATGTATTTGTAAAGTTTGATATTTCTTGAACGCGAATTACATGACATTAAATTGTTTACGTAGATTATTTGTGACATTACATAACATCGATGCACTAAAACAAAAATATTTTACACACACATATTTTCTGTATATGTAGCATCGATGCATGACATGACATTGCATTGCATATTGTGCCTCGATTCCAGTGTTTACTTCTTTTGATATTGTGTTTGGATTCGAGGAGATTGTCGGGATGGTACGAAGCTGCGACTATCCCGAGAGATGTTGTAGGCCGTAAGGCGCAATATGTCTGTAGTCCTTGGCGAGATGACCGGCAAACGGTAGTAGACTGGGGGAGGAATGGTCGCTACAGCAGTGTAACCGAGCCTTGCATGTTGCTTGAGCTGTTATGCGCTGCATTTACTGATTGTGCAGCTTCTGCTATCCTGATTTCCCGTGCATGTGTATATACCATTTACATGCATTGCATCCATGTATCACTCGTTACAATTTATTTTGTTTTTATCTCGGTATTTTCATATTGGGCTATTGCTTACCCCTCAGGGGCGATTATCTTCTGTGTGTGGTTGATAATCAGGGCAACGTGGCATCCATCGTACTTTTGAGTGAGGAGCCGTATGAGGGAAACACTTATACTATCATGTTCATAGATGGAGCATTAGCACTAGTAGAGGATATCTTTTACGATTGCCCTGGGTTGATGTTTGTGATGGGGACAGACCCCAGTTTATCATACTTCTCAGTAAGGGTGACATGGTCTGTATACGTGCCGATTCAGACGCTGTGAGGGAGGAGCTGAAATAAAGATTCATAAATAATTATATATAATTATGCTCGGTATATTTTGTTACGTAATATTTATTCGAGCACTAATATGTAAAATGGTATGATGTTGAACTAATCCGGGATTATATGCGTTTTGGTTAAAGACAAATATTAAAAATATAAATATTTATATGAATTTAGTAAACATGTTAATTGTGGTGTCTCAACAATAATTATATGTATTATACTTTTACATTATATAATACTGAATATCTTTTGAAACGAATTTTTTGGGCCCGCGTCGACATTAAATTTTAAATTCCCATTCTCCGATGTAGAGTTAAAACGGTAATTAAATAAATTAATTCATGATAATTACCGTTGAGAGTCAAGGGACCCACACTTAGTGGTATCAGAGCAATAAACTGAGAAATTGCTCAAAGTATCGGACCATAGCTAGAGATGCTTCCATAGTATTGTGGTCACATGAGAGTTGCGTGAAACTTAATTAATTGCCTATGTGCTCTTATAATTTTATGTGTGTGCATTTATATAGTAACATTGATACTATTTCTTTGTGTATATATTTGTTTATTTGGCCTTTATAGATGGCTACAATAGGACGAGGAAGTGGACGCGGTCGTGGTCATCCTAGGATACATATATAAACTCCTTTGACAGAAGAAAATCAAGTGGAGCAGGTTGTTGATCAATTTGTACAAATCACGTGGATGAGATTGTTTCAAGATTCCAAAAACCACGTCCCACAAAATTCTTTGGTACTGAGGATGCTGAAAAATCCGTATCATGGCTTAAAGATATTGAGTACCTATTCAGTTTATTGGAGTATACTAATAATCAAAAGTATAAGCTTCATTATACCAACTGAAGGATCGTGCGAGAGATTGGTGGGAAGCCGCCAAGATGGGACTTGATGAACAAGGAATCGAGGTAAGTTGGACTGTCTTCAAAACTCAATTCACTGAACAATTTTCTCCACCATCTTACTATACCGAAAAAGAGAATGAGTACAACAGCCTACGACAAGGGAATATGTCTGTAGCTGAATATGCCTCTACTTTTACTGTAATGCTAAAATATGCACCACATGTAGCAGCAAACCCAAAGGCAAAATATAATCATTTCGTGAATGGACTAAACAACAACATTTATACTTATGTGGTGTCTAAACTACCTACTGGATTTGCGGAGGCAGTCGAAAGAGAAAAGAATGTAGAAGCTGGACTTAAGAAGGGAAGCGCTTTGTTTGTTCCTACATGTAACAGATTAACCACCCACCAAAATTTGAAAGCTAAAGGAAAGATGTTTAAGAAATCTGGATCAGTTTCTTCTAGTTCTATTGGTTATCGTCAACAGGGTGAATCTCAAATAACTACTTATTATGGTCCCTACTGTAACCGTTGTGGAGGTAGGCATTTTAGTGAACAATGTGTTGGTGTTTATGGCTCTTGTCGAGAATGTGGTCAGGAAGGTCATTATGCAAGGGTTTGCCCATCCAAGAAGAATGGTCCACAACCTGTCCGAGGAGGATTTCGTGGAGGATCTAGTACTGGTAGAGGTACTGTTCCTGCTAAATTTTTTTTAGCAGTCATATGGGCCACCACAACAAGCCTCGGGAAGTCGTAATTTCTCAAACCAACCCCAAGCTCGTGTTTTTGCACTCACAGAAGATCAAGCTCAGGAAGCACCAGGAAGTGTCAGAGCAGGTAATTGTTATGTATCTGGTTATCCTGCACGAGTATTATTTGACACCGGTGCATCCCATTCATTCATTTCAAAATCATTCATTACATCACATTCTTTGACTCCTGTTGTACTACCTACATCAATTTCTGTTGCTACTTCGATGGGTAAGATCATCATGTCTACTCGAATGATACTGGATTACGTGTTGAATTGTGAAGATAATGAACTGCATTTGAACCTTATTGTTCTACCGATGCAAGATTTTGATTGTATCGTGGGAATGGATACACTGACAATATACCGTGCCACCATTGATTGTTTCCATGGGATAGTCCGTTTTCGTCCTAACTCTGGGACAAAATGGAATTTCTATGGTAAAGGCTCACGTGCTGAAATTCCCCTGATATCATCCTTGGAAATGTTTCATTTATTATTACAAGGGAATGAAGGATACCTTGTGTATGCTGTCCACACCGAGAAATCAGAATCAACATTGTCTGAAATCCCAGTGGTGAATGAATTTCAAAATATTTTTCCCGATGAAATACATGGATTTCCTCCGCCCATAGAAATAGAATTCTCGATAGAATTAATTTCTGGAACAATTCCTATTTCTAAAGCATCATACCAAATGGCCCCATTAGAATTAAAAAAATTGAAGGAACAAACTGGATAAAGGCTACATTAGACCTAGTGTATCACCATGGGGAGCCCCAGTGTTGTTCGTACGCAAGAAAGATGGTTCGATGTGGTTGTGCATTGATTATCGACAACTGAATCAAGCTACTATAAAGAACAAGTACCCATTGCCTCGAATTAATGACTTATTTGATCAACTTCATGGTACTGCTATTTATTCAAAGATCGATTTGCGTTCCGGTTATCATCAATTGCGAATTCGAGCCGAAAATATACCAAAGACATCATTTCGGACAAGATACGGTCATTTTGAATTTTTGGTAATGCCGTTTGGTGTTACAAATGCTCCAGCAGTATTCATGGATTTAATGAATTGCGTATTCAAGGATGTTCTTGACCAATTTGTTATCGTTTTTATTGATGATATTTTGGTATATTCAAAATCTGAAGAGGAACACGCTGAACACTTGAGGATTGTCCTACAAATACTTCGCAAGGAACAACTTTATACTAAATTGTCAAAATGTGAGTTTTGGCTAGATCGTGTGGTGTTCTTAGGTCATGTCATATCACGTTTTGGCATCTCGGTTGATCCAAGCAAAGTAGAAGCCATGATTAATTGGTCTAGACCAACAAACGTTCCTGAAATTCGAAGATTCGTGGATTTAGCAGGTTATTATCGTCGATTCATCGAAGGATTCTCAAAAATCGCTAAACCAATTACCCGCCTAACACAGAAAAATGTAAAATTCATTTGGTCTGATGAATGTGAATCAAGTTTTCTCGAGTTGAAAAAGAGATTGACCACTGCACCAGTTCTTACTCTTCCATCTGGTTCGGGTGGTTTCATTGTTTGCACGGATGCATCATTAAAGGGCTTAGGTTGTGTTTTGATGAAACACAGAAAAGTTATTTCCTACGCTTCTCGGCAACTAAAACCCCACGAGAGCAAGTAACCAGTTCATGATCTAGAATTAGCCGCCCATTGTTTGCCCTAAAAATTTGGCGTCACTATTTATATGGAGAAAAGTTTGTAATCTTATCCGATCATAAAAACCTGAAGTATTTATTCTCTCGGTTGGACCTGAATATGAGACAACGCAGATGGATGGACCTTCTTAAAGATTATGATTGTGAGATTCATTATAATCTTGGAAAAGTGAACGTAACTGCTGATGCACTCAGTCGAAAAGTTCAAGATGTTGTTTTGACTTCCGTTCGAATTTCACAAGTGCATGAAGATATTTATACATCAGGATGGAGTTTCATTATTAATGATGAGCGTGTCACCGTTACTGCAGTACAGATTGAGCCCGAATTAATTTCTCGAATTAAGGATGCACAAAAAAAACTTATGCCCAGATTTTGAAATCCAGGTAGTTGGTCCTTGATGGTCACAAATCAAGATTCGAAATAGCTGAAGACGATTCTATACTATTGAACGACTGTCTAGTTGTTCCAGAAAAATCAAATTTTCAATTTGAACTTTTGAAGGAGGCCCATTGCAGTCGTTACAGTATCCATCCAGGAGGAAAGAAAATGTATGCATGTTTGAGACTCTAGTTTTGGTGGAAGAGAATGAAGAAAGACATATTTGAATTAATGTCTAGATGTCTCACATGTCAACAAGTCAAAGCTGAGAGGAAGAAACCCGGAGGACTTCTACGAAGTCTCGAAATTGCCAAATGGAATTAGGAGCATATTGCAATGGATTTTGTTATTCATTTACCTCGTTCTTCAAGAGGATGCGATTCTATATGGGTTGTAGTGGATTGCCTATCAAAATCTGCACATTTTATTCCGTACGAGCGGACATACACATATAGCAAAATGGCTCGTCTCTCTATTGAAAATATTATGAGACTTCATGGAATTCCTGTCAAACATTGTTTCTGATAAAGACGCAAGATTTACTTCGAAATTTTGGGGAAGTTTTCAAGAAGCATTAGGTTCAAGATTGGCTATGAGTACTGCATATCACCCACAGACTGACGGCCAGTCTGAACGAACTATTCAAACTCTGGAAGATATGCTTCGCGTTGTTATTATGGATTTTCATGTTGGATGGCAAGATGTTATATCACTTGTAGAATTCTCATACAATAACAGTTTCAAACGTAGTACTGGAATGACATCATTTGAAGCATTATATGGAAGAAAATGTAGATCACCATTATTTTGGGATGAGATAGGTGAAAAGCAACTCACTGGGCCAGAATTGATACATGAAATGAATGATAAAATCCATTTGATCAAAAACCGAATGAAATCTGCTCAAGACCGACAAGCTAGTTATGCGGATCGGCGACGAAGGCCGCTTGAATTCAATAAACGAGATTGGGTATTCCTAAAAACTTCACCATTCAGAGGAACGGTTCGATTCGGCATGAAAGGAAAATTATCACTGCTCTACATTGGTCCATACAAAATTCTAGTACGTGTGGGAAGTTTGGCATATCGGTTGGCATTACCACCAGCATTATCGAAAATTCGTAATGTGTTTCATGTTTCCATGCAATGGAAATATAAACCAGATCCAAATCATGTTTTGCCGCCAGACGAAGTTGAATTAGACCCAACACTAGCATATGTCGAGCAACCAATTTGTATTTTGGATCAGAAAGAAAAAATTTTGCGCAACAAAACAATTCACCTAGTACGTGTTCAACGCTCTTGTCATGGAGTAGAAGAGTCTACTTGGGAATTAGAGAGTAGAATGCGCCAGTTATATCCTCAGTTGTTCAACTAGGTATGAATTTTATTGTTATTTATTAAAAATACAAAATCATAACATTATTACCATTTCGATTTCGGGACGAAATCTAATTAAGGGGAGATGAGTGTAAGAACCGAAAATAATCAAAAGAATTATTCTAAAATTTAAATATAGTTGTGTACCCGAAAATAATCAAAAAAATTATTCTAAAATTTAAATATAGTTGTGTGTATATATATGTGTGTGTGTGTGTGTTTGTTTGTGTATTTTATAATGCATATAGTAACCCAACAAAAAAGGAAGAGACAAAATGTACATATATATATATATATATAATAACCCTACAAATGAGGAAGAGGCAAAATATATAAATATAATAAAATAGATTGAGAAGATGAATCAGATGAAAATATCATCTCAAAATTTTACTAGATTTAGTAAGGATTTTACCCACACCAATTCAGGATTGCATCCTACAACTTTAAATCTTTTGCTTATCTGAGTAATCATGATCTTGTAACTGGTTTGCCCAAAATGGATTTCTCTAAAGATAAAATTAGTTCAGCATGTCAGTTTGGTAAACAAGTAAGATCTTTTTTTAAAAACAAGGGTTGTAAATCTTCTTCCCGATGCTTAGAACTGTTACATATGGATCTATTTGGTCCTATACCAGTCATGAGCTTAGGGGGAATGAAATACACCTTTGTGGTTGTAGATGACTTTTCAAGATTTACTTGGGTTATTTCTCAAATCCAAAGACCAAATTGCTGCACAACTGATCAATCTCTTTAAAAGAATACTAAATGAAAAATCAGTTGGAATTTATAGAATCAGGCCTGATCGAGGAACTGAATTCATCAATCAAATTGTTTCAAAATTTTTAGAAAGCACTGGAATTAAGCATGAGCTCTTAGCAGCTAGAAGCCCTCAGCAAAATGGTATAGCTGAGAGAAGAAATCGGACCCTTAAAGAAGCTACTAGAACAATGCTTGCTGCTTCTGGTATTTCTCAAAGGTTTTGGGCTGAAGCAGTAAACACTGCATGTTATACTCAGAAAAGATCAATGATTAATAAAAATCATGTAAATATACCATATGAGATCTGGTATGGAAGAAAAAGTGTGGTTTCTTATTTCAAGATATTTGGCTGTAGATGTTTTATACTCGATAATGGTAAAAATCATTTAAAAGCTTTTGATGCTAAATCTGCAGAGGAAATATTTCTTGGATATTCTTCAGTTAGCAAAGCATATAGAGTCTTCAATAAAAATTCGTTAAATGTTGAAGAATCTATCCATGTTGTTTTTGATGAAACTATATTAACTAATAAGCAAACTGATCCAGTTGAGCTAGTTGATAGATTTACAGATATCAGTTTGGAGGATGATAATGAAGAAGAAAATCATATCAATCGAAACATCCTTCAAACACCTGAACCAGAAGTGTTGGATCAACCAGTGGAACAGGAAGCTGCTCCTGATAATAAGTTGGTAGAGCAAACAGATAATATTCAGTTGCCAACTGATACAGCTCCAACTGAAACTGAAAACATTCAGTTGCCAACAGAAGCAGTTGCTGATACAGAAGCAGCAAACACTGAACTCAGATGGAAGAAATCACGTCCACCAGAATTGGTGATAGGTGATCCATCTGACTCGGTAAGAACAAGAAATCAAATGCTTAACTTGTTTATTCATTCTGCTTTTGTTTACCAACTGGAACCAAAGAAAACTGATGAAGCTCTTGCTGATCCTAACTGGATAAATTCTATGAAAGAGGAGCTAAATCAGTTTACCCATAACAATGTCTGGAACCTAGTTCCAAGACCAATTTCAAAAACTATTATATGTACAAAATCGGTGTACAGGAACAAACTGAACGAAGATGTTTCAGTTGTGCGCAACAAAGCAAGGCTAGTAGCACAAAGATACAGGCAAGAAGAAGGAATTGATTACGATGAAACATATGCACCTGTTGAAAGACTGGAAGCTATCAGATTATTCCTTGCCTGTGCATCATTCAAGAATTTTAAAGTCTACCAGATGGATGTAAAGAGTGCATTCTTGAATGGTCAGTTGCAAGAAGAAGTTTATGTTGAACAACCTCTAGGTTTTATCAATCACTCTTTTCCTGATCATGTCTATTATTTGAACAAAGCTTTATATGGTCTTAAACAAGCTCTAAGAGCTTGGTATGAGACACTTTCAAAATTCTTAACTGATCATGATTTTATCGTTGGATCAGTTGATAAGACATTGTTCAAATTCTCTTAGAATAATCATATTTTACTTGTTCAAGTTTATGTTGATGACATCATATTTGGGTAAACTAACCCCAAATTATGCAAGAAATTTGCTAAGATGATGCATGACAAATTTGAAATGAGCATGATGGGTGAACTGACATTTTTCCTTGGACTGCAAGTGAAGCAACTGGAGACTGGCATTTTTATCAGTCAAACTAAATACACGAGGGAGTTGCTCAAGAAATTTGGCATGGAATCATGTTCAGCTGCAAGTACTCCCATTAATTCAACAGTAAAACTGGACACTGATCAAGGGAGAATATCAGTTGAGACGACACTCTACAGAGGTTTAATAGGTTCATTATTGTACCTAACTGCCAGTCGTCCTGATATTGTATTTTTTGTCTGTCTGTGTGCTAGATTTCAATCAAACCCTAAGAAATTACATTTTTCAGCTGCCAAACGTATTTTAAAATATCTTAAAGGCACGCCAAATGTTGGTTTATGGTACTCTAAAGACTCTTCCTTCAATTTAGTTGGATATTCTGATGCAGATTATGCATGATGTAAGCTAGATCACAAAAGCACAAGTGGATTAAAGGCACGCCAAATGTTTTCTTGAAATATTTAGTTGCTAATGTGTTAAGACTAACCATGTTACTTCTATTTATAACACAGGCTCAAAGCAACTGAAGGGACGTAATCAGTACACTCGACGTTTCATCTTCTGAAGCATAAGATTTATCTTATTACGTCACTCTATTTGCCATTTAAACTTTCATAATTTAAACATGCATTTATTAAGGGGAAATATCGTTTTAAGAGGTTAACTGAGAAGACAGTAACTAGTGAATTTTCACCTGAAATGAATCAGTCTCACAACTGATCGTTCAGTTGATAATTTAGTTAATCTTCTGATAAACATAAAAATTGTACATTAATTAAATATTTTATAATATAAATATATAGTTTTTGTTTTATTAAATGTTTAAATATTATATGTTTTATAATAAATTGTATAAAATATAAGTTGTTGTGTAATTATAAGTTTTTACTATTTTTTACAGGTTCGATAAAACAAGAATAAACTTGGCGTTGCAAATGGGATTAAGATGATTCTTGGACCTGTAGAAAGTTGATGTTAATATCTACAATATTGGTGGCAAGCATGAGATAAAAATCCTCTCACAATTGGGATCAAATTAAGCAACAAATAAAGTTACCAAAGGAGTGTCAGTTTTACCATGCTCTAGTATTTTGACCATATCTCTCAAATTACTTGGTCAAATGGTTTGAAAAAAATACCACAACTAGACAACTCAATTATCCACATGTTTCTTTTTATTTGAAGAAGCAAATTCGGAGAAGAAGATTTTCAAAAGTGATGTGTAATATAATATAATATCTTGGAACACCAATGAAGACTTATGTGTAAAAAAATAATATTTTATTTGTGGTTGTCTCCCCAAATTTGGCTATAAATAGGGGTGCATTGTAATGTATAGAGATATCCCTCATTCTATGAACAAACCTTTGAGTTCATAATATTTCTCTCTATATTTTTCCTTTATGTCTTCATTTAAATATAATTAGCATGTTAATTTCATATTCAAAGTTTTACACTTTGAATAATGAATAGCTAACTTCATAAAGTTGAGATGAAAAGGTGAAACTCTTGGCATGATAATAAGGTTACTAAAAGGTAAGAATCTATGTTTTATATTATTTAATCATTATTTATTGTTTATGTTATATTTATTTCTTTAAGCATTTTTATACCCTACTTATTAGTGGAAGTTTTGATTTATTGTTGCTATATGTTACACTAAATTCTTGGAACCATTTAAATGTTAGTTTGATATTACCAACCATTTAAAGTGGATCCCTTGATTTATTATATATAAATATATTATAATATTAAATTCTTGGAACCATTTAAATGTTAGTTTGGTTTTACCAACCATTTAAATTGGATTCCATGATTTATTATATATGAATATATCATAGTATTAATTTATTGGTATCATTTAAATGTTTGTTTTGTTTTACCAACCATTTAAAGTGGGAACCTTGATTTAGTGTTTACAAATATATATAGCACAATAAATACTTGACCACATTTACATGTTTTGGTATATGTTATATACTTATAAGATAATAATATATAACATAATATAAATATGATTATTTAATATATTGGAACCATTTTATTAAGTGGATTTCAATATTGTTCGTTAATGTTAACTTTATTAAAATACCAAGAGTGGATCCTTTAATCTCAACTACTTAAATTAAAATTTGAACAATTAAAAATTACCAATTAAACAACTAAAAGAAAAAATAAATAAAAAGACATTGTAGTGGACGTGTAATTACCTTAGCTTCCTCGTGGATACGATATTCGAACTCATCGAATTATACTACTTGTGGACAACCTGCTCTTGGGAGTGCAACAATCAAAGTCGCAACAAGTTTTTGGCGCCGTTGCCGGGGAAGTATAGTTTAATTTCAAGTCTATTTAATTTTGTTTATAGTTTATTTATTTGAATTTTTATTGCTTTTGTGTGTTTTTATTCTTTTGCATTTGCATTTGCATGAGCATTTGGTCACGTGCACTTAGTGGTCGACTCATTCGAAATAACCCTTTATTTTTACAAAACATGGCGGAAGAACCCATCCAAGAAAATGAAGATGAAATTCAATCTCAACATGATCATGATAGACGAAGAACACTTAGAGATCACATGAATCCTACACGTACTAGTGCACCTTCATGTCTAGTTTTTCCCCCTGATGCATCTCATTTCAATTTTAAGCCTGGTATTATCCAACTTTTACCCAATTTTCATGGCTTAGATTCTGAAAATCCATACATGCATTTACGAGAGTTTGAAGAAGTGTGCAACAAATATAATGATCTAAATTGTAGCATGAACACCATTCGACTTAAGCTTTTTCCTTTTTCTTCAAAAGATAAAGCTAAAACTTGGCTACAAAATCTTAGATCGGGATCCATTCGAACTTGGGATGAATTGCAACAACAATTTTTGAAAAAGTTTTTTCCATCTCATAAAACAAATTCTTTCAAAAGGAAAATCATCACTTTCACTCAAAAACAAGGAGAAACTTTTTATCAGTGTTGGGATAGATACAAAGAATTGCTTAATCTTTGTCCACATCATGGTTTTGAAATTTGGAGAGTTGTTTCTCAATTTTATGAAGGCTTAACACCTAAAGATAGGCAAATGGTTGAATTTATGTGTAATGGAATATTTGAAGATAAAGATCCAAATGAGGCAATTGAGTATCTCGATTCATTAGCTGAAAATACTCAAAATTGAGACACTATAGGTACAATCGAACCATCAAACAAGATTCAATCTCCTACATCTGGTGGAGGTATGTACACTCTCAAAGATGAACATGATCTTCAAGCTAGATTTACCTCTTTGGCAAGAAAAGTTGAGGCACTTGAATTGAAAAAGAATAGTCAATTAAAATCTGTTCAAGAAATTGTGTGTCACATCTGTGATACAAGTGATCATTTTACAAAAGATTGTCCTACTTTGCCCTCTTTTAAAGAATGTCTCCATGAACAAGCCAATGTTTTGAACAATTTCAAAAGGCCAAATTTTGAACCATTTTCTCAAAATTACAATCCAGGTTGGCGAAATCATCCAAATTTTAGTTGGAGGAATGATAATGCTGCACAATTTTCACAACCACTTTTCCAAAATCAACAAAAATTTCAAAATTATGCACCTTATGTTCCTCCACCTAAAAGAAATTTGGAAGATACATTGAATTCTTTCATTGCAAAACAAGAGTCTATCAATACTCAAACTCCTCAAACCATGATAGATTTGAAAGATACTCTTGCTAAATTTGCATCTGCACTTAATGTTCATGAAAAAGGTAAATTTCCTTCACAACCTCTGCCTAATCCCAAGGATCATCATTCACAAACTGGAACTTCTGGAACTCAATCGATGGATCAGGTAAAATCTGTTATTACCCTTCGAAGTGGTAAGGTTGTGGAAAAATCCATTCTTGAACCTTGTGAAGATGATGATAAATCAACTTCAAAGGGTGAGGAAGTGGAACCCATAACTTGCGAAGAGGAGGTTCAACAGACAATGTCACCACCATTCCCTTATGCATAGAAAAATACAAAAAAATCAAATTTGAATTCTGATATATATGATATTTTTAAACAAGTAAAAGTTAATATTCCTTTATTAGATGCAATAAAATAGGTACCATCATATGCCAAATTTTTGAAAGACTTGTGCATTGTGAAAAGAAAATTGAATGTGAAAAAGAAAGCATTTTTAGCCGAACAAGTAAGTGTGATCATTCAAAATAATAATACTTTGAAATACAAAGACCCTGGTTGTCCTACTATTTCATGTATTATTGGAGAACGAAAGATTAAAAAAGCCTTGCTTGATCTTGGAGCTAGTGTGAATTTACTTCCATATTCAGTTTATCAAGAACTCAATCTAGGCGAGTTAAAATCTACTTCGGTAACACTTTTACTTGCCGATAGATCTGTTAAAATGCCAAGAGGTATGGTAGAAGACGTATTGGTCCAAGTTGATAACTTTGTATATCCTGTCGATTTCATAGTTTTAGATACACAACCTATCGAAGCTTGTAATGCAATTCCTGTAATTCTGGGTCGTCAATTTTTAGCAACTTCTAATGCTCTTATAAATTGCAGGAATGGAATAATGAAGTTGTCATTTGGTAACATGACCTTGGAGCTTAATGTTTTTAATCTTTGTAAGCAACCACATGACAAAGAAGATGAAAGTGAAGATGAAAATCTTATTGAAACTCTTGTGGAAGAAAACATTCAAGAAGGGAGTACTCGTGATCAATTAGATATTTGTTCAATTGAAAGTGTTAAAGAAAATATTGAAATTGATCTTGATGATTTTATCAGGTATCACTCGTTACCAGGATCAGAGAAAGAATTTGATGCAAAATATGAGAACAAAGACGAACCACCCATATTGGAGTTAAAACCCTTGCTAGAAGAATTGAAGTATGCATTTCTTGGGGAAGATGAAACATATCCGGTGGTAATTTCTTCCAAACTAGAAAGTGATCAAGAAGGTAAATTAGTTGATATGCTTAAAAGACATAAAAATGCAATTGGTTGGACACTAAAAGATCTCAAGGGCATTAATCCACTAATTTGCACACACAAAATTCATTTAGAAGAAAATGCTAAAACATCTCAACAACCACAAAGGAGATTAAATCCACACATGAAAGATGTTGTGAAAACTGAAGTTCTCAAACTACTTGATGTTGGGATTATCTACCCTATTTCTGATAGTAAGTGGGTAAACCCAACACAAGTAGTTCCAAAAAAATCTGGCATCACAGTGATAGAAAATGAAAAAGATGAATTGTTAACTAGTCGAGTCCCATCTAGTTGGCGGATGTGTATTGATTATAGAAAATTAAATGACGCCACTAGAAAAGATCATTTTCCATTACCATTTTTGGATCAAATTTTAGAAAGAGTAGCAGGTCATCCATACTACTGTTTTCTTGATGGATATTCAGGTTATTATCAAATTCTCATTGCACTCGAAGATCAAGAAAAAACTACATTCACATGTCCTTTTGGAACATTTGCATTCAGAAGGATGCCATTTGGTTTATGCAATGCCCCAGCAACATTTCAAAGATGTATGCTAAGTATTTTTTGCGACATGGTTGAAAATTATTTAGAAATTTTCATGGATGATTTAATTGTCTTTGGGAATACATTTGATAATTGTCTTGAAAATTTGGAAAAAGTTTTAAACAGATGCGAGGAAAAAGGTCTTATTTTAAATTGGGAAAAATGTCATTACATGATTACTTCTGGAATTGTTTTGGGACATGTCGTGTCATCTCATGGAATTGAAGTTGATAAAGCAAAAGTTGATGTCATTGCCAATTTACCCCCTCCAAAAACTATTAAAGAAATTCGCTCATTTTTGGGACATGCTGGATTTTATAGGAGGTTTATAAAGGACTTTAGTTTAATCTCTAAACTCATTTGTAACCTTTTAACAAAAGACACTGCATTTGAGTGGACTCAAGAATGTCAAAATGCTTTTGATAAAATCATTCGACATTTAACATCAGCTCCTATCATGCAACCTCCTGATTGGTCTTAACCATTTGAAATCATGTGCGATGCGAGTGATTATGCAGTCGGTGCAGTACTGGGTCAAAGATGAAACGGTAAGCCTTATGTGATATATTATGCAAATAGAACTTTAAACAATGCTCAAATGAATTACTCCACAACTGAAAAATAACTACTTGCTGTAATATTTGCATTAGATAAATTTCGTTCTTATTTGATTGGACCAACGACTATTGTGTTTACTGATCATTCTGCTATTAGATATTTTTTGACCAAACAGGATGCAAAGCCACGACTGATACGATGGATTTTGTTACTCCAAGAATTTGACATTGTGATCAAAGATAAAAAAAGGAACCGAGAATGTCGTAGCCGATCATTTATCGAGACTAGTAACAGGATCATCTTGTGAAATGACACCAATTAACGATAATTTTCCTGATGAACATCTATTTTCAGTTACTACTACACCTTGGTTTGCTAACATAATAAATTTTCTTGTGACAGGAAAAATGCCACCGCAATGGAGTTCCCAAGATAAAAGAAAATTTTTGAATGAGGTAAAAAACTTTTATTGAGATGATCCGTATCTGTTCAAGTATTGTCCAGATCAAATTTTTCGACGTTGCATACCCGACAATGAGGTAAGTAATGTCATTAAATTTTGTCATTCAAAAGCATGCGGAGGACATTTTTCTTCAAAGAAAACGGCTGCAAAAATCTTGCAGTGTGGATTTTATTGGCCCACTTTGTTTAAAGACACCCACGAAATCTGCAAGATCTGTGAAAATTGTCAAAAATTGGGTGCGATTTCAAAAAGAAACATGATGCCTTTGAATCCTATCATTGAAATTGAAATCTTTGACTGTTGGGGAATTGATTTTATGGGACCTTTTCCATCGTCGTTTGGATACTTGTATATTTTAGTTGCAGTTGATTATGTTTCCAAATGGATAGAGGCAATTCCATGTCGAAAAAATGATCATAAAATCGTCATCAAATTTTTAAAAGAAAATATTTTTAGTAGATTTGAAATTCTTCGTGCCATGATAAGTGATGGGGGAACTCACTTTGTTAATAAACCATTTGCTTCATTAATGAAAAATATGGTATTACTCATAAAATAACTACTCCTTATCATCCTCAAACAAATGGACAAGTTGAATTAGCTAATAGGGAGATAAAGCAAATTTTGGAAAAAACTGTTAACTCAAATAGAAAAGATTGGTCTCTGCGACTTAATGATGCACTTTGGGCATATCGAACAGCTTTTAAAACATCATTGAATATGTCTCCCTATAGGTTGGTTTATGGAAAACATTGTCATTTGCCTGTGGAATTGGAACATAAAGCTTATTGGGCGATCAAAACTTTAAATTCAAGCATGGATGATGCCAAAAAATTGCGTAAATTGCAACTTAATGAACTTAATGAACTCAGAAATGACGCGTATGAGAATTCAAGGATTTATAAAGCAAAAATCAAATCATTTCATGATAAAACAATTCTTTGAAAATTTTTTGAGATTGGTAAAAATGTTTTGCTTTATAATTCTCAACTTCACATATTCCCAGGAAAATTACGATCAAGATGGACATGCCCATATGTTGTAAAGCATGTGTATACTTATGGAGCTGTGAATATTGAAAATCCTAAAAATTGTGATATTTTTAAAGTAAATGGACAAAGGCTTAAACCATTTTTAGAAAATGAAATCTTTCAAGAAGAGTTTATTTCCCTTTCTGATCCTTGATTTTTATTTTATTTTTTTGGTGTTGCATTTAAGTTTGTTTGTTTTTATTTCAGGTTTTCTTAATCTTTTTATTTTCCCGGTTAAATGGAGGATAACGGTACTCCGTGACTCTCATAGTCGGTTAAATCAGTTTCCCACAATTGCTGATACAAAAATAAAAAAAAAATCATTTCATTTCTTTTCAAAATGGATGAAATTCTCTCAAAAATTTGTAAATATTTTCCCTCTGTTTCTGAAAATGTTCTAAGAAAAATTTATGCAGAAAGGTGTGAAAGATTGAGATTGCTAATGCAAAAAGGAATTCCAGAAGATATTCGTCTTGTAATAGAAGCTAAGGTCCGATTTGGAGGAGAAGTTCCACAATCATTGCTCATTCGGTATTTGCCTGGATTAGGAAAAAGCACTTATGCGAAAAAACGAAGGGCCAAAAGTTTAGGGGTTTGTCATAAGTGTGCAAGATGGACTTGTGACAAACGATACAGATCTTTGGGATGTGTTTCCAATAACAGAGAAGATAAAATTGGTTTCATTAAGAATGGGCTGAGTAAGGAGTCTTTAGATAACATCTTATTGACTCTTGAGACGCATTCTAGTGGACATGTGCATATTGAACTTCTCCGTTTATGGAAACAATTCCAAGATGAGCGTCATAGTCTTGGGAATCCGACTAAAAAAGACCCTGTTTACCAATTTATAAGAAAATTGGATGGGAAGCGTATCCTCGACTCATAGAAGGCGTTGAAGCCGTTTCTGGACGTAAAACCAGAGGAAAATTGTGAGCCACAATCACACTACTGTTTATATGCATGTGTGTCATTATTGTTTTTACTATTTATTCTGTTTACAGCTGTGACCCATAGTTTTGTCATGATAACATATTACCCCTATAAAATCTCTCATCTTTTTCTCTATTTTCGCAGAAAAAAAAAAAGAAAGTAAAAACATGGCTGGATCCTCTGCACAAACATTGAAAAATATTTGTGTATTTTGTGGGTCGAGTCCTGGAAAAAATGAAGTGTTTGTAGAAGCAGCGAATAATCTTGGAAAGATATTGGCTGAGAGAAAAATTCACTTGGTATATGGGGGAGGTAATATTGGGTTAATGGGATCTGTTTCAACATCTGCTCATCTTGGATGTAGTCAGGTTTTGGGTATTATTCCTACAGCTTTAGCTGAAGGAAATATTACAGGTGTTACAATTGGGGAGGAATTAAAAGTTTCTTCGATGTATGAAAGAATCACTCAAATGATTGAAAATTCTGATGTTTTTATCGCACTACCAGGTGGTTTTGGTACATTAGAAGAAATTTTTCACACTGTTTCTTGGGCACAACTTAATATCCATAATAAACCTGTGGGCTTGTTGAATATCAATAATTATTTTGACAGTTTGTTGACATTTTTTGATAAAGCTGTGGAACAGAATTTCATTTCAGAAAATTCACGACGGTTGCTCATCTGTGCTTCGACTGCCGACCAATTAATTGATGATTTGGAAGCTTTTGTTCATAAGCCTGATCCGATGATAACAAAGATCAATTGGTCGCAATCAAGCAGTAAGAAAAGGAAGTTGGATCATTGATTCAAAAGTCGTGGATTGGTTTGCGTTTGTTTCAGTTTGTTATCTTCAATAAAATTTCAGGTGATATCTCTTTCATTATGTACTCTTTATTAATAGTTATTTGACATTAGGGACAATGTCATATTCTGAATGGGGGGAGAACAAACTTATAAAAAAAAATAAAAAAAATAATATATATTATTTTAAAATAAAATCATGTTTATTGTTTGTATCTTAGTAATTTTTGCAAAAATGTCATACATTACATGTTTGAAAGATTTAAATTAGAACATGCATTAATCTATTTAAGAATGTTTAAATTTTTATTTGAAAAAAAAGTCAATTTTAATATTCTGATCAATATAAAAATATGATTTATGAAATCTTTTTGAGTGATTAACCATTGTGATAAAATCAGGTATTAAAGTATATGGCCCAAGATATACCTTATAAGAGTGCCTATAATTTTAAACTCACACATATTTTGTGAGTGAGTGGAGAGGACTGAGAAAACAGCTTTCGAGCCTTTATTGATCATGAGAGAGACTATCTATTGTTTAGATCTTGAGTTCTTATTTTGAAGAAAAAAAAAGATATTTCCTGAAAAAAAAAGGAGAAAAATACAAAAAGAAAGATATTGAAGATCTATGTAATTTTTAAGTTATATGCTACGACCCATATATCTCTCATAAAAAAAAACAAAAAACAAAAAAGAGAGAGAAATTTATTGTACAAATTAAATAAATATGTGGTCAAGAAGCATAAACTTAGTCTGATTCCATGATGTTATGCAAAAAAAAAATATCAGGAAAAAATATATAATAAGAACAACTAGATTTTGAATCAATGGATTTTCTATCTTTTGATTAGTTTGGCTCGTTTGTCTGTCTGCATTCTGTAAACCATTTTTCTGAGCATTTATCTGTATTCCAACTCCATGAGAGAAATCGTTGCCATAAATTGAAACATTTATTAACCTGTGAGGATATGAAGCTGAGACTCTTACTAGGAATTTCTGAAGGCCGTGTACATTTAACTACCTGAAATAAGCTTTGAATTGATCATCTCAAAATATTTCATAAATTATAATTATGATGATTTTGATATAACTTTGACAGTTTTCAAATTTAAATTAAACACTTAGATAGTTTTGATTACATTTTTATTAAAATTAATCAATATATTTTGTATTGCTATTAACGCTTAAATTGCTAGGGACTAGCAATAAGCTGGTTGGGAGCTGCGATAAACATAAAAATTGTACATTAATTAAATGTTTTATAATATAAATATATAGTTTTTGTTTTATTAAATGTTTAAATATTATATGTTTTATAATAAATTGTATAAAATATAAGTTGTTGTGTAATTATAAGTTTTTACTATTTTTTACAGGTTCGATAAAACAAGAATAAACTTGGCGTTGCAAATGGGATTAAGATGATTCTTGGACCTGTAGAAAGTTGATGTTAATATCTACAATATTGGTGGCAAGCATGAGATAAAAATCCTCACAATTGGGATCAAATTAAGCAACAAATAAAGTTACCAAAGGAGTGTCAGTTTTACCATGCTCTAGTATTTTGACCATATCTCTCAAATTACTTGGTCAAATGGTTTGAAAAAATACCACAACTAGACAACTCAATTATCCACATGTTTCTTTTTATGTGAAGAAGAAAATTCGTAGAAGAAGATTTTTAAAAGTGATGTGTAATATAATATAATATCTTGGAACACCAATGAAGACTTATGTGTAAAAAAATGATATTTTATTTGTGGTTGTCTCCCCAAATTTGGCTATAAATAGAGGTGCATTGTAATGTATTGAGATATCCCTCATTCTATGAACAAACCTTTGAGTTCATAATATTTCTCTCTATATTTTTCCTTTATTTCTTCATTTAAATATAATTAGCATGTTAATTTCATATTCAAAGTTTTACACTTTGAATAATGAATAGCTAACTTCGTAAAGTTGAGATGAAAAGGTGAAACTCTTGGCATGATAATAAGGTTACTAAAAGGTAAGAATCTATGTTTTATATTATTTAATCATTATTTATTGTTTATGTTATATTTATTTCTTTAAGCATTTTTATACCCTACTTATTAGTAGGAGTTTTGATTTATTGTTGCTATATGTTACACTAAATTCTTGGAACCATTTAAATGTTAGTTTGATATTACCAACCATTTAAAGTGGATGCCTTGATTTATTATATATAAATATATTATAATATTAAATTCTTGGAACCATTTAAATGTTAGTTTGGTTTTACCAACCATTTAAATTGGATTCCTTGATTTATTATATATGAATATATCATAGTATTAATTTATTGGTACCATTTAAATGTTTGTTTTGTTTTACCAACCATTTAAAGTGGGAACCTTGATTTAGTGTTTACAAATATATATAGCACAATAAATACTTGACCACATTTATAAGTTTTGGTATATATTATATACTTATAAGATAATAATATATAACATAATATAAATATGATTATTTAATATATTGGAACCATTTTATTAAGTGGATTTCAATATTGTTTGTTAATGTTAACTTTATTAAAATACCAAGAGTGGATCCTTTAATCTCAACTACTAAAATTAAAATTTGAACAATTAAAAATTACCAATTAAATATTCAAACAACTAAAAGAAAAAATAAATAAAAAGACATTGTAGTGGACTTGTAATTACCTTAGCTTCCTCGTGGATACGATATTCGAACTCATCGAATTATACTACCTGTGGACAACCTGCTCTTGGGAGTGCAACAATCAAAGTCGCAACATCTTCTGATATAAGTTAACTAATTAATCGCATTTTATTCCAAATCAAGTGACATGACTGTCAGTTTTCGCATTAAATGATGAACATTGTTTTAAAACGTGGACCCACTTGAACCATTTAAAATTGTACACAAGTTTGTGGCACACGTACACACTATTTTTTCAAATTTTCATTGACTGACACGTGTCCAGAATTTGTACAGTCACTTACATATGTACCTTTCCCCGCTCTAATTCAGTTCTTCCTTACGCGAACATTACTCTTCAGAGCAAATTCATATTCAGAGCTTTTACCTTGCAAAATTTCAGTTTTTCCAACTCTCAGAAATGGCAAACCAAATTCCTGCACATATTCTGAATGCTATGGCTATAAACTTTGAATCTATTCTATCAGTCTATGACGCCGATGTCAAGAAAGTTTTTCAGAAATTTGAAGCAGCCGGCTTAAAGATATTTCTGGGAAAATATTCTCAGGAACTTTATCCGCAAGAGCTTCATGACTTCTACTCAACTGGTTACGTTACTGTTGATGGAAACGTCGCTGCTACTATCAATGGTCAGTTGCTGATCATTTCTGAAGAATATTTCGGCGAACTATTTCAATTTCCTGTTGATGGGCTTAACAATTTCTCTGAGGTAAAAACCTCTGATATTGAGGAAATGCAGTCTCTACTGTCAGCTAATGGTCGGAAAGTCAAAGTTTCCGATCCCAAGAAAGAGCTCAAGCCAGAAGTTCAACTACTGGCGAATATTTCAGCCAAGGGGATACTAGCTAAGGCTGGTTCATTTGCTGCCCTTACTCTTTAAAAATTTCAAGTCATGACGATGATCATGGCTGAGAAAAAGGTGAACTGGAGGAATATTATTTTCACAATTCTGAGAAATATGCTTCAGTCAACGAAGCAGTCACGGGGATATGCCGTGCAAATCAATTTTCTAATGAAGTTGAAGGGGCTAGTGGGTGATACTGCTGAGAAATCATCCAAGTTCAAAGTTTTCAATGTTAAGAATGTACAGCCACCAAAACCAAATTGGACTTGTCACCTGAGCAGTTCGTTCAGTTGAAGAAGGAAATTGGGATGGAAGGAGCTCCCAAATCAGTCAAGAAAGCAAGGAAAGAGGCTCAAAAGAAGACAATCAAGCGCAAGCTGATTGTCAGCAAAACTGATTCTGAGAGGACTCCTTCTCCCAAAGTTGTGAAGAAGCCTCGGACTTTGAAGACCAAGTCTCCTGCTGCAGTTGGAACCATCCCAACTGATCGACTGATGCAGTCAGGAGCTGAACAGCCAATTAAGGCTGTCCCACTGAAGGCCATTCCAACTGAACCCTCAACTGAGGATCAATTGCCACTTTCTGCCATCTTGCCAAAGAAGAAAGTCACTGAATCTGGTGACAAGAAGAAGTTTGCTGGAGTTAAGGCTCCACTAATCACTATCACTGGTTACACTTCCTTACCTCCTCCCAGACCTAAGAGAATAGTAATCAGAGAGCAAATTGATGCAACAACAACATGGTTGAGCATTCCCCATATTCTAACTGATCCCAAGGGTAAAGGAAAGATGCAAGAACAACCCAGACCAACCAATGCGATTCAAACGCACATTGATCTCATCTGGCAAGAGATCAATGAATTTGCAGCAGAGAAACTCAAGACCTACAATGAGTGGGTAAAATTCAGAACTCAAGTTTTTGCTAAACAGCTTCAGTCGAAGACTAAACTAAAGAAGTTTATTGAACTAGAGGCTGCTGCTCTGAGAGTAGTCAAAGCTTCAACAGTTGTTCAAGGTCTAGAACGTAAAACTTATTTGTTTGATCAGCTAAGAGCCAAGAAGCTTCAAAATATTGTTGCTGAGTTGCGTCAAAATTTTGATCCTTCAAGTCCAACTGCTGTCAATGACACAGCAGTACACAATCAACTAGACTCGGATCTTATCTGCTTACAGATGCAAATCAAGAATTGGGAAATGGATCAAGAACTGATCATTCCAGCGACTGCACGAGACTTATCATCTGATGAAGAGCCAGCTGTAGAGTCAGTTCAAAAACCAACCAAAGACTCAGATGTTGAAGTCTCTCAAAAGGCAACTGAACTGATACGAATCCTCGTACGAATGAAAAGCAAACACGATTATTGAAATCGAGCCCTCAATTCAATAACGAACAAGAATCGATTATGTTGTCCCGATCTTTTGAAACAAGTAAAGATTTGTGATATTCACCTCTAAGCGATTATAACTTAGCAATAAATATCAACGATAATAACAATCGAATTTCAAACGAACCTTCAAAGAACTTGTTTTGACAATCCGTGCGAAAAACAATCGACAAATGTCACAAAGATACAATCTCTGATAAGTTTGATTTGTGTTGAAGATCAAAGCAAAATGCCTTGAATATTGAGAGAAATCTCTAATAATATGTTTATAGTCTGAATGATCACGTTTTTGGTTGATACAATGCATATAAATACAATAAAATAATAAAAAAGTAGTGCAAAAAGTCATCAAAAGAGTTGGCAACAAAATTATACAAGGAACTGCGCGCGGTAGCGCGTGATCTCGCGCCATAGCGCGCACCATACTGCCTTAGTCCCGCCCGGAGCGCGCGGTAGCACCAAATCATGCGCACCGCGCACAAACACGCGCGATGGCGTGCTAACTACTGTCTTGATCCAGCTCTGGGGCGCGCGGTTGCTTGCGCCACTTCAGGCGCGGCTGTGCGCGCGATTCTTGCCAATGCGCGCGCGGCTGCGCATCTTCTTGCGCGGGTGCGCGCATGCTGCTGCCCTCATGGCCATTTTGCACTTGAATTGCATTCCAAACACTTCCATCATTGTGTCCATGTTTACCAAGCTCCTCTAATTTAGACACCCAATTTGTAATCCCTCCTTGGTAACTTAACATGAATCCTTGAAGTGCTTCTTTAAACTTCTTGCTACGTCCCCTAGTTATAGGTCCTTTGGGCAACTGCAACGACTCACGTGCTTTCTTTGGTGCTTGATCAACCACGTTTGCATCATCCTCCCCGTCTTGAAAAGGATTTGTCCTGAAATCTTGATCATGTCCTACATCAAACAACGAAAGATCAGTAACATTAAAAGTAGAACTAACATTGTACTCACCTGGTAGGTGTAGTTTGTAGGCATTGTCGTTGATCCTTTCAAGCACTTGAAATGGTCCATCACCCCTAGGTAAGAGCTTCGAACTTCGTTTTTCTGGAAATCTTTCATTCCTTAAGTGCAACCACACCCAATCTCCTTTTTCAAAAACCATCTTTTTCCTTCCCTTGTTGGCTTGATTCGTGTATTGTAAATTCTTCTTCTCGATATTAGCCTTAACCTTCTCATGCAAACTCCTAACAAATTCAGTCTTCTTCTTTCCATCCATGTTTAACCTTTCACTCACGGGCAAAGACATCAAATCTAAAGAAGTTAAAGGGTTAAAACCATAAACAATCTCAAATGGCGAATAATTTGTAGTAGAATGCACGCTACGATTATATGCAAACTCAACAAATGACAAACATTCTTCCCAATTTTTTTCAAGTTCTTTTTAAGTATAGCACACAAAAGTGTTCCAAGAGTCCTATTAACAACTTCAGTTTGTCCATCCGTTTGAGGATGACATGTAGTAGAAAACAACAGTTTTGTGCCAAGTTTAGCCCACAAAGTTTTCCAAAAGTAACTCAAAAATTTAACATCACGATCAGATACAATAGTCCTAGGCATACCATGCAACCTAACGACTTCCTTGAAGAACAAATCCGCAATGTTTGATGCATCATCGGTTTTATGACAAGCAATAAAATGTGTCATCTTAGAGAATCTATCAACAACAACAAATATTGAATCCCTCCCCTTCTTAGTCCTCGGAAAATCTAAAACAAAATCCATAGAAATATCAATCCAAGGTTCACTAGGAACAGGAAGTGGTGTATACAATCCATGTGGTTGTGTTCTAGATTTAGCTTGTCTACAAGTAATGCACTTTTCACAAACACGCTCAACATCACGTTTCATATGTGGCCAATAAAAATGCTCATGCAAACAACTCAAAGTTTTAGCCACACCAAAGTGCCCCATCAAACCACCACCATGTGCCTCCCTCACAAGTAACTCACGAATTGATGACTTAGGAATTCACAATCTATCTTTTCTAAATAAAAACCCATTATGCAAATAAAATTTGTCATGTGGACCATGCATACATGTTTCAAATATCTCCTTAAAATCCTCATCCAACAAATACAACTCTTTCACATGCTCAAATCCCAAGATTTTTGACTCCAAGGTAGAGATTAGTACGTACCTCCGTGATAGTGCGTCGGCCACTATATTATCCTTACCTTGTTTGTATTTGATTATGTAGGGAAATGTCTCTATGAATGCCACCCACTTAGCATGCCGTGTTGTCCCCTAAGGTACTTTAGAGACTCATGATCCGTATGAATCACAAACTCCTTAGGCCTCAAGTAGTGTTGCCACATCTCCAAAGTCCTCACAAGCGCATACAACTCTTTGTCATATGTTGGATAGTTCAGCGCTGCTCCATTGAGTTTCTCACTAAAGTACGCCACTGGTCGTCCTCCTTGCATCAAAACACCACCAATACCTACACCAGAAGCATCACATTCAATTTCAAAAGTATTAGAAAAATCAAGCAAAACAAGTAAAGGCGCATTAATTAATTTTTGATATTAAAAGACTTCTCTTGCTCCTCGCCCCAATGGAATGGAACGTTCTTCTTAATTACTGCCATCATCGGTGCCACCAGTGTGCTAAAATCTTTTACAAACCTCCTATAGAAGCTTGCAAGACCATGAAAACTTCGGACTTGACCAACAGTAGCAGGCGTTGGCCAATCTCGAATAGCACTTACCTTGTCCTCATCCACTTGTATCCCGTGTGAGCTTACCACAAAACCAAGAAAGACAAGTTTGCTTGTACAAAAATCACATTTCTTAAGATTAGCATATAAATGTTCAGCTCTAAGTGTTATCAGTACAAATCTCAAATGCTCAACATGCCCTTCTAAATCTTTGCTATACACAAGGATATCATCAAAATAAACCACAACAAATTTCCCTATGTAAGCACGCCAGACATGATTCATCAACCTCATAAAGGTACTAGGAGCGTTTGTTAAACCAAAAGGCATCACCATCCACTCATATAACCCATATTTGGTTTTAAATGCTGTTTTCCACTCATCACCTTCCTTCATCCTAATCTGGTGATCACCACTCTTCAAGTCAATCTTACTAAAAATACATGCACCATGCAATAATCTAACATGTCATCTAATCTAGGTATAGGATGTCTATACTTGATGGTTATATTATTAATTGCTCTACAATCCACACACATACGCCATGAGCCATCTTTCTTAGGAACTAGTAAAACAGGTACAGCACAAGGAGACATGGACTCACGCACAAAACCTCTATCTAACAACTCACTTACCTGTAGTTGTAGTTCCTTAGTCTCCTCCGGATTGCTTCTGTAAGCTGGACGATTTGGCAATGCACTCCCGGGCACCAAATCAATTTGGTGCTCAATCCCCCTCAATGGTGGTAGTCCTTGAGATAGCTCCTCCGGAAATATATCATCAAATTCCTGCAAAAGTGAAACAACAATGCTCGGAAGGAACCCGACTATGTCACTTGTGTTAAGGAGAATCTCCTTGTAAAGAATCAACACAAGTGGTTCATGTGTGTGCATTAAATGTTTCAACTCACCTTTTTGGGCCATATATGTTTTCTTTTTGGCCTCTTTCCTCTCAATTTCTTTTCTCTCTTTTTTGTTGTGTATGGCTATCTCACCTTTTTTATCTCTCTTTCTTTCAGCCATCTCATCTTTTCTTTCAAGGGCCGTCTCACTTTTGTTCTCACTCTTTTTTTCGGCCTCTTCTCTCTTCATTTTTTTCAATTGGTCCTCCAATACTTGCTTTGGGGACAAAGGAAGTAAAAAAATGGGTTCTTTCTTGAGTACAAAAGAATATTTATTTCTAAACCCATCATGTGTCACTTGCCTATCATATTGACATGGTCTCCCTAACAAAATATGACAAGCATGCATTGGCACCACATCACACAACACCTCATCAATATACTTCCCAATCGAAAACGCAACCAAAACTTGTTTGTTCACTTTCACTTCAGAACAGTCATTCAACCACTGTAGCCTATATGGTTGAGGATGTTTCAAAGTAGGCAAGCTCAATTTTTCCACCATGTCAAGACTAGCAACATTGGTACAACTCCCTCCATCTATAATACTGTTGCAAACTTTGCCACTGGCAAAACATCTAGTATGGAACAAGTTTTCCCGCTGGTTAGTCTCCTCTTCGTTGACTTGGGCATTCATGATACGCCTAGTCACTAACGCCTCACCCACAACTGCCTCATATCCCTCATCAGGATCTTCTAATGCAGGCATCTCATCTTCATCCTCTCTATCATCTCCCTTACTATGAGATTCATACTCCCCATAAGTATTCAACACCATCACTCTTTTATTGGGACATTGGCTAGCAATATGGCCAACTCCTTGACACCTAAAACATTTAATATCTCTAGAACGATTAATAGTAGTTTCAGGTTTACCTTGCACTCCTTGCTTAGGCGCCTCCAGTTTAATGTCAACTTTGGGTTTGACCATTACCTTGCCTTCTTCACGTTTAACAACATTGGAACGCCAAGGTGTTGATGTATTCCCAGCTTGGGTGGTACGGCCAACTCCTCTCCTCTTGAGTTGTTGCTATACTTTTATCGCCATCTGCACCATTTCATCTAGATCCAAGTAGTGTCTAAGCTCCACTTGGTCTTGAATTTCCCTGTTCAAACCACACAGAAAATGAGCCATAGTAGCCTCACTATCCTCCTCTATGTTTGCTCTAATCATGACTACTTCCAACTCTTTATAGTAGTCCTCAACACTTTTCACACCCTGTCGCAAAGTTTGTAACTTTTTAAACATTTCTCTATAGTAGTGATTTGGTACAAACCTATTCCTCATTACGCTTTTCATCTCAGCCCAAGTTTCTATAGGCCTCTCATTGCATCTTCTCTTAGTGGTCACTAATTGATCCCACCAAATAAGTGCATAATCAACAAATTCAACCACGGCCAACCTGACCTTTTTGAGTTCAGAATACTGGTGACAATCAAAAACAAATTCAACTCGCTTTTCCCATTCTAAATAAGCCTCTGGGTCTGACTTACCATGGAATGACGGAATTTTCATCTTAATACTACCTATGTTACTATCTTCCTTATTCCCATCATCGTACCTACCCCGTACGGCTTCTCTTCTTCCCCTACCAAATCCTCTACCTCTTCCGCTCCTACCCCAGTTCTCGTTTTGACTCTCCTCTTCTCCTCCCAAATCAAAATCATCCTCTTCTTCTTCTCCTCTACCCAAACCTTTAGGCTTAGATTTATTTTCGCTAATACTAACCTCAAGCCTATCCAACCTCTCATATAAAGGATCCAACTCGGCCCTCATCATTCTACTAAAATGCCCAAATAACGCCTCCATTTGAACCTTAGACAACCCCTGATTCGAACTCTCTCCTACCTCCCTCTCCATTTTACTTTCAGATTTTGTACCTGCAAGAAAATGTTAGTAGAAATAAAAGATGTTCCTCACCCAAATGCTCACAATCACTCCAAAGAAATAACACTCGCACTCAAATATTTTCACTCGAATGTGATAGTTCTCTCAAAGATGTGATCAATCTTTATATATATTTTTTTTTATCAAACTAACAAGATTCAACTTGTGAACACTTACAACTGTCTCACTTGGATTGCACAAAGCCAAGAACACTAGAATAACACAGATTTGAAAACATAACAAAGGATAACACAAATCTGAAAACAGAAACGAAGGAATAACACAGATCTGATAACAGAACGAAATTTATGTTTTTCTTTTCTTATATTTTTTTTATATATAGAAAGATTTGACAATAGAAACGAAAGGATACCACAGATCTGAGATCGGAACGAAATTTTAGACAGATCTGAAAATAACAACAACAACGATAACTTACTTGAATCAAACAGAACAAGAAGCTCTGATACCAAATGATACGAATCCTCGTACGAATGAAAAGCAAACACGATTATTGAAATCGAGCCCTCAATTCAATTACGAACAAGAATCGATTATGTTGTCCCGATCTTTTGAAACAAGTAACGATTTGTGATATTCACCTCTAAGCGATTATAACTTAGCAACAAATATCAACGAAAATAACAATCGAATTTCAAACGAACCTTCAAAGAACTTGTTTTGACAATCCGTGCGAAAAATAATCGACAACACCACAAAGATACAATCTTTGATAAGTTTGATTTGTGTTGAAGATCAAAGCAAAATTCCTTGAATATTGAGAGAAATCTCCAATAATATGTTTAAAGTCTGAATGATCACGTTTTTGGTTGAAACAATGCATATAAATACAATAAAATAATAAAGTAGCGCAAAAAGTCATCAAAAGAGTTGGCAACAAAATTATACACGGAACTGCGCGCGGTAGCGCGTGATCTCGCGCCATAGCGTGCACCATACTGCCTTAGTCCCACCCGGAGCGCGCGGTAGCACCAAATCATGCGCGGCGGCGTGCGCGAGGCCCGTGGTAGCGCGCAAACACGCGCGATGGGCGCTAACTACTGTCTTGATCCAGCTCCGGGGCGCGCGGTTGCGCCAATTCATGCGCTGGGGCGTGAGCCAGGCGCGCGGTTGCGCCACTTCAGGCGCGGCTGCACGAGCGGTTCTTGCCAATGCGTGCGCGGCTGCGCGTCTTCTTGCGCAGGTGCGCGCATGCTGTTGTCCTCATGGCCATTTTTCACTTGAATTACATTCCAAACACTTCCATCATTGTGTCCATGCTTACCAAGCTCCTCTAATTTAGACACCCAATTTGTAATCCCTCCTTGGTAACTTAACATGAATCCTTGAAGTACTTCTTTAAACTTCTTGCTACGTCCTCTAGTTATAGGTCCTTTGGGCAACTGCAACGACTCCCATGCTTTCTTTGGTGCTTGATCAACCACGTTTGCATCATGAACCTTCCCCATCAGTCGCTCCACCATCTACATCTTTAGTTCATCAATCTTCAACTGCTGATCCACCGCCATATACTGAAGCTGAATTGTCTTTGGTAAATCTAGATGAGGTCATCGAATCAGTCACCTCATATATTCAGCTGGACAATTCTAGATCAGTTGAAGATGTGCTTAGAACTGAAGAACCATCTGAGGAGCCCAATTTTGATCAACCTGAACAGCCAGTTCCGTCAGAAGTTGTGACTGAACAGGCAGTTTTGGACCAAATTGTATAGACAGTCTCTCAACCAGCTGAAGAACCACTTGTTGAACCAGCTGAAGAATCAGTTGTTGCTTCAACTTGAGAAGCAGTTGTCGAACAAACTGAAGAACCTTCTCTAACTTCTGCTCTTCCATCTGTTTCGTCTCCTCCTCGGGACCATTTAACTAAAGGTATTTCAGAGATAGATGTGCTTATAACAGAACCAACTGATGGTATGATAGTTGTATTTAATCAAGAACAAAGGGAACAGATTCCAGAAACTTCTGGAGCCATGTCTCCTAGAATTTCAGACACCGATGCCCTGTTTGAAGAACTTCAAACCGTTCAGTCGAACCTACTCAGTATGATGAATGCTATCTCTGCAATACAATCTACTCAGCTTGCACATACCTTGAAGATCAATTCAAATTATGAATTTACAACAGACTGACTGAATCATCTTAAGAAGAGTGTATATGCTCTTTATATCCAAACTGAAGAAATCAAGAAAGATAGATTGTCAACTGAATCGCACTTCCAGACTCAAGCACTAGTCGGCAGGCGATTTGACTTTCTTGAAGAAAAGGTCACTAAAAGAATCGACCTGCTTACGATGAATGTAGTATCAGATATTGCAGCAGACGTCCGCATACTAACAAGAAAAGTGGATGTGCTTGGCAAAAAGGGGGAAATTATTAAAGAGACAGAAGAAGACAAAGGAAAGAAAAAGAATGTATGAAGATCAACCGACTTAAGTTGAATGGTTGAAGACTTGAAGATTCTGTATTCTTTATTCTTTGTACGAATCTGTACATAAGATTAGATATTTATTTCATTCTTTGTACGAATCTGTACATTGGAAAAGTTATTTTATCTACAATAAAATTGAAGATTATTTCAAGTTCAGATGATCAGTTCATACTATACAAGTTTTGTCAAACACCAAAAAGGAGGAAATTGTTGGAAACTTAATTTCGGTGGTTTGACAAAATTAGAGATTAAATCTGTTGAACTAACTGATCACGAACACACGAACTAACAGTTGTCTAACTGAAGTTTAATACTGTAGACCATCCAAACTGAATCTACTTTGTCAACTGACTGATCAGTTGGAAACTGATCAGTTGAGATACTCAGTTGTGAGGTTACCCATCTAATTATCAGCTGATCATTCAGCTGAACACGTCATCAGTTGAAAAGGATATTCAACCGACAACAGTACAAAGCAGACTGCACCTAGTAGTAGAACGCCGCATTTCAGAATTTGTAGTGTACGATTGTCAGAAGTATATTGACGTGGCAATCAACGGATAAAAAGATTCAAATTATATTTATTGTTACCGTTGGAAGGAAGCCTATAAATAGGCAAGAAGAGCAGATGAGATATAGCGCTGAAAAATACGATTCATTCATTCTCTCAAGCTTGCTGTTATTCTGCTAGATTTATTACTCTCATTTGAGATTCAAAATGCTCACACTTATTAGAAATATTCGTAGCATTTGAGGCTACTTTTCGAGCTAACTAGCACAAACTTCTGTATTACTTATATCAGTTGTGCTAAATCCAGTCGAAGAACTGTGAAAATTGTTGTTAACTAAGAGTTTCAGTCTTGACAGTGTTAAGTCCAAACTGAAGTGGGTCTGTACAAGTTTTGTATTGATCAAAGTTTTTTAGTGCATATCCTATCCTTGTGATAGAAGGGGTGACGTAGGAGTTATTCAATCTCCGAACATCCATAAATCCTTGCATTATTATTTCAGTCATTTATTCTATCTTTCAATCAGTTTATTTCCGCAACTATATTTAGTTAAACTGATTGTCATCGACTGAAAAAAATCCTAAGTTTCAGTTTATCACAAATCTGATACTTCATTCGAAGAAGGTTATAAAAAATCATGAGTGTTTATTCAACCCCCCCTTCTAAACACTTTTCTACCTATTAACCGATCCTATTAGTATGTTATTACCGGGTAACATACAACAGGTATTTGTAAAGTTTGATATTTTTTGAACGGGAATTACATGACATTAAATTGTTTACGTGGATTATTTGTGACATTACATAACATCGATGCACTAAAACAAAAATATTTTACACACATGTATTTTTTATATATGTAGCATCGATGCATGACATGACATTGCATTGCATATAGTGCCTCGATTCCAGTGTTTACTTCTTTCGATATGGTGTTTGGGTTCAAGGAGATTGTCGGGATGGTACGGAGCTGCGACTAGCCCGAGTGATGTTGTAGGCCGATAAGGCGCAGTACGTCTGTAGTCCTTGGCGAGCTGACCGGAACACTGTAGTAGAGTGGGGGAGGAGTGGTTGCTACGGCAGTGTAGCCGAGCCTTTCCTGTTTCTTGAGCTGTTATGCGCTGCATTTACTGATTTTACAGCTTCCGCTATACTGATTTACCGTGCATGTGCATATACCCTTATCATGCATTGCATCCATGTATCACTCGTTACAATTTATGTTGTTTTATTTCGGTATTTTCATACTGGGCTATTGCTTACCCCTCGGGGGCGATTGTCTTCTGTGTGTGGTTGATAATCAGGGCAACATGGCATCCATCGTACTTCTGAGTGAGGAGCCGTATGAGGAAAACACTTATACTATCATGTACATAGATGGAGCATTAGCACTAGTAGAGGAAATCTTTTACGATTGCCCTGGGTTGATGTTTGTGATGGGGACAGACCCCAGTTTATCATACTTCTCAGTAAGGGTGACTTGGTCTGTATACGTGCCGATTCAGACGCTGTGAGGGAGGAGCTGAAATAAAGAAGCATAACTAAATATATATAATTATGCTCGGTATATTTTGTTACGTAATATTTATTCGAGCAATAATTTGTAAAATGGTATGATGTTGAACTGATCCGGGATGATATGCGTTTTGGTTTAAGACAAATATTAAAAATATAAATATTTATATGAATTTAGTAAACATGTTAATTGTGGTGTCTCAACAATAATTATATGTATTATACTTTTACATTATATAATACTGAATATCTTTTGAAACGAATTTTTTGGGCCCGCGTCGACATTAAATTTTAAAATCCCATTATCCGCTGTAGAGTTAAAATGGTAATTAAATAAAATAATTCATGATAATTACTGTTGAGAGTCGAGAGACCCACATAAACTTACAAACTTGATGCTTGACAACTGAGCATTCCAGAGCTGCCAGTGGCACAACCCTTTGCAGGAACATTGCTCTGATGCCAACTGAAATGTCCACTACTCGTTTTTCTTTAAAATATACAAGATATTTTTTTCCTAACTTATTCCATTCGGCCGAAATACACCTATACATATATATTTGTATTTTGACACCATTTAATAATAAATCAACCAACTATTATTTAAAAATCCAAAAGAAAGAAATTCAAACATAGAGTCGTAAAACGTCAACCACCCTAACTTTAACATTTTCAAAAATAACTTAACCCTAACATCCTCTAAAAAACTTAAATCTTAAAAATAACTTGAATCATTAGCCTAAGTCATAAACATAAATCATAATCGTAAGTTAATTGCGAAAAACTAGCGCTGGTCCTCGGGTAGTGCGCACCTTCAATCCAGCAAGATCAACAATCAAGTCCCTCGTTAACATCAACATCATGTTCACCTGCATCGATCACACCTAGTGAGTCTATTGACTCAGCAAACCTTAACCATGATAAAAAAAAAAAAACAATACATATACATCCACATGCAACAGTAAAAATACTTTTACTTAAAATAGCGTTTCATGAACATGTATAAACATAAACATTTTTTCTTTTCATCATATACTTTTTCCTTTTCATCATATTCATATAAATTTTCCTTTTATTGAAATTGGATCGTTAATTGTGACTTTCGCAATCCGTTATCTACAATACTCGACAAACACATTTTAACCGGACCTAATTATCTCATTTGGCTAAGAAACCTAAAATTGTTTTGAATTTGGAAATGATAGCATATACACTCACTGAGTCGCCCCCTGTTGAGGCTCTGACTAGTTGCACTCCTGAGAAATTGCAGACTTACAAGGATTGGTGTGACCATGACTTGAAAGCCACGTGTTATATGCAGGCTTCTATGAATGATGAGCTGCAGAGGAGTTTTGAGGATTCTAAGAGTGCTGCTGACATTCATCTGCATCTCAAAGAGCTCTTTCGTGAGCAAACACTACCTCTTAAGCATGCTACCGTCAAGAAGCTAATCACTTTACGTATGCGAGATGGGGCTTCGGTCCATGAGCATGGTCTAAAGATGATTGGGCTTGTGGACAAGCTCGTTGGCATGGATCTTACGTTGCCATCGAATTTGACCACTGACGTGTTGCTCTTGTCGCTGCCTAGCTCATTTGATCCTTTTGTGGTGAATTTCAACATGAACAAGCTAGATTCTACCCTTGAGGAGTTGGTGAACATTCTTGTTACGTTTGAGTCTACCATCAAGAAAGAGAAGTCGGTTCTTTATGTGGGTTCTTCATCTTGTATGAAGACCGGTCCACATGGGAAGGGAAAAAAGCTTTCTTTCCAATGTCCCAAGAAGAATGTGCCCTTGAAGAGGCAAGCTCCGAGTTCTGCTGTGGCAGCCATACCAGTTAAGGCTGAAAAGACTGTTGATATATGTCATCATTGCAAGAAGACTGGACATTTGAGGTGTAACTGCAGAGAATATCTTGCCCAGAAAGGTTCTGGAAATGGTATGTTCTACATTAAAGTAAACATTTCAATTAACTCTACTTCTTGGGTATTAGATACCGGCTGTGGCTCACATCTCTGTAATGATTTGCAGGTGATGGGAAGAAGCAGAAGACTTAGGGAATGTGAGACCTTCTTGAGGATGGGCAATGGAGCAAGAGTTGCTGCCTAGATTGTAGGAGTTGTTTACTTATTGTTGAACAATGATTTTAAGTTAATTTTAATAGATGTTTTGTTTGTACCTGATTTGGTGAAAAACATTGCTTCCATTTCTATGCTTGATCAAGATGGATATTCTTGTTTATTTAGCAAAGGTGTTTGCAACATTTACAAGAATGAATATTTGATTGGTACGGGAGAACTTTAAAATGATCTCTATAACTTAAAATTGAAAGATATCCCACTAAAAAATGTCAAGCAATAACAACAACAAACAAGCAAAAACAAGATACCTTAAATTCAGCACAATTATGGTATGCTCGATTAGACATATTTCCCTAAGAAGAATGAACAAGCTAGTGGTAGTAGGCATGTTTGATATGTCTGATATTAATTCTCTCACGACTTGTGAATCCTGTCTAAAAGGAAATATGACAAAAATTCCCTTTAAGGGGCACGTGGAGAGAGCCAAATGATTATTGGATTTGATCTATACCGATGTGTGCGGTCCACTTTGCATCAACACTAATCATGGACATGCCTACTTCATCACTTTTACCGATGATTTTTCAAGGTATGGGTATGTTTATTTGATGAAATACAAATATGAAGCCTTTGAAACGTTTAAAGAATTCAAAAATGAAGTAGAGAAACAGTTGGGACGAAACATCAAGTCACTTTGATCGGATCGAGGTGGTGAGTACTTGAGTGCTGAGTTCCATGAGTATCTTAGGGATAATGGGATTCTCTCGCAGTGGACTCCGCCTGCTACACCGCGGTTGAATGGTGTTTCAAAGCGTTGTAACCGGACTTTGATGGACATGGTTCGGTCTATGATGACATTCACGGAGTTGACGCCATCCTTTTGGGGATATGCGCTTGAGATAGCGGCACTGTTGTTGAACAGTGTTCTTTCAAAAGCAGTTGATAAGACACTATATGAGATATGGATGGGTAAGCCTCCCAAATATTCTTATCTTAGAATATGGGGATGCCCTACTTATGTGAAGCAGGTAGTGGGAGATAAATTGGAGAGTCGATCTATTTTTTGTTACTTTGTGGAATATCCAAGGAATTCAGTTGGATATTATTTCTATCATCCCCAAGAAACAAAGGTATTTGTTTATTAGAATGCAACCTTTTTGGAAAAGAAATTTCTATTGGATAGAAAAGGGAAAATGATAGAACTCGAAGAGGCTCGAGAGACACCCACGATTGTAGAACCCACACCCGAAGAGCCAATAAAAAAGATACAAGCTCCTAGAAGATCCGAGAGAGTCTCAAGACCACCTGTGAGGTATGGTCTGCTTCTTGAAGAGGGCCATGATGAGCCTAACCATTGATGTGATCCAATGACCTTCAAGGAAGCGTTATCTGATGTTGACTCATCCAAGTGGCTTGAAGCAATGGAATGTGAGATGAATTCCATGCATTCGAACCAAGTGTGAAATCTTGTGGATCCACCTGATGGAAATGTTCCCATAGGGTGTAAATGGATTTATAAGAGGAAACTTGGGGCGGATGGGAAGGTATTGAATTTAAGGCGCGATTTGTAGCAAAAGGCTATACTCAAAGACAAGAAGTTGACATTGAGGAAACATTTTCACCAGTTGCATTGTTCAAGTCTATAAGGGTATTGCTAACCATAGCTGCATGGTATGACTATGAGATATGACAGATTGATGTAAAGACAACCTTTCTTAATGGGGATATTAAGGAAGAGTTTACATGTCTCAACCTGAAGGGTTTACATCTATCGGAAGTGAGCATATGATATACAAATTTCAGAGATCTATTTATGGTCTAAAGCAGGCATCTAGGAATTGGAACCTCAAATTCGATGGTACAATCAAAGAGTTTGGTTTTAATAAGAATCCTGAGGAACCCTATGTGTATAAGAAGGTTAGTGGGAGTGTTGTGACATTTCTGGTACTTTATGTTGATGACATTCTACTCATTTGGAATGATGTAGGGATATTGCAATCAACTAAAATATGGTTAGAGAGTAAGTTTTCGATGCATGACTTGGGTGAAGCATCTTATGTATTGGGGATACAGATCTATAGAGATAAATCCAGAAGATTGCTTGGTCTCACCCAGTCCACATACATTGATACCATCGTTAAGCGGTTCTCGATGGATGAGTCCAAGAGAGGACGTCTACCAATGTGTCATGGAGTGTCCCTATCCAAGTCTATGTCTCCCAAGACTGATGCAGAGATAGCGGCGATAACAAGCATTCCTTATGCATCTGCAATTGGTAGTAACTTGTATGAGATGATATCTACACGTCCTGACGTGGCTTTTGCACTAAGTGTAGTGAGTATATTTCAATCGGACCCTGGTCTTCCACACTGGAAAGCTGTGAAAGACATCTTCGAGTATTTGAGAATGACCAATAAGTTTTTCTTGGTCTATGTGGGTGGAGAACTGAAATTGGAAGGCTATACCGACTCTAGCTTCCAAAGCGATATCGATGACTCAAAGTCAACCTCTGGGTTCGTATTCATACTCAATGGTGCTACTGTCTCTTGGAAGAGTTCCAAGCAAGATAGTATTGCGGATTCCACCACTGAGACCGAATGCATTACTGCATCAGCTGCAACAAAGGAGGCTGTTTGGTTAAGGAATTTCGCCCAAGAGTTGGGCGTCATTCCTAATGGATCTGCTCCAGTCCCAGTGTTCAGTGAAAACATAAGAGCCATTGCTCAGGCGAAAGAGCCAAGCTCTCATCAGAAATCCAAACATGTATTGAGAAAGTACCACATCCTCCGGGAGATTGTGGAAAGAAGAGAATTGTCAATTGACAAAGTCGGCTCCGCGGATAATGTTGCTGATACACTAACTAAGCCTTTACCTGGACCATTATTCGAGAAGCATCGGGAATCGATGGGTTTGAAGCATATGGGTAGTTGGCTCTAGTGCAAGTTGGATATTATTAGAGTAGGTGCCCGTCGAGCCAAGTGTTGGCTGAGGGTTCACATTGAAACTCTACGTATAAACAATCTTTATTTTAATAATATTTGAAATTATTGTTTTGGCACATCTTTATCTGTATACTCATGCTAGTTGCATATATAAAGTCCTTGAATATACAAATAGTAGAAAGAATATGAGATGCTCATATGATGAGTATCATGAAACTCATATTTGGAATACTGTATATTCTAAACAGTCGATTTAGCCGTCGTTAAGAAGGATAAATGCCGCTCGAATTTGAGACTATGATCTACGATGTGATTACCATGTTTCATTGGTAGGGGACATTGTGATGTCCGAGCATGCAGATAGGTGCTCCTTCTAGAGTGCACTGAACAACCCTCCATAAAGGACTTTCCAAGTGGTTCTTACTTATCGAGTGGGAACGTCCTAGTTTATGGTTGTACACCATTAGTCTTTATGATGCGGGACAACATTGTGACTTTATATGCTAGCATTGCACTTTGACTTGTTTACCGACTCATATGGGATCATCAGGTGTCAAGGTTGGGTGTTTTGTCGAAACATATATGAGTTGATGCATTGTAGTCGGGGATTCACCGCTTACCTTCGGGTTTGGATATCCTATGTGATCTCATGTGTATGTAGTTTTAAATCTCTAATCAGAATGTTGGTGGTAATTAAGAAATGGGCTTCTTAGATTACACCATCGATGCAACTACGACATGACACATAGTATCGATTCTTTGACAAATCTCGATATACCAATAGTTGTCAAATCGATCGGGATATATGAGATGAAGGGACCGTACTGTACACTAACCATAATGGAATGGTTCTTGCAGGCACTATCATTTGATACCTACGGAATCATGTAATCGATGCTACTAGGCGTTTAACATGATTGGTTGGGTACTATCAGACTTGAGTTCTGACGTTCTTATTATCAAAGAGTTGATAATTAAGAATTGAGCAACTGGGGTGAATCCACTGCTAGTTGTATCATTGAACCATTGAGGGTCACACAAGTGCTAACTTTCTAGATCCCGTTGAGAAGAAAAATAGTTCGATGTGTTGAACAGCTTATAAAGGAGTTTTAAGCGCAAAGAAAAATAAAAGTATGACTTCTATAAGAGGAGTATGGGGAACGTAACTTTTAATTTGTGGAAGTGTTCCTAAATTAAAATTTGGCTCAAATAAATAATATATTTGGAAATTGTGATTTTCATAAACATTTTTATGGACTAAATTAAAATAATTCAAGTGTTGAATTAATTAAATACTAGTGGATCTAGTAGAGTCCAAATAATTAAATTAATTCAAGTGATTAAATAACATTGGATCTTGTAGAGCCCAATTGAAAATAATTATTCAACTAGTGGGCTTGAGTAAATTCAAGTAAAGATTTAATTGATCTCAAATATGTTTGAGATATTTAAATAATAGTCCATAGGCTTTGTACATCTTACAAGCCCAAATTGCATGCAAGGGAAGTGAAGAGTTGGCAAACAACTTTTTTCAATAAACAAGACATGTCATGCACATGCGCTTTTAACATTTTCAAGCACCAAGAAAATTTTTCCCTTCTCTCCTCCCACCTTTGGCCAAATTTAGCTCTCAATTTCTTAAAAAAATTTGTTTCTTCATTTGATGAATTGAAAGCAAAATTCTCAATAAAAAAAAATGCCTTGCATTTCCCAGTGCAAGTGTAATGTGGTTCTAGCTTGTTGGTGGTGAGCTTGATTTTGAGCAAGGAGTGCTCAAGGCAAGATTGTAGATTGTCTACCCATTGAAGAGCTAAGTTGTTTAACAACTTAGTTGGAGCCATCATCAATCTTTGTGATTGATAGGTAAAACTCTAAAACACACTATGTATGATTTTGTGTTTTTCGTATTTTCTACATACTAGTGAGGGTTGCTTGGTTTTGCTATTGTAAATTTTTTAAAACTTCCGTTGCGCATTCTGGGAACCCGTAACAGATCCCCTTTCACAAGGAACATTTGTATTTTCGTTTTCTCATCATTCACTCCCATATTATGCTGAAAATTATGTATGTGCTCGAAAATGTAGTGATCTTCAAGTTATACATGAAATCTTGAACCTTTTTGCATCTTACTCACATTTTTCATGTGGCTGTGCAAGGGACTGTCAGTTGCTGTTTCTGGGGCGCTGAAACATGTCAAGGTGTAAGGGAAAATAGTGCTGGAGTCGGTGAGGGTGCAGGTGGTTGAAGGGTCGGGCGCTTTCCTTGAAGGTGTGGCTCGGTTGTGGGGTGATTGGCGGTTGGGTTTGAGATGGCAGTGCAAGGGTCAATCCAAGGCCTAGATCAGACCCTTGTGGGTCTGAGACATGGCTGAGGACGGCTCAAATGCTGCTGGACCTTCCCACAAAGCCGATCGATTAGGGTTGTGCTTCTTTGGTGACTTGCGGCTGTTGGATTGGTGCAACGTGCATGGGGCCGAGGGGTTGGTTTGATCAGGTCTAGGAAGGTCCTAAGGAGGGCTATGATGGGTCGGTCCAAGGCTGGTCCAAGCTGGTAGAGCCTAGGGTCGATAGTTTTCGAGTTTGGGGTATTAGGGTTTTCGGAGGTGGGTGCGCGATAAATTCCAGCAGCTATTTGGGCAATTTCAGGAGCCTTAGTGGGTCCGGTATGTGAAGTTTAGGGGCTGTTAGAATGTGTTTTAGGGTGGTAAAGTTTGGGAAAATTTTGATTGAGTGTCGGGTCGATTCGGGTTAAAACCGTGACCCCGGTCCAAGTTTTAAAACGATTCGATTAAGTTTTGAAACAGACTCGAGTTCACGTCTAAGAAATACTTTTAAATATGTTTTGAGGTGTTTTAAGGAGTTTGGTAAACTTCGGGTCGAAATTTAGAGGTCCAGGGGTAAAACGGTCATTTTGGGTTTCCAGGGGGCAAAATGGTCATTTTGCACCTAAGGTGAGTTTTTAGTCCTGACAACGCCCCGAGCATAAATTTATCATGTTTTTACATGTTTATGCATCATTTATATAATTTTATGTAATTATGAAAGATACGGTGCATGCTTGGTTTTAAGGAAAAAATTATGTATGTGTATGCTTTTATTAAGTCATGAATATCATGACACGTTTTTTAAGGATGTGAGTTGGTTGTGACTAATACGATGACACAATGACATGATGACATGTAAGGCTAGGGCTCAATGGACGGGTAATGTTGTCGCTGATGTCCTCGCCACCGGGTACCTCGGTTACACGTAGATGGATCCATCGACTGACATGATAATACGAAAGTCAAAGTTGACGAACGGAATTCAAATTAAGAAAATATACACGTATATGTTGATATGATGATATGTGCTATGGTTATTATTATGTTTTGACGGGTTACGTTTATGCATACGATTTTTCATGATCATGAAATGTATGTTTAATATGGTATTTTTTCACCGCTGCATGATATGTATATGTATTTTTTATAACGTTACAGGTGTGTTGAGTCTTTAGACTCACTAGGCGTGAATGATGCAGGTGAGCATGTCGATGAGAAGGCTGGAGGTGCCGAATTCTTAGTAAGCGGGATTGGGTGTGCGCACATGACTCGAGGACCATACCTTCCGCACATCACATTTTTATGAGTTCTGAGTAGACATGATCAGTTCATATGTTTGTTACGATATGTTGGTGTTTTTCCAGGATTTTTACTTGGTTTTATTCTACGCACATCATTGAGTTGTCAACATTTTGAAACTACAGTAACTTATTTGTCATTGAATTACGATTATTTATAAAAGCGTATTTTCTGGTAGTCTTGCATGCATGCATAAGTAATTTTTGAAAGTTGAGCTTGCAAAAAAAATTTTCTAGTAGTGTTTTTTAAGTAGTAGATGTTTCACAGCCCCTCAAACCCGATCACACACGCATGCAACAAGTTTCCTCCCTCACGCGATCGTCCTTGACTTCGAGCCATCCCTAGTGCAGCCACCTTAGACCCTACTGGACCCCTACGAACCCAACTGGACCGAGCCCAAAGGACCTGGAAGCCCAGCCCCTCTAACCCAACCACACATGCACATGTGCGCCCCCTTGCCCTCGAGAGATCTCCTAGCACTTCGAACTACCCCTTGTGCAGCCACCCTAGGACCGACATATAGCCCTCGTAGGACTCCTAGCCATGCCCTAACAGCAGCTACAGCTGTGGCTCACGAGGAAAGCCCTAGCCGAAGAGTCCCAACCCACTAGGATTCTTATTTTCGTTCCTTCTGATGGCTGATTATGTCCAGCCTTTGATCATGCCCTTAAGGACTCTAAAACCAATGGAAAACGTCCCTCATGCAGCCCCTACCATGGCAGCCCCTTTGTGCAAAGGTATCGTAAGCTTTGGATCACAAAAACATGAGTTATTAACATGCTATGACATCAAAACGAAAATAAATACAAGACTCTAACATATTTCCATGCAAACATACTTCAAACATGTAATATGATGTGATAGATGAGTGAAAAGAAGATTAAGGCCAGTAAATACGCACGAAAACGTTTGGCGATGCAAAGAACGGCGACGTAGAAAAACTTAGGCTGATTCCCCTTCAAAAACTGTGGCTTCCCTTCTTCAAAATCTTGTGTGTGCGTGTGTTTTGGGGAAGAGGAGAGTCCTTGTGTGTTTAAGAGTGAGGGACGTGTGTTTAAAGGGTTTTGTGGTTGGGTTTGGGGCTTTTATTTTTGATATAAAACTCCTAATATGAGCATAGACCCATTAACATGGTATAATAGGCTCATTAAGTAATTTTTAAAATATTTTGTTTAGGAAAGTTCGTGAAAATATCAGTCGAGTTGTCAAAAAGTTCATATTTTCGTCAAAAATCGAATACCATTTAAAAATAATACTCGCGTATAAAAACATCTCAATCAAAACACCCTCATTTTCGAAAATATCATATAGCATATACCATATTTTAAATAATTAAAAATAATTACTTAATAAAAATATTTTCCCTTTTTCAGCCATCGGTTTCCGTTCCTCGATCGCGTCTCGAATAAGTTTTAAAACATAGTTTCATGCATTCGTGTAGAACAGTGCATTTTAAACATATAGGCTTGCACCCTATTTTTAATTCATGCAACTAAAACCCTTTAATTAGTAATTTTTTTATTTTCTCTAGATTCGCATGCAGTTTGGTTACATTATCACATTTTGGATCTTACAAAATATTTTATACTTATGTTCACACGGGAGCCCAGGCTAGCACAAGTCAGTTAAAGGAAATGATCGCTTACACAAATGGATCCAGACTAAATGGGCCAAGGAAACTGACATAACAGAAACCGGACTCATCAACCGAAAGTGAAAGGGACAATTTGCTAAATGTAAAGACAGAGACTGGTCGAAGAAGAAGAGAAAATACAGATGAATATATACTCTCTCAAGCATATCTTGCATACATGTTTTCATAGCTTTTGTGCACTTGTAAGCCTGTGTTCTAAGGGTTTGTGTGTGCGTGAATACATTGAGTTCTTTCTGTTCATGCGTGAAGAGAAGTGGTAGGCTTATGTGTTTGAATCATTGTAAACTCCTTTTCTTCTTGGTTCTAGTGGAAGGATCTCTGATCGTGTGGATGTAGGACTTCGTTCGGTTCGAGCCACTATAAATGAGTGTTGATTCTTTTCTTGCTTGTTTTTCGTATAATTGTTGATTGACCTTGGGCTAAACGCCAAGGTGTAATTCTGGTAAAACACTTAATTTATATAATTCCAATAGCATACTGATTATGAAAAATTGAAATATATATAATATTTGTTTTTGTTGCATAATGTTGGCAACGGTTTTCAGTACTCGATTTCTGAATCACCTGGCAGAAGAGTTTAAAATTTGCTGACATATAGAATCATGAAAATAGGTATAAAAAAAAAACACTTGAAGTCATGTCATGCGCGTATATCTTCAGCAAAATAGGCAAAGAACATAATTTTATCCACACAATTTACAAAACATGCAATCACCATCTCTCCTCTTTTCCCCTCCTTTATGAAGCAACAACAAATAGAACTCTTTAAAAAAACAAATAGAACTCATCAATATCCTACACATCTCTCACGCATCTTTTTCTCACTGCATATTGTATCCTAATCCATAATCTTGATACATTATTTCTCCAGATTGATTAAGCATATTTCCGGAATCCCACGAGTTTGAAGAAGCTGAATTTGCCTCAAATTCATTGCCCCACCATGCGAAATTCTCCTTCGATATATCCATTTGTTTGAAACAATCAAATTCAGGAACCTGAGCACTCTGATCTGTTGCAAGAAAGTTGGAAACTTTGATACTCAGTAATTCATCCATTTCTCCTTGAGTGAAACCTGAACCACCCGACTGATCAATTCCTGTGCTGTCCATTTGCCCCATTATCGGATTTGAGTCTTGAAAATTGCTTTCTGGACTTTTGAAAGTAGTATTCTTAACAAGTCCTTCGTTTGTAGTCTTTAAATTGCTCATTAAACAGTGATAGTCGTGATCAAGACTAGTGATAGCAGAAGCTTGAGGGCCGATAATGTTTTGATTTTCATCCAAAGAATGAAGGGTTTGGATCATTTTTTGCTGCAGATGATTCATTTTAGGCCAAAGTGATGGGTTATTGTAAAACGAGAATGGATTTTGAAGGCTTTGAAGCTGGATATGAAGCTGAAGCCTTTCCAAGGCTGAATTGCTTAGGTTTTCTAAACTGTAGGTGCTCTCTTCTCCACTATTCGTGTGATCTTTTGAAGGATCTTGATCGGAGATCGATAAACTTTGATTCGCAGCCGAATTTTTACTCCTTCCCAGCAATTTCTTCTTCAACCTCGTGTTCCAGTAGTTTTTGATGTCATTGTCTGTCCTTCCAGGCAGCTGTGCTGCAATGATTGACCACCTGTTTTGAAAACCCAAAAAAATAGAATTAAAAATCAAGAAACCCTAATATATAATATGGTTTTTAATCTTTTGATAATAAAAAAATGATATGAAAAGGAAATTTCCAAATCCCTTCAGAGAAATTATATGATTTATGATCATGAACATGTGATTTTCCAAATTTTTAGACAAAGAGGATCATAGACAACGGCAAAAAGACAAGTAGTTTCGGCTGAAGCCGTTGCATGTGTTTTTTCGAGGATTTCTATATTTTCTGTTGGTGTTTTTTGAGGTAAATAGTCAAGGAGAAGAAATTAACCTGCTGCCTATACTTATATATAGGCTACAAATGATATTATCTTCTTCTTCAGTAAATCCACCATGCTTAATATTCGGCCTCAAATAATTCAGCCATCTTAATCTGCAGCTCTTCCCACATCTCTTAATCCCTATATCAGTACAAAATTAACACCAAATCATTTATGAACATGGAAAATAGATATCAAATCATATATGATGATCCAGATACCTATGTACTTAAATTTAAGTTACAACTTTTTTCACGAGCATCTACTTTCACAGTTTCATCTCAAAAATCGAATTTAAATGCCACATAAAAAACTATGAACTTCAAAAAGAAAGCCCTCTAATCAAAATCCGAAGACGATACGAATTCATTCATACAAGTTGGTTAATACAACAGTATGTATACCGATTTTCTGAGGAAGAGCAATCCAATTTCCACCAGTCCCATGCTTGTCAATATAAGCTTTGAGTGTCGCATCTTCTTCAGGAGACCATGGTCCTTTCTTCACATTAGCTTTGTCACAACAAGGTGCTCTCCCCATCTTCTAGATTATATTAATATTTGATTTCTTCTTTCTTCCCTTGTAAATTGTAAAAAAATTCTGCAGACAAATCTGAAAACAGATGAAAAATGTTTTTTGTTGTTGTGTCAAAATGTCAGAAGGGAAGACCTGAATTTATAGGTGGGAGAATGATGATGTGATACTTGGAAAGTCTTGCAGCTTCCTTAATCTCTAGGGTTTCTGCAATTATCATTTTGGTTTTGGATTAGGTCAGTCATGATATATTATTATTATTATTATTATTATTATTATTATTATTATTATTATTATTATTATAACATGACTAAAAAAATTTAAATTTATTTCAAAAAATATATATTTATATTATAATCATTTGCTTTTTGGGGTTGCAATTACTTTTTGTGTCTTGGAAATTCTAAGTAATTAGATAGATCAAACAGGTGTAATGGAAGCAGCATTAATTAGGTCAATATTAAAAAAAAATTTTAAAATTTTAATAATTTGAATTTGTGTGTGTGTGTGTGTGTATAAAATCATAGCAGGAGCGGATACTAATTAATATAATAAATTTTAAATGTTATTTTTAAAAATATATAAATCTTATAATTAAATTTGTCAATTGAATTTCCTTAATTCACTCTAATCATCTGTCGTGAATTTGAGTACATTTCAAGAAAGAAGAAATTATACATCCTCTCTTTTTGTCGCCAACTAATTGTATAAAATGTTCGATTATTGGGGGTATTTTTGTCCTCGTAATTAGCAGTTGATTGAAATACTTCACATTTATCTAATCTAATCAGTCGCAAAGTCAAGTCTCAGTAAAATAACTAATCTAATCCTAATCACCATTATTAATTCAACTTTATCCGATTAAATTTATGAGTCGGGTTAATCTAATATATATCCATTGGAAGACCTTTTCAATACTGACATAGAGTAGGTCTCTTGTGAGACGGTCTCACGCATCTTTATCTGTGAGACCATACCGATATTCACAATAAAAATTAATACTCTTAGCATAAAAAATTTAGGAACATTGTGTTATGTAACTAACAGTCGACACGTGAAACTTGGATTGTTCGTTGTATTTTGCACAACTCAAAACCGGAAATAAACCTAAATTTTTTATGCAATCTTTTAGGAATAAAACGATCTCCAAATAGTATTTTTGAATCAAATCTGCCGACAAATTTCAATATATGCAACTTTTAAATTATATATGCCGTTGACGTGCATGGTGTCGATTGAAATTTGATGTATATTCGTGGATCCTCATAATTCTGACAGGATATACTCAAAATCTTCAAGAATTTTTTTCGAAAAATGGAGTTCCATTACTTTTTAAGTTAATGTTTTAACAAGGTAAGAAAACGATTAGAAGAAGCCAAAACAGATAAAAACAGGATTAAATATCAAATTTCTTGTCAATCCTATCATGTTTTTCAGTTGGAACATTATTTCTGCATCGATCACAACTTGCTAAAAATTTCTGATGAGCATAATAATTTATTTTTCAAAAAATGTCACTAATAATTTTTTTTTTAGTGGTGAGATATAATTAATTAGGTCTATAAATAGTGATGGATCTTGGTGGCATGGTTTTGTATTGTTTCTTGAAAACATCCTAAAAGTAAAATTAAACGAGTTGGCGTGGGGATTTAATCTCGATTAAATTACTAAAAAGGTGAGGGAAATATAAAAAAAATTAATTTCACAAACTTTTAGAAACTGGGAGAACCCAATTGATTGACCTTGGTTCCCTACTTAATGTTTAATTAATCAGAAACAAAGGGTCCGGAAACGCACTTCCATAGATATTACAAGGAGAAAACAATCAAAATTTAAAAAGATGTGACAAATTTAAAATAAATACTCAAATTGAGTCAGATCTTTAGGAAAGAAGAAAGCATGCTTCTGTTTGTCTTTCTCTCAAGGCTAGAATCTCTCTCTCCATTGACATTGCACTTTCTTGCATCAGCAAAGAAGACCTATCTTGTGATATTTAATTTCTTTTTTTTTTTAAGGAGATTTGGTGGAGAAAGAGAATTAATTTCTTGATTATTATATTTAAGTATATTAAACTAATTGAAGAGATCGATTAATTGGGTTAGCCGTTTTATATATTTTTAGTCAAGCTTCAGGTAATCAAAACTAGATTTGGTGTAAATGGTGTTCTTAAATATGTTTGAATTTTCAGCTTGTTTATGAAGTTCAACTTACTTTTGACGATTTTAAACCAAGAATTTAACTTAAATTTACGTATTTAATTATTGTTTTATTTTTATTATTTTTTTGGATTAATTTATATTGAACTAGCAGGTTGACCTAGAGTACAAGGGTACAAAATTTAATTAGTTCGAATTTGATTTGCTTGCTTCATAAATCCAGAATCAAGTGAATAAGGCGTCTTCGACATGTTAATTTGCAAAATCACCTACCTATATTTTTGGAAACGGAAAACTTGGGCTATTTTCGAAGTGGTTGGTATTATCTATCGAACAATTCACATTTATTATTTTTTATATTTAAAGGTTTATTATTATTTTTTGGATGAGAGTAAATACTTAGGACCATTAGATGTAATATTAGGGTAATGTTCTAAGTCTAGCATCTCATTAATTAGCCATTATAAGGATGCATTTTGAGATAAGGATTTGATGAATTTGGATTTTCGATTTTAGTGAGTGTTTACAATCATTAAAAAGAAAAAGTAATTTTTGGCCTTAGGATTAAAAAAATCAGTTTTGTGTGTTTTTTTAAACTCAGATTCTGCTTAATCTAAAATTTATAAGGTAATGAGATGTTGATTTTGTTTCCACGAGAATGATATGATAACAATTTAATATTGTAATCACTTATCTATCAAACATTATTTACTCACATCTGATTTTCAGATTTACACTTCTGTTTTTCAAATATCAACCACTTGTTATTTTTCTTCACATCTTTGTAATCCGTAGATTTAAACGCTTATTTTAAAGTAGAAATATTTTGCAAACACTCTCTTAATCCAATCATACTGATAAAAAAAGTTGGGCTATTTTTTAAAGTGTATCGTCTAACAATTTCGCATCGCCTCCTAGTAAAAAATATATCTAATACATTTTTATCATACATAAATGAGTAGGTCTCTTGTGAGACGATCTCACAAATTTTTATCTGTGAGACGGGTCAACCATACCGATAGTCACAATAAAAAGTAATATTCTTAGCATAAAAAGTAATATTTTTTCATGGATAACCCAAATAAAATATCCGTCTCACAAAATACGACTCGTGAGACCATCTCACACAAGTTTTTGCCTACATAAATATATAAAGTGTTGACTTATTGGGCGATGGGGCTCAGGCTGCGGTGACCGTACGTCGTTCCAAGGTCGTCCCAAATTTCCCTTGTTTTTGCCTACATAAATATATGAAGTGTTGACTTATTGGGCGATGGGGCTCAGGCCGCGGTGACCGTACGTCGTTCCAAGGTCGTCCCAAATTTCCCTTGATTACACTTAGTGTGTTAGAGCAACAAATCGGACGAGCCTTCGACAAATAAATTAAATTGGAATATTCTTTTAGTCCACTTATTGCTTTGACATAAGTCTCTATAGTAGTTAAATAAGCTGAGAATAAAAAATACAGTGGTTGAAATTAAATTTTGAGCTGTTATTTTCTCTATTTTTTTATTTATTATGCATATATAATATGATCATAAATGAATAAATTACTTAATGCAATGTGTCAACATTCCCAAAAACTATACATTTAAGGCCATACAAATGTTTTCATTCCAATTTAAAAGAGGACATATGATTTAAATATAGAAAACACCTAACACAAAAAAAAAAAAATTATGAGACGGTCTCATGAGTTAGTTTTGTAAGACGGATATCCTATTTATGTCACACATAAAAAATTATTATTTTTTATGCTAAAAGTATTACTTACTATTGTAAAAATGGACAGAATTGATCTGTCTCATGGATAAAGATCCGTAAGACCATCTCTCATATCAACATTTCACAGCATTAAGAATCCAACATAAATATTTCTAAAATTCATAACAATATGTTTTTATATCAATTTATTGAATCCCATACAATATAGATACAATTATTTTGTGAGTAGGTTTCTTGTGAGACGGTCTCATGAATCTTTATTTATGAGACGGGTCAATCCTACTGATATTCAAAATAAAAAGTAATAGTATTGTTTTAGCATAAAAAGTTATATTTTTTCATGGATGACCCAAATAATAGATCTGTCTCACAAAATACCACTCGTGAGACCGTCTCTCACAAGTTTTTGTCTTATTCTGTAGGCCACCTGGCAAACGACGTAAGATTTAACGTTTGTTTAATTACATATACAAGAGTCTTAAAAAGTCTGCCCTCGTAACAGAACGGGTTTGACGAAGTAAGACACGTTAATATAATTATGTATTTGTTTTGACAGAAATATTATTCTAACATTTCATGCAAAGCATTTAGACTATTTGGGATTCATAATTTTATTTTAATAATAAATTTTTATTAAATATCGTTGGAGTAATCATCGTTAATTAAATTAAATTAATAAACACATGACTGGAGGAGAATAATTATATTGCTAGTGATCATTTTATCCCTCCGCTCTCTTAAAACATTAAATTCCAGCAGCATTTCCTAACATTTGAGTAATATTTCATATAAAAACTAAGATTTCACTCATATATAAATTTTAATACTTCACTTTAATAATCTAGATTGTATATAAAATTCACATAATTTGTTCAATAAATAGTAATTTTATACTATAACAATTCATTACGTTTGGCCTCATATAGGGATGTGATCGAGTCGAGCCGAGCCGAACTCTTGAATGTTTGAGCTTGGTTCGTTTATAATCGAGCCGAGCTTGAGCTTTATTTAACGAATATATGCATGGCTCACGAGCTTATTCAAGCCTTTATCGAGTCTAAACAAACTTAATAAATATGAATTATACATTTAAATTTTCATTAAATTAATAAAAAAGTAAATTATATATTTAAAGAAAAATATATTATTCTTGTTAAAATTTGTAAATTTATTATAATAAATAGATTTAATAGATTTTTCTATATATTTCATAAATAATATGCAAAATCAATAAATCAAATATCAAAACTATTATTTTCCATCTAAAAGATTATTCATGAACTTACCAACGAACATGTTCACGAGCTAACGAGACGAATACTGTAAAGCTTGAGTTTGGTTTGTTTATCTTAATGAGCCTCATTAAACGAGCTCAAACGAGCTTTTATCGAATCGAGCTTCGAATAGCTTACGAACTGTTTGGTTCGTTTACATCCCTAGCCTCATATAAAAAGTTTTCCAAAAAAAATTCATATGATACTGTCTCGCGAGTCAATTTTGAGATACAGATTTTTAACTCAATCTGATTCATTAAAAATTATTATATTCTATGCTAATAGAATTAATTTTCATTTTAAATGTTTATCGAGTTGACCAGTCTTACTGAAATAGATCTGTGAGACCGTTCCACAAGAGACATACTCAAATTTTTTAGAGCAATGGTGGCCGATCAACCTTAAGAGTAATATTCTAAAAGTAGATTAAACTGAACTCATTTACACATATTTTGGATGTAATAATTGTCTATGATGAGCAGAACAGTCGAAACGTGGTGCTTGAGTTACTATACGATTTAAAATATTTGAGTTGCACCGTTAACACCATATATAAGTTTTGGTAAAATGGAAGCGATTGGTTCTATAATTGATATCAAAGTCAAAGTTATGAGTTTGATTCTCATTAATCGAAAGGACCGTAATTATTGAGAGAGATTGTTGAATGAAATAATTGTCTATACTTAATAGAGCAATCGAAACGTAGTACTTGATTTGTGGTACTATCTAAAAAATTTGAACTCACTGTTACCATCAACTATAGTTTTTGGTAAAACGACATCGATCGATCCTACAGTATATTCCTGATATGAAAGCCAAGGTTTAAGTAGGTTTAAGAGTCTTTATACTTCCTCTACTTGTTTAAATACTATTAATAAATGCTCGATCCAATTCAATGAAATGGAAAAGGAATTATGCTTCGATCTACCGGTTTTCTGGTAGCATAATAAAAATATGTTTAAATTTACTTTTATTAAATACTAATAATATATTTTGTTATAAAATATTGTTGATTGGGGTTTGAAATCGAGGACAGTTATGTACATGTAACTTTAAAAACATTGTCATATAATTGATCATAGTAACTATAATCCTACAACCTTTTGACATTTGTAAACTTGTTTAATTAATTTAATGAAGCTGTTATGATCTAAAATCACTTTTTATGTACAATAATTAAGAGACTACGCTACAAACAGACGCAGCTGCTGAGCTCAAACTGAATCCCTAACCCTCTGATAAATTAACGACTAGTTTCATTTAACAATTGTCAAACCATTCTTTCCACCTAACCCAACTATTTATTGGCATCCAATAAATTGACTTTTGCCCTTATCTACACATAAATTCTATGGCTTACACTTGTAAATTATTTTGAAATTATGAGAGGAAATTGGTTTGATTATTTATTTTTACTAATTATTTTATCACCACATTGGTAAGCTTGATGTGAAGTATATATTCCCAGAATTAATCTATCAAGTGCATAATTGCATGTCACACAAAAAAAAAAAAAAAAAAAACTCTGGCAAATTGCAAGTGTCATCTCGTGAAATATCGAAAAAATATAAAACGTGTTATCATTTATCTTAAATTAAAACACTTTATAACCTGTTTTTTTTTTAAAAAAAAAAAACGTGTTTTCCACATTTTCTTACGTGGGTTTTAAAAAATCATTAATTTTATTCAAGTGATTATATGTTTTAGTTTTTTAGGTTTTCACATGTATGTTAAATGCTATTTGTCCTACAAAAAAATTCATGTAACTAATTATGTAACAATCTTACATAATCAGGCATGGATATAAAGGCGATAACTGAAAAAAAAAATTTAAATTATATTTGGATTGATAAATTTAAAATGATAGATTTAAAAATTATGACACTTTAAAGTTTCTTGATTTGTTTGGATGCAAATATAATAAATATCAAGCTAATCAGTTTCATAATAGATTTCAAATACAATTACCGTGTCATACTCTATAAATATAAAATATATATTTATAGAATATGTCTCTTACGAGACGGTCTCACAAAAATTTATCTGTGAGACAGGTCAACCCTACCAATATTCACAATAAAGAAATAAATACTCTTGGCATAAAAAGTAATAATTTTTCATGGACACAAAACACGACCCGTGAGACCGTCTCACACAATTTTTTGTCATGTTTATATTCCTTCAAATCAATTCGATCCAGTTTTTATGAATTCCAGGCACGGACACGTGTGAACGAGGCTTAGGAAGCATGTGGCACGTGAGAAGCTGTTGACATTAAAACCGTGAGAATTTGGTACAAAATATTATTGAGCTTCAGAGGAATTGGGAAATGAAATGAAATATTTTTTTATATATATTATATAAATATATATGGTGTCACCGAATTTGACCCGCGAGGATTTGTTAATTCAGTTGTTCATGCCAACCCCTTTTTATAATCATTAAATTTGTACCCAAACAATCATTAAAAAAAAAGACAGAAATCTCACTTAAGATATCGAAAACATGGAAAATAATGTCTATAATTTGTAATTTTCATTAAAATTAATTATCGAAATGCTTGGTTTCTGTAACGGATAATCAAGAAATCAACAAACTTTACTGATATTTTATCGATGGAATATCAACCAATATTTGATATCATCGCCTCGATCAAAACAAACTTGATCTTCCTAAAACTCGTTTTAATTTCTAAACAAGTCGGAATTCAAACTGGCCCTTGGAAATTAAAAATTAAAAATTACAAATTTTGCGTGAATCAAATATAACTAATATTCCACTCAATTCGATTCCTACATTTAAAAAAAAATTAAAAAAAAAAAAATCACACATTACCTCTCTATAAATCAATTAATTATTCAAAGTGTAGGTCCTTTGTTCTACACTAGAGCATGAGATAAAAAAAACAGCTCAAGTGTACAACCAATACTACTACCATAAGAGGCATACATAGCTGCATAAAGCAACATCAATAACCGTATGTCAAATAGTATATAACAAATCACATTTCTATAAATCCTCCAGAGTGATAGCACGTCCGAAGGCACATTATTACACTCAAATGAACAAGATGGAAAACATTACACGATTTCGTGTATGCTTTATTTTAAGGCGGCGGAACGTGCTTGGTTCTGCAGCCATATTATCTTTAAGGCAAGATGCACGTGAAAGCTCATTTCTGGTGAAGGATTATTTCAAATTCATTGCTGCGGCCATGTTTCTTAATTTCTGCGAAATTTCTGAAAACGATGGCCTCTGTGCCGGATCAGATGCCCAACAACTTTCCATCAATGACTTCCATTCGGGGTCGCACCATGTTGGGATTTGTGGCCGCAATGTGTTGTTCACGATCCCTCCTACGTAAAATAGTATGGACATTTTAAATCAAGATGTTTACTTTCTTGAAGAATAATGAGATCGATCATTTTTATCTTTTTATATAAATTGGACTCATCAAGAGATAAAAACAAATGGTGACCATCTTCTAAGCCAAGAATCAAATGCCCAAAAATATTGTGCATACCAATTATAGAAGCACAGTGCATATCTGCATAGGGTTCATCACCAGTCAGCAATTCCCACATGACAATCCCAAATGAGTACACGTCGATCTGAAGAATGAAAATGTAAAACATAAGTAAAATAAAATATGTATGGATGCATGAAAGAGATATCAAAAACAGGTACAGCAGCTCAAATTGAACCACAATTACCTTCTCAGTTACCATGTTGCTCTTCCCACTCAAGAGTTCGGGTGCCATCCATGGTAATGTCCCACGAACACCTCCGGACACTAAAGTGTGTTGTTTCACCTTTGATAAGCCGAGATCCCCAATCTAAAACAAAATTCAGTCAAAAGAAAATGGGTTAACATAAAAACTCATATTCCCAACACACCCGCTCCCGGAGAATATCGAGTTTTAGGTTTGCCCTTCATCCAAAACTAGTCATTTAGCAAACGCAGTAAACGGACTACCACAGAAACTCAAATGTCCTTGTTCAGTCTTTAAAGTTACCTTGCAAACTGGACGATGAGGGTCTCTCATATTTACCAGCAAATTCTCACATTTTAAGTCAAAATGAACGATATTCTTTCCGTGCAAGTACTCCATACCAAATGCAGCATCCATTGCTATTATTAGTCTTTTGCGTCTATCGATTGTTCTGCCCAAAAAATAATCATAAACATGGCATATCAATAATCGGTGTTACAGATATGCTGGCCGATGAGAAAGGAAATAACCTGTCTTTCTTCTGCAAAAATTGTTTAAGAGATCCATTAATCATGAACTCGGTCACTGTTGCTAAAGATCCATCTTCACCATCACGAACTACACCGTAAAAAGAGACAACATTTGGATGGTGCAATGAACTTAATATCAGCGCCTCCTTCCAGAAATCAGCAATCTATGTTTGGGAAAGATCGAGTTAAAACTTAAAAACCAATATGAAAAATCTAAACAAGTTATTAAACCGAGTGTTTTAAAAAGGGAACATGAAAAAAACGAAATAATTCAGTTGATATATTGACAACATTGTTGTAAAAGTTACAAGTCAATCGGAGGGTATAATCACCACTAGCAAGAAAAACAGAACTATTATAAGGTCATGTCTGCGTGTTCGTCAAAGAGACATTGAACTTAACCAAATGTATCATAAGTCATTCCAGGAATTACACAATTTATCATCAGCACTTGCTATCCTGTAACAAACCAGCAGGTACACATGTTCGTTAGAAATTATATTGATCTGAACTAAAATGACAAATTTATCAGCATTTTAACAAGATGCTGAATAAGACAGAAATTATATCATTTTTCAACTAATTCCTCCTATTGGTGGAATCATAGGAAAGAAAATTTAAAATATTAATTCATTTGCAGAAGATAGAAAACACAAAATTTATGCGACAAAAGTCCACAAATAATCAATGTTGTATACCATAAACATGGGATGAAAATTGTTGCAGTTAAAGAAGAAGTTAACATGGAACGAAGATTGTTTAAACAATTACGCATTTAATTGAAAGGAAAAGCTTACTAGTCGTTCCCTTTCAGAAGGCTTTCCAGCAAAGCAGCTGGCTTTTATTCTTTTTATTGCTACATCCGAGCCCTTCCATTTGCCATGATACACTGCACCATATGTCCCAGAACCTAACTCCCGGATCTCCTCCAGATCTTCACTTTTTATTGTCTACAAGGGTAACAAAATGAAGAAATAATAAATGACAGCGGATGAGCAGAAGAAAAATAATTTGTGATTAAAACATTTATGACGGATATAAATTTCTCCAATGGCATAAAGATCACATAAACTAATAAAAAATCAATTATAACCTGTAATCCTTGATCTATCGCTTCCGCCTCAGCTTTTGTCGGCTCTATCTTGGAGTTGTAAACATTTTCATTATCGAATTCTGCCTCCAATTCTGTATTGGTGTCCTATATAAAGAAAGAAAATATTTTTAGTGACAAAAAAAGACACTAAATTTGTCGATTAAAATTTACTCAATACTTACAACTCCATCTGCATCCTTTTGAGTATGTTCATTTGCAACTACTTTATGCTCGACCCCCAAACCCTCATCATCTTGAATTTGAGACTTCATCTCCTTCATACTTTGCAAGGCCGCCTCTTCTACACATGCAGTTAACTCCGGCAAGACTTCCAACTGGACATGTAAAGACTCCTCAGGAAAACTAACTCTGGTTGCATCTACCGTCGCAGCCCCACCATTTTCTACAGTGGGTTCCGGAACATTTGATTTAATGGATGCATAAGATGCTAAACCATTGGAATTCCTGTCCATAATACCACACGTAACAGAAGTTTCTCCTGCTCCTGCATGATTTGATTCTTTGGTAATATCTGTATCGTTTCTACAATCTATACTAGCAGCAGCAACAGGAATTGATTTATCATCTGCTAGAAATGCTGGGTCAGACTTCGGAAAAGGGCCGTTGGAAGTACCAAACTTAGTCAGCTCAGCTGTTGATTGGACGGGTTCCAGACCATATTGATGAGGATTCTCCACAGTGTACATACTAGGTGTCAATTTCACAGATTGGAGATTAAAATATTCTGGCATGTGAGACCCATTGAAGCCCGCGATTTTTTGGGATGAGTCAGCCCAAAGATTCTGATTCTCTAAAAAAGCTTGAACTCTGGGACTACCCTCCACTGTACCTCGGATGAATCCAGTACCAACGGAGCCATTCAAGAGCTGATGTGAGACTGATGCGTCATAGGAGGGAACTCCATTTCTCCATAGAGCTTGTGAAGGAATGTGACATTGCGGTGCCGGGTGGAGATTATCATCCCCATATCTATAGGCAGGCTTTACATAGCGAATTCCGTCAGCACATGGCAGATGAATATGTGATCCACTTGCCACAGCATGGTCCTGAAACAGTTGACAACCATACTCTACCTCGGACCGAGCATATCGTTGATCATCATGATGGATGTAAGATGATTGCACATGGTGTCCATCACATACATTACCATGACCATGGAGGATATTCACACCATTTTCAATAGTGTAGCCATCAGCCAACCTTCCAGCAACAGATATATGCGGTCTCGATTCCTCGGCCCAAGGATTTGACTGATGTGGTGAAACCCATCCTCTTTCATGATTATGGGTCTTAGGATGCACGAATCGAGGATCATTTTGATACACAGGGTGCATATTTGCATCCGACAACATGTACACTTCCCGGTTTGGAGGGCACTCTGAGCAAGAATTAGGGACCTGAATATACCCATTTCCCAGGTTAGGAGTCTCAGATGTGACTGTTCACTGGCCTTCCTAGAAGATTCAGGATAAACTTTACTTTTTGGAAAATTCATCCTGCAATTCTCACAAATACTGTTTCCTTCATAGGTGCTGGACCCTTGGAGTATGTTACCAGGAAATCCATCCTTCTCATTGACAGCAGATCCGGTAGGAATTAACACTACATTGTCTGAATACTGTGGAGGTTGTTCATAAATGAATTGAGTATTGACCGGAGCCCGACTGTAGTCCTCAGAATAAATTCTGTCAGGAAAGTCTCCATATGGCGTTCGACAGCGAGAGGAAGGCGAACTTGGAAACTCTGCAAATTGTCTCTGATCTATGTTTCCAGGATGCCTTGGGGAATAGTAACCAGGACTCCATGGTGCCTCCATCTCGTTATATCTTTGAGCTATCGATTGTTGAGGTTGGCCCGAACCCAAATGAGGTATCGTTAGGCGCCGTAAATTCATCTGAGCGATTGGCAAGTCCATGTTTCTTTGACCAAGGAAGCTACCCTCTAGATTCATCTGATTAAAGAACTGTTCAGCTGTATGGCCATCGTCAAAAGCCCCCACTACCAAAGACTCCTCAGGCTGCTTTCTAAATTCGGGAGATTCGTTAAGGTTGTTCAAAGCATCCACATACCTCCTCTCATTATCCCTTTCATCTCCATCACCAAAATGCAATGAACCATCCTGATCATTATGCAAAAACAAAAATATCCTCAACCTGGTAAACCCGTCCCTGGATCCTAACTTGTCGTACTCCTCCATCATATTTGTGACATCATCATCGTTGACAACAGATACCAAGGCATCAAGATCCTCATCTGGCTGTTGGTATTTCAACAAAGCCGCACCTTCCAAAAGCTCCCTCATTTTCTCCATGAGTTCTTCATAAGTTATATTACGCGGGACGTTCACAATACGTGTCTCACCTCCGACATATCTAAGTTTACCATCTTGGGGTCGTGGCAATATACTACCCGAAAAGCTACACAAGAATTTAACACGTGGAATGTCATCATTAGAGCTCGGGGTGGAGCCAGCAGTCACCATGGTGCAATCCAATAAGGACACAGATTGATTTTGCTGATCAAAATTTTGGCATTCACGTTTGACTTCCACTTTGTTTAGATTGTCAATTTCCTGATAATTGCACATAAGATATTCTCATTGGTTTCATGATTAAAAAAAAGGTATGCTCCCACTCGCTTCCCTCAATTCCTCATACAGAACCCAAAATTCAGCACTTTTCACACTTGGATTAAAAAAAATCCAATAAAATCAATTTTTTTGGGAAAAAAAACCTGATCTTGAAGGATAAAATCAAATAAATACTCCAGCAATTTAAATTTCTTATGAGTGGCCCGAAATCACTGCAACAACATCAGACTCGAGCGCAGATTCGCCTCAAAGAAGGAAACTTTCCATCCAAAGATCACTCTTTATACGTAAATTCGATCAAAGAAAAAAGAGAATACACACACATATTGGAAACGGAAAAAAAAAAAGACTAACGATTCACCTGAGAATGGGGATTCTGAAAACACCAGAGCCCTGAATTTCCTGAAAATTCGAATTCAAGAAAACCCCGGAAAATCCCCCAAATCTAACAGATCCCTAATACCCTTTTGCATCAAACGAAAACAAATAAAAACAAAAACAAAGTGATGTATCCTATTGCCTAGCAAATGCCAGAAAAAGGACAAATATTAATGAATAATTGTATCACAGCCGCATAAATATACGTGTGTATGAACAAATCAGGTGGGGGTGTTTGGGAATATACTTTGTGTTGAAGAAAAGGGGAGGAGATGCCACGGCTGGGGAGGAATTGGGGATGCTGGAGGTGCCCCGGTTACGAGACACGTGGCGGGTTTTGAGTGCTTCGAATACAGGGATCATATGGCACCGCTCAGAGTGAGAGCGAGTTCATTTATTAAGGTTAACACAAAACTACCAATGATCTCCTTTGTTTTGTAAGATTGTGTTGTGAATTTGTACAAAGACCAGCTACTTTCTATATATATATATATATACACATACAAAATCCTGAATGGAACAAACTTAGTCGAATCTTTATTCAAATTTCAAATATGATAGTAATCAACACTTAATCAATTAGAATTCTATATCGATAAATAACAATTAATATTTTTTGAAATGATATACTATTCTAAACAATATGTATATATATATATATATATTATATATACTAGTTACTCTGCACACGCGATGCATATGTGTACAATCTTTTTTATCATTATTGATGGACTAAAGTGAAATTTGACAAATTATGGAGGGACTAAATTGATATTTGAATTGTTGAAATAAAAAAAATAAAAATAAATGTGTGTGTTGAAATTGAAAAAAAAAACAAAAAACAAAAGCGTAATATTAGTATCATATAAGGGTAAAATTGGAATATTATGTGTTGAAATTAAAAAAACAAAAACAAAAAACAAAAGTGTAATATTAGTATCATATAAGGGTAAAATTCGAAGAAAAAGGTTGTGTTCTCTCTAGGTAGTTATTATCATGTCCTCACACTTAATAATATAGTATAGATATGCAGATTTTGATATGTTGTCGATCTATCGTGTTCATTTTCGTATCTACCAATAAGATGACTCATTCATTCGATGTACAATTTGGATATACTTAAACACATCCAATAAATGAATCTTATCATTGACAGACACGAAAATAGATATAATAGATAAACAAGATATTAAAAATATATATACACATATGCTAACATACTTTCTTTCTATTTTGATATATTTTATTTATTTTAATTGATAATATCGTCACTAATTTTACAAAAAACACCAAATTTTGTAGCGTGTAAATGATAATGATATTTAATATTTCTATGTAACTAACACGCATTTCGCACACGCTGTTTTCATATATATATATATGTGATATTTTGTGTTAAATTTTTTCGTTTTTTTTAATTTAATATCTTCTTATGATAACTTTTTATATTAAGAATGACAAAATCATTTAAAAATTCAAATTTAGGATAAATATTAAAGAAAATATTTAATATTTTTTAAAACAGTATAAAGTAGATATGATAATGATAAAAAAATACACAAATTTATTAAAATATATTGTTATAATATTTTTTATTAAATAAAAAAAAATACTTTATAATTTTAGAGTTGTATTGTTGGCGTTTTTTTAAAATTTATCATGACACCAAAATTTGTGACACTTGATCCATCAAACATAAAAAAGTAGGTCTCTTGTGAGACGATGTCACGAATCTTTATCTGTGAGACGGTTAGCTCTACCGATGTTCACAATTAAAATCAATACTATTAGCATAAAAAGTAATATTTTTTCATGGATAAATCAAATAAGAGATCCGTATCATAAAATATGATTTGTGAGATCGTCTCATACAAGTTTTTGCCAATTTTGCCAATTTAATATTATTGCAAGTATAGAAAAGATGGATTTATTGTGATATTGTGTACATGGCATGGTATATTACTAATTTTAAATGTTATGGTCTCATTCGTTGTAGAGATTTTAAAGTAAGAAAAAACTTAGAAAATAAATTGTTTAAATGAATTTAAATTAAAACATATAAATACTTTATATAGTTATTTCAAGAAGATTATTCTAAAACAATTTTTTTAAAAAAACATTTGATAGAGCAAATTTTGTTCCTCTAATTTATAACTATTTCATACTCAATAATCAATATAACTAGCGGTACTGCACATATATTGTATATGATATAATATATAATTTTTATTATTATTATGTACATTTGATAAATTTATATGTTTAAAATTAGAATCCATTTCGCAATTATGATATTTTGACAATTAAATTGTATGATCTAGTGGTGTGATGTGAAAAGATTTTTTTTTTAAAAAAAGAAATATATTTCTATATTGTTTTAATTTCTTTCTAGATAAAATTTTATCGAACAGAATGTAATTTAACTGAAAACAGGGGGTGTACTAATCAAATTGGTGGGATAAAAGTGTGATTGGATTGTTAACTGAAAAAATTTTAGAACATATATGACAGTCTTAAGCTGTTATTTTTTTTCCAATTTCAATTTTTTCCCCGATGTCACGATGTAAATCTGATATGTACAGTGTAACATCAACATTCATGTGGAAAAAAGACTAAAATTGAAAGATAAAACACCAAGAACAAAATTTTATAATACCGATGAATCGCAAAGACATAAACATATAAAATCAAAATAACATTATTTTTTCCATCGCTCATCGCGGCTATTGTTATCATCAAACTCCTAATGCACTTTAATTTATTCATGTCTTGTAAAATGACTAGAATTGGATGGGATTTCTTCATCCTAATTTTTCGAAAATTAGTCGGCGTCAATAATTTATGCATACCTGGAAATTATCCAACTTAATTCAGAATTATCCCGGTTGGACAAGTTGAATTCATTCAAATTCAAAGAGACAACTTGTAACGTACCGTACTTTTACTACTCAAAATTTGCGGAAGTATTAAAATTTTTCTTAAATAAACGTGAACATTCAAAATTAGCTAAAATAAATAAACTGTACGCCTCACAAGTTGTCGCAACAACATATTTGAAAGTTAAGGTTTGACAAAAGTGTTCAATATTTTCATAAAGCTTAAAACATGGCGGTCCTCGGGTTTAGCCTCCCGCTCAGTCCAAGCCTGCTCCTCGGTCCCCACCTTCGGTCTCCTCATAAACATCCTGACCTACATCGATCACGTCTAGTGAGTCTAAAGACTCAACACGTATAAACTGGAAGTAACGAGTAGTACATAATAAAATCACATGCAACTTTAAAATAGGACATACATACTGAAAACTTGAACTTGCATAATAAAATTGAACATACGTACATACATATTTAGACGTGCCATCAACATAAACTTTTCTTAAACGTGCTTGCATACATGAACATACATAACTTAATCATTTTGCGTAGAGGATGTTTCAAAGCAAGTGACCCATAACATAATTCGCCTGATCAGACTAAACCACAGTACTGGGATGACAGGGACGTATCCACTGCCACATACATGAGATCCCCGTTCATAATTTAACAGGCTGATTGGTCCACGTTCATGATTTAACGCTATCCAATCACGATCTAAACCATTTCATAATTTAACGGGGTGCAGAGGTCCTCGGCCACGTTCACCGACTTCCAAACCCATTCATAATTTGGTCACAAGACATTTAGCATACCTAAAAAAGACTTGAAATATTTTCTTTTGCACGTCAACATACTTACTTGGCGTTGAGGGATTCGTTGGACTTCGATTGGGGCCGTTGCTACACTTATTAATCATGAATTTACATGTTTAACTTGCATAACTTAGACGTAGGTAATCATGCTTACTTACGAGCTCATTCAATTCCTTAGGACGTTCTAAAATTGCCATGACCCGACCTTGTAAATCATCGTACTAAACCGTGACATCAAACCCCGAACATGCTATATAAAACTTTTCCCAAAGTATGAAGGACACAGACCCCGTGCCTAGGTCCGGGTAGGGGTCCGTGTTCGTGCGCTAAAATGTGTCGTGCAGAAGGAGGAAGGCACGGACCCCGTGTCTAGGTCCGTGTAAGGGTCCGTGTGTGTGCGCAAATTGACACCGAAAAGAATACAAAGGCACGGACCCCGTGCTATGGTCCGTGTAGAGGTCCGTGTCCGTGCGCAAAAATGACGATCAGGAATAGACAAAGACACGGACCCCGTGCCAGGGTCCGTGTATTCTCGTTGGACGCGAACTCACGAAAATCATGTACGTGTCATGCTTAACATTCTAGACTCGTTTGTACGGACCAAGAACCGACACCTCGAGACACATCCTAACATGCCAAAACATCGAACCAATTACATACAAGCACCTAAAGCAACGACGTTCACCCTACGACACATACAATTCAAAAACGTGGCAATTGACACCAAATTGGTTCCTACGACTTCTAGTGTATTCGATTGCCTAACAACACCAAACGACATGTCAAATAACAACCCAACATCATACTAATCATACTTAGACGCAGCAATGATCACCCGTCGATTCCCAACGAAGCCTGCAACAATAAAATCCCAAAAATGCATCAACACATAATTTTCTGAAAAACGAAGTTTGAGCAGTCCCACAAAAAACATCATAACTCACTCAATTTTTATCCAAATATTTCGAATTTTATATCAAATCGAAGGTATCAAAAACTTCTACATTTTTCACGTTGAAAGTTTTCTCAGAATCCCGACCGAAAATTCTCAGTTTTCAAAAGAACAGCAAAAACGGGATTTGAGATCTAAACTTATTTCAAAACTGATCCAAATCGTTTTCCGCTCAAATAACGAACGTCACCCATGAATTTTCACATAAATAACAACGCAACGCATAATATGACAAGATCGATGCAGAAATAACAGAATATACGTGCCTTTTGATATTTAAAATACCGTAACGACGATACCGAAGCGGAGACGGAGTGAGGGTCGATCCGGGACGAACGTGGCGCTAAAATTCTTGAAGAAAACCAACGAAAACTCGCTAGGAAATATAGAGGGATGGGGCGGCTGCTTCTAGGAGTAAGAACCCTAGTAATTCTCCTCTCAAAAGTAATAAAAATTGAATGAAATAAGTGTGTGTGTGTTTTGATCGGTTCTAGGTGTGTGTAAAAGTGTGTGTGTGTGTGATTAGTAATTTAGGGAAAAATTGCTTAATTAAATAATAAATAAAACTATTTAAAATACTAACACTCTTAATTAAATCTCCTTATAAAATTAACACACCCAAAGTGCTAACTTTAAAAGTTTCAAACTCTAAAATCACTGAGTAAATAAAATTAGGCTTTAAAATACTACCAACTTAATAAATTAGTTAAAATGCCACAACCTCAACTTAAAGTAAAATACCACATTTTAAATTGCCAAAATCGTCACCGGTCTTTTTCTCGATCCCGCATCGAGTAATCGCCTGAAACATGAAACTCGAAAAATATTTTAACGTGCATCACATAAACATAATTAATTTAAAATAATGCATTTAAATAAATCATGCATGGCTAAAAACTCAATTTAAACTTAAATAAATGCTTTAATAATTAAATAAATGCATGTATTATACGTGTACTGAATCTGGGCACTACACAACTCATCTCAACTTGGTACAGCCTGAGCTAATTAATCAAGCTTAACCGAAAAGCCTAAGAAATATTGCCAGCTTACTACCGTCGCCATATATATACTATTGCATCGACGCACGCTCTTGTTAAATATTTTTTATAATTCATTTGATTTATATTTAAACGAGGATCAAAATATAATTATAAGAAATAGTGAGGGACTACACTGTAAATTTGATATATAAATTTAAAAATATATAGAAAAATAAAATAATAAAACAATGAGCTCAGTAAGATTTGAACCTATAACCTAAACCCAAGTAACAATGATTCTATCCACTGAATTACTTATAACTCACATTAAAATTATATATATATATATATATATATATAAATTGTGAGAATTTTGTTCAACTTAGTCCTAAGAGAGGATCACATCATTTATACCAAATAATCCAAGGCAAAAACTTGTGTGAGACGGTCTCACGGGTCGTATTTTGTGAAACGGTCTCACGGGTCGTATTTTGTGAGAATGATCTCTTATTTGGGTTATCCATGAAAAATATTATTTTTTATGCTAAGAGTATTATTTTTTATTGTGAATATCTGTAGGGTTGACCCGTTTCACAGATAAAGATTCGTGAGACCGTCTCACAAGATACCTACTCATAATCCAAATATTATTATAATTTAAGATTCCATTTAGATAGATGCATTTGATTTGAAGGAATAAATGTGGAGAATGAGTTCAAATGACTCAAATTTGTGTGTTTGAAATACATCATAATTAGTACTATTACGATTACTTAACTTTACATAAAACATATTGGGTAAAAACTTGTATAAGACGGCCTCACGGGTCGTATTTTGTGAGACAGATCTCTTATTTGGGTCATCCATGAAAAAGTATTAGTTTTTATGCTAAAAATAATATCGGTGAAGTTGATCCGTCTTCAAGATAAAGATTCGTGAGACCGTCTCACAAGAGACCTAATCAATATATTGTAATTCTCTTGAAATATAATCATCCAAACGAGTCAAAGATCTCGAAATCTATCATTTCAAATCCATTGATTTAAATATAAATTATAAGATTGTCATTCGCTAAGCAGCAGATATCCATGCATTATTAAGAATGAATAAAGAAGACAGAATGTCCATGAATTATTGAGAATGGTATAGATTAGGTATATTCTCATTGTATCCTCTTCAAGCACCTTCAAAGTGTCGTCTCAAGAATATTTCTAATCATTCCCAAAAAAAAAAGAATAATGCTAATTACTTTCCTTACATTTGGCATAATATAGACTATAGATTGATTAGAGCAGGATAACACACTTTCAATTGAAATCAGAGCAAGTTCATTATTTATTATAGTGTGATCTTGGTTGTGTTAGTTCGATTTTAATATTATGGATTTTATGTGTAAAAGAGGATCTACTTCCAAGTCACCATTACTTGATGGTACAAATTACTCCTATTGGTAATGGAGAATGAGATCATTCACAAATTCCATTGATGAAAAGTCTTGGAAATTATTTTCGACAGGATGAGAGAACCCAACAAAGATGGATGACGAAGGAAATAAAATTCTCAAACTCGAAGAAACTTGGAGTGCTAACGAGGATCAATTAGCTAACAACAATTGGAAAGCCTTGAATGAAATTTTCGATGTCGTTAATGCTAATCAATTTAGACTAATATCAACTTATGAATATGTCAAGGAAGCATGAAGAATTCTTCTATCTGTATATTAAGGTACGACTGTTGTAAAAATTTCTAAACTTCAAATTCTTGCTTCTAGGTTCGAAGAGTTAAGGATGCATAAAGATGAAACAATTGTTGATTTCAATGGCAAGTTGTTTGACATAGCTAATGAGGCGTTTTCTCTAGGAGAAAAAAAACTTTGATTCAATGCTTGTTAGAAAAACTTTGAGATCTCTTCCTAAAATATTCGACATAAAAGTGGCGGCAATTGAAAAAACAAAAGTTGTTGACTCCATGAAACTTTATGATTTGATGGGTTCTCTTCAAACTTTATGATTTGATGGGTTCTCTTCAAACTTTTGAGATGAAATTCAAGCACAAGAAAAAAAAAATATGAGAATTTCTTTACAATCTTATGAGGAAATCGATGTATCTGAAAATGATGATGAACCGACTGAATCAGTGGCATGTCTCACCAAAAACATGATTGAAATGTTGTTGAAGTGGAAAACGGAAAGTAGCTTGTTAGGTCAAGTGTGCTTGAGTGAGAATAGTACTGAGATAGGTGACCTCCTAGAAAGTTCTCATGCGTCAAGCTGTTGACGTTGCGCCACTTGATCTGGTTGGCTAAATGGGTCGTAAAAGAGTGAAACCAGATATTAACGAGTAATACTGTCTCTGCTGGGGCCAAGACCGACTGTAGAGAAAGGGTAAGACTGATCTATAAAGGATATGAGACAGCACCAGTAGATAGACACACACCTCCCCAAACTCATGAGCCTAATAGCCCGAGCTATTAGCACTCAAGTAGGTGCACTCTGCGTTGCCACAAATGTAAGAAATAATGTTGTGCTTTGGCTAACAACTATAACTTTTGGCTTAGTGGTAAGTGCTTGATCCTAAAAATTGGTATCAAAGCAAGGTCATGGGTTCAAGTCTCCCAAGAAGTATATTTAGTGTGGGGAAATGCTGGGTTAAGCGTGCATGATTGAGAGTAGTACTGAGATTCGTGATCTCTTGGAAAGTTCTCATGTGTCAAGCTGCTGACGTTGCATTGCTTGATCTAATTGGATAAGTGGGTCGTAAAAAAGTGACATCATATCTTAATTGGTAATACTGTCTCTGCTGGCGACTGGGCCAATGGTCGAGAAAGGTTAAGACTAATCTCTAAGAGATATAAGACAACACCAGCAGATAGAAATTGTTGGAATTTATCAGTTTCAGAGTTCGACAAACAAATCCGTAAAAGAATTGAAGAACAAACTTATCGGGCGTAACTGAAAGAAGACTTATCGAATTTAAATGAATTACGAGCTGAAGTTTTTATAAGAATAAACAGGTCTTAAAACCGATGACTTGAAGCTCAGTAAACAGATTGGAGATCAGAAACGAAGACATCGCAAAACTGAACTGAAAAGACCTATATCAACTGAAGTGTTCAAACTGAGAAGACATAAGTTAAAACTGATATTGTTCAGCTGAACCAATCAATGACTAGTTTGACTCCTGATTAGTTAGCCACGTCATCAGTTGTATCAGCAGACAAACTGACAGTCCGTACCAAAGCAGAACAAATGAAACAGAACAATCTGATACATCGTACCTCTGTCAGATAAAGTCATCTACATGGCCTAAACGATGATTCAATGGATATTAATCATTAAATGCATTCAATGTGACCGTTGGAATGGAAGACTATATATAGCTGATGAATTCAGCTGAAGAAGGTTGGTGAAAAACTGTTGGGTTCAGAAACTCTAACAATCTTGATTTTGATGATAACAAAATTATGTATTGTGTTTCTAAAATATTTACTCAAGTGTGAAGTTATTAACTTAAGATGGAAGCTGAAACTCGAATTTAGCAAAACTGAAAATTTGGAAAGTTTCGGTATTTTGATGATATCTCACAACTTGGTAATTCAAATGACCAGTTATCAAGATGATGGAATAAAAAATTCAATTTGAGACAAGCCGTATTTTACGTCAGTTGGGCTAAATTGAATGTTATCTAGGCCAAACTGATAGTTGAAATACCAAACTGATTGCACGAAAACAACAATCAATTGGACATGAGCAGTTGCGGTATTTTGGTCAGCCTGATCAGCTCGATAATCCAAATGAAACGATTCGGGATGCGTTAAGAAGCTAAAAAGATGATCCACAAATCATATTCACAAGTTATATCTGAATCGGAGTTTAAGATGCTAATAAACAATGACGGAACTACTGGTTCTATGCAGGCTGAAATCAACCAGGCTGATTTCAGCCTACCCCATCAATTTAGATCAGTTCAGCATATCGGAACTGAACTGGAACAATTGAGAAGGCTAGAACTGAACTAAACAGACCCGAAATAAACTGGATTAGTTGAACTGATCAGAACTGAACTGGATCAGTTGAGCATACCAGAACTGAACTGGACCAGTTGAGCAGACCAAAACTAAACTGAGCAGATCAGAACTGAACTAGATCAACTGAGCAAAGAAGAACTGAACTGGACCAACTGAGCAGATGAGAACTGAATTGGACCAGTTGAGAAAAGCAGAACTGAATTGGGCCAGTTGAGCAGACCAGAACTGAATTGGGCCAGTTGACTAGATTAGGCTCGGGAAAATGTCCACAAAGGCGAATTTGACTGTTTCAATTTCAGAAACAGTACAGAAACTTTACAAACGATCAAACAAGAGCTTTTGAATGGGATTCAAACTATATACAGTTAGCATGAAGAAATCTGCTAGTTGAGAGCACAAGCCCTTGTGTGATGATACATTTGAGATGTACATTGTAAAAGATAAATTCTTCACACACAATCACTCACACATATACAAGAGAGTTGAATTTCAAATATTAGATGAGTGAGTCTTCACACAAAGACGTAAAACAATGTGTTTGTAGTATTTTCATATGATACATTAAATTATATGTTGATTGTGGGGTGACGTAGGAGTTGTTAATCTCCAAACATCAATAAACAAATTCGTGTCTATTTATTTATTGCATTTAACTATCATTTCTAATGTTTTAAAGATGCATTGTTGGAGCATTTTATGTGTTCTTCAAATATCAAAATATTGCATATCAAGTGTTTGATAAAATGCTTCAACCAAAATTTTTTTACTCCTTCAAATTGAATATATTTTAAAATGCTTCATTAAAAAATTTAATCGATTTTTACAAAAGATTATTTCGAGTGCCTTCAGCTTGGTTTTAAACTAAACTCGATTTAATTCATCGATGTTCAACATTTCAAGAACCGAGCTATTGTAGCTCAACGATTATCCCTCAAATCGATCCTGACAAAAACACTGAACGAACTATCTACAAACATGTATTAGTTGCAATACATTATCAAGTATCATTCAGCTTACAAATCGCACACTTTAGCTCTCATTTCATTGTATTTATTCGTAGCATTCAGGCTACTCACTAGATCTATTCAGTTATCTACTGTAAAGTGTTGAAAAACTAAGAGTTTCAGTTTGAGAGTACATAAGTCCAACTGAAGTGGATTATTACAATTTGTTGTAATATATCATAGGCTTTTAGTGAAAAACTATTCTTGAGATAGAATAGGTGACGTAGGAGCATTTGAAGTATCTGAACATCCATAAAAATCTGTTTGTCTAATTCTATTGTTTATTCAGTTATCACAGAACCTTAGCCTAAGTATTCAATCTATTTTTCGTCTAATTCCGCATTATCATCAGTTGACTGATTTATATTGACATACAAGATTTCAGGATCAGTTCAATCAAAGAACTGATTCATATCCAAAAAGATTTCAAAAAACCAGAATGTTTATTCAACCCCCCTCCTCATTTATAAACACTCAACTTGTATTAACTGATTCGAACAAGTGTATCAGAGAGGTTAATCTTGTCTTGAATACTTCAATATACTCAAAACTGATAATCATGTTTTCATTCAACAAAATCCCTATGTTCTCCAGATAGGAGTTTGAAGATTGGAAAATTAAAATGCAGGCTCATTTAGCTGCTCAGGACGATGACATGTGGTACGCCATAACTGACGGACCCATGAAGATTATAAAAACAAACATAACTGTTGCTTTAACTGACCGAGCACCTCATCGTATCGAAAAACCACGCGATGAGTAGACCTCAGAAAATAAAATAAAGGCAGACTTGGACAATGTTTCCAAGGATATTCTATACAAGATGCGGGATAAAAACACATTCAGAAAAACAAAGTGTGTAAATCAACTCAAGTAATTTGGTAGAAGTTGATTCAGTTGTGTGAAGGAAATGAGCAGACTAAGGAACACAAACTTTCAGTCAGAAGTTCTATAATATCAAGATGAAAACTGGAGAATAAATAATGAGTTTGATGAAAGAGTAAGCTGTATCGTAAACAAACTGAATGCACTGGGAATGGTGCACTCAAACAAAGAGATTGCCTTAAAAGTGATGTGTGGCTTTCCCAAATAATGGGATGTCAAAACTATGGCCATGAGAGAATCAAAATACCTAAACAAGCTGGAGCTACATGACTTGTTTGTATATTTAAATGCCTATGAATTCGATATGCAAACTAGGGAAGAAGAAACAATATTTCCATCTGTTACAACTGCCCTAAATGCACTGAAACTGGAGCAAACAATTTCAATTGAAAAATCAGCTGAACAACTGAGCAATGACGCAATGTCATTGTTTGTAAAGAAATTCTATAACTTCATGAGAAAGAATCAAGGTTCCTTCTAAAGAAATTATCACATGAATTAATCAAAGAAGGAACCAAATGCGTGCTTTAACTGCGGAAAGATTGGTCACTTTATTTTTTATTGTTCAAAACCGAAAAATGACAGAAAGAGACCAGTTGAAAAGGGTAAAAAGTCTTTCGAGCACAGAAGGTAGCTGAAGAGAACAAGTCAAAGTGGGCTAAATATGATAGCGAAGCATCAGAAAATGAGAGCTCAAGCAGCTCCAGCAATGAAGAGGAGGTGAAATGCCTTATGACTGATGATGTAGAGCTGGAATCTAGAAGCGATCGGGTATTTGACTTTAGCTCTACAGACTTTACACAAGAAGAACTCATTTCCACACTGCACGATATTGTTAATGAGTACCGTAAGCTGGCTATCTCCTTTAAGGAAGCTAAGACTAGGCAAAATGGTCCTTCAAATGACACAGTTGATAGCTTAAAATCAGATGAAATCTTAATTTTCAAAGAGGAGATTGCTAAGCTAACGGCTGAAAAGGATTAAAGTAATTTTTTGATTTAGCAGTTGAGATCAAAAAACTATAGATTGACTGAAGTAATTCAAGTTTGGAATAAATCGTTAGTCATGTTGACTGAAATGCAAGGTTCACAGAAACCAGTTGGGGTCAAGACTGGTTTGGGCTCCAATAGCCAAGATGAACTCTCAATTAGCGGTACAATGAAAAAATTGAGTTAAATCAATCATGGTACATAAATAACCTGAGTTGAGCAGCAAACTGAAAATATGAACAAGGAAAAATGGCATGGAGTTGGTTATAGCCCCAAGAATTCAAGTAATTCAAGAAACTGGTCACCCAAGCGATCTAGTTATGGCAAACATAACTTAGCAAAAGGCTATTATAATAACTATTAAGATTGCAAGCCTGTTCAGAAACGCTACCAGATGAACAACAAAGTTAACAGAGCAAAAGCATATGTTGTATCATCTTCACACCACACACCTATCATACAACAATTAAGGGAAGTTATATGGAAAACATCAACGGATAGATCAATTCAACTGATCCAAGTCTGGGTTTCCAAAATATTAATCAGTTCAGGACCCAAATAGATTTGATCCAATTTTAGCCATGAGCTTAGGGGGAATGAAATACACTTTAATGATTGTTGATGATTTCTCAAGATTTGCTTGGGTAATTTTTCTCAACTCAAAATATCAAACTGCTTCACAATTAATAAATCTTTTCAAAATACTTTTAAGTGAGAAATCAATTGGGATTGACAGAATAAGATTTGACCGCAGAACTGAATTTGTCAATTAAACTTTATCTCAATTTCTTGAAAATTTGGGAATCAGACATGAGTTCTCAGCTGCAAGAACACCACAGCAGAATAGTGTAGCTGAATGAAGAAATCGAACTCTTAAGGAAGCATCAAGAACAATGCTAGCTGATTCTGGTATTTCTCGAAGTTTTTGGGCAGAAGCAGCTAACACAGTGTGTTACACTCGATGATTAATAAAAATCATTCGAAAACACCTTATGAGATCTGGCATGGTATGAAATGTGTGGTTTCATACTTTAGAATATTCGGGTGCAAGTGCTTCATCCATAACATTAGTAAAAATCACTTAACTATCTTCGATGTTAAATCAGATGAAGGATTATTTTTTGGTTATTCATCAGTTAGCAAGTCTTATAGAATATTTAATAAGCATACTCTCAATTTTGAAAAATCTATACATGTTGTTTCCGATGAAACTATATTAACTGATAAGCCAACTCATTCAGTTGAGCTAACTAATCTCTTAAAAAATATAAATTTGGAGGATGACAGTGAAGATGAAGATCCTGCTATCAAAAAATCCCTTCAAACACCAGAACCCGATGTGGTAGAACAACCAGTTGGACATGACACAGTTCCTGTTGATCAGTTTGTTGAACAACAAAATAACATTCAAACACAAACTGATGATAACCAAACTGAAGTAGAAGAAATTGGTCCGCTAAAATTTGAACCAAATATACAAAGAAGCCTAACATATTCAAACTACAGATGGAGCAGAAATCATCCTCAGAATTTGGTAATAGATAACTCATCTGATCCAGTAAAGACTAGAAATCAGATGTTAAACTTATTCATACATTCTGCTTTTATATCGCAATTAGAACCAAAGAAAACTGATGAAGCTCTAGCTGATACCAGGTGAGAAATTGCTATGCAAGAAGAGCTAAATCAATTTACCTCATAACAATGTCTGGAATTTAGTTCCAAGACCGCTTTCAAAGTCTATTATAGGTACCAAATGAGTGTACATGAATAAAATGAACGAAGATGATACAATTGTGTGCACTAAAGCGAGGTTAGTCGCACAAGGCTATAGGCAAGAGGAATGAATAAATTACGATGAAACATATGTTCCAGCTGCTCAACTGGAAATAATCAGGATATTCCTTGCCTACACATCCTTCAATAACTTCAAAGTATATCAAATGGACGTGAAAAGTGCATTTCTAAATGGTCAGTTACAAGAAGAGGTTTACGTAGAACAACCACCAGGTTTTACAAATCAATTACTCTCTGACCATGTTTATCATCTTAATAAAGCTTTATATGGTCTAAAATAAGCACCTAGAGCTTGGTACGAGACTTTATCTATGTTTCTAATTGATCATGATTTTACAGTAGGAACAGTTCATAAAACTCTGTTTAAATTACAAAGAAAGATCATTCATTACTTGTTCAAATTTATGTTGATGATATCATATTTGGGTCAACTAATCCCAAACTATGCGACAAGTTTGCTGAACTGAAGCATGATAAGTTCAAGATGAGTATGATGGGTGAACTGACATTCTTTCTTGGTTTACAAGTAAAGCAACTGGAACTGATATTTATATCAATCAGAATAAATATACGAAGGAATTGTATAGAAATTTGGGATTGAAACATATTCAGCCGCATTCACTCCCATGAGTTCATCAATTAAATTAGATAAAGATAAAGGGGGAATATCAGTTGAGATGACACTCTACAGAAGTTTAATAGGTTCTTTATTATACCTAACTGCTAGCCGTCCTGATATTATGTTTGTTGTATGTTTATGTCCTAGATTTCAGACTAATGCTAAATAATCGTATTTCTTAGCTCTTAAACGAGTATTGAATATGAAAGTCACACAAAATGTGGGCTTATGTTATGCTATGGATTCATCTTTCAATTTAATTGGATATTCAGATGTAGATTATGTAGGATGTAAGCTACATCGCAAAAGTAAAAGTGGATCATGACAGTTTCTAGGAGACAGACTGATCTCATGGTTCAACAAGAAACAAACATCCATTGCCACTTCCACAACTGAAGATGAATATTTATCTGCTGGAATTTGTTGTGCTCAACTGCTCTGAATTCAGCAACAATTGAAAGATTATGGAGTTATTACTGAAGAATCACCAATATTTTGTGACAACACCAGCTATATTGCGATTACATATAATCCAGTTCTTCATTTCAGAACCAAGCATATTGATGTCAGATATCATTTCATCAGAGATCATGCTCTCAAAAAAGACATCACGCTAGAATACATCTGAAACGACCTCAACTTTTTTTATTTATACTAATCATAAACTCGAAAATACTCACTAAGTAAAATAGTTTAACATTTTAACAATCATAATAAATTAACAATTTAAATCTCAAGTGCATAAGATAAATCCTAAATCAGTAACTAACCAAAGCTTCCTAAATTGACATTTGAAAAGATCAACTAACAATAAAAATCAAGCATAAAAATATCTCTAATAAAATCATTAACAAAATCTTTAAATCATTTATCTATCTAGCTAGTGCGGAAACATAAAGACCCTCGGGTGTGTACTGCTGCACTCGATCCACTCAATCGTCAGCACATCCTATAAATCATCAAATCCTGCATCATACAAACCTAGTTAGTCTAATGACTCAGCACGTTTTAAACATAGATATCAAATAATACACATACAATTATATGCATTTAAAAATCATATTTTTATTTAAAATAGCTTTTAAACCTAATTAAACCATTTAAAATCATTTTAAACATAATTAAATCATAAATCGTAAAATCATCTTAAAATACCTTTTGAGCGTAAATTAATCCTTTATAAATAATTTAAAAATATCTTTAATCATCATCATAAATCATATATCATAAAATCATTTTTATCATAAATCTTTCAATCATATATCATTTTGGGTGAGGTTTGATCCTTGAAAGTGAATAGCTTTTATCATTTGGTCGACTGATCAGTCTTCAGCTCCACATGGTCCATGGGGGTGGGCAATAGGCTCCACCGTGGAAATACGATCGTCGGAGTCCTCTGGGGCTTTTTCCCATACACGGGGTCCCTCTGGGGCTTTGGCCCGTAAACGGGGTCCCTCTGGGCCTTGGCCTTCACGTCATCCTCACAAAATTTTAAGTTCACATTCCTCACATAAACGGATTCCCCACAAATCATATATCATATGTCACAGTCAATTCACATCCCTCAAAATATTTTTCATTTTCTTTAAAAATCATAAGATATCATAGCTTTCCAAAAATAGCATTTTAAACAATAAAAATTGCACAACTTTACCATAAATCATAAAATAACATATTATCATCAAAATCATCATTTTAAATCATAAATATCATTTAGCATACATTATGATCCTTCGTGACGCTGCCAAGCGTTTATGTATTTTCCCAAGTGTAAAATTACCGTTTTTTCCCTGGACGTAAAAATTCTCGATTTTATCTTTTTCTCACTTTTAATGACATGGGATTATTCTAAAGAATTATTTAAGCTTAATGATAATTTTCCATAATTTTATTCCTCTTAAATCTAGGCATTTCAATTAATTCTTTAATTAACGTTTCGTGAGGCGATTAAATCCCGGTTAAATCCGAAACTCATTATTTTAATCCCAAAATTTAAATAAACATTTTTATTATTTATTAAACCCTTGTGAGCCATGAACCACACCCGTGGAACCATGGTTCCAATTTTAGTTCATTAAATTTGAAATATGACCATTAGTAGAACACACCGAGCAATCTCCTAATTTACACGAGCCACGCCCGAGCCACCTCGAGCGAAACCCTGAGACAAGCCATCTAGGAACCCTCCTGACCAAGCCCAGCCCATAGAACCATATCCTAGCTCGCTCAATCACTCTTGGAACCGAGACCCTGGTTGCGCATGGCTTGAACTCACGCCTATAGACTCCTAGGGACACTAGGATGCCTCCATCCGAGCTGCCACTGAGCCCACCTGGACCCTAAGCATCCCTGGACCACGCCCAGACCCAACCCAGATCAGCCCAGCCCCTTGAACCGCGCGTAAGTCACCAACAACAAGCAGCAGCCTGCACGTCACCTTGTTCTCTCACAATCCTCTCGTTTGCTCGAGCCAGCATGGAGCTCAGCCATTCCAGCCCCTGACCCGACCCCTGCCCATCACCCTATGACCCTGATGGACAACCTAGCCTAGCCCCAAACCGAGCAGCGGCCCCCTGTGCAGCAGCCGATCGCGGAAAGGCTTGGGGAGAGTACGAGCTTTTGTGGACTCCTCCCAAGCCTGAAACCCTTAGGACCCAACCCCCAGACCTGGTCGAGCCCCAAAGCCATATGCACCCTAGCCAAGTCCTTTGAGTTTTTGTACAAGCCATACACCCACGGCTCCTTATCTGAATTATTCCCTTCGGTTCCAGAATGATTTCTTATCAATATTATCATGTTTTGTTCACAATTCAATCATATTTTATCATTTTTTGGCGACAGTACTCGTGGGATCCGAAAACATTTTTAAAACAAGCGTGAAATCATCGTATTTTTTAAAATAAAATTTTTACAGTAAAAGATATCAAACACCTATATTTTTCATACATAAACAATTAAATCATGCATAATATGATTTGTATGACGTTTAAAAGAGTTTAGGAGCGTGTCTTTGCGTTTATAACGCTCGAATATACGATCTTTGGCGATGGGACGACCGGACGACGAAGAACACAAGCTTTCTTCTTCCCCAATATTTTCGAAATTGTGGTGTATGTGTGTGGGTGTATTTCGGTTACTAGTTGATGAATTGTGGGGTGAAAAAGCCATAGGTAACTTATTTATAATTTAATTTACATATTAATGGGCTTTTGTTTTGGCCTTGGAAGTTTAAGAGCAATTGAGCCTTCTTTAAATAATTAAATTGGGCCGAATAACACTTATGTAATTAAAACATAAAACTTTTAAAAAATAAGTTTCCATAAAATAATATTTTTGATATTTTAAAACTCCTTGTTTGCCCAAAACTGGCTTCTGGGGAAAAATCGAGCTCGACTCGTAAAATAATTCGAACTCCAATGAAAAATACATATTCTTGTCTTGGTCATCTCCTGTCTCATTCCCCTGCCTATTATCGAATATTCGGGTAAAATATTTAATTTCATGTAATCATGTCATATTATCATTTAATCATGCAATCATACATTTAATCATATACTAAATATCATGCTAGCATTTAAAATCAATTAATTAAAACAATTAAGCAATTAAAATAATTTGCATGCATGTGGTTTACGTAGGTTGGTTTTTCGGACGTTACAACATCTCAAGTGAACAACAAACAACACGCATTTTCACTAAGCCACTACCCGAGACTAATTTTTCATACTTTAGAAATATTTTAGGGCTTATTGATTTATCTTGATAATTAATTTATGGGGAATGAAGAATTTCAGTGAGTATGAGGCAAATGTCAGTTATTTATAAATTGAACTAAGTCTGTTACAAACTGATTAGTCAGCACTTAAATCAATTAATATTATCACATAGGTTGACCAACTTTAATTTGGTTAAGTTCCTAAATGAAAATCTTGAATAAATGTGGTTTTTAATTTAAATTTATTTTAATTTTAAATTTCGAACGTTAAAATCTTTTTTTTGCGTAACTACCCAATTTCAATTTCTAAAAATAAATGACAACAGTTGGATGACCTATTATTATGGTCAAACTACTTTCGGACTGCCATGTATCCGAAATTTTAAAAGTCATGAGACATATTTAGAAATTTCAGCACAAACCCCAACTTTCCTGTTGAATGCTATTGTAATCGATTTCGAATCGATTATGTCATTTTCTGAAGAATCAGTTCGCAGCGTGTTCGATAAAATTGAAGCATCTGTGTTCGTCACTTCTTGGGTCTGGAAACTTAAGAGATTCACTCATCAGAAGTGTTATCCATCTATGAGTCCAGCTTAGTGAAAGACGAGAGAAAAATCCAAATGAAGGTCAACGAGCACTTTATGGTTGTTGATGAAGAATATTTCAGGAACTTATTCAAACTACCAGCTGAAGGCCTCTCCAGTTTCTCAGAGGTAGCTACTTCAAACATTGAAGAAATGTAGACCGTGTTATCAGCCAGTGGAAAAATGGTCAAGGTCTCCGACCCCAAGAAGGAACTGAAGCCAGAGATTCAGCTACTGGCCGTTATTGTTGCTAAGGGCATTTTAGTAAAATCCGGTTCCTTTGATGGTCCTGACACTCAAGAAATTTCAAGTGATAACACCGATTGTGAAAGGGATCAAGAAGAACTGGTCGTCTATTCTCTTCACAATTTTGAAAAACATGATGTAATCCACAAAGCAGTCGAAGGGATTTTCACTTTTGCTGAGCAGGCTGATTGAGGACTCAGGGATCCTTCTGGAATACTCCTCTTTAGTCACTAATTCAAGGTGTACAATGCTCAAAATATTCAGCCAAAGAAATCCGGAGTTGAGGAGGTAGCTGCTAAATCAAAGAAAGCCGGAATGGCAAAAGTAGTTGTTGCTCCAAAATCTAGGAGGAAACTGGTTCAATCCAACAGTGATTCAAAGAAGACTCCCTCTCCTCGACTGATAAAGAAGCCGAGGTCTAAGAAGACCAAGACGGCTACCACTCCAGGAGCTCTACTGGAGCTCAGATTACTGTCATCCGGAGCTGAAGAACCTCTCCCTTCACTTCCGATTCAATCAGTTCAGCCATCAGCAGAGCTCCGGACCAAAACCAAAACTGACTACATTTCAACAATATTAACTGAGTCCGGAGAGAAGTTGAAGCTAACTAGGATTCCAACCCCTCTTACCACAATTGTCCGCCCCACAATTCTACCTCAGGCACGGCCAAAAGAAGTGCTCATCAGAGAAATGGTGGACACAAATGGTTCCGGATTGGATCTGTCTCATGACCTAACTGATCCGAAGGGCAAGACAAAGATGACTTAAGAACCAAGGCCCAACAATGCTATTCAGACACATATATACCTAATTATGGACGATATCAATGAGCATTCTGAGCTGAAAATAGAGCATTATGATGCATAAGTACAGTTCCGAACACTCACCCTTGCCAAGAAACTCAAGAAAAAGATAGTTATGAAGCGCTTCATCTCACTGGAGTCAACAGTGGATGAGGGCTGTGAAGGCAACCTCTGTCACCCAAGCCATGGAAAGAATGGCGTACTTCTTTTATTTTATGAAAATCAAGAAAATGACTGAGGTAACAACTTAATTGAAGAAGAACTATGATCCAGCTGGTCTGACTGCATATGCTGATAAAGCAGTCTCCAACAACTGGACTTTGATATCATCACTCTCCAAACAAAAGTAAAAAATTAGGAGATGGGACAAAAGTTACATGTTCCAATGGAAACCAGCAGTCCTACAACAGCTGAGGAGTTCCCTCAAATTGAAGTTGCTGAGGAGCAGTTAACCAGTTCCAGCTGAAACTGAGTCAGATTTGATAAAATCGGTGGAACTGCTTCCAGAGATTCCTCATCCATCCTCCTATGAAGCTCAACCCTCCTCCTCAACAATGATAATTGTTTTACCAGCTTTTAAACGATCAGCTCGACCATCTACCTACACTGAAGAAGAGCTATCTTTAGCAAATAAAGATGAGTTGTTACTATCAGTTGCTGAAGATATTCAGCTAGAGTATAAACATGATCAAGTTGCTGATGAAGTTGTTGTTGCACCGATTCCAGAAGAAGAACTTGCCTCAACAATAGAAGCAGAAGTTTAAACAAAAATAGTTCAGTTTCCAACTGAACAAATTGACACTCAAACAGACCAAGAACCATCAGTTTTATCAGAACTGATCTCATCTAACTTGGTGCTTCCTGAGACTTTCTTCATGTCTGAAGATACTCACAAACTTATCTTCAACAAGACTGCTGAGGCATCTAGTGCTACAACTGATCATCAGGATCAGCCTCACAGTCAATCAGTTCAAGAAGAGACAGTACTAGAACTAGCAGAAGATATAGACCAAGATGCTGCCTCAGGTCAGTTAGCAGTAGTGAAATTCAGTTAGAAGGGAAAAGGGAAAGACAAGGCTCTCACTGAAGAATGCTCTCCTGAACTCCCACTAGCAGCTGATGTGATACTGGATAGTATTTTACCACATCTCACAGATCTTGGGTCAAATATATCTCAGGTCAAGTCTTCTAAGCTACTATATTCTTTGAGTCTGGACAACTAAAAGATCATACAATGAAGGACTTAAAGAAGCTGACTAAAGATGTATCTGCTTTATTCTCTACTGTGAAAAAAATGAAAAGAGAAACAGTTAAAATCCCTACACTGCTCTCCTCCTAGGAATTACTCATCCATCGGATTGATTTCGTAAATACAAGTCTATCAAAGAAGATTGACATTGTGGTTGATGTGGCGGTACAGGTCATTTCAGCATTCCTTCACTTCTTTAGAGCAGTGGGTGTTGAAAAAAAGAGGGAAGAACAGAAGACAACAGCAGAGACAAGAAGCAAGAAATAGTATGAACCAAAAAACCAACTAATCTAGGACCAGATGAAAAGAAAACAAAAAAATGATCTAGTGTCCTACGTCAGTTGATAGTCTAAGGGACGTCTGCACATTTTTCATTTTGAACTGTTCGTACGAATCTGTACTTACATCTATCAAAATTCAATGAAAATCTATTTCTGAATATGTACGTATCTTTACATTATTTTATCTACAACCAGTTCCAATATTTCAGATTATACCAAGAATATAAGAAAAATCAGTTTAATAGTTCAGATATCTAAGTTTTGTCAAACACCGAAAATGGGGGAATTATTGGAATTTATGAGTTTCAGAGTTTGACAAAAAAATTCGTAAAAGAATTGAAGAACAAATCTGATCGAACGTAACTAAGATGTCGTAACTGAAAGAAGACTCGTCGAATTTAAATGAATTAAGAAATGAAGTTCTTATAAGGATAAACAAGTCTTTAACCCGATGATTTGATGCTCAATAAACAGATTGGAGATAAGAACTGAAGACATCATTGTCCAGATGAACTGATTAGTCGACCAGTTTGACTCCTGATTAATTAACCACGTCATAAGTTGTATCAGCAGACAAACTGACAGTCCGTAACAAAGCAGAACAGATGAAACATAACAGCCTGAAACATTGTACCTCTATGAGATAAAGTCATCTACATGGACTAAGCGAAGATTCAACAAATATTAATCATTAAATGCATTCAATGTGACCGTTGGAATGGAATACTATATATAGCTGATGAATTCAGCTGAAGAAGGTTGGCGAAAAACACTGAACGAACTATCTACAAACATCTATCAGTTGCGATACATTCTCAAGTATCATTCAAATTACAAATTGCACACTTTAGCTCTCATTTCATTGTATTTATTCATAGCATTCAGGCTACTCCATCTACTGTAAAGCATTGAAAAACTAAGCGTTTCAATTTGGCGGTGCATAAGTCCAACTGAAGTGGATTATTGTGATCTATTGTAATATATCATAGTATTTTAGTGAAAGACCTATCATTGATATAGAAGGGGTGACATAGGAGTATTTGAAGTCTCTGAACATCCGTAAAAATCCGTGTGTTTAATTATATTTTTTTGTTAGTTATCACAGCACCTTAGCCTAAGTATTCAATCTATCTTAAGTCTAATTCTGTACTATCATCAGTTGACTAATTTATATTGATATACAAGATTTCAGATCAATTCAATCAAAGAACTGATTCATATCCAAAAAGATTCAAAAAGCCAGAGTGTTTAATCAACCCCCCTTGTCGGAACATTTCATGTTCGCAATCTTGATTTTGATGTTAACAAAACTTTTTATTAAGTGCGCAAAAACTGGAACCGATCAGAATTCGAACTAATCAGTTATTGAGCCAAAACTAAAGCTATCAAGATATAAACTGAAAGCATCAATTGATCGCCCAAACCAAACCAGTTCAATTGAAATATCAAAAGACCAGTTCAACTGATTGTCCAGCTGATAAGCAGTTCAGCAGAAGATCTTCAGAAGCCCGGCCAGCTGATGAAGAGCTCAACTAATGAATATTCCAGCTGACCAGTTCAACTGAAGCAACGAAATCAGTTCAGCTGACGAGCCAACTGATTTCATCGAACCAGTTCAAGATCAGTTCAACTGACCACTTCAGAACATCAGTTGAGAATTAATGAGTTTGAAGAACACGACAAGCTTATTCAATGGAATCCATCTATGTGCTCTGAGGAAAAGCTTTTGTCCAGTCAAAGGACAATAATAAAAGTTGCAGCAGTGCTTAAAGCCTAAACGTTTCAGAATGGCTGTCGGAAAGTACAAGACAAATATCAAGGAACGGATTCAAAATGAAATGGATACAATAATTGAGTCTCACTATACGATCAAGCTTTGCGCCTATAAATAGAAGATGAAGATCAGTGAAGACCAAAACAAGGAGTGTGTGAAGATCAAAAGAGAAATAGGGCATGCCAACAGCTTAGTATAGAAGCAAAATCTCAGTTTGTGAGAACATCTTTGTGTTGTATTCATAGTTCAGTTCTCACACACGCACACACACAATCACTCACATATACAGAGAGTTGAGCTTATTGAATAGCTGAGTGAGTCTTGCACAAAGATATAAAACTTGTGTATGTAGTCTTTGATACATAGACGTTAAACAAGTGTTGGTTGGAAGGTGTTGTCTTCAGTCTAGACTAGGAGTTCAGTTAGGCAGTAGCGTAAGTCCTAAGTTGAGTGGGTTTGTACAAGGTGTTGTATAAATCAAAGTATTCTAGTGGAACATACCCGAGGTGGTACAAGGATTAACGTAGGAGTAGTTGAAGTTTTCGAACATTCATAAACATATCTTGTGTATTTAACTGCTTAACTTTTGTTTTAAAACTGATTTGATCAGTTCGAGTTGTTATCAGTTCAGTTCTCACCATAAATAAACTGATATCTGCAAGAACTGATCCCCCTTATTTCAGTTATTTAGTTTACACAAGTTAAAAGCTTTAAACTGATTAGCCTTCCCAACGGAGGATTATTTCGAGTATTTTCCGCTTTGTTTATAACCAAATTTGATCTAATTTATCGGTGTTTACATTCTTATATACGAGCTACTGCAGCTCATTGAGAATATTGTTTTTGAAGCACCTTCAAAGGTGCCCGAATCGATCCATCACCCCTTTTAAACACTCCACTTGTATTAACCGATCCTAAAAGGCACGTACCTCTCCGAACTCATGGGCCTAACATCCCAACCCATGAACACCCAAGTAGTTTCACTATGCACTGCCACAAGTATAAGAAATTAAAATTGTGTCTTGGCTAACAACTATATCTTTTGGCCTAGTGGTAAGCTCTTGATCCTAACATAACTATTCAAATTTCAAAAATTCTAATAAATCCTCAAATTTTAATAATTTCAGGAAAAATCAAGTCCACTGCGAAAGAATACACTTGAAGGAGCGGAGAAAAACAAGGGAATTCATTGTCATGAATGTGATGAATTTGGTCATGTTCAAGCATACTTTGCCAACACTCTAAAAAAAGAAACACGCTTTGAATATCACTTGGAATGACGTGGAATCTGAAAAAAGTTAGGAGGAGAACGTGTTAAGAAATTATTATTACCCAAAAATTTTGGTGAGTGACAAAATCAAAACAACAATTCACTGTTTCAGGAAACAGCTGCACGTTGTCCGTGTAACAGGTATCAGTTCAACCGTCTAATTCAAACAACCAATCTACTTCTCAACCGGCTAAAGCATAGAGAGTCTAACCGCAACCGGTTTGCAGTAAATGAGCGATCGACCGTTTATTGTAAAAGAAGATCTGGTTGATTCGAAGACGTCTTTAAGAGAGTCAATTATTGTTCACTTAATACAAGACATTCTCTGACCAGCTCAGCACATTTAATGGTTTGCACCGATTCAAAGTCAACTAGTCTATGCATCAGTCCCGAGAATGATCTGCATTTATAACCACCCCGAAAGATAATTTACACCTTACAAGAATCTGTAGGTGAAAGACAGATGCTACAAACGGTAACTCTGAAGCAACTCATCAAGCAACGGGATTCAAGGCTTCACTAGCAAAAAGAACATTAAATGCTCATCTGAAGAACATTTAATGTGGCTGCAGCTGATAGTGACACAGCTTACCTCTGTCGCAAGTTAAAGTTACTCATACCGACCATTGAGAAGAACGTCTATATTAACAGAGGAGGTAGTATGCAACAGACACCCCGCACAATGCGAAAAAAACTATTCAACTCACTGAAGTGAAATTTTTCATAAGCTTGCATACTTCACAGATTTAGAGCGCTATCAAAGTCTATATACTTCATCGCTCAATAAGCACGCTCAAAATAGAAAGATACTCGATCATTCAAGGATCATCTTCGTGCTACCTACATCAGATTGTTTATTTACATCAGTAACCTTGGGGTTATTTGATTGAGTCGTGGTGTCTGATAAACTAAGTGTTCTTACAATCCAGAAGTGTAAAGTGATCACTAAGAGTTCCAAAACAGGCAGTGTGATAATCCTTATTGGAGTGGGCTGTTGCAAAGAGTTTTGTAAAGCCAAAGTCATTTAATGGAATTCTTCCTAAAGAGGAAGAAAGGGTGACGTATGAGTCTTCAATCTCCGAACATCCATAAAAAAATCTTGTGCCTTTTATTTCTCGTAAGCACTTACTTTTCTAGCTATATTTTGTTGATAAGCCTGCCAACGGTTTTAAGCTATCATTGGAAATTGTGAACCATTTTTCGCACTTAACAGTGGTTCACATTTCTAACAGTTTGAGAAGAATTTTTCAACCGCCTAAAAACGGTTGAAAACAGATTTTAAAAGGCAAAAATTTGAAAGAGCTCATTCACCCCCTCCCTCTAAACTCTTTCTCGATCCCAACAGAACCAGGAACATGTTAGCAATTATATTGCCTTGAATGTCTACGGAAATTTATCCAGGAAAGAATTGTTGGAAGAATTCTGCTTGAACCTATCGTACAGGATGTTGCAACAAGCAAACATCAATACACTTAGACTTAGAGACTGAAAGTGACTCAAATGAATATAGTGTTTTGAAGGGAGGATAATTCATAGAAGTTTATGAAGAAATGTATAGGATGTGGAAATAATCAGCAAAAAAAAATTAGAGTTGACGGAGATGATGAAATCACTTGAAATGGAGAAAGGAGAATCGAAAAAACTAGCATTTGAGAATGAATTCTTGGCAACAAGAAGTCAAAAGAAATTGAATGAACTTAATCAAACGAGTTAATTTGTTTAATATATTAACCACTAATTTAAATCATGTTTATCTTTGCAGAGGCAAAACGGTGATCGAACTGGGCTTGGATTTGAAAAAAAATATTTCTGTCTCAATGATATTATTTGTGAAAAAAAGCACAAGGGAGAAGTCACCGACTCAAAAATTTGTAGGTAAGTGTACTAAATTTGTTTCGATTTGTCATTTTTTGCGGAATATCTGGATACATAAGACCAAGATGCTATAAATATATAAATGCTTTGAAAAAGGGGATGTGATTCAAGCCTGTCCAAATTGGAAGATCTAGATCAACTCATAAAACTAAAGATTACTTGTGTAAACCAATCATTAGAAAAATATGGTAAAAAATATTAGCTAAAGGAGTTTATGGTTTTTTCATCTTTAAAAGAATATTTGGTTGGAATTTTTTTTACTGGAAAATAGTTGTTCTAGAGCATGTTGCGACAGAAAAGAAAATTTCATACATATTCACGAAGACTTAATTTTGTGAGGTTTGAAACACTAAGAAAAGCCTTAAGTATATGTGTCATATAAATATCTTCTTGGTAATACAATTGTTGTATTTTGAGTATTTGAGTTTCAAATTTAGAAAATTGATATTTTGATTTGAATTGAGCTAGGTTGTGAGGTGATACAAACTATTGAGTATTGTGACTAGGTGTCGTTGACTTTGATAAACTGCATGAATTTCTGGTGACTTAAGATTTAGTCTTGTCCAAATTTTGATTTAGTTTTGTTGATCCAGAATAAGTATGGATTTGAAAAAAAAAATCATCAAAATTATAAGGAAGTTGAAATGAAGAAAAAGAGAAAAAATAGTTGGAAAAATCTATCTAAAACACCCAATGGAAGATTTTCTTAGAATGTGAGCTGCCAACTTACATGTGGCGTGAAACATCAACTACTCATTTTTTTAAAAAGTACTACAAATTTTTTTTTTCTAATTCATTCACCCAAACACTAAGCATTTAAAATATGAATTTTCTGCATAATTTAAAAATAAACCAATCAACTATTATTTGAAAACTGAAAAGAAAGTAATTCAAAACAAAAAGTCGTAAAACATCAACTAACTTAAACCAACATTATTTCAAAAATAAACTTAACTCTATCATCCTCTCAAAACCTCTCAAAAACATCATAAGTCATAAAAATCTTTATTTAAGTAATCATAATTCATAAACTTATTTTATTTGCGGAAAACTAGCTACGGTCCTCGGGTTGTTGCACCTTCAGTCTAGCAAGATTAACCATCAAGACCTCCATTAACATCAATCTCATGCTCACCTGCATCAATCACACCCAGTGAGTCCATTGACTCAACAAACCTTAACCATGATATCAAGTAATACATATACATTCACAAGAAACAGTGAAAATATTTTTAATAAAATAGCTTTTCATGAACATAAACTTTAACATTTTCCCTTCAATATATCATATCATATTTTCTTTCATCATATACGTATATGTTTATCTTTTTATTGAATTCAGATCCTCAATTGTGACTTTTGTATTAGCTGTAGGTCCAGGGATCCATCTACGTATTACCACGGTACCGAGCGGCGGGGACATCAGCGTCAAACTCATCAGTCAACTGAGGCTTGGCCTTACATATCATCATATCATCGTATTAGTCATAATCAATTCACCTCCTTCAACTTTTCATATTTTCATCACTTATAAAAATTCATGTACATATAAATCATTTTTCTTTTAAACCAAACATGCAACATATCTTTTAGCATTAACGTTTCATCATAAAACTCCATAAACATTTAAAATAAATGCTTTAACATTTATTATAGCATTTAGGACACTGCCAAGACTTCTAACATTTTTCAGGTGTAAAATGATCATTTCGCTCCTGAAACCCTAAACTTCCCAATTTATCCTTGGACCTTAAAACGACGACCTAAATCATTTCAAACTTAACATATCACCTTAAAATACACCCATAAATATTTCTTAGACGTAAACTTAAAATTCTCGACTAATTTCCCAATTCATTTTTAAAATTAGACGTACATCCTGGTTTTGACTCGTATTGACTCGAAACTTTACCAAACCTTACCAAACTTGAACCAAAACTTATTAATACCTAACCACACCATATTCAACCCAATTCAAGTCCATAAAACCATCGATCCAGCCTACTGAACTTTTCTTGCCCAAACTTGAAAACCCTAGCATCCCTAACCATTGACCCTTCGGCCCTAGCCACAACCAGCCTAACCAGGCCCTAGCTACCATCTTAGGACCATAACCGAACCCTAGGCAACCTTCTGGACAGAAACAAACACCCCAAACGCGCTCAACCCTTCCAGCCGTTCCCTAGGAGCCATGCACGACTTACCTCATGCGATCACCCTAGCCTTCAAACCAAGCATCATGTAGCCACCCTTGAACCATACTCCAACCCCTTTAGGTCTCCTGAACACACCCTAATAGCAGCTAACCATGGCCCTCAAGGATTCCCTAGCCGAAGAGCCCTAGCCCATAAGGATTCTATTTCATGCAACCCCATACCCCTCACGTCCAGCCCTTATGCAGCCTCACTTAGGCCTTCTAAACCCTCTGAAATTCATCCCCTTTGGTGTCCCTATCATGGCATCCCCTTCATACATTAATAGCAAGAGTTTTAAAATCATAAAAACTTGAGTTCTTGACATATTATGGCATAAAAACGAAAATAATACAAGGGTTCAAATTTTTTACATGCAAACATGCATCAAACATATAACATTGTGTGATAAATGAGAAAAAGGAGGTTAAGGTGTGTCTTTACGTATATTACGCACGAAAACAATTTGCAATTCGAGGACGTCGACGCGGGGAGGACCTTGCTGAATTATTTTCTCAAAGTTCACGTGAAAACCATTAGTTTTGTGTGTATGTGGTCATGTGATTCAGCTAGGAAGAGTCCTAGTATTTCCTTTAGGGTGAGGGGCGTGAGTTGTGTGGGATTTGGGAAGGGTTTTTGGCATTATTTATTAATTAAAAATAGTGATGCAAGCTTATGTCCATTAACCTAGTATATTAGGCTCATTAAGCCCATTAGTTAATATTTAAAATATTTTGTTTAGGAAAGTTTGTGAAAATATTAGCCGAGTTCTCAAAAAGTCTCTGTTTTTATCGAAAATCGATTACCGATTTAAAATACGATTTGGCGTATAAAAACACCTCATTTTCGAAAATTCTATTTAAAATACACAACACATTAAACAAATAAAAATAATTATTTAATAAAAATATTTTCCCTCATATGGATCTCAGTCTCCGTTCCTCGATCGCGTCTCAAATAGCCTTTAAAACACAGTTTTATGCATTCATATAGAAATGTACATTTTAAACATGAAAACATGCACACCATATTAATTTATGCAATTAAAATCATATAATTAATCATTTTCCATTTTCCCTAGATTTGCATGCGGTTAAGTTACATATCGTATTTTCAGAATTTGACAACTACATCTACAAGAGAGCTTAAGAACCAAACTGATCAGACATAATCAAGAGATTGTAACTGAAAGAATATTTAAAACCGATGACATAAAGTTCAGTAAACGAATTGGTAATTAGAACTGAAGACTTCGCTTAACTGAACTAGAAGAATCTTCATCAACTGAAGTATCCCAAATTCAAATGACATCAGTTTGAATTGAAAATATCCAGCTAAACTGATCTGTCGATCAGCTGACTTCTGATCAGTTAGCCACGACATCAGTTGTAGTATCAGCCGATAGACTGACAGTGTAATGCCCGAGATTTTATTATTGTAATCTAAAATGATTAATTGATAATTGATGTGATTATAGACGGAAAGTAACAGACGGGAAAGACAAAAGAAAACATGAGTTATGTGCGAGGACAGAACACCTCGCGCATATACGCGACACGAGGTGCGCATATGCGCGAGCAGGACAGAGAACCTCGTTCATATGCGTGAGAAGAGGGCGCGCATATGCGCGAGTTGGTGAACTTGACAAGTGCCGAGACAGTAGGTCTCGCGCATATGCGCGAGACGTGATGCATAAAGATGAAGCCACATGTACTTTACCATGCAATATTAAAGGAAAGTAGCCTCATTTCCTTCAGAATTCAGAAAGAAGAACCGAGAAACCTTAGGGAAGCTTCAAGTTTCTTCCTGTACTAGAATTCTGATTTTGCAAGATCCGTCCGTCTGATTTTCAATCCGAGTTCAGTACTGTGTTTCTCTCGTGAAAGGCTTCAAAAAGACGTAAGTTTTATTATGTTCTTTTATGATTTGAAAATATGATATTGAAGGAATCATGATATGACTGATATTATCTGTTCCTGAGATTGTTATAATTGTATAATCGAAATCAGATTGAAGAACGGATACCGTATGAAATTTTTTTCATTTTCAGATTTGATTTGATTGAGTATATACAGATTTGGTATCAGATGTGGTTGTTGATTGATTATGAGTTGTTGAGATTGGTCGTCTGTTAATTGTATTGCGGGATATATCGAGATTGCGATGTTATGCCGTCGAAACAGAATTAGATTGAGATTGATCAAATACAGAATTGTATTGAATTGTATAATGATATTATGCTTCTCGTATGATATTCCAGAGTTGGTATTGAAGACTTTGAAGACTGAACAGAGCTAGATTGATATGTGATTTCATTGATTAGACTGATCTACGAAAAGAAAGTATAAATCAATGTTAAACCGGGAAGATACGAATCGAGTTAGATTCGACTTGAGTTTCCCAAAACCACATACTTTATTATATTGCATTGATGTTTGCAATTCATGAGATTGATATGCTTAGTCTATTGATTTGTAGCAAAGCATGAGTAGTGTAATGCCCGAGATTTTGATTACTGTAATCTGATATGAATTGATGTGATTATAGACGGAACGGATCAGACCGGGATAGACAAAAAGAAGACCGAATTATTGTGCGAGGAATGAGCCTCGCGCATATGCGCGACCAGACCGGGCGCATATGCGCGGTGTATGCAGAGCACCTCGCGCATATGCGCGCCATGGACCGGCGCATATGCGCGAGGGTGGTAGAGAGTTGTGAAGAACCTCGCACATATGCGCTGAGTGAGGGCGCGCATATGCGCGAGTTGCTGTGAAGATACGCGCCGAGACATAGTGTCTCGCGCATATGCGCCGAGGAGGGTCGCGCATATGCGCGAGACGTGCAGCGTGAAGGAAGAGCCACCTAGCTTTCTCATGCATGACATATATATATATATACTAATCCTTCAGAATTTCAGAAAGAAGAAAATCGAGAAAGGCTTCTGAGAAGTTAGGAATTTGAGGTTTACGAAAGATCCGCCCGTCAGAATTTCAATCCGACTTCAGTACTGTGTTTCTATCGACGAGAGCTTCAACTGGACGTAAGTTTTACTATTTTTTATTATGTTTTGAAAATATGACATTGAAGGAATCGGATATGATTCATATATGGTGTTCCTGACATAGTAGACATCGTATAATTAAAACCGGATTGAAGAACGGATACCGTAAGAAATTGTTATTATTTTCGGAAGGGATTTGATTGAGATTTGATATCAGATTTGTATTGTTATTGATTATGAGTTGAGATTGATATCTGTGGATAATTGTATTGTTGGGTATATTGAGATTGTGCAGTTATGCCGCTGAAACAGAATTTGATTTAGTTCTAATTATATCCAGTATTGAATTGAGCAGTGTATTGATATTATACTCCTCGATATTGTTATTGCCAGATTGATATTGACAGGCTTTGAATTCGAGACTTCGACAGAGTCAGATAGACAGAAAGAAATGTATAAATCAATGTTGATTCGGGATTGCACAACTCGAGTTAGATTTAACTTGAGTTTCCCAAAATCACATACCGAATGATTATTGCATTGATATTTGCAATTCTTGAGATTAGTATGCTTAGTCTATTGATTTATAGCAGAGCATGTATTGAGTTGTGGGCTGATGTGCCTAGTCATTGGCTGATGTGCCAAGTCTCCGGCTAATTCAGCAAGACACTGGATGTTTGATTTATATCGATGTCGCTTAGGAGTTGATTCATTCCTATCGCTGAAATTCGATATAAGATACAATGTCCAGAACCGGGGTCCCTAGATTAGAGATGAGTCAAGTCTGAGATGACGAGTCCAGAGTTTGTTTACAGCTTTATATCGATATATGTCTTTCTGATTTGATACATGCTATTGATATCTGTTTCATGCTTTTATATATGTTTTTATATGACTGCATGTTTACATTGTTTATACTGTGATGTATTTCTCATCGGAGTTATCTGGCTGTTGTCTTGTTTGTATGTGTGCATGACAACAGGTGGGGCAGGATCAGGATCAGGAAGAGGATGAGAGATTCAGAATTAGCATGGAGATCCGGACTTAGAGTAGATTGATTTCAGTACTTGATGTAGTGACTGAACTTTGGTTTGAGATAAATAAATGTTGTACAAGACTTGTACTTTTATATTGACATGTATATCAGATCGAGTACATTACGTTTCCGCCTTTGCATGTTAAATGAAAAAAATTATGTCCCATGATAAACATAAAAATTGTACATTAATTAAATGTTTAATAATATAAATATATAGTTTTTGTTTTATTAAATGTTTAAATATTATATGTTTTATAATAAATTGTATAAAATATAAGTTGTTGTGTAATTACAAGTTTTTACTATTTTTTACAGGTTCGATAAAACAAGAATAAACTTGACGTTGCAAATTGGATTAAGATGATTCTTGGATCCGTAGAAAGTTGATGTTAATATCTACAATATTGGTGGCAAGCATGAGATAAAAATCCTCTCACAATTGGGATCAAATTAAGCAACAAATAAAGTTACCAAAGAAGTGGCAGTTTTTCCATGCTCTAGTATTTTGACCATATCTCTCAAATTACTTGGTCAAATGATTTGAAAAAAATACCACAACTAGACAACTCAATTATCCACATGTTTCTTTTTATGTGAAGAAGCAAATTCGGAGAAGAAGATTTTCAAAAGTGATGTGTAATATAATATAATATCTTGAAACACCAATGAAGACTTGTGTGTAAAAAAATAATATTTTATTTGTGGTTGTCTCCCCAAATTTGGCTATAAATAGTGGTGTATTGTAACGTATTGAGATATCCCTCATTCTATGAACAAACCTTTGAGTTCATAATATTTCTCTCTATATTTTTTCTTTATTTCTTCATTTAAATACAATTAGCATGTTAATTTCATATTCAAAGTTTTACACTTTGAATAATGAATAGCTAACTTCCTAAAGTTGAGATGATAAGGTGAAACTCTTGGCATGATAATAAGGTTATTAAAAAGTAAGAATCTATGTTTTATATTATTTAATCATTATTTATTGTTTATGTTATATTTATTTCTTTAAGCATTTTTATACCCTACTTATAAGTGGGAGTTTTGATTTATTGTTGCTATATGTTACACTAAATTCTTGGAACCATTTAAATGTTAGTTTGGTATTACCAACCATTTAAAGTGGATGCCTTGATTTATTATATATGAATATATTATAATATTAAATTACTTGGAACCATTTAAATGTTTGTTTGGTTTTACCAACCATTTAAAGTGAGAACCTTGATTTACTATATATAAATATATCATAATATTAATTTTTTGGTATCATTTAAATGTTAGTTTGGTTTTACCAACCATTTAAAATGGGAACCTTGATTTAGTGTTTACAAATATATATATAGCACAATAAATACTTGGCAACATTTATAAGTTTTGGTATATATTATATACTTATAAGATAATAATATATAACATAATATAAATATGATTATTTAATATATTGGAACCATTTTATTAAGTGGATTTAAATAATGTTCGTTAATGTTAACTTTATTAAAATACCAAGAGTGGATCCTTTAATCTCAACCACTTAAATTAAAATTTGAACAATTAAAAATTAACAATTAAATATTCAAATAACTAAAAGAAAAAATTAATAAAAAGACATTGTAGTGGACTTGTAATTAACTTGGCTTCCTCGTGGATACGATATTCGAACTCATCGAATTATACTACTTGTGGACAACCTGCTCTTGGGAGTGCAACAATCAAAGTCGCAACAATTTTTGGCGCCGTTACCGGGGAAGTATAATTTAATTTCAAGTCTATTTAATTTTGTTTATAGTTTATTTTTCTTTATTTGAATTTTTATTGCTTTTGTGTGTTTTTATTCTTTTGCATTTGCATTTGCATGAGCATTTGGTCACATACACTTAGTGGTCGACTCATTCGAAATAACCTTTTATTTTTACAAAACATGGCGGAAGAACCCGTCCAAGAAAATGAAGATGAAATTCAATCTCAACATGATCATGATAGACGAAGAACACTTAGAGATCACATGAATCCTACATGTACTAGTGCACCTTCATGTCTAGTTTTTCCCCCTGATGCATCTCATTTAAATTTTAAGCCTGGTATTATCCAAATTTTACCCAATTTTCATGGCTTAGATTCTGAAAATCCATACATGCATTTACGAGAGTTTGAAGAAGTGTGCAACACATATAATGATCTAAATTGTAGCACGAACACCATTCGACTTAAACTTTTTCCTTTTTCTTTAAAAGATAAAGCTAAAACTTGGCTACAAAATCTTAGATCGGGATCCATTCGAACTTGGGATGAATTGCAACAACAATTTTTGAAAAAGTTTTTTCCATCTCATAGAACAAATTCTTTCAAAAGGCAAATCATCACTTTCACTCAAAAACAAGGAGAAACTTTTTATCAGTGTTGGAATAGATACAAAGAATTGCTTAATATTTGTCCACATCATGGTTTTGAAATTTGGAGAGTTGTTTCTCAATTTTATGAAGGCTTAACACCTAAAGATAGGCAAATGGTTGAATTTATGTGTAATGGAACATTTGAAGATAAAGATCCAAACGAGGCAATTGAGTATCTCGATTCATTAGCTGAAAATGCTCAAAATTGGGACACTATAGGTACAATCGAACCATCAAACAAGATTCAATCTCCTACATCTGGTGGAGGTATGTACACTCTCAAAGATGAACATGATCTTCAAGCTAGATTTACCTCTTTGGCAAGAAAAGTTGAGGCACTTGAATTGAAAAAGAATTGTCAATTAAAATCTGTTCAAGAAATTGCGTGTCACATCTGTGATACAAGTGATCATTTTACAAAAGATTGTCCCACTTTGCCCTCTTTTAAAGAATGTCTCCATGAACAAGCCAATGTTTTGAACAATTTCAAAAGGCCAAATTTTGAACCATTTTTCCAAAATTACAATCCAGGTTGGCGAAATCATCCAAATTTTAGTTGGAGGAATGATAATGCTGCACAATTTTCACAACCACATTTCCAAAATCAACAAAAATTTCAAAATTATGCACCTTATGTTCCTCCACCTAAAAGAAATTTGGAAGATACATTGAATTCTTTCATTGCAAAGCAAGAGTCTATCAATATTCAAACTGCTCAAACCATGACAGATTTGAAAGATACTCTTGCTAAATTTGCATCTGCACTTAATGTTCATGAAAAAGGTAAATTTCCTTTCACAACTTCTGCCTAATCCCAAGGATCATCATTCACAAACTGGAACTTCTGGAACTCAACCGATGGATCAGGTAAAATCTGTTATTACCCTTCGAAGTGGTAAGGTTGTGGAAAAATCCATTCTTGAACCTTGTGAAGATGATGATAAATCAACTCCAAAGGGTAAGGAAGTGGAACCCATAACTTGCGAAGAGGAGGTTCAACAGACAGTGTCACCACCATTCCCTCATGCATTGAAAAATACAAAAAAATCAAATTTGAATTCTGATATATATGATATTTTTAAACAAGTAAAAGTTAATATTCCTTTATTAGATGTAATAAAACAGGTACCATCATATGCCAAATTTTTGAAAGACTTGTGCACTGTGAAAAGAAAATTGAATGTGAAAAAGAAAGCATTTTTAGCCGAACAAGTAAGTGCAATCATTCAAAATAATAATACTTTGAAATACAAAGACCCTGGTTGTCCTACTATTTCATGTATTATTGGAGAACGAAAGATTAAAAAAGCCTTGCTTGATCTTGGAGCTAGTGTGAATTTACTTCCATATTCAGTTTATCAAGAACTCAATCTAGGCGAGTTAAAATCTACTTCGGTAACACTTTTACTTGCCGATAGATCTGTTAAAGTGCCAAGAGGTATGGTAGAAGACGTATTGGTCCAAATTGATAACTTTGTATATCATGTCGATTTCATAGTTTTAGATACACAACCTATCGAAGCTTGTAATGCAATTCCTGTAATTCTGGGTCGTCCATTTTTAGCAACTTCTAATGCCCTTATAAATTGCAGGAATGAAATAATGAAGTTGTCATTTGGTAACATGACCTTGGAGCTCAATGTTTTTAATCTTTGTAAGCAACCACATGACAAAGGAGATGAAAGTGAAGATGAAAATCTTATTGAAACTCTTGTGGAAGAAAACATTCAAGAAGATAGTACTCGTGATCAATTAGATATTTGTTCAATTGAAACTGTTAAAGAAAATATTGAAATTGATATTGATGATTTTATCAGGTATCACACGTTACCAGGATCAGAGAAAGAATTTGATGCAAAATATGAGAACAAAGACGAACCACCCATATTGGAGTTATAACCCTTGCCAGAAGAATTGAAGTATGCATTTCTTGGAGAAGATGAAACATATCCGGTGGTAATTTCTTCCAAACTAGAAAGTGATCAAGAAGGTAAATTAGTTGATATGCTTAAAAGACATAAAAATGCAATAGGTTGGACACTAAAAGATCTCAAGGGCATTAATCCACTAATTTGCACTCACAAAATTCACTTAGAAGAAAATGCTAAAACATCTCAAAAACCACAAAGGAGATTAAATCCACACATGAAAGATGTTGTGAAAACTGAAGTTCTCAAACTACTTGATGTTGGGATTATCTACCCTATTTCTGATAGTAAGTGGGTAAGCCCAACACAAGTAGTTCCAAAAAAATCTGGCATCACAGTGATAAAAAATGAAAAAGGTGAATTGTTAACAAGTCGAGTCCCATCAAGTTGGCGGATATGTATTGATTATAGAAAATTAAATGACGCCACTAGAAAAGATCATTTTCCATTACCATTTTTGGATCAAATTTTAGAAAGAGTAGCAGGTCATCCATACTACTGTTTTCTTGATGGATATTCAGGTTATTATCAAATTCCCATTGCACTCGAAGATCAAGATAAAACTACATTCACATGTCCTTTTGGAACATTTGCATTTAGAAGGATGCCATTTGGATTATGCAATGCCCCAGCAACATTTCAAAGATGTATGCTAAGCATTTTTTGCGACATGGTTGAAAATTGTTTGGAAATTTTCATGGATGATTTAACTGTCTTTGGGAATACATTTGATAATTGTCTTGAAAATTTGGAAAATGTTTTAAAAAGATGCGAGGAAAAATGTCTTATTTTAAATTGGGAAAAATGTCATTACATGATTACTTCTGGAATTGTTTTGGGACATGTCGTGTCATCTCATGGAATTAAAGTTGATAAAGCAAAAGTTGATGTCATTGCCAATTTACCCCCTCCAAAAACCATTAAAGAAATTCGCTCATTTTTTGGACATGCTGGATTTTATAGGAGGTTTATAAAGGACTTTAGTTTAATCTCTAAACCCCTTTGTAACCTCTTAACAAAAGACACTGCATTTGAGTGGACTCAAGAATGTCAAAATGCTTTTGATAAAATCATTCGACATTTAACATCAGCTCCTATCATGCAACCTCCTGATTGGTCTTTACCATTTGAAATCATGTGCGATGCGAGTGATTATGCAGTCGGTGCAGTATTGGGTCAAAGAAGAAACGGTAAGCCTTATGTGATATATTATGCAAGTAGAACTTTAAACAATGCTCAAATGAATTACTCCACAACTGAAAAAGAACTACTTGTTGTAATATTTGCATTAGATAAATTTCATTCTTATTTGATTGGATCAACGACTATTGTGTTTACTGATCATTCTGCTATTAGATATTTGTTGACCAAATAGGATGCAAAGCCACGACTGATACGATGGATTTTGTTGCTCCAAGAATTTGACATTGTGATCAAAGATAAAAAAGGAACTGACAATGTCGTAGCCGATCATTTATCGAGACTAGTAACAGGATCATCTTGTGAAATGACACCAATTAACGATAATTTTCCTGATCAACATCTATTTTCAGTTACTAATACACATTGGTTTGCTAACATAGTAAATTTTCTTGTGACAGGAAAAATGCTACTGCAATGGAGTTCTCAAGATAAAAGAAAATTTTTGAATGAGGTAAAAAACTTTTATTGGGATGATCCGTATCTGTTCAAGTATTGTCCGGATCAAATTTTTCGACGTTGCATACCCGACAATGAGGTAAGTAGTGTCATTAAATTTTGTTATTCAGAAGCATGCGGATGACATTTTTCTTCAAAGAAAACGGCTGCAAAAATCTTGCAGTGTGGATTTTATTGGCCCACTTTGTTTAAAGACACCCACGAAATCTGCAAGATATGTGAAAATTGTCAAAATTTGGGTGCGATTTCAAAAAGAAACATGATGCCTTTGAATCCTATCATTGAAATTGAAATCTTTGACTGTTGGGGAATTGATTTTATGGGACCTTTTCCACCGTCGTTTGGATACTTGTATATTTTAGTTACAGTTGATTATGTTTCCAAATGGATAGAGGCAATTCCATGTCGAACAAATGATCATAAAATCGTCATCAAATTTTTAAAAGAAAATATTTTTAGTAGATTTGGAATTCCCCGAGCCATGATAAGTGATGGGGGAACTCACTTTGTTAATAAACCATTTGCTTCATTAATGAAAAAAATATGGTATTACTCATAAAGTAACTACTCCTTATCATCCTCAAACAAATGGACAAGTTGAATTAGCTAATAGGGAGATAAAGCAAATTTTGGAAAAAACTGTTAACTCAAATAGAAAAGATTGGTCTCTGCGACTTAATGATGCACTTTGGACATATCGAACAGCTTTTAAAACATCATTGAATATGTCTCCCTATAGGTTGGTTTATGGAAAACATTGTCATTTGCCTGTGGAATTGGAACATAAAGCTTATTGGGCGATCAAAACTTTAAATTCAAGCATGAATGATGCCAACAAATTGCGTAAATTGCAACTTAATGAACTTGATGAACTCAGAAATGACGCGTATGAGAATTCAAGGATTTATAAAGCAAAAATCAAATCATTTCATGATAAAACAATTCTTAGAAAATCTTTTGAGATTGGTAAAAAAATTTTGCTTTATAATTCTCGACTTCACATATTACCAGGAAAATTACGATCAAGATGGATAGGCCCATATGTTGTAAAGCATGTGTATACTTATGGAGCTGTGGATATTGAAAATCCTAAAAATGGTGATATTTTTAAAGTAAATGGACAAAGGCTTAAACCATTTTTAGAAAATGAAATCTTTCAAGAAGAGTTTATTTCCCTTTCTGATCCTTGATTTTTATTTTATTTTTTGGTGTTGCATTTAAGTTTGTTTGTTTTTATTTCAGGTTTTCTTAATCTTTTTATTTTCCCGGTTAAATGGCGGATAACGGTACTCCGTGACTCTCATAGTCGGTTAAATCAGTTTCCCACAATTGCTGATACAAAAATAAAAAAAAATCATTTCTTTTCTTTTCAAAATGGATGAAATTCTCTCAAAAATTTGTAAATATTTTCCCTCTGTTTCTGAAAATGTTCTAAGAAAAATTTATGCAAGAAGGTGTGAAAGATTGAGATTGCTAATGCAAAAAGGAATTCCAGAAGATATTCGTCTTGTAATAAAAGCTAAGGTCCGATTAGGAGGAGAAGTTCCACAATCATTGCTCATTCGGTATTTACCTGGATTAGGAAAAAGCACTTGTGCGAAAAAACGAAGGGCCAAAAGTTTAGGGGTTTGTCATAAGTGTGCAAGATGGACTTGTGACAAACGATGCAGATCTTTGGGATGTGTTTCCAATAACAGAGAAGATAAAATTGGTTTCATTAAGAATGGGCTGAGTAAGGAGTCTTTAGATAACATCTTATTGACTCTTGAGACGCATTCTAGTGGACATGTGCATATTGAACTTCTCCGTTTATGGAATCAATTCCAAGATGAGCGTCATAGTCTTGGGAATCCGACTAAAAAAGACCCTGTTTACCAATTTATAAGAAAATTGGATGGGAAGCGTATCCTCGACTCATAGAAGGCGTTGAAGCCGTTTCTGGACGTAAAACCAGAGGAAAATTGTGAGCCACAATCACACTACTGTTTATATGCATGTGTGTCATTATTGTTTTTACTATTTATTCTGTTTACAGCTGTGTCCCATAGTTTTGTCATGATAACATATTACCTCTATAAAATCTCTCATCTTTCTCTCTATTTTCGCAGACAAAAAAAAGAAAGTAAAAACATGGCTGGATCATCTGCACAAACATTGAAAAATATTTGTGTATTTTGTGGGTCGAGCCCTGAAAAAAATGAAGTGTTTGTAGAAGCAGTGAATAATCTTGGAAAGATATTGGCTGAGAGAAAAATTCACTTGGTATATGGGGGAAGTAATATTGGGTTAATGGGATCTGTTTCAACATCTGCTCATCTTGGAGGTAGTCAGGTTTTGGGTATTATTCCTACAGCTTTAGCTGAAGGAAATATTACAGGTGTTACGATTGGGGAGGAATTAAAAGTTTCTTCTATGTATGAAAGAATCACTCAAATGATTGAAAATTCTGATGCTTTTATCGCACTACCAGGTGGTTTTGGTACATTAGAAGAAATTTTTCACACTATTTCTTGGGCACAACTTAATATCCATAATAAACCTGTGGGCTTGTTGAATATCAATAATTATTATGACAGTTTGTTGACATTTCTTGATAAAGCTGTGGAACATAATTTCATTTCAGAAAATTCACGACAGATGCTCATCTGTGCTTCGACTGCCGACCAATTAATTGATGATTTGGAAGCTTTTGTTCATAAGTCTGATCCGATGATAACAAAGATCAATTGGTCGCAATCAAGCAGTAAGAAAAGGAAGTTGGATCATTGATTCAAAAGTCGTAGATTGGTTTGCGTTTGTTTCAGTTTGTTATCTTCAATAAAATTCCAGGTGATATCTCTTTCATTATGTACTATTTATTAATAGTTATTTTGACATTAGGGACAATGTCATATTCTGATTGGGAGGATAACAAACTTATAAAAAAAAATTAATTAAAAAAATTTAAAATAAAAAAAAATTAAAAAAATATATATTATTTTAAAATAAAATCATGTTTATTGTTTGTATCTTAGTAATTTTTGCAAAAATATCATACATTACATGTTTGAAAAATTTAAATTAGAACATGCATTAATCTATTTAAGAATGTTTAAATTTTTAATTGAAAAAAAGTCAATTTTAATATTCTGATCAATATAAAAATATGATTTATGAAATCTTTTTGAGTGATTAACCATTGTGATAAAATCAGGTATTAAAGTATATGGCCCAAGATATACCTTATAAGAGTGCCTAAAATTTTAAACTCATACATATTTTGTGAGTGAGTGGAGAGGACTGAGAAAATAGCCTTCGAGCCTTTATTGATCATGAGAGAGACTATCTATTGTTTAGATCTTGAGTTCTTATTTAAAAAAAAATGATATTCCTGGAAAAAAAAAGGAGAAAAATACAAAAAGAAAGATATTGAAGATTTATGTAATTTTTAAGTTATATGCTACGACCCATATATCTCTCATAAAAAAAAGAAGAAAGAAAGAGAGAAATTTATTATACAAATTAAATAAATATGTGGTCAAGAAGCATAAACTTAGTCTGATTCCATGATATTATGAATATATATATATATATATATATATATATATATATATATATATATCAGGAAAAAATATATAATAAGAACAACTAAATTTTGAATCAATGGATTTTCTATCTTGTGATTAGTTTGGCTCGTTTGTCTGTCTGCATTCTATAAACCATTTTTCTGAGCATTTATCTGTATTCCAACTCCATGAGAGAAATCGTTGCCATAAATTGAAACATTTATTAACCTGTGAGGATATGGAGTTGAGACTCTTACTAGGAATTTCTGAAGGCCGTGTACATTTAACTACCTGAAATAAGCTTTGAATTGATCATCTCAAATTATTTCATAAATTATAATTATGATGATCTTGATATAACTTTGACAGTTTTCAAATTTAATTTAAATACTTAGATAGTTTTGATTACATTTTTATTTAAATTAATCAATATGTTTTGTATTGTTATTAACGCTTAAATTGCTATGGACTAGCAATAAGCTGGTGGGAGGTGTGATAAACATAAAAATTGTACATTAATTAAATGTTTTATAATATAAATATATAGTTTTTGTTTTATTAAATGTTTAAATATTATATGTTTTATAATAAATTGTATAAAATATAAGTTGTTGTGTAATTACAAGTTTTTACTATTTTTTACAGGTTCGATAAAACAAGAATAAACTTGACGTTGCAAATTGGATTAAGATGATTCTTGGATCCGTAGAAAGTTGATGTTAATATCTACAATATTGGTGGCAAGCATGAGATAAAAATCCTCTCACAATTGGGATCAAATTAAGCAACAAATAAAGTTACCAAAGGAGTGGCAGTTTTACCATGCTCTAGTATTTTGACCATATCTCTCAAATTACTTGGTCAAATGGTTTGAAAAAAATACCACAACTAGACAACTCAATTATCCAAATGTTTCTTTTTATATGAAGAAGCAAATTCGGAGAAGAAGATTTTCAAAAGTGATGTGTAATATAATATAATATCTTGAAACACCAATGAAGACTTGTGTGTAAAAAAATAATATTTTATTTGTGGTTGTCTCCCCAAATTTAGGCTATAAATAGTGGTGCATTGTAACGTATTGAGATATGCCTCATTCTATGAACAAACCTGCAGAGGCCCTAGAACTCCTTCTTGAAAATTTGCGGAAAATTAAAAATTTTCTTTTTAAAAGAACTTAAATGATCTCATTCATAAAATCACTGGTGAATAAAGTTCAATATTTCAAAATATTGCAGCGGAAGAAAATAAAGTTTGCCAAAAATCACAATTTAAAAATATCCAACGACTGATAAAATGTTTGCGGAATAAACTAACAACTGCTGCTCTGAGGTCCTCGGGTGCCACTTCTGCCGACCCAAGCTGGCTCACTGGTCCCCGCCCTCGGCCCTGGCCTCATCAGTACCTACAACAATCAAGTCTAGTGAGCCTAAAGACTCAGCATGCATATATCGCAGGTAACGAGTAAAAATCTGAATTAAAATATGCATGAGATAACATATCCTGTCCTGAGGCATGATGAAAATAATCTGTACTGAGCAATTATAATACATGCATAACTGAACAAATAATCACAGTAAAAAAAAAATGTTTGCTCCTTGGAGCCTGTACTGAAATAACTGGTAAAATTTCCTGTTGAGATTATGTTTTACGCCTGTGGCCCCTGCACTAAGCTGAACTGATCGGTAACTGGCTACCGGGGAGGCTGAAACTGCACTGAGCTGGCCGGTCACTGGCGACCGGGTGGTACCATACTGAACTGATCGGTCACTGGCGATCGTATAAAATAACACTCCCACATAGTGAATGAACCACAAGCCATATCGCATAAATCTCAAAAATAATCATTTTCTATTTAATGCACGTAAAATAATTAACTGGCATAATGAAAATGTCCCGTAATTTTACCAACTGGATTGGATTGGATCGTCCCCAGGCTCGCTGCAACCTAACTGTGCCATGAAAAATATGCAATAGCTTAAACTTGACCAACTATGCAATTTAGTTCAAAAGATGCGACTATGACGCCTAATGACTTCGCATTTAATCATGACTCCGAGCCAACCTGAACCGACACCGAACTGACGTATAGTCATGATTAAAATACGCTGAAAAATCATAAAATAATGCTCCTAAAATGATAGGGTCGAAATCTAGGTGGAATGGAGGCCGAAACACGAAACGCTCTTTCGAGAGTCAATTTGGCACATCGCACCGTAAATTCTCGTACGACCTCAAAAATGATCCGAATCACAAACGGTCAAAAACATGACCTTCCTAACTCAATGAGGCACTGTCCAGTTCAAGGCCATGGGCTAAAAGCCAACCGAGAACTCGAACGAGCCACCGAACCGACACAGCAACTTGCTGTAATTTCCAGCAACTGTACCATCGCGTAACTTGTGTTGTTTTCGAGACTACCGGCCATTGGGGCGTGAACCACCGACCAGAGACTCTCACCAACATCCCAAGGAATGATTCGAACCATGGCTAAGGGCCCTAGGTCAGCCACAATCCGCATCACACCAAAACTCAACCGAAACTCCAACCGAGAACCAACGTGCATGCGTGTGTAGTGTTTTGCTTAGACCGATGTCTTGCGTCGTTCCAGTGGCCATTTGATTGACCATGGCACGATCTAGACATATAGGAGCATGGTATGAACCGTGGCTATGGGCCATAGGCCAACCAAGATCCATACCAAGCAACCAAAAAGAAACGAAACCATATGCTGAAAAATGGAAGGGGCCGAAGGGATATAGGGGTTGTTCTTGATGTTTTGATTAAAAACCGATGAGCCATGGACCAAGCCACCAAAAGGGTGACTTAGTCACGTCTTAGACATGCTAGGGGAGTGATCCAACCATGGCTATAGGCCCTTGGGGCAGCCAAGATCAGATCCTTCCTCCTTGACAACCAAACTGAATTTTCGAACTCAAAAAGGGGCACAAATGGTGTTGCTGTCATTTCTTGCTTTCCAGAGAGCATGGGCTGAAACCGATGGACAAATGTGGTTCTAATGCATCCTATTACATGTATATAAGTCGCCTTGGGAGCCTAGAGTTGAACCAATCACCTGAAACTCACAAACCAAGAAAAACGTGAAGCTTGCCAAGGAAAAACGAAAATTCTGCATGTGTTGTTTCAAAATGTTTTGACATGTATCTCGGTTTTTGCTTGAATAAACATGATCATGTACTGAAAAATAAATGATAATATGACTTGATTGAGGTTTGAAAGAAATTTAGACATGCCTGGTTTTCGTTTCGAAAGAAAACGAACGAAACGACGATGACGCGGCACGAAGGAGATGGAACACTTCTTTCCTTTCCTCTTCTACTCGATTTTTTTCTCCCTTTCTCCCTAGCTATTACTCACGTTTTTTCTACTGAAAAGGGGTCTGATTTCGGTGGGGAGGGAGTGTGATGGAGTGGTTATGAGGGGTGAGGAGGATGGTGCAAGATATAAGGATCATATCAAGACCAAGTCTTCATGCATTTGAATTTTGAATTTGAATTGCTATCAAATGATCTCTTGGGTGATTCTAGAGTATAGTGGCCGATTTCTCTCTTGATTCTAGACTAGGATATGTCCACTAATTAATTACATGGTGCTCCCAAAAATCCTAGATTTATCCTACTAATTACATGCAAAGAAATGGTCAAAGTTGATGAGTTGGCAATTGAATCCTCTAATAACCAAGGGTTGGCCGAAACATGCATGATAAATGGTAGGGGGAAATTGATTATCTAGTAATTTAATAACCCTTAAAAGCCTTACTAATCCTTTAATTAATTTAGTGAGCTAACCCCTTAATTAAATAACTTAAATGAGTTCATTTCTTAATCACCTCAAATAAATAAATTAAATCCTCAAACCTCCCTCTCTAACTTAAATGAACTTAAATGCTAGCTAAATTAACTTCTGGAAATATTTCTCGAATCTTAAATTCTATCTCAAAACTCCAACTCCAGTCCGGCCTCACTGAAATAACTGAAATGCTAAAAATCAAACTACTGAACTGAAATAATAAAATAATTAACTTCAAAGAAATGCATTTAAAATAATCATGCAATGAAGTCAATTAAATTTAAAAAAATCTAGAATTATGCATGGCTTATACGTAAACTGATTTACGGGTTCTACAATCCTTCCCCCCTTAAAATAAATTTCGTCCTCGAAATTAGAACTCACCGAATAACTCGGGGTAACGCTCCCTCATCTCTGACTCAGACTCCCACGTAGCTTCCTCCTCATAATGGTTAAGCCATTTGACTTTGACTCGCTTAACCAGCTTGTTCCGAAGCTTCTTCTCCAGCCTGTCTAGGGTCTGCACGGGCCTCTCCTCATAAGATAAGTTCGGAGTAAGCTGCAACGGCTCGAAATTCAGCACATGCGAATGATTTGCCATATACTTCCTCAGCATGGAGACGTGGAACACATTGTGTACTCCGGCCAGATTCGGCGGAAGAGCCACACGATACGCTAGCATCCCAACTCTGTCGAGGATCTCAAACGGTCCAATGAATCTCGGACTGAGCTTCCCTTTCTTGCCAAATCTCATGACACCCTTCATAGGTGCCACTTTCACAAAGACATGATCGCCCACTGCAAACTCTAACTCTCTCCTCCGCTGATCGGCATAACTCTTCTGTCGGCTCTGAGCAGTCCTCATCTTATCACGGATCTTGACTACTACCTTTGCTGCCTGCTGGACAATCTCTGGACCCAACTCTGCTCTCTCTCCTACCTCATCCCAATGAACAGGAGATCTACACTTGCGGCCATACAGTGCTTCATACGGAGCCATACCTATAGACGACTGGAAACTGTTGTTATAGGTGAACTCAACCAGTGGCAAGTTCGTCTCCCAACTCCCTGAGAAATCGATGACGCAAGCGCGAAGAAGATCCTCTAAAATCTGAATAACTCGCTCCGACTGCCCATCCGTCTGCGGATGGAAAGCTGTGCTAAACAGCAACTTCGTACCCAAAGTTGAATGCAAGCTCTTCCAAAATGAGGAAGTGAATCTGGCATCTCTGTCAGATACGATCGAAACTGGAATACCATGAAGTCGGACTATCTCTCGGATATACAACTCTGCATAATGAACCATGGTGAAAGTCGTCTTAATAGGCAAGAAGTGCGCTGATTTGGTAAGACGATCTACAATCACCCAGATGGCATTCGATCCTCTGGCTGACTTCGGCAAATCGGTCACAAAATCCATGGTAATGTTCTTCCACTTCCACTCGGGAATAGGAAGAGGCTTGAGCAAACCTGCTGGTCTCTGATGCTCGACCTTCACTAACTGGCAAGTCAGGCACTCGGATACAAAACGTCTGATGTCCTTCTTCATACCGGGCCACCAATACAATAGCTGCAGATCTTTGTACATCTTCGTACTCCCAGGGTGAATGGAGTACGGGGGCGTATGGGCCTCTGATAAGATGTCTGCAAGGATAGAATCACTGCTAGGAACCCATATCCTATCTCGGTATCTCACAATACCGTCGCTGACTGTATACAAGACACTGCCCTTGGCTTCATCTCTCTTCTTCCACTGTGCCAATTGCTCATCTGCCGACTGACCACTGCGAATACGGTCCATAAGGGAAGACTGAATGGTCAAGGTAGATAGACGAGGAACTCTACCTCGAGGATAAGTCTCGAGATCAAACCTCTGTATCTCAAACTGAAGAGGTTTCTGAATCGTCAAATGAGCCATCACTGCGACTTTTCTGCTCAATGCATCCGCAACTACATTAGCTTTACCCGGGTGATAGCTAATGTCACAATCGTAGTCTTTCACAAGCTCCAACCAACGCCTCTGACGCATGTTCAGCTCCTTCTGCGTAAAGAAATACTTGAGGCTCTTGTGGTCGGTAAAGATCTGGCATTTCTCTCCATACAGATAGTGCCTCCAAATCTTCAAGGCAAAAACTACGGCAGCCAACTCTAGATCATGGGTAGGGTAGTTCTTCTCGTGGATTTTCAGCTGTCGAGAAGCATACGCTATCACTCTCCCATGCTGCATCAAAACTGCACCTAAACCAAGCTTCGAAGCATCGGTATAAAGGACAAACTCACCAGATCCTGACGGTACAGCCAAAACGGGTGCTGAGATAAGAGCTTGCTTCAAAGTATCGAAGCTCTTCTGACACTCCTCGCTCCACACAAATTTCACATTTTTCTTGGTTAGTGCTGTGAGTGGAACGGCAATGGATGAGAATCCCTGAATGAACTTCCTGTAATATCCTGCCAACCCAAGAAAACTGCGGATCTCGGATGCATTCTGAGGCACAACCCAATCTCTGACTGCAGCGACTTTCGCCGGGTCTACCTCAATGCCACTGCTAGAAACAATATGGCCCAAGAACGCCACCTTCTCTAACCAGAATTCGCACTTACTGAACTTTGCGAATAGTTTGTGCTTCTGCAATGTCTGCAACACTGTGGTCAGATGCCTGCTGTGCTCCTCCTGACTCTTGGAGTAGACGAGAATGTCATCTATGAACACTACCACAAACTGGTCGAGGTACGGCTGAAATACGCGATTCATTAGATCCATGAAGATCGCTGGCGCATTCGTCAGACCGAACGGCATCACAAGGAACTCGTAGTGACCATAACGAGTCCTGAAAGCTGTCTTCGAAACATCAGCATCTCTCACCCTCAACTGGTGATAACCGGAACGCAGATCTATCTTGGAGAAAATCGAAGCTCCCTGCAACTGGTCAAACAGATCCTCAATCCTCGGCAGTGGGTATTTATTCTTCACTGTAACCCTGTTCAACTCCCGGTAGTCAATGCAAAGCCTCATCGTGCCATCCTTCTTTTTCACAAATAAGACTGGCGCGCCCCATGGAGAAAAGCTCGGGCGAATGAACTCCTTGTCGAGAAGTTCCTGAATCTGCTTCTTAAGCTCTGCCATCTCTTTCGGTGCTAGTCGGTACGGCGCTTTGGATATCGGAGCCGTACCTGGCATAAGCTCAATGGAAAACTCCACCTCTCTCTCGGGTGGCATACCAGAGACGTCTTCGGGAAAAACGTCTAAGAAATCTCTGACAATCGGAACATCTGAGGCTGACTGGCTGGGTTCCTCGGGGACAGATAAAAAGGTCGCTAGAAATGCCCGACACCCTCTATGCATGAGTTTCGTAGCCTGAACATACGGAATAATGCGCGGTAAAGGAAAGTACCTGTCCGGCTCAAATAAGAACTGCTCCATTTCAGGCGGTCGGACAAGAACAGATCTCCGCTGGAAGTCTATCAACACTCTGTTCCTCAATAGCCAGTCCATCCCTAGGATGATGTCAAATTCTGGCATCGGTAGCACGATCAGATCCGCATAAACAAGATTACCGTGCAGCTCAAGGTCTATATCTCGGATAACATTGGTGGCTGCCATCTCCTCGCCTGACGGCAACACTACTGAAAAGGCTGTATCTAGCCCAATGGTCTGGATCTTGAGAAAGTTTGCAAAGACCTCCGAAATAAACGAGTGAGTGGCCCCTGAATCTATCAAGGCCTTGGTAGCGGAACCAGATATAAAAATTCTCCCTGAAAGAGCGGAGCTCTAAGTTGAATCCAGTAGTTACAAGAACTAAACTTATAGACATGCAAAGGTCAAGGTTCTTCTAGCTTAATTTCCCCCAAAATGAATCTGAGTAGAGCATGCAATCCTATAACAGTTCTAAGTTCAAATCTAAATCCCGATTCTCAAAACACGGAAATTCAAATAATAACTTAAAGTTTAAAGGTACCTGTCAACAACATAGTCTCAGGGTTGGTTTCCGCGGCATGGAGAGCAAAAACCCTGCCCTGAGTAGGCAGATTCCTCTGAGGGCACTGCAGCAACATGTGGTCTGGACTGCCGCACTTAAAACACTTTCCTGAGCCAGCCATGCATGCTCTAGGATGGCGACGTGAGCACCTGGGACAGACGGGGTGCTCTTGAATCCTCGGGGCTGTGCGTCCCCGCTGCTGCTACAGCTGCTGCTGCTGCTGGCCTCGGTTCCTGGGCGGTCCATGAAAAGGCCTCTTATTCTGCTGCTGATGCTGATGAGGAGGAGGGCGGTGCGGTGCCTGGACTGGGCGCTTGCCCTGGCGATCCCTCTCGATATCCCGCAGATCCTGCTCTGGGGCTAAGGCCTTGGAGACGGCAATCTCATAAGTAGCAGGGTCAGATACCCTAACATCCCGGCGCAAGATCGGTCGTAAACCCACCAGGAAGTGCATCAGCTTGGCTCTGGCATCATTCGCGATCAGGGGCACAAAGTGACAGCCCCTCTCGAACTTACGGATAAACTCCGTAACCGTCATATCCCGCTGTCTCAGACTCATGAACTCGGTGGTCAGCCTGGTGCGAACCTCCTCAGCAAAATACTTGGAGTAGAAAACTTCCGTAAAGCGGGTCCATGAAAGTGTAGCCAAAGTCAAGGCTACCGAAACTCCTTCCCACCATAAGCGGGCGTCTCCAGTGATCAGGTAGGTGGCACATCGGACTCGGTCTGCGTCCCCCAGCTCCATGAACTCGAAGATAACCTCGAGGGATTTGATCCATCCCTCGGCAACCATGGGGTCAGATGTCCCAGAGAATTCCTTCGGGCGCATCTTCATGAATCGCTCATAAACAGTCTCGGGCCCTGTCGGCCTGGCTGCGGCTGAGGCTACGGCATTGTCCCCCGCAAACTGTGCGAAGAACTGTGCCATCCCAGCTAACATCTGGGCACTCATGTCCGGTGGGGGCGGTGGAGGAGGTGGTAGGTCTCCCTCCGGTCTACGCTCCTCCCTGTCCTCTCGGCGAGGCTCCTCCTCTCTGTTGCGCTCTAAAATGCGTCTAGGGGGCATACTGTTCCAACATAACCCATACGTAACTAACATGCATAATTCCATAATTTATTTTGAATGAACACTGAAATACTGAAAATCTAGAAGCATGCTGACAAAATAATTCATGCTTTAATTGAAATGCTGAACAAAATGCTGAACTGAAAAACTTACAGACCGAAGACGTGGCTTCGTGAGCTTCTCGCGGTCAGTAGTAGTGAAACCCTATACAGAACCACCGCTCTGATACCAATTGCAGAGGCCCTAGAACTCCTTCTTGAAAATTTGCGGAAAATTAAAAATTTTCTTTTTAAAAGAACTTAAATGGCCTCATTCATAAAATCACTGGTGAATCAAGTTCAATATTTCAAAATATTGCAGCGGAAGAAAATAAAGTTTGCCAAAAATCACAATTTAAAAATATCCAACGACTGATAAAATGTTTGCGGAATAAAATAACAACTGCTGCTCTGAGGTCCTCGGGTGCCACTACTGCCGACCCAAGCTAGCTCACTGGTCCCCGCCCTTGGCCCTGGCCTCATCAGTACCTACAACAATCAAGTCTAGTGAGCCTAAAGACTCAGCATGCATATATCGCAGGTAACGAGTAAAAATCTGAATTAAAATATGCATGAGATAACATATCCTGTCCTGAGGCATGCTGAAATAATCTGTACTGAAAAATTATAATACGTGCATAACTGAACTAATAATCACAGTAAAAAAAAATGTTTGCTCCTTGGAGCCTGTACTGAAATAACTGGTAAAATTTCCTGTTGAGATTATGTTTTACGCCTGTGGCCCCTGCACTAAGCTGAACTGATCGGTAACTGGCTACCGGGGAGGCTGAAACTGGACTGAGCTGGCCGGTCACTGGCGACCGGGTGGTACCATACTGAACTGATCGGTCACTGGCGACCGTATAAAATAACACTCCCACATAGTGAATGAACCACAAGCCATATCGCATAAATCTCAAAAATAATCATTTTCTATTTAATGCACGTAAAATAATTAACTGGCATAATGAAAATGTCTCGTAATTTTACCAACTTGATTGGATTGGATCGTCCTCAGGCTCGCTGCAACCTAACTGTGCCATGAAAAATATGCAATAGCTTAAACTTGACCAACTATGCAATTTAGTTCAAAAGATGCGACTATGACGCCTAATGACTTCGCATTTAATCATGACTCCGAGCCAACCTGAACCGACACCGAACCGACGTATAGTCATGATTAAAATACGCTGAAAAATCATAAAATAATGCTCCTAAAATGATAGGGTCGAAATCTAGGTGGAATGGAGGCCAAAACACGAAACGCTCTTTCGAGAGTCAATTTGGCACATCGCACCGTAAATTCTCGTACGACCTCAAAAATGATCCGAATCACAAACGGTCAAAAAAATGACCTTCCTAACTCAATGAGGCACTGTCCAGTCCAAGTCCATGGGCTAAAAGCCAACCGAGAACTCGAACTGAGCCACCAAACCGACACAGCAACTTGCTGTAATTTCCAGCAACTGTACCATCGCGTAACTTGTGTTGTTTTCGAGACTACCGGCCATTGGGGCGTGAACCACCGACCAGAGACTCTCACCAACATCCCAAGGAATGATTCGAACCATGGCTAAGGGCCCTAGGCCAGCCACAATCCACATCACACAAAAACTCAACCGAAACTCCAACCGAGAACCAACGTGCATGCGTGTGTAGTGTTTTGCTTAGACCGATGTCTTGCGTCGTTCCAGTGGCCATTTGATTGACCATGGCACGATCTAGACATATAGGAGCATGGTATGAACCGTGGCTATGGGCCATAGGCCAAACAAGATCCATACCAAGCAACCAAAAAGAAACGAAACCATATGCTGAAAAATGGAAGGGGCCGAAGGGATATAGGGGTTGTTCTTGATGTTTTGATTAAAAACCGATGAGCCATGGACCAAGCCACCAAAAGGGCGACTTAGTCACGTCTTAGACATGCTAGGGGAGTGATCCAACCATGGCTATAGGCCCTTGGGGCAGCCAAGATCAGATCCTTCCTCCTTGACAACCAAACTGAATTTTCGAACTCAAAAAGGGGCACAAATGGTGTTGCTGTCATTTCTTGCTTTCCAGCGAGCATGGGCTGAAACCGATGGACAAATGTGGTCCTAATACATCCTATTACATGTATATAAGTCGCCTTGGGAGCCTGGAGTCGAACCAATCACCTGAAACTCACAAACCAAGAAAAACGTGAAGCTTGCCAAGGAAAAACGAAAATTCTGCATGTGTTGTTTCAAAATGTTTTGACATGTATCTCGGTTTTTGCTTGAATAAACATGATCATGTACTGAAAAATAAATGATAATATGACTTGATTGTGGTTTGAAAGAAATCTAGACATGCCTGGTTTTCGTTTCGAAAGAAAACGAACGAAACGACGATGACGCGGCACGGAGGAGATGGAGCACTTCTTTCCTTTCCTCTTCTACTCGATTTTTTTCTCCCTTTCTCCCTAGCTATTACTCACGTTTTTTCTACTGAAAAGGGGTCTGATTTCAGTGGGGAGGGAGTGTGATGGAGTGGTTATGAGGGGTGAGGAGGATGGTGCAAGATATAAGGATCATATCAAGACCAAGTCTTCATGCATTTGAATTTTGAATTTGAATTGCTATCAAATGATCTCTTGGGTGATTCTAGAGTATAGTGGCCGATTTCTCTCTTGATTCTAGACTAGGATATGTCCACTAATTAATTACATGGTGCTCCCAAAAATCCTAGATTTATCCTACTAATTACATGCAAAGAAATGGTCAAAGTTGATGAGTTGGCAATTGAATCCTCTAATAACCAAGGGTTGGCCGAAACATGCATGATAAATGGTAGGGGAAATTGATTATCTAGTAATTTAATAACCCTTAAAAGCCTTACTAATCCTTTAATTAATTTAGTGAGCTAACCCCTTAATTAAATAACTTAAATGAGTTCATTTCTTAATCACCTCAAATAATTAAATTAAATCCTCAAAACTCCCTCTCTAACTTAAATGAACTTAGTTGCTAGCTAAATTAACTTCTGGAAATATTTCTCGAATCTTAAATTCTATCTCAAAACTCCAACTCCAGTCCGGCCTCACTGAAATAACTGAAATGCTAAAAATCAAACTACTGAACTGAAATAATAAAATAATTAACTTCAAAGAAATGCATTTAAAATAATCATGCAATAAAGTCAATTAAATTTAAAAAAATCTAGAATTATGCATGGCTTATACGTAAACTGATTTACGGGTTCTACAAAACCTTTGAGTTCATAATATTTCTCTCTATATTTTTTCTTTATTTCTTCATTTAAATACAATTAGCATGTTAATTTCATATTCAAAGTTTTACACTTTGAATAATGAATAGCTAACTTCCTAAAGTTGAGATGATAAGGTGAAACTCTTGGCATGATAATAAGGTTATTAAAAGGTAAGAATCTATGTTTTATATTATTTAATCATTATTTATTGTTTATGTTATATTTATTTCTTTAAGCATTTTTATATCCTACTTATAAGTGGGAGTTTTGATTTATTGTTGCTATATGTTACACTAAATTCTTGGAACCATTTTAAATGTTAGTTTGGTATTACCAACCATTTAAAGTGGATGTCTTGATTTATTATATATGAATACATTATAATATTAAATTACTTGAAACCATTTAAATGTTTGTTTGGTTTTACCAACCATTTAAAGTGGGAACCTTGATTTACTATATATAAATATATCATAATATTAATTTCTTGGTACCATTTAAATGTTAGTTTGGTTTTACCAACCATTTAAAGTGAGAACCTTGATTTAGTGTTTACAAATATATATATAGCACAATAAATACTTGACAACATTTATAAGTTTTGGTATATATTATATACTTATAAGATAATAATATATAATATAATATAAATATGATTATTTAATATATTGGAACCATTTTATTAAGTGGATTTTAATAATGTTCGTTAATGTTAACTTTATTAAAATACCAAGAGTTTATCCTTTAATCTCAACTACTTAAATTAAAATTTGAACAATTAAAAATTACCAATTAAAGATTCAAACAACTAAAAGAAAAAATAAATAAAAAGACATTGTAGTGGACTTGTAATTACCTTAGCTTCCTCGTGGATACGATATTCGAACTCATCGAATTATACTACTTGTGGACAACCTGCTCTTGGGAGTGCAACAATCAAAGTCGCAACATCCCACATTACTTAATTGTTATATTGATTCTTAATAATGATTAAGAAGATGAATTAAGTTCGGGTCCCCACAAGTAGAGTCTGTGGCAGATGTGCCGTGTCTTTGGCAGATGTGCCATGTCTTGGGCAGAGGTGCCAAAGCACTAGACTTTTGGTGGTATCGATGTGCTTAGGAGTAGATCGACTCTTATTGCAGAAATTCGATACAGAATGCAAAATTCTGGGAATAAAAACGTACCACCATCTAGCTGGGAGAGTCGGTGGGAGAATGTTGCGTTCTTATTCGACCGGGATCCCTAACTTAGAGAAGAGTCGAGTCAGAGATTATGAGTCAAGAGTTTGATTTACAGTTTTATATCGATTCATGTCTTTCAGATTATGATACATGTTATTGATAACTATTTCATGCTTTTATATCTGTTTATATGATTGCATGTATACGTTTTTTATACTGAGAATATATTTTTCACCGGAGTTATCTGGCTGTTATTGTGTTTGTATAAATGCATGACAGCAGGTGGGACATGATTAGGGTCGAGAAGAGGATGAGAGATTGAGATTAGCGTGGAGATTCAAACCCCAAGTTGAGTTGTTTTCATTACTTGATATGTAGTGAATGAACAGTAGTTTGTTATGAATTACTTTTGTACAAGACTTGTACTTTTGATCTAAATGTTGATTTTGTAAATGAAATAAGATTTATTTCATATGTTGCGCACTCATGTATTTTAAAATAAATTTATGACCCAGTTTACTTAATTGTTACATTTGATCCTAATAATGATTAAGAAGATGAATTAGCGTCCGGGTCCCCACATCAGGTGGTATCAGAGCAGTAGGTTCCTTAGATTGACTTAGAAAAGAGTGAGCGGGGTAGATTGAGTTTTCTTTCCTTGCTTTTGTGATGACAACATGTTTTACTGCTTTATAAAATACATGTTTACTTGAATATCTGATTTGATTGGAAACATGTATGACTTGAGAATGAATCAGAACCGATTCTTGATCAGCAGTAAGATGATCAGAGGAGGATTGAAACAGAATTGTTATATTTGGTTGCTAATCCTTGTGATAATCAGATATGCCTCATCGAAGAATCCCAGAACAGGGTAGTACCTTTACTAATCCGATGGATGTTACATCAACACCAATGAAAACCCTACTGAAGATATTTCAGTCGTTTAAACCGCCGACTCTGAAAGGCACTGAGACGTCAGTTGACTGTGAGAGTTGGCTAGATGATATTGAGATGTTGTTTGATTCGCTTGATTATACAGATGAACGAAGAGTTAGACTGGTTGGACATCAATTGCATGACGTTGCAAAGAATTGGTGGCTTACAACCAAGAGGTCTTTGGAGCATCGAGGTACGGTTATTACATGGAAGATCTTTAAGACAGAATTTTATCAAAGATTTTTCCCAGTATCATACAGGAAATACAAGGGTGCAGAGTTTGCCAATTTGAGACAGGGTCAATTGAATATTGAAGAATATGTGGCCAAGTTCTCTACCTTGTTACGATTTGCTCCACATGTGGCTGAGAATGACGAAGCTGTTGCTGATCAGTTCATTAATGGGCTGAATCCTGAGATCTTTACACTGGTAAATGCTGGGAGACCGAACAACTTTGCTGATGCTTTGAACAGAGCAAAAGGAGCAGAAGCGGGCCTGATTAGGCAGAAAGGAGCTTCGTATGTTGCCCCAGGACCGAAACAGCAACAACCTCCCACTCAGTTCCAACAACCCCCTCCTATATTTGAGAGTGGCAGTAGCAGCAGTGGAAAAAAGATTATTTGAAAGCCAGAGAAAGACAGTTCAAGAAGTCTTGTAGTAGTTCAACTAGCTCCAGTGGTTCACGATAGAGCCAGAGTAATACAGGGATCTATTGCAGAACTTGTGGAGGAAGACATCCTACCGAGCAATGCCAAGGAGTATCTGGTAGTTGCAACATCTGTAGACAGCAGGGACATTTTGCTAGAGTTTGTCCACAGGAGGTTCCCAAAGATTCCAGGGAGCAGGAATCATCTGGATCAGTGGCTCAGACTGATAGACGATCATCTACTGTTCACTCTTTCTAGCCAGCACCTGCTCAGTCACAGCCGAGGCCAGGAGGAAGCCAGCCTCCTAGACAGCAGGCCAGAGTATTTGCATTGGCTGAAGAGCAGGCACAGAAAGCACCAAATGATGTTGTTGCAGGTAACTGTTCTCTTTGTGGTTACTCTGCTTATGTATTGATTGATACCGGTGCATCCCATAATTTTATATCTGAGCGATTTTCTTTGATTCATGAATTGTCTGTTGAGTCATTATCTGCTGTAGTATCTATCTCTTCACCTTTGGGGAGAGGTCTTATATCAGTGAAGACTGTTAAACATTGTATACTGTAGTATGATGGCAATGAGATTTAGTTAGATTGTATTGTACTCGGTTTATCAGATTTTGATTGAATTATCGGTATTGATATGCTGACCAAGTACAGAGCTACCGTAGATTGTTTCCAGAAGATTGTAAGATTCAGACCTGAAATGGCTGAAGAATGGAAATTTTACGGTAAGGGTTCTAGAGCTAGAATTCCATTGATATCTACTTTGTCTATGACTCGATTATTACAGAAAGGAGCAGAAAGATTCCTTGTGTATTCAGTAGACGTACTGAAATCGAGCCCGTCATTGGCAGATTTTCCAGTGGTATGTTAGTTTGCTGATATCTTCCCAGATGAGATTTCGGGTTTGCCTTCAGTCAGAAAGATAGACTTCAGCATTGAATTGGTACCAGGTACTGTTCCTATTTCTAAAACTCCATACAGAATGGCACTGATTGAATTGAAAGAATTGAAAGAGCAGTTAGAAAATTTATTGGCCAAGGGTTACATCAGACCGAGTGTTTCTCCTTGGGGTGCTCTAGTATTGTTTGTCAGAAAGAAGGACGGTTCAATGAGACTTTGCATTGACTATCGGCAACTGAACAAGGCTACGATAAAGAACAAATATCATTTGCCTCGTATCGATGATTTATTTGATCAGTTGCAGGGTTCTTCTGTCTATTCCAAGATCGATCTGAGATCTGGATATCATCAGCTGAGAGTCAGAGATTCTGATATATCGAAGACAGCTTTCGGAACCAGGTATGGCCATTATGAGTTTATAGTCATGCCGTTTGGTTTAACGAATGCTCCAGCTGTATTTATGGGTTTGATGAACCGTATATTTAAGAGATATCTTGATGATTTTGTGATTATCTTTATTGATGATATTTTGATTTATTCAAAGAATTTGAATGATCATGCTGAGCATTTGAGAATTGTATTGAAGATTCTGAGAACTGAGAAATTGTATGCAAAGCTGTCTAAATGTGAATTTTGGCTGAAGCAAGTTGTATTTTTGGGACACATTATATCTGGAGATGGTATTTCTGTTGATCCTAGCAAAGTTGAGGCAGTGATCAGTTGGCCTAGACCGACATCAGTGCCACAGATACGCAGTTTTATGGGTTTAGCAGGATACTATCGTCGATTTATTAAAGATTTCTCCAGTATTGCTAAGCCGATTACGCAGTTGACTCAGAAGAATGCACCGTTTGTTTGGTCAGAAGAGTGTGAATCTAGCTTCCTATAATTGAAGAAGAGACTGACCAGTGCTCCTGTATTGACTATTCCATCAGGTACTGGTTATTTGTTGTTTATTGTGATGATTCTCAAAGAGGATTGTGTTGTGTTTTGATGCAGCGAGGACATGTCATTGCCTATGCCTCGAGACAATTGAAACCACATGAGACTCGTTATCCGATTCATGATCTTGAATTGGCTGCCATCGTATTTGCATTGAAGATCTGGCGACACTACCTATACGGTGAGAAATTTGAGATTTATTCTGATCAAAAGAGTTTGAAATATCTATTTTCACAGTCAGAATTGAATATGAGACAACGAAGATGGCTTGATTTATTGAAAGATTTTGATTGTGAAATCAAATATTATCCGGGAAAATCGAATGCAGCAGCTGACGCACTGAGTCGAAAGGTATGTTCTTTATCTTTATCGACGATTGGTATTTCAAATTTGATTGAAGATTGCTGTCTTTCTAGATTGGTATTTGAGACAGATTGTCAACCTCTGAGATTATATTCCATTCAAGTTGAACCAGAATTGATTCTTAGAATTAAAAAACTACATAAAATTGATCAGAATATTCAGAACTCGATATTGATGGTCAGATCAGGGGCATCAATCAGAATATCAGGTTCGTGAGAATATATTACATGTAAATAATCGTCTAGTTGTGCCCGATGTTTCATATTTGAGACGATAGATATTGTCAGAAGCACACAGTAGTCGATTCAGTATTCATCCTGGTGGCAGAAAGATGTACAATGATCTAAAGAAACAGTTTTGGTGAAAACATATGAAATCAGACATTACAGAATTTGTATCTAAATGTTTGAACTGTCAATAGGTAAAAGCAGAAAGAAAGAAACCAGGAGGTCTGTTACATAGCTTATCTATTCCAGAATGGAAATAGGGATCACATTTCTATGGATTTTGTGACGAAGCTACCGCGATCCTCCCGAGGTTGTGATGCGATTTGGGTCGTTATTGACAGATTGACCAAATCAGCATGCTTTGTACCGTACAGAATGACGTACAGACATGACCAGATGGCAGAGATTTATGTCAGAGAAATGGTCAAATTGCATGGTGTGCCTAAATCGATTGTATCCGATCGTGATCCTCGATTTACTGCGCACTTTTGGCACAGTCTGCAACAAGCCCTAGGTACGAAATTGCATTTGAGTACTGCATATCATCCTCAGACCGACGGACAGTCAGAACGGACTATCCAGACATTAGAGGATATGCTGAGAGCTGTAGTGCTAGATTTTGGCACTAGTTGGCAAGATTCGTTGCCACTTTGTGAGTTTTCGTACAACAACAGCTATCAGACGAGTATAGAGATGGCTCCATTTGAAGCGTTATATGGCAAGAAATGCAGATCCCCTCTTTATTGGGATGATATTTCTGAGGTACCTGAGATTGGGCCTGATATGATCCGAGAAATGACCAAGAAAGTGAAGCTGATTCGTCAGAAAATGAGAACAACTCAAGACAGACAAGCCAAATATGCCAATGTTCGACGACGACCTCTAGTATTCGAGGCAGGAGACAGAGTATTTTTGAATATTTCTCCTTCCAGAGGTATTGTCAGATTTGGCAAGAAAGAAAAGTTGTCTCCACGTTTTATTGGGTCGTACGAGATTCTCGAGAAGATAGGAGATCGTACCTATCGAGTTGCCTTGCCGCCTTCTTTATCTGGTATACATGATGTCTTTCATGTATCTATGCTGCGGAAGTATCTTCTGATGTATCTCATATTCTTCAGCCAGACGAGGCAGAACTTGATGAGACTCTGAGTTATTTTGAAAAGCCGATTCAGATTCTAGATCGTAAAGAAAAGCAACTCAGAACGAAGACTATTTCGCTTGTGAAAGTTCAGTGGAGTCATCATGGCATTGAAGAAGCTACCTGGGAGACTGAATCAGACATGAGACAGAAATTCCCAGAGTTATTTCATTGATGTGAGTTTCCTGTTTAGTTCTATTATGCATTTCTTATTGTATCTGATTTGCTATCTGATTTGATTACTTACGATTTCAAGGACGAAATCAGATTTTAGAGGGGGGAATTGTAATGCCCGAGATTTTATTATTGTAATCTGAAATGATTAATTGATAATTGATGTGATTATAGTTGGAAAGGAACAGACGGGAAAGACAAAAGAAGACATGAGTTATGTGCGAGGACAGAACACCTCGGGCATATGCGCGACACGAGGCGCGCATATGCGCGAGCAGGGCAGAGAACCTCGCTATATGCGCGAGAAGAGGGCGCGCATATGCACGAGCTGGTGAACATGACAAGTGCCGAGACAGTAGGTCTCGCGCATATGCGCGGGGGCAGGGCGCGCATATGCTCGAGCAGAAGATTTTGATGCGCAGAGACCAGTAGGTCTCGCGCATATGCGCCGAGGAAGGTCGTGCGTATGCCTGAGACGTGCTGCATAAAGATGAAGCCACATGTACTTTACCATGCAATATTGAAGGAAAGTAGCCTCATTTCCTTCAGAATTCAGAAAGAAGAACCGAGAAACCTTAGGGAAGCTTCAAGTTTCTTCCTGTACTAGAATTCTGATTTTGCAAGATCCGTCCGTCTGATTTTCAATCCGAGTTCAGTACTGTATTTCTCTCGTGAAAAGCTTCAAAAGGACGTAAGTTTTATTATGTTCTTTTATGATTTGAAAATATGATATTGAAGGAATCATGATATGACTGATATTATCTGTTCCTGATATTGTTGTAATTGTATAATCGAAATCAGATTGAAGAACGGATACCGTATGAAATTGTTATCATTTTCAGATTTGATTTGATTGAGTATATACAGATTTGGTATCAAATGTGGTTGTTGATTGATTATGAGTTGTTGAAATTGGCCGTCTGTTAATTGTATTGCGGGACATATCGAGATTGCGATGTTATGCCGTCGAAACAGAATTAGATTGAGATTGATCAAATACAAACTTGTATTGAGTTGTATAATGATATTATGCTTCTCGTATGATATTCCAGAGTTGGTATTGAAGATTTTGAAGACTGAACTGTAACGCCCCGAAAATTTAAGAGTCCACGTGAACCACATGCATGCAATTATTAAATTCCTTTGTATTTTAATTATATGTTTTAACTGCATTAATTAATTATGTTGTGTATATTTATATGTTTAAAAATATATTTTCTACATTGTTGCATTAAAATGTAATTTTTTTAAAAGATATTCGAGTCGCGATCGAGGAACGGGGACCGAGGGCTTAAAATGTAAAATGTTTTTATTAAATAATTATTTTTAATTATTTAAAATATGGCCGATGCTTTTAGTATTTTTGAAAATAAGGATTTTGAGATGATTTTATACGTCGGGACGTAAATTTTATCGGTGTTGGTTTTTAAACTAAAATACGAACTTTTTTGGCAACCCGGCTAATAAATTCACATGTTTAATTAAACAAAATTTTGTTAAATTTTATTAAATCCTAATTAAAACTAATGGGCTTAAATTTTAAGGCTTGATAGGCCTAAAGCCTAATTAGGAGTTAATTAGATATAAAATATATTAAACCCTACACTTTGCACCTCAAAAACAATCGGCCATCTACTTTGAAAAATCTGAAACACTTCCCACCCCAACCCCACGGCACACGCTCACAATTCCAAGAGATTTTCGAAGGGTTCTAAGAGAGCAAGCCAAAGGATCCTCTCCGTTCTTCGTCGTCAACGTTTAATCGTGCATTTAAAATGCAAAGGCACGCCATACATATCTTTTTTCTCATCTATCACATCATAGTATCGTTTTAAATATCGTGTGCATGAAAAACATGAAATTCTTTGAATTAATTTTGGAATATTGCACATACATGTATGAAATCCATGAATTTTGATCCAAAAACATGTTTATATGGTTGCTAAAGGGGCTGTCATGGCTAGGATATAATTAAGGATGATTTACACAAATTTTAAGAGTCCTAATCACCCCAAAACGCTGCACAAACATGAAAGTTAAAGGCTGGAATCCAAGGAGAATACGTACAGAGAGGGCCGATGGTTTTGGTTGGGTTGTCAAAGTGCAAGGTTTCGGTTGTCTTGCATGGGGTTTAGGGGTTCGACCAGGGCTTGAGGAGGGCTCGGTTGGGATGTGGCTAGGTCCTAGATAGGGTCCTAGGGTGGCTAGGTTCGAAGGAGGAGGGTGAGGAAGAGCCCTTGCGAGAAGGGACTCTTCACGCGTAACTTTCAGGGTGGCCGAGGGTTTCAGGTGCTATGGCTCGGTCTGGGGGCTAGCTAGTGGTCCACCAGGGTCCTAAGGTGATGGGTAAGGGTCGGGCCAGGGGCTTGGGCGGTGTGGTTCGCTGCTGGCTTGAACTGAAGTGGTGACCGTGAGGATGGCAGCAAGGAGGATGATCGCGCGCAGGCTGTTGCTGTGTTCAGGAAGATCGCTGCACGGGTTCAGGGGCTGGGTTAGTCTGGGCTTGGGCTGGGCATGGTCTAGGGAAGGTTAGGGTCGTGTGGGCTCAGTGGTGGCTCAGCTGGAAGTGTCCTAGGTTGGCTAGGAGTCCTTATGTGATTAGGAGACACACACACATACATGGGCAGAATTTGGGGCAAGGTTCAGCAGGTGGTTGAGCGGGTTAGGGTCATGTTTTTGGGGCCGGGCATGGTCAATAGAGTCCCTAGATGGGTTGGCTAGGTTTTGGTTTGAGGTGGCTTGGGCGTGGCTCGAGTAAATCGAGAGATGGCTCGGGTGGTTCGATAACGTGTCAATTTCGAAAATTAAAGAAGGAAAAATTGATCCGAGAGTCCACGCGGGTGGCTAATGACTTGGGAGGGTAGAATAAATCATAAAAAGGTTATGTTAAAATTTGGAATCAAAATAACGAGTTTTGGATTTATTCAGAATTTAATCGCCGCACGAAACGTCAATTAACGAGTTAATTGAAAAGCCTAGTTTTAAGCTTTATAAAATTATGAAAAATTAGGTTTAAGCTTAAATAATTATTATAAGTCTAATTTTTTTAATTTGGGAATTTTATATGAAAGTTTGGTTTAATTCAGGATTAAAACGCATTAAAACGTTATATTTAATGATAAATCTAAAATTCATCGAATTAAGCTAAATAAAAATTATGGAAAAATTTATGTAAGCTTAAATAATTATTTGGGATATTTTAGAGTCAAGAAATCAAGAAAAAAGTCGAAATTGTAAAATGTCGAGTCCAGGGGTAAAACGGTCTTTTTACAACTAAAAATTAGTAAACGTCGTGGCAGTGCCCTAAATACTATTTTTATGATATTATGATTATTTTTAAATGTTTATGAAATGCTTATGATTAAATTATGATTTTAAAATGTCTAATTGATTTTTATGATTTAAGGAAGACATTTAAAAGACATGTTGCATGCTTGGTTTCGAAAACAAAATGTTATGTTATGCATGATTTTTATAAAGTGATGTGAATGAAAAATGTTGAAGGAAGTGAAGTGATTGTGACTAATTCGTTGATAATGGCGACGTCGTGAGGGTTATGGTCCCAGTGGGAGCCGACGATCGTGTTTCCATTATTGCGAATATGAGGTTATGAGGTTTGAGGAAGAATGGGAATATCGTGAGGGGAGAAGGCCCCAGAGGGAGCCCATTTATGGGAGAAGGCCCCAGAGGGAGCCCCGACGATCGTATTTCTATTCGATCATGTTAGGCCAAGGCTCAGTTGACCAGTAAGAGTGTCGCTGATGTCCCCACCGCCCAGTACTGTGGTTTTATGTAGATGGATCCATCGTCATGTCATGTCATATCAGGAAAGTCACAATTAACGATCTGAATTCAATAAAGGAAAAAGAAAAAAGGAGGAAATGTTCATGATTATGTTTAAGGTTTTATGTCATGTCATGTTGAGGAAAAGGAAATTCATGTTTGCATGTTATGAAAATGTTTATGTTGAAGTTTTATGCATCATGAAAATGTTTACGAAAATGTTTATGATTATGCATCTTCATGAAAACGATATTTTAAGTACAAGTATTTTTCACCATTATATGTTGACTGTATTACGTATTACTCGTTATCAAGATTATGGTGTGTTGAGTATTTAGACTCACTAGGTGTGATGGATGCAGGTGGTATTGAGGGAAGACTTGATGAGTGATTTGACTGGGCTGAAGGCGCACACAACCCGAGGACCAGCGCTATATTTTCCGCATTATGCTTTATGTTTTATGTTAAAGATTTTTAAGATTATTTATTTATGCTTTTGAGATATTTTTGAGAGGTTTAGTATGGGCTTTACTTTTCAAATGTATTTTTTAGATTTAGAAAAATGTTAATTGGTTGTTTATTTTAAAATGATGTCAAAAATATTTTATGAAATGTGTATGGTTCGGCCGATGCTATGTAAGGTTTGAAAAAAAAATTTCTAGTACTTTTAAAGCAAATAAAAGGGCAGGACGTTTCATGAACAGAGCCAGATTGATATGTGATTTCATTGATCAGACTGATCTACAAAAAGAAATGTATAAATCAATGTTAGACCGGGAATGTAGAACCCGTTAAACCAGACTACGTATAAGCCATGCATAATTACTATTATTTAAATTAAAATGATTTTTATGCATGAGAGTTTAAATTCAATCTTTTAAATTTGTTGAGTTATTTTACGCAGTAGTTTAGCTTCATCTTTTCGGGTAAATAAGCGAGGCCGGACTGGAGTGGAGTATTGAGATAAAATTTAATAATAAGAAAACATTCCTAGAATTTATTTAAGATAAATAATAAGTTATTTTAATGTAAAAGAAAGTCTAAGGAATTATTTAAGTAATTTGAGATAAGTAGTAAATAAGTTCTTTTAGGTTCAATAATTAGTTTATTAATTCACTAAAATACTTAATGGGTAGATAAAACTTTAAAAGATTTAAAATACAATATTTAAGCAATTTTTCCCTCCATTTTAATCCTAGAATTCGGCCATCACCAATAGAATATTTAAAAAGTTTGACAACTCAATTCCTTTGATTCCTTCCTTATCCATTTTTGGTAGATAATCCCTCACCTTTTAATCATCAATAATTAATAATTAAGCAATTTTTTACCCTTATTTGACATGAATATTTTAGGCCAACCTCTACTAAATAAAACCAAATCACACCTTATTCCTTATCTATCAAACTCTAGGATAGGAAGATTCATTTGCCATTCAATTATCCCTTTTATCTTGCAAACCTTCCCTTCACTTCCTAGCCTTCTCTCCCTCTCCATTTTTGAAAAAATCAGAGCTTATTCAGTAGAGAAAAATCGAGAATAGCTAGGGAGAAAACAAGAGAGAAAAACAAGAAGCAAAGCAACTCCGTCTCCTCCGCGCCGTGTCGTCGTAATCGATTTGTTTTCATTTCAAACAAATCCAAGGCATGTTTCTATCATTCTTTTCTCTTCAATCAAGTCATATTATTATTTTAAAACATCATATGTGCATGAAACTTGAAGCAAAAACCGAAATCATGTTAGCATTTTCGAAAAAAAAACATAGTGCAGATTTTCAGCTTCCACCTATGCCCTCACGGTTTGGTTGTTTTTGTTGATTTACAAGTTGTCTCGATTCCTAGGCTCCCAAGGCTGCTTATGGTCATGTCCTAGGGTGTGTTAGGGTCAAGTTTGATCAAGGGTTCAAGCCACAAAACCGTAAGTTAGGTGCCCAACTCGGTACGCAAGAAACAAGTGTCATATTCGTGTTTCATTTGTTGTCATTGGCTTGCGTAAGATGGTGTTCGAGCCATGGCTGGCCTAGGGACAGTATCCATGGCTAGGACCCTCCCCTACCAAGCATAGGACATGGGCAAGTCGGCCCTAAGTGGCTTGAGCCATGTCCCAAGTCGTTCGGATAGAAACAAGACAAGCAGCCCCTTCGGTTTCTATTTCCTTTCGTGTGAGTTGGTTCGATTCTTTGAGGTTGGTGTGGATCTTGGTTGGCTTTTTCGCCCTTAGCCATGGTTCACACAATGACTCATGATGTATAGATCATGCCATGGTCAATCACATGGCCACTGCAATGACCCATGACAGCAAAAACAAGCAACACCCCCACGCGTGCCATGTGTGTTCTCGGGTGAAGCTTGGAATCGTCGTAGGTGTTGGCTTGGATTGTGCTTGGCCTAGGGACCTTAGCCATGGTTCAAACCATACCTTAGGATGTTGGGAAGAGGCTCTGGTCAGTGGTTCAAGCCCCAATGGTCAATAGCCTCGTAAACGAAGCGATGCAAGCACAGTTGCTGCTGCTGGATTTTTTGGACAGCAGCTTTGAGCTTCGGTTCAGAGGTGTGTTTCGAGTTCTATGGTTGGATTTTAGCCTATGGCCTTGGACTGGACAGTACCTCATTGAGTTAGGAAGGTCATGTTTTTGGCCGTTTGTGAATTGGTTAAGTTTAGAGATCGTACGAGAATTTACGGTGCAATGTGCCAAAGTGACTCTCGAAATAGCGTTCCATGTTTTTGGCCTCCATTCACCAAATTTCGAGTTTTACAATTTTTAGGAGCATTATGTCATCGTGTTAGGCGTATTTTGGCCATGACTAAACGATGGTTCGATGTTGGTTCGGGTTGATACGGAGTCATGGTTAGATACTAAGTTTGTAGGGCGTAATTGTCTCGTTTTTGGTGCGGTTATGATATGTTGGTCGAGTTGAGTTTATTTGCATGTCTCTCATGTTAGAATTAGGTTGCAGCGAGCCTGGGAACGATCCAACTCAATTGGTAAAATAACACAGGAATTTAATTATATTACATGCATAAAATATAAAATGTTTATTTTGAGATATATGCGATATGTCTTGTGGCCACTTTACGATTATGGGATTATTACTTCACCCGGTGACTTACGACCGGTTCATGTTCATGTATTGATACAGATATCCAGTCAAGGGCTGTGATGATCTCTACCGCCCAGTATATTATGGTTTAGTCTGATCAGACGAGCATGTTATGTTACGTTACGTTATGGGCCACTTGCATAGAACATTATCTCAACAGAAAATTATGATATGCTATTTTATGACAGGGTGTTTTGAATACATTATTTACTTCCGCTGCTACTTTGAATATTAAATCTTTTTATCAGTTTATTTTATGAATGAGACATTTTATTTATTTAAAGAGAAAAATTTTAAATAATTCCGCAAATTTTCAAATACGAAATACGGGCCTCTACAGGGAAGATACGACTCAAGTTAGATTCGACTTGAGTTTCCCAAAACCACATACTTTATTATATAGCGTTGATGTTTGCAATTCATTAGATTGATATGCTTAGTCTATTGATTTATAGTAAAGCATGAGTAGAGTCTGTGGCAGATGTGCCATGTCTTGGGCAGATGTGCCTAGTCTTTGGCAGAGGTGCCAAAGCACTGGACTTTTGGTGGTATCGATGTGCTTAGGAGTAGATCCACTCTTATTGCAGAAATTCGATACAGAATGCCAAAGTCTGGGAATAAAAACGTATCACCATCTAGCTGGGAGAGTAGGTGGGAGAATGTTGCGTTCTTATTCGACTGGGATCCCTAGATTAGAGAAGAGTCGAGTCAGAGATTATGAGTCAAGAGTTTGATTTATAGTTTTATATCGATTCATGTCTTTCAGATTATGATACTTGTTATTGATAACTGTTCCATGCTTTTATATCTGTTTATATGATTGCATGTATACGTTGTTTATACTGAGAATATATTTTTCACCGGAGTTATCCGGCTGTTGTTGTGTTTGTATGGGTGCATGACAACAGGTGGGAAAGGATCAGGGGTGAGAAGAGGATGAGAGATTGAGATTAGCGTGGAGATTCTGACCTAGAAGTAGAGTTGTTTTCATTACCTGATATGTAGTGAATGAACAGTAGTTTGTTATGAATTACTTTTGTACAAGACTTGTAGTTTTGATCTAAATGTTGATTTTGTAAATGAAATAAGATTTATTTCATATGTTGCGCAATCATGTATTTTAAAAAAAAATTTATGACCCAGTTTACTTAATTGTTACATTTGATCCTAATAATGATTAAGAAGATGAATTAGCGTTCGGGTCCCCACAAACAGTTTGTACACTATCAGTTCGTACAATAGCAGAACAGATGTAGCAAAGCAGAACAGTAAGATACGTCATACCACTTTCAGATAAAGTCATCAAATTGAACTAAACGATGATTCAACGTGTATTTGTCATTAAATAGATTAAATGTGACCGTTGGAATCGAAGACTATATATAGCTAATCGATTCAGTTGAAGAGGGTTGGTGAAAACGTACTGCAAAAACTATCGACGATAATTAATAAGTTACGATACATTCTTCAAGTATTTTCTCAGTCTACAAATCGCACACTTACACTCTTATTTATTGTATTTTTTGTAGCATTCAGGTTACTTGTTAAGAGCGAATCGGTTATTTGTTGTAAGAAATTTGAAAAACTAAGAATTTCAGTTTGGCAATGTATAAGTCCAACTGAATTGGATTATTACAATATGTTATAATACATCAAAGTATTTTTTATGAAAAACATATCCTTGAAATAGAAGGGTGACGTAAGAGCATTTGAAGACTCCGAACATCCATAAAATTCGTGTGTTCTAGTTTATTATCTATTCAGTTTTTTTTACAGTACCATACACTCAGTATTCAATCTATATTTCAGTATATTTTCGCACTATTATTAGCTGACTGATTTATATCGACAAACAAGATTTCAAGATCAGTTAAATAAAAGACTGATTCATACTTAAAAGATTTCAAAAAGCCCGAGTGTTTATTCAATCTCCTTCTGAACACTCTAACTGTATTAACCGATCGTATCACCTATACTATGTGAGAAAAGCATTAGTTGAAACACGCGACTTTTGGAGAAGAAAAAACTCGACTGTTTATTATGTGTCGCGACAACTGTTGTAACAAGGTTTTGACAGCGCCACAATATCATTCTGATTTTGAGAGTTTCAATTGCTAGTGGTGCGCACACACTCAAAACTTCGTGATTCATTAATTGGGAGAGAAATTCTCGAGAGAGAACAATCCACAATTTCAAAAAGAGTTTAAGTTGGAAGATATTAAAGACGAGTGGAGCTCGCCAAGTGAAGTATACTGAATGAGTGTCATCGATGCGTCTTTAGAAAAAAAGAGTCTTTTATTTGAATAAGTCCTTTTATGATCATAACATTATATATTTAGTGAATTCACTTGTTAGTTGAACATGACCCATTGGATGTAGGTCAGTTGAACCGAACCACATTAAAATTCTGGTGTCCTCGTGTTCTTTATTTTATTATTCACTCACTTAATAAACAACGAAAAGAACAAACCACTAATACTATAAAACAACACACTTTCAGAAATATTTTTATATAACTAAATAACTCACGCAAGCAGTATTCTAATCCAAGACCTCTTGAATCTCGGGACCTCACAATTGCCGCTAGACCATAAGATAGATCCTTGACGCTCATTAACTTTCTTTCCGATAACTTTCTCCGCGGCTAGGAAATTGGACGAGTCCATGTAGGGCTTCTTTCTTTTACTTTCCGCAAATAACATAAACCTCAATTAAACGACACATATTGATAATTTTAAAAGAAACATTGTTAAAATAATTATTTTAACAAACTTTATCATTAGACTTTTTGACTCACGTGAAGTTCGTGCAATACATATTGCTTTTTCTATACAAACCTCAATTAAAGGACTCAAAATATATTTAAAAGATAATCATTGTTGAAATAATTATCCTAATAAACTTTTTCATTAGACTTTTTCACTCACATAAAGTTCGTGAAAGAAGATTTAAGACATGGAACTTTTTGCCACCATCATACGGCAAAAAGTAATAAAATAATATTAGACAACGTGCAACGATGGTACTTCAATTATTTGAACAGTGAAATAACGCTTCACTTGCACGTTCAGAAAGAACATTTCAACTGATTCTACAAATTCGGATGCAGAAAAGTATGCAAACCTATGCTGTAACAAACACCCATTACTTGAGCAGTAAAAACTATAATCGTTTTAAAGGAACAAAATATATCGAGATTATCTATCTATATACACGATAATTACTTGCCCAAACCAATATGCAAGAGATCAAGATAAAACAAGTACCAACTTTCCAAGAATTCCTCGATACAACGGAGAAAAATCGAGGTAAAAACCTATGAAAGAGCTTGATTCATCGTGGAACGCATAGACAGCTGCTGCTCGTAAAGTTCCCGGAATATCTGATATTTAGCATCATGGTACTTCTTTACTTTTGGATCTTTAGAGGGATGCACAACCTATTAAAAATTATGAAAAACCATAAATCCAAGAGATAGCAAATATTTAAAGATGGATCGTTAAAAGTATTTAATAATCTCTCATTTTATTTGGACCGTCGTCCCTATTATATTTTCTACAAATACCAATTTAAACAAAATTTACAATATTTGACATACAATAAAAAAATGCCTCCTGATAAAACAATAAAAAAAATAGTTTAATCTTTCAAAACATTTTCCCCAAACATTTCCCAAAAATATAAAATTAAAACCAAAATTTGGGTGAATCTTCGTAAAATGCTTAGGTGCTACAAGCCTACAACTAGATAAATACTCGTCTCATAAATGGTATAGATCAGAAACGTAGACAGAATATGGAACAATCCAAAGGAGAAGAAGAGAGGATAAATGATAAAAATAGAGGATTTACTTGGTCTGCATCTCTTTATAGTTTTAAGCAGATGACAATGGCGAAAAATATATATGCGCAAAAGCGGAAGAGATGCTTACCACATGACTTGTATCATGCTACGAACTCAAGTGTTATAGCTGAAGATCGTGTAATATTGATAACCATCTCTCTCCCTTTAACGATTAAATCATTTTGGATATAACAAGAAGCAGTTACATGCATACCTGACCAGCTGCATTTAATGCTCTCATGGCCTCTCGGACAGTGGAATATTTCTTCGAGGCAACAGCACCAAGAATAGCAGCACCCAATAACACAGATTCATTTTCTCGGGGAAGAACTATAGGATAACCTGCCCAAATATACAGTATTGCCAAAAGTATCTTCAGTCTGAAATTTAGAAAGGAAAAGAAGTATTCAACTCAAGGCAAGAAAAAAAGACATCGTGGATCGAGTTCTTCTCCCCTCCAAAACAGGCATAGATCAAGTCTGGAAATTTCAAGTATGATCACTGCCATCTAAAGGCGTCAATGGAAAAATGCAAAACCCTTTGAAATTCTCTCCAACACAGAATTAAAATGAACATTATGTGTCAATCACCATCTAAGGAGGCCAGTAACAAGTGAAGCTGACAATGAATGTGCATACAAAGTTTGTGAGTTTTATTTTTCCAAAACATTCCGACTGCTATGGCCATTATACTAGGACAGTGTAAAGATTATAGATAAAAAAACATAATGGTTCACGTGTGCAGCTAAACTATAACCCATTCAAGATTCAAGATAACTTATTGGAGAGATAGATGGAACAAAGTTACAAAATAAACTTTCGGAAGTCATCTTCTTCCAAGCATATTCACTGGTACGAATGCATGTATGCGCAAATGCGCACATGTATATATGTAGAGAGACAAAGATAACCTATGATGTCTGCATGCTCTTGAACGAACAACGAATTCTTTGCAAGTCCACCACATGCAAGCAACGTGTCAATCTGGAGACAATGAGCAGATAGGAATAACATATGGCCAAAAGTCATTGAGAATGCAACATATGTGTTAATTTTAAGAACAAATCAGATCGTTCATCTTATAAAATTATATGGCACACGGCGCACCAGAGATGTCAGGATAATGTGATCAATATAAACTTAAAGCAATTAGCAGAAAGCAAGCAACGCTGCCAACGTAATGACACAAAAATTGGGGTAAATAACAAAGTGGACCCACACCACATTATGCCAAAACGGCCAAAACCACTCATGAAAGTTTTAATTGAGAACTAAAACCCTCAAGCCGATATTTATTTGTAGTATGCATTTTTCTATGCACCTATGAAGAAGGCAGTCAAAATATCATTTCACTATTATAATAACATAATAAATTTTCTCCTTTTATGGCATCCCAAATTCTACAAATACTTTTGCTTTTAAAACTCCAATTTGCGACAACTTCATGATTGTGTATAAAAGTATGTATAGCACCCTAGAGAGAGAAAAACACTATAGGCGGGAGGGTTAATTATTAGTTTAAAATGCTGGAGTTTCCTACCAAGCACAACAAAGAAGATCTACATGAATTATCCTAACAATTGTAATTATTAAGAAACAATACAATTATAACTACAATTTTTCTAGCGTAATATCTGCCAATGATTTCCAACTATAGCACAGAGAAATTGCTTAAAATATAGGATGAAACATCGCATGCATCAACTTCCTTACTTTGTGTCCATGGGAATTGCAATGCTCTACAATATGTCGTGTCCCATATGCAATTCCCTGCACTGTGGCAAGATAAAGAAGAGCCAGCTGCTTTTCACTTGTATCAAGAGTTAAGCCACATATCATTCCTTTCGATTTTGGATCTGCAATCGGAGATCTAAAATAAAAGTTTAGAAGGTACAATCAACAATTTATATTTGCTTTTTAGAAGGCAATCAACAATTTATATTTGCGAGTTCCAAATATAAAAGGATCGAAAAAATTTTAAGCTTTTACCTGTTTCCATGAAAATCGGGGAGGACGTGAACATCATTAGTCAGAGCAGCGAGAAAAGGAGAACCTAGTTCTTGTTTCACCGACTCCAGTATCTCACCAAGAAGTTCAAATATTGAAATGCCTACAAGACCAGAAAGAGGAAAATTTTTAAAAGCGATTAGGCGGGAGAAATAGACCTAACATAAAATATAAAACCATATTAAACAGCTGTGAGAAGTTCAGGCAATCTCACATCGAGAAGCCGCTCGATTCGCCAGATGTGGAGAAGCGATATGGTTCTCTATGATATAATCTAGTGAAGCGCCAGTGGCACTCTGGCCTCCTTCTGTAAGCCAATACTGAGGCACCATAGCTGAAAGAATTTTGTGAAGTTGAACAAGTCAGATGTTAGTACTTAGTCACCTCTTGAATAGAACAAGAAATACATTAACTATTCAGAGATGAGAGAACCACTGGAGACTCCAGTCACAATCTTTTTAGCTATTGTAAGGTCCTGAATTGTACTTACGATAATTTTCTCAAAATTATCGTTTAAAAATGATTCGAACCTAATATTTTAGTGTGTAACTTGAACTTCTGAATGGATCGAAAAATCAAGTTTTCGACAAAATTCTAAGGAAGTAATTAGCATAGCTTAGTGCATGGCCACCATGTGATGTTGATTGTATTTTCTGAAATTTTGACTGCCTTTTGCAGCTCCGTATCGACCCAATCAATGGTGTCATGCAGTGTGCAGGTTAATTTCACGGTAGATGCCCTGTGCATAAATAGTGGTATTTTGGAATTTCAAGCACCCAGTGTGCAGCACCTTGCATATTTTAAAGTTTTTCTCAACTTATAGCATGTCCACTGCACAACGGTGTGCATAGACGGTGGCTAGGGTTTTGCATGGTGCATGACATCATGCATTTCCATGTTATTTTCTTTGAGGTTCTTACACCAGAATCTTGTTTCTGATGTTATGAAGCTAAGGTGCTTAAATGTGATGGGTCATGGGCCTTACATGTAATAATCCATTGCAGCAAGATGGAAAGTTAAGCCCAAAAAATAAACTGATATGCTATTATCTTTTATCTAGAAATTTGATTTGTTGTTATCTTATATTTTTGTTAGGACATGGTGATACTTCTATTTATGATCAAATGATCTTTTTATTTTGGTTATGATATGGTGATATTTTATTTTTTTATTAAGATTTTATTATCTTTGTTTAATCATTATATACTTGTTATAAATAGAGATAGGTTGCAATAGTAAAATTATCAAGAAATTATTCACAAACTTGTCTTACGAGATCTGAGGTCCTCTTCCAAGAGTCTCAAAAAAAGAAATCAAAAGATTCTCTCTAGCGAGCCTGAAAGAATCACCCCATTACTGAATCTAAAACATGGGACCATAACAAACTGGTACAAGAGGGATATCACGTTTTTCAACAAAACTTTAAAGCTTTTGCAGAAAGTTATCCAATAGTACAAGGTAGCTGCCAAGAAACGGCAACAAGCTCTTTCGGATAAGTTGGAAAAGATTTCCATGTGTCTGTCAACCATGCGCTTGAAAGAACGAGATCAGAGAAGAGGACACGAATCAATGGGGCACCAACGACCAGCATTCCAAAGGACGACGAGGTAGCACCAATGGCCATCTCAACATGCCTCGGTATTCGAAACTCATTTTTCCCAGGTATAAAATAGAATCAAATATGTTGGGATGGTTTAGATTATGCAAACAATTTTTTCGACTCCAACACTTGCAGGAGAAAAACAAGCATTGGTCTCTTTCTATCGAGAAGAGGATCCAACTCAGGTCTCTGAAGTCAGAACTAGATCATCCAGGGTTACGGTGGAAGAATTTAAGAACTATTGTCATCTATGCTTATAATCCTTGAAATATTCCAACAGCTATAATTGTTCTTGAAGATATCCAAGTGCCTCTTTGCACGAACTGTGGTTGCATACCCTTTTCTCATGGTTGAGGATAACCATGATCCAAGGGGGGGATATCAATGTCATTGGGCCTTACACGTAATAAACCATTACAACAAGATTGTAAGTCAAGCCCAAAAAATAATTTGAAATGCTAACATCTTTATTTAGAAATAGGATTTGTTGTTATTTTTAATTTTGGTAGGATATGGTGATATTTTATTTATGGTTAGGATATGGTTTTTATAAGGACTTGATTGTCTTTATTTGAATCAATTGTACTCTGTTATAAATATAGATAGATTGCATTAATAAAATTACCAGTAAAAATATTCACAATCTCGTGTTATGATATTTATTCTCTTCCACCGAGCCTCAAACTAAGAGATCGAGAGGTTCTCCTAACGAGCCTCAAAGAATCACCCCACACTAAGCTTCAAGTGTTAGTGGCAAAAAATGCTCAAGGAGACTAAAAACTTCTGTAAGAACCTCAGAACTAACATTTCTTAAGCTTAATCTTGTCTTGATTGTGTGCCGAACATGGAGTTAGAGAGTCCTGAATAGAACTGAGGAACTTTCTTGATTTCTATGTTATTGACATGATTGAATGCTAAAGATTATGATAACTGATTTGTGTTATTGTTGATGGATTTTTTTTGAATCAATGATCCTAGCACATTGTAAGTTTTTAGGGACGTCAGTTCCATAAATTGCTAGCACTAGTCTAGTATATGGGAGGAAATTCATGTTTGACATTTAGAGATAATGGTCACGTGATATTATTGAAATTTTTTTTAGAGTAGTAAAATAATTATGTCTACAGTTATGACGGATTCATGTAAAGAAAGTGTGTGAGAAAAGAACGAAGAGAATACTTGAGGCTTAGGCGATTGCTAATCTTACATTCAGGCATAAGCTTGTTGATAATGGCTTGAGAGACAACAAGTTTAAGTGACTCAATTGAATTAGTAGACTCGTGCAACTATTGTACTAAAACCATGTCTTAATATTTTGAGTATAACACGTGTTTGTGATTGGACTCGAGGTATTCATGTTGGATTAGGAAATAATTTTAAAAGTCATGAGATTTTTTAGTCCATGATTTTCCACTAAATTTGTGTCTCGACATCCTATCACCAACTTCCAACTTTAGTCATGTCGCATACGTAAGACGAGAAAATAATAGAAACTTTTTGAATCTTAATGACAAATTGAGCAGCATAATCCCCACAAGGTATTTTTCCCTGCCTCACTATACAAGTGTGGTAAAAGTGGCTTTTATTGTAGCTTCAAAATTCTAAATATAGCCTCGTCAAAAAAAAATTCTAACCATAGCTCGTATGTTATAGTCATCCCATTTTCTCACCTATTGGGATAAAAAAATACATTTGACCACCATTGATTCTTTTGTTTAAAAAAAATGATCATTTAACAGAAGCCATTTGGAATAAAGTTGAGAAGGAGACTCAGTAAATTGTTCTTTTGTTTCCTGCAACATTGAATAAAATGAAAGGGCTTGTGGCTGTTCGTGCTAGAGATAAAGAAACCAAAAACATATATTATGTTGAATTAGAGTGTCACCTCACCATCTACAAAAAAAATAAAAAAATGTTACCTGACCAGAATGGCCCCCAGACCCCAGGGATGAATAGCTTGGTTTTAGAGATAGCCATGTGGCATGTAGAAGTTCCACATACTAATACCATTCTATGACATATAGTCTCCTCATCAACCTCTGCAAGTCCAAAACTCCCAAATAAACACATATACAGGAACATATGACTTTCCAACAGAACCAATTCTTTGGTTTATTCGATGATTCTTCATTTCCCATAACAATGGCAAATATTGTCAACCCATTTTATTATCATTCCCCAAAATATATTTTCCCTCATTTTCAGATCTCCCAACAAAATTATTACTATTAATTCATATTTGTATCGCTTCCCGAAAAGACATTATTATTATATTATATTATATTATATATTAAAAACAAAATTTAATAAATTATATTAATATGACACCACTATCAGATAATAGCTTAGATGAGTCTGCATTTACAGAAACAAATCTTCTCTTTCCAAAACAAGGAAAATGAAACCAAACAAGCTGAGTCATTTTGAGAAAACAAAAAAATATTAACCTTTAGATTCTAAATCTGAGGCCGGCGCACTTTCCATTACTCCCACACCACCAGCATGAGCGTCTATCAGCGATGATCCAACTGGGGTTCCAGCCACCAGACCCAATTCCTGAAAATATGATTTTGTTTAGCAGATAGAATGAAGAGCCCCAGTAAAGTACATAAAGCAGTTTAAAAAATGAAAGATTCAAGAATAAAAAATATTAAGAAAATATTGTCCTATTAAAACATATGAATGCATGTGCTCTCATGTTGGTTAAGTGGTTCTTTAACATTATTAATACAATCAAGAAGCATCGCTTGGGCAAGAAGATCCAGGACTCCTTGCCTTCGCAGCATCAGGTGTGAGCCCAGAGCCCAAAGCATGACCAGGAAAAGCTACACTTCGTCCTGTAAACATAATTTCAGGTAAAAATCAAGAAATACTCACATAAAACAATTAAACAATAACACCAAACATATTAGCTTAAAAACAGTATTTTAGAAGCATTAAAAAATGCCAAAAAGCACCACAGGATCAAGATGTAGACAAAAGAGTTATTGTAGGGGCCTAAGAAAGAATTTGCAGGAACTTCGTACAATTTGGAACTTTCTCTTTAAACCTACACTCAAATGACTTCCTATTCAGAATTTACACATCAAAATTGTTCAGTGAAAAATCAAGATCGAAAATATCTCCACACCCAAGAAAGAATGCCATAGTAATTTGTGAAACACACAAGGCAGATCCTTTTCTTTACATTTTAGTGGCATATACCAATTCATCATGATCCAATAATATCTTAAGAAAAGTAATATATTATATCAACTAATAAATGGTACAAGGAGGCTAAGGAAACTTCTTCAAGTCAAAATGTTTTACTAGTTGTACACACATAAAGTTAGATACATACCGATTTTGGAATGATGACCATCCACAAGATCACCTAAACCAATCTCCTCCCAAAAATCATCATCCCATCCAAGAGCTTCCATGTCACGGGAGTCTTTCTCGTTGATCTGTTGCATATGTGCATGACCTAAATAAGTCCACTTGCAGACCGTTGTGCAAAGACTCCGAGTATCATCTCCTGTTGCTCTAAGAAAGAATTGATATGAGATATGAATTTGTTTCACCAGTGTAGCACGACAGGCAATATTTCAGGGCTTTACCTATATGATAACCAATCACTTAGATCCATCCACCTAAATGCCATCGACCAAGACTCTGGCAAATTTTCTTTGACCCACAAAAGCTGCAAATAGAATACTGCAGAATCCATAAACACGTTCAGCAATATTAAATGCACTCGTGATCGTTTATTTCTTTACTTCTTCATTTGCCTCACAAAATAAAAAAAAAATCACCTTAACATACTGCCATTACAATCAGAGACATATTACCAAACTGAACGGAAAATAAAAGGTGTCACATGTAAATTAAAAACAAGAAAATTAAGGCTGACTCCCCCATCCCTAACATCATTGAAATAAGGAAAATAAAAACTACCTAAAAAGTCAAAAAGTTTCAAGTTAACCATATCCATTTCATCGTTTGATAACATAAACTTTAATCCTTCTGCTGCAAGAAGGTTGTCTTCCCTTTCTCAAGTGACCTACCGCCAACATCTTAACCTTCCCTATATCCATATCTTCTAACATGATTTTCACCACAAGTTCAGTTTACCACTTTACCCTTAAAGACTCGATGATTTTCATTGTCTCCGATATTCAATTCAATCAAAACACATGTCAGACTCAAATTTCCAGAGACAATATTTATACAAAGTCACATTATTGACAGATGTTATATTCCCACAAATAAATAAAGCTGGTTAAAGAAAAGGCACCTTGATGTAATTTGTTGTGTAAATTGCAATTGGTTTTGTCTATGCAAAATGATTTACTGAAGAAATGTATCGTCCATATTTACTTGATTGGACGAGTGTCAAATTAACCAAGGCATTCGTTAACTATATTTTTACTACGTGAAAGCAGAATCTTCTGCCAAATTCCTGAACAGAAATAACTCGTTCTATGTTTATTGTCACGGTTTAAGCAAGAATCTAAAACTGAGGATATGGTGATGATCCAATTTTATAGATATTAAAGCCTCTTACGAAAACCTAAGATAAATTATATCAACGTTTGTACAAACTAGAAACTTTCAGACTGCAAAACCATCAATTGTGCATCAAAAATTGAAGTATTCATTGAAAAATGCAGAAGGTTGACTCAAAGAACAAATGTAAGCATTCAAGGGTTTTCTGCTGATGAGTCGGATTGACATGGTGATTTCAATTCCAAATTATTTCGGGAAAACCTTGTATCTAACAACCAGGGAATGGGGTGAGGAACATTTCGCAAATAGCAGACGTGTGACATTTAATAATACTTTGAACTGATCGAAAAAGTCCTTTTCAGATGCAGAAAACATCCTAATAGTTGCGGTATTCTGTAAAGTTCCTAACCATGTGCTGGAAAACACGAGTCACAAGGCCAATGTTCAAACGCCTCAATTCAGCATAGGATGTTCTTGACATCTAATACATCATAAACATTTACCACTTGGAACGCCTTCTAGAAGACCTCAGTTTAAAGTAACTTTGTGTAAATACCTTAGGTGGCTGCATCTCCGGGGATACAGCCCCACCACAATATTCCAGCACTGGCGAACTAGAGGAATTGATCCTCTCAGCTTGTTTTACAGCTCTATGGTCCATCCACACTATCACATTTCTTCTTGTGTCACTGCTCCAAGAAACTGTCACAGGTTCTCCATCATAATCAACAGCAACTGCAAAAAGTAGCTCCAGCTAAAAGCTGCATGATGTAGACGTAAATAATTGTAGCATAAATAACAATCTCAGAAACTTTTTTGCTTACAAACCAAGAGAACAAGTAGCAGCAAATCCCAAACTGGTTACTTCTTCTCCAGATATATTTGCAAGAGAGCATGCTGCTTTGACAGCCGTGCAAATTGCAAGCCAAATATCAGTTGACGATTGCTGGAATTCGAAAGAACAAGGCATATGATTTATATAAATGCCAAACACGTGTGACAATTTTGTATGCCTAATTGTATAATTTAAATTATATTTTGATAATTCGCAATGGTCAATTGTCACCTCAACACAATCACCATCTTTCCAAATCTGTATCGGGCTGCTAGAACAACCTAAAATTTTTCCATCTTCATCAAAGAGGCCTGTATTAAATTTAAACATGAGAGAAGAGAGAGGGAGGGAGCATCCAGCAACAAGCTCCGTAATGCCAGATTTCAAATAAACATAGATGTGCCATTCCTCAATTTCGATATGTTGAAATAAAAATAACCTGAGATAAAATATAAAATTGAAACGCAGAACCATAATGACTCATCATCAACCAATGTTTTAAGCTTCAACCCGATCAATAAGCAGCAATAACTTCTTTTCTAAGAGCCCGTTAACTTAATTTTGCTCAAAAAGTGACCATTAAGTAATCAAATCTAAACGAATTACCTTAAACTATAAGCCGAAGAAAGGTAAATGAATGCAGCTGTAAACGCATTTAGTACGACCAACAATAAGCCATATCAAGAAAATCGCGTGAATTCAACCGTAAAAATCAAATGATTCAGAAAAAAACCAAGAACTAATAATTTACAATTCGACAACCATCACCCGATAAGTTCACTCACAAACAACAGCAGCAAAATCACACCATATTCGACGTGAAAATAGATGATGGGATGGAATCAAAAAGGACCTGCGCGTGCGCTGCCGGTGCCAACATCCAAACCAAGATAGACGGGGCGTCGACGCGGCGGAACCGGCGGAGCGCTTTGCATTTCGACGGCAGCGGAGAAGCTATGGCGTTGGCGATAAGAAAACAAGAGCGGTACTTCATCTACCTTATGTACCTTCGACATTTTTAATTAATTAAACAAATATAGTAAAACTAATTGGTGAATGATTTAGAGATTGAATAATTATGTTAATTCGATTTTTTGTTTTTTTTGAAGATTTTTTAATCTGATTTTGTTCATCTGATGTGGAGTTCTTCTTGTTATCCTCGGATAACTCGCAAGAGATTTAATTGACTTCATCGTTTTTTTTGAAACATATATATTTCGTCTCATCGTAATACAGCTCGATTTGATCCATACTAAAATGAAAATTAATATATATTTTGCATTAAAATTAAAAAAATTTATGGTTCAATTCGGATAAAAAATATGTCTAACAAAAATGAATCATAAAACAAAAATAACTCGTAAAACCGTCTTTTCAATTTTTTGTGAGATAATAATAGAATATAATATTTTACTAATTGACATTGTTAACCACAGCTTTTGACAGTATATATGTTTTTTAGCATTATTACAACTCTTTGATTGTTGTGCAATCCACTTAAAAATTCAAATTTTATGATAATCATACCTTATTTATTTTTCTCACATTATTTAATTTAAATATTAAAACAGAATATTCATTGATATGTTTGTCTTTCATTCTTCAGCCATCCCCTAACAAATTCAAAATTTTTCTGAAAATTGTATCTTATTTATTTTTCTCATATTATTTAATTCAAATATTTTAAAAAAAATTGATCAGTTGATCTGACTGCAAAAGTCGCCTATTTTATGATTCTTAGGGCATGCTTGGTAGGATAAATGAGGTGGAAATTGAATGGACATTCCTAATCTCATTTCATTTTTTTTTGTTTAGTATAACTTTTGGAATGCGAACACACATTCCAATGAGAATGCTTATCCGCATGAACATGGGAATAAACATTCATATCATGTTGGTTGAGTTTACTCATTCCCATTTTTCCAAATATATATATATATATATATATTTCTTATTTTTAATTTTTGAAATATTTTGATGATGAATAATTATTAAAATAATCGTATTCTATTTAATTTTATTTTTTCTATGCCAATCATATGAATTGAATAGATATATAATTTCATTCTTATCTTCATGACATTCCATTCTTAAATTCATTTAATTCTTATCTTATTTCATTCAGTCATATCAAACATAACTTTAGTATTTCGTGCAATCAGTCCAGTACATCAAATTGTTTTATTTAATGTTTTCTGATCAACAACAAAATCATACGCTTACATAATTCTCTAAAATAGGCACTTGCAGATTCAAAATTTTTTCTCCACAAGCACCAACAAAATTTAAGTTTTTCCTTATACAGTAATGTTTCTAATCATGCCACCAATATTCAGTTTAATCAAAGAATTTGTACTAACCAAAAGATATTAGGCACTCAAACTCCGTTTGGTACGTTGCTACCAATTACATCCATTTGAAGACATGAATTTTCAGCTTGGAATGCATTTTCCATGACAAAGATGCAAATTTTTATAAATCTACTTAATTTATTGCAAAATACTTTTAACCTTTTTGTTTTCATTATTCTAGAGTTAAAGGATTTAGGGCAGTGTTAAGAATCCAGAAGTAATTGAAAGGGTGAAACCAATACTCAGATAATAACATTTATTTGCAATAAAATTATAATAGTTGCTGATAATAACATGAAACACAAAACAACATTCAACGAGTACAAAATTAATTTAGTTGGAAAAACTCAAGTTTGCCAAATCTTTGATGAAACATTTCCGTCATATATGTATGTTTTATAAATTGTTTACCGATTTAAAGAATTCAGAAGTAATAGACGAAACAAGCATTTTCGTCAAGTACGTAAGATTTTAATTTATTTAATCAGAATTTAGTTTCAAAATTATTTTATAATCATTTTTATTTTGTTTTTCCAGAATGTTAATGGAAAATTTGTGGCACAAGGTGTTCCATGGAATAAAGAAGTTGCTGGAAAACCTACTAAACTAATCAATATTGTAGCCCAGTGGTCTCACCCCCTGTCAGATTAGCTGGCACCCCAGTTCGAATCCCCTCCTCTGCGTGTGTTGTAATAAAAAAAAAAACAAATTTGTCTTAATATTCTTTTATATAAATAATCGATTGTCATGTACGTTGTGAGAAAATTTTGTTGATGATTTTATGAATTATTTGGATAAATCAAATAAAGATGACCTCATTGTTGTAATTCTTCAAATGATGTCGCCCTAGAAGATTTAGAGGTCAAATATATGTTTCCAACTCTAACCACGTCACAAAGATGTTGATAAACAATAAATGTCCAGAGATTGTTGACTTCCAAAACATGTATTTTCTGATTGTTGGTGTCTGTTAAAACACTTGCTCACTTTGTTCGTTTTGCATTTCTATTTTATTTATTAAAGACTAATATAAATAAATATACAGATTTAGATTAAAATCTGAGTACAAAGATACAGAATACAGTGAGCACAATATCACTGCTTTCAACACGTAGCATCTTATAAGAGCTTGGCTATTTTCAGGACTATGGAGCAAATTTGAGAGAATATTGAGGTATTTATACGCAGTTAAATAAATAATACAACAATTACTTTCAAATCTTTTATTTTTTATTTTCTTATTTTCATTATTCTTTTTTCTTTTCTTTAACTGTAAAAGTATGGAGCTTTTGGGTTTTGGATAAGAGAAAGTGATGAAACTATTGGGGAATGTTATTATTTGTCAGGTGTTAAATGCCAAAAGAAATTGAATCATGTTGTTGACAGTTTTTATTTCGAAAGATGTGACCATTTTGATGCAATTAGAAAACTGAGGTTTGATATATTTATCATTGTTACCATTAAAATAATATATTTTTTTCCAAAAAAAATATTGTAATCAATAGATGTTTATAAAAAAAATTGTTGAAAAGTTTAAAATACTAGTCAGGAGTTTAAAATACTAGTCAGGGTTATCAAAAAAAATATTGTAATCAATAGATGTTTATAAAAAAATTGTTGAAAAGTTTAAAATACTAGTCAGGGTTATTGATGACACCGACAATGCTATTTTCTTGCTATGGGACATAAAGTGTGTTGATTTAATTGTCTAAACAACAATGGAATGAAGATCTCAAGTTGGAAAAAAGGTTTAAGGATCTAATTTCCTTAAATTTTTGGAATTTATATCATATTAAATACTATGTGTTTACAAATGATAAAATTTTAAATTTGAGGAAATGCCAAAGGAGATTGATGATTTAGTGGATAAAAGGGTTTTACTGAAAGTTCAAGTTAAGCCCAGTCAAACTAGTGAATTTAATGGTTCATGTTGAATCTTAGTGAATGGTCTCCATGAGATCCCCAATTATCTAGGCCAATCAAGGGAGTTCCACGTAATTTACATTAACCATGTCAGTAGAAGTCACAATTTTCCTACGTTCAAACTTCCCTAATTATCTAGGCCAAATTTTGATCACGAATATTGTTTATCATGCAACCATCGTTGATAAAATGTAAGAAAATATTAAAATTTCTTTAAGTTTTTCTTTTAATGGCCTTGATATAAATTTCGATCTTATATAAATGAGATATTTTAATTTTGAAAATTTGTCTTATCAATTAGTTTAAAATTTTGTGATGAGATCGATTCTGGGCACTTGGGAGGGTGCTTCAAACACAATATTCTCAATTAGCTGCAATAGATCGTGTTCTAAGAATGTAAACACCGATGAATTAAATTGAATTTGATTTTAAACCAAGCGGAAAATATTCGAAAAAAATCTTTCGTTAAGAAAACTTATCAGTTTAAAAGCTTTTAACTTGTGTAAAGTGAATAACTGAAATAAGGGTGGATTAATTCGAGCTTGTATCAGTTCAGTTATGGTTAAAACTGAACTGATATCAATTCAACTAATCAAATCAGTTTTAAAATTATTATTAAAAAGTTAGGAACACAAGATATGTTTATCGATGTTCGGAGACTTCTACTGCTTCTACGTCACCCCTTCTACAATCTCGGGTAGGTTCCACAAGAAGATTTTGATTTATACAATTCTTTGTACAAATTCACTCGACTTAGGACTTACAATACTGTCTAACTGAATTCCTAGTCTAGACTGAAGGCAACACCTTCCAGCCAACACTTATTTAACGTCTATGTGTTAAAGACTACATACACAAGTTTAATGTCTTTTTTCAAGACTCACTTAATTATTCAATAAGCTCAATTCTCTATGTATATGTGAGTGATTGTGTGTGCGTGTGTGAGAACTGATCTATGAATACAACATGAAAGTGGTCTCACACACTGAGGGAATTGTGCTTCTAATCTAAGCTGATAACACTATGAATTGTTCCCTCAAAACTAGGCTGGTTGCTTCTTGTAAGTTGATATGCATTATGCATGCCATCTCTTTTCTGTGTTCATCCGCACACACACTTCTTTTTGTTGATGGTCTTGATCTCCTATATATAGGGGCAGTGTAACCATACATCAATACTCATCAAATATGTTCATTGCAATTTAACTATGTTCCTCGAAATTTGTGTATTGTCCTTTCTGACAGCCATTCTAAAACGTCTTGTCTTTAAGTTCTGCTGCAACGTTCATTATTGTCCTTTGAATCTGGATTCTACTTAGATAAGCTTGTCTTGTTTTGCAAACTGATCATCTCCTAACTGATGATCTGAACTGGCCAGCTAAACTGGTTTTGGACTTGTCTGGTTAAAACAGTTGGCTCGTCAGCTGAACTAATTTCACTGATTCAGTTAACTGGTCAGCTGGGCTCTTCATCGGTTGAACTCTTCATTCAGCTGGCCGGGCTTCTGATGGTCTTCTACTGAACCACCTATCAGCTGAACAATCAGTGGAACTGGTCTTTAATATATCAGTTGGACTGGTTCAGTTTGGTCAATCAGTTGGCTCTTTCATTTTGCGTCTCAATAGCTTCAGTTTTGGCTTGGTAACTGATCGGTTTGAAGCCTGATTAGTTTCGGCTTTCTGCGTACTTAATTAAATTCGTTAGAAACAAAACAACAAGTTTTGTTAACATCAAAATCAAGATTGCGAACATGAAATTTTACAACATTGTGTCATGTTTGTTTGTATGTTTACCGGATTCACGCAACTCTAGTTATTATAATAATAATAACGCACATACTGATTATTTATAATATATCACATGCATTATGAATAATAAAGAATGATTGATAACTGAGAGCTTATTGATCTATATGAGTCAAATATGGATCTCGGTCCAAAACTAGGTAAATGAATGGGTGCAAATGCAATAATATTACACTGGCTTCCAATATTTTACATGTATTCGATCTTCAAACCTCTTGATGATCCGAGTCCACCATATTCAAATCTTGATCTTTCACTAAATCTAACATTTACATTAAATTTACATATCACATTGGGATACAAATTGTGAGAACGAGAAATAAACCAGGTTCTCTTTAAAATAATTATCAAATAATTAAATCACAAAATGTAAAATATCATAAGATACACCTAACAAATTAGTCATGACTCTCGATTATCATATAACCATATAATATCATATTTATTTTTAAACCATATCATATATTATCAAATCATGTATCTTACAAATATGTCATTAACTGTCATAATTAAAAATTAATTTGAAAATCAAACAAACATAATTATTTAATTATCCAATTTATTAATAACTAAATTTAGTATAAAACTCATTTTACCATAAATAATAAAAATCATATTTTTAATTATTTATTTTAAAAGAGAATATCACGAGTTAATAATTTTCAAGGAAAAAAATTATCTAATTTTCATAAAATATTAACTTTGACCTATAATTTAAAAATCATAAAACCGCACCTGAGCCCAAACTTATCGAGCCCAAGAGTCAGGGATTGCCTGAGACTATCTCGGGCATCCTCGTTTCTGCCCAACCCGCTGCACGAAATTTTGAGGTAGCCGTCGACGAGTAACATTGTTTCGCGTAGGGAAGAGTGTTTTAGACCTTCGTGTATATAACGGCGGCTCCAACTATTCCAAAATTTAAGCGGATATATCATTTTTTGTAAATATCTACAAACTGATATTTCTTCTTCTTCAATCGTCTAATCAGGTACACGATCAAAAAAAACATTCGTCGTATAGATCACACATGATATCTAAACGAAATTTATGTGGAGAATTGATCGTTGGAATTTTAGAAATCTAGCAGCAGTGCGACTGTGGCGAACGGTGATGGAGTGGAGGAACTTGCTTGTGAGCTTCCTTGATGGTTGTGGCTGATTTTTATTTCAAAAGTGGGGAGATAGAAAATATCGACTTGATCTTCTTGATATGTATATTGTATATAATTTGTTGTTATGTCTCTTATCCACCTTTGATAACATATATATATATATATATATATATATATATATATATGTTATATATATGTGTATATATATATTTAAATTTACAAAATTAATAATTGTGAACTCATTTTAACCACAACGATGATCAGAACACACCTATGTGTCTGGGGTACAAATCTTGTCTATATAATGAAAATTTCGAAGATCAAAATTTTTCACTAATTCATTTTGGGCAGCTTCGAGCCACTATCCTCAATTAATTAGCAGTTAAGCTTACTTCCACAAGTTTGATTACATGAAATAAACTTATAAACTTCTTTATGAACAATCTGTTTAATCTCCATGAAACTACAGTTGCCAAATTCAACTCATTGAATTCGACTATCTCAACGGGGATAAACAGTGGGTTCACAACTTCATGTGATTCAAAGTAACATTTATTCATATCGGACCTACCCTAATTAGCCAAATTTTTTTCATCAACCCTATGATCAAGTATGTCAGAACTCAAGTCTAATTACACCCATCGGATCATAGTAAAAATTTCTAATAGTATCGCTCCATGATTCCCTATGTATAAATGATAATGCCCGAAAGAACCTTAAGTTATGATTAGTGTACATTACGGTTCCTTCAACTCATATATCACGAACAAATCTGCAATCATATGTATATTGAGACTTGCAAATAAATTCGATAATAATATGATATATCTTTGAGTAACAATAGTGACATGGTATGTGCAACTGAGGAAATACCTTTCCAAAATTTACATGTCTTAATCTAGACAAATATTCCTTACATTATTAACTAATCAGATCACATAAGATATCTTCATACATAGGTGAACGGCGAATCCCCGACTACAAGGTATTGAACCATACGTATTTCGAACATATATTCAACATCGCCACATGATGTCCCTCAATGGAGCTAGTAAGCGGATAAAAGTTCAATGCTAGTATGCAGAGCCTCCATGTTGTCCTGGGTCAAGTCATTAATGATGTACAACCATAACCGTAGACTATTTCACTCGATAAGTGATAGCCACTTGGAAAGTCTGAGGGAAGACTCGATAAGTGATAATCACTCGATATGTCCCTGACGAGAAAATAATTACCCTCTTGTTTCATAAAATAATTGGTGTCATTGGCTAGACGACCATATTCATATTCATTCCACCGAGCTTCAAATTTTTTTGAATAAATGACAATCGAAATAAGGGTTATTTAAGATTTAATTGTGTCTAATTAGCGTCAATCACCACATTTATTTTGGAAATATGTCAAATTTTTACATTGAAAATATCTTAGTTTTGGTGATAACAAACATCATCGAGTTGTTTCTAGGTCCAACTGATATTTCTTTGTATATTAACGTGTTTCAAGCTGAATGGTATAAGTCAAGCCAGACAACATAATGTTCAAGACTCTTGTTGGACTGCATATTCCTACAGATAGCCAAACGAAGGCCATGTTGCATATCTATGTGTTAGATCTAGTAATGGTTGATGGATTGGGTTGATCCGGAATTGGTCTGGAACTGATTCGGAATTATCCAACTCAATCCGGATCTAGTTTAGAACCGATTAGGCATAATCCATTTCAATTCGGAACATGTTAATGTGAGTTAGGGTTAGACCAATATTCTAATTGAATTGAATTGTTTTTTTAAAAACCTAGTGGGAACCAATCCGATCTGATATGATTCAGTCTTCTCCGATCCAGAATCGGCTCCAATCCAATCAGAACGATTTTTTTAAAAGAATTTTAAGAGCTTTATTTTTTTATAATGGTAACTTATATTTCTAGTATAAAAAATAATATGTTAAGTTTAAAATACGTTCCTTAATAAATGACATGTTTAGCTACAACCTGTTTCTATTCATTTCTAGTTCGGTCAATAGTAGGTCAAATCTAGTACAACCCATTTCGTTTTGACTCGGTTTTGAGTTGGATTATATATCAATACTAGTAAATCTAGAACAAGTTTATTCCCGTATACTATCAGATTGGTTTGGTTCCATTATTCAGTCAGGTAACATGCCTAGTTAGATCAAGTTGTTCCACTACTCACTTCGGACCTTTATTAATGCAAGCTGTGAATTGTTTTTCTAGCTGGCATCATTGTGCATCAAGACAATATGTCTGCATACCAGTTCGACAATTCAGATGATCAATGAAAAAATCAATGCACATTAATCGACATCTTCAGTTGTTCAAAGAATGTCTTTTAATAAGATAAAAATATACACATATTTTCTTTCTCATGAACCATATTTTCAGAAATCGTTTATTGTCATTTTTGGATACAGTCCAACAAGTATTAATTGTGGCTTACTATGAAATAAAATGAGACAAAAGACATCTCACTTTTGTGTCGGATATCAGTACAACTGCCCATTTATTGAAGATTTGACCGTTAAAAGAGTTCTTGTATTTAAATGTGGATTCAAGATTGAAGAAGATTACTAAAGCTATCACAATATTCCTTATCAAAGATCTCGAGCACACTTCGTTGTTTTTATCTTTAAGCTGCTCCATAAAACACACACATATTATTCATATATGATCATTAAGGATCCACTTTGTGATGCACACTCACTCAAGATATTCAAGCTATCTGGAAAGAATGTTTTACATATATGTCTAGGACTTATGATTTAATAGACAATGGTGTTTATGTGTTTTTATTGTAGAGATACTAAGAGTTTTAATATAAATAATTTCTAACTGAAGTGGGTTGTTACAAAGTATTGTAAAACAAAATCTTTTAGCGAATTCCTTTATTGAGCGGAAGAAAGGGAGACCTAGATGGATATTGCCTTCGAACTTCCATATATCTTGTGTTATTTATTTACAGTTGCCTAATTTCTGTCTTCTTTTGTCATCTGTCTAGTTATCTTATTAAAAGATTGTTTAAGTGAGTATATATTGTCTCACTAGTCTAGTCAGATCCTTCTTCACTTGAAAAACTCTTTTTCAATGGTCAATCTATGGCTAGCTGGTCGAGGAACATACTAATAATTAACAACTGTTTTTGTAAGCTCAAATTAAGAAGAAGATTTTAAAGAGTTTATTCAACTCTTCTTCGACTCTCTTTCACGATTCCTAACACAAACTCATAAGTTTGGCATTCTAGCAATTAAGTGTTTTGAAATTTTTCATTTTCAAAAAATTTATGGATTTTCTTCCTATGGTATTAGTGTTGCTTCTTTGCATTTTATTTGCAGTTATTCACATATCAGAATTGTAATGTGTTTGTCACACATTGTTACAAATCAAAGTTTATAATGACTTATAATGTCCTACAATTGATTTCGATAATATTGTGGTTAATAATTTTCGTAAAATAAGGACTGATACGATTCTATGACTAATGTGCATTGACAGGAGTTGATAATCCTTATTTATTTGATCACTTTAAAAAATAATTGTACTACGTGTTCAACAATTTTTAGTCAAATTACACCCAAGTCAATCATTACTTCTTATAAAAAAAATATTGGTTTGATGTTTAGACTGTTGATTACATGTGTATTCGGAAATATGTCCCTGTCGAGAAAAGAAATTTCCCATTTGTTTCATTAAATAATTAGTGTTCTTGGCCAGTCAATCATTTTCAATATTCAGTCTAATTATCATCGTTTTTTATATATGCAATGAAAATCAGATTAAATGTTGATTTCCATATCAATTCTTGGAATATATCAAACCCAGAAGTTTGGCATTCATTATGGGATTCTGTCAATTTCTCATTCTGACATATTCCATTTTCAAGAAATTTATTGATTTTCTTTTCCAAGTACTAGCGCTGCTTGTTCGCATCTTATTTGCAGTTCATCACGTAGCAGATTTGTAATTCCCTTTAAAAATGCCATATTGCATAGATATTACACAACGGTGACGTAATAATATATTTTTATATTAAAAAAAATGACATAGTTTCCCTACTAATGTTTCACTCCAAACAAAACACAATATCACCACAAGAAAATGCAAAATACACATTCCTCACTATTATAAATTTTTTCTATATGTTTCACATCAGTCATGTACCACAAACTTCATATTATAATAAATATTGAAAAATAAATAATAGAACAGTTAACTCAAAAACAATTTTAAGACTTTGACATAAATGCAAAAAATTATCTTATAACATATGAAAAAATTTCTGTCGGACTGCTCTAGAAACTTAATCACATTTTAAACTTGTAAATCATTACCTGACCTGCATCATAAAAATTTAGTGAGCGAATGACTCAGTAAGTTGGAATTGATATAATATCAACATTTTTTCAATAAAACTAATGCAATTACATTAATGGAACAAATGTAATAATGATATGCTATAAGCAAGACAACATTCAATTCAACCTTTTCTACACTTTCATTATATATAGTTGGTCATTAGTAAAATAATGTGGGTTTTCCATACTTGTTTTTCTAACTCTGATATTACCTGTAATATCGTATTCCTTTATCGATATTGTGGCTTCCCTACATTGGTCTTTCAACCTCAACTATTTATCACCTACCTCATTAATTTCTTGTTCTGTATTATATGTTCATCAATCAAGTACCATATTTCATACTTTAAAATACCCGTATCGGTTTTCATTTTAACAACAACATATTTCATGAAAGCATCAACAATCACAATAGATCATGAGCAACATAATATGATTCTTGTGATACAGAAAGTAAGAGCTTCAACTTTTCTCGATCCAATTTGTGATACGAAATGGAAAAATACAGCCCCTTTTAGAAGATGTGATATGCTCTATGGTCTATATTAGTTAAATTATGCCTTCTTAATATTATCATAACAAATCATAACACATACTAAAATTTAATGAATTAAGAACTATCGGCATTTCCACATTAAAGTTTTTTTTTTTTTTTTTTTGTCTGAAAGTTCTGTTTCCACAGAGTGAATGTGACGAGGGTGAGTGTTGTGTGTATCAGAATGTAGGTGTTGTGAGTAGGTGTTGTGACACCCACGACAACATGCAACGAAAATTATAGTTTAACACACTAACACGCAACTTGAATGATAACAATACGAGATACGAGAGATAAATTATGCACAAGTATAAAATACTTGTGCGGTGCCTCAGGGCAAAATAATTCACTAGAAAAACTTGTAAATTTACAAAAACCAATACTAGTGAAAGAATAAAACAACTCCCTTATTAAGGCGAGTAACAAATTGCATCCTAAACCTCTAACAAACTGTATAACCAAAATACATAGGATACATCAACTGAGAAGTGAAAAAGTCTTCAAAAATCAGCGCACTAATCAAAACAGTGATTAGGTGTTGTCTTCAGATGTTGTCAGCACTTCACAGCAACACTTTATTAACGACGCGAGATTGCTTCAATCAGAAAATATTTTCTTCGTACAAATGCATCTCTGTCTCTCCGAAAGTTTTATGCTCTATATCATCCCTCTCTATCGTTTCTTCTCCTTTGAGTCCTATTTAACATAGAAACCCAATTTCATTAGGAAACAAACTCTTTTTAAAACAAGGATAATATCTTAAAGATATTGTGATATCATATCTTAAAGATATTATGATATCATATCTTAAAAATATTATGAGTCATATCAAATATAGTCTTATATCACATATTGAATTTATACGAGATCATATCATCAATTTCGAGATTATTCTCATGTCTAGAAAGGCAAAATATTAAAGATAAAAAGGAAAATATATCAAGGAATAAAATTCCTTTCAATCTCCCCATTTTTGTCTTTCTGGACAAAACAACCCAAAAATGGTTGTACGGCTCAGCTCCCCCTGAGTTAGCAAATCAGTGACTCAGCCAACTTTAGTTGACTCCCCCTGAATTCTACCGTTAAGCCTTCCCCTGATGAAAAATACAGTTCACACAGGTGTTGTATGTTAGATGTTGCAACATTCAGATCATAACACCGAAATAGTTCATTAATCAGGAGGGACAAAGATCAGAGAGAATAAAAGGACAACTAAAATACTAAAACCATCAAGAGAGACCAAAACCATCAAGAGAGAAAAAAAACTCAAAATCTCATTATCCTTCATTACTGCCATCATCATCATCATCATCAGCCATTTTTGCTCTACTGGTTCCAGCTATATTTGTATCTACTCCCCCTTTTTGTCCAGAATGGACACTCTCACCCAGCAGAAGCTCATAGTCAGCCACTTGATTTTCATAATGTTCAATGGTTTTCTTGGCATTTTCAATCTGTTGTCGACCATAGGCAATCTGAGCTTGAATGTAGGAGATAGACAGTGTGACATAACCAGTAGGAGGAACATCTGTAGGTGGCTATTCAGCTGTCTCAGACACATGTTCAGATGTTGTATCATCAGTGTTGCCAACATCCGGAGCAACATTTGAATGCAGCCAAGGCAGATCGATCTTTCTGTTGCCTTTGAAATAAGCAGGAGAAATCTTCAGAGGATCTCTGACAGGGCAATGATCTTCATCAATATCCCTAATGAAACCTTGAGATTCCAAGATTCCATAAATCAGTGAAGGGTAGGGCATCTTTGTTTTCTTGAAGTCTCATTCAGCATATTGCAATGCTGTCCTGAACACCAGATTTCCAAAGTTAAAGGCCCTTCCAGTACCAATAGCAAACAACACCAGGGCCTGAGATCTAGTCACAGTAGTAGAATTGGTTGACGGTGTCCAATTCCAGATTGATTGTCTTGTGTAGCATGGAGAAAAAAGAAGTGAGATTAGCAGCACTCAACTTCTTGGGATAATCAGGGAATACTTTGATCAGGCCTCCAGTGAGCACAGAGGTTACAACATTTATGTCCAGATCCTCTTCAACTTCCTCAATATCCGGAGTGTTGTAGAATGCATTGATCACAGAAGGTGAGAACTTGTAGATACGATCACGAACAAACACTCTCCAATACCTCACCGATTCCTCATCTCCAACACTGCCCAGGAGATTGCAGTAGAATTCTAACACTACACGGCGACAGTAGGGCATAACAGTAGTGACTGTGGATAGCAACCTTCGGTTCTTGAGAAACTCAATCAAATTGTATTTCCCATATGCATTAACATCAATATTTTTCTCCTCAATCAGCTCTCTCTGAACAAACAGCGGCCATAATGCCAAGGCATCCTCAGAATAAAATTTGGGGGAAAAAGACTTACTTAAATCATAGTCAGCCGAGTCAATGTGGCGCTCGGTGTTGTCAACATCCACCTCAACACCGGCAGCAGTAGCAGCAACATCATCAGAAGACTCACTAGCTTCAGAGCCAATATCCTCAGATTCAGCATCACCATGTTCCTCAGATTCAAAGTCAGATATAGACGATGAAGAGGAAGAAGCTCCAGGTCGGTTTTGCTCAAACTCCTTCATCATTTCTGAATCAGGTTCATCATCCTTAGAAATTTGTTTCTTGGCAGCCTTTTCTTCCTTAAGGTGAGCAAGAAACTCGGCCAGAGATTGTTCATCTTCTACAGGCTCATCAGAACTCTTTCTTCTGCAACATTTTGAGTATCTGTGATGGGGTTTTGTTTTTGAATACCAGAAGTAGAACCAGGTTCCTTTGCAGCAACAGTTGGTTTGGGGCGAGCTACCAACTCAAAATCATCATCATTGGAGTCGTCTCTAGATGAGAAATCAGGGTCCAGAAGATTTGAGGAGGTAGATGCCCGTGGTTTCTTGGTTGGAACAAAGTCAGGATCGAACCCTGCTTGTCTCTTTGACCTTCGGCGCATAGGAGCAGTGGGAAAAGCTTTATTCAAGACTTCAAAGTCCGGTGGATTCTCGACATTGATCTCGTTCCCAGGTTCACCAGGAGCGATCATTTCCTGCGGAGTTGGTTCTTCTGACACGCCCACAATTTCCATCCCCTCAACATTGGTTTCGGCTGTGGGTGTTGTGTCAGGTGATTTTCCACCCATGCTCGTAGCCATTTCACTTCTAATGTCGTGAGGATCGAAGCCAGCCATCTGCGAAATCAAGAACAAAAGAAGTAGATCGGTTCGAAGGACACAGAAAATCGCGAAGAACAGAGATTATTTTAAGCAAAAACAATGAATAGTGAGGGCAGGAGAAATTTTAGAATGTGAGGGAAAATACTAAACAGTAAAGTTATTCTTCGTCCATTCCTAATTATTTAAGCACAACTCTCTAACGGTAACATTCTGTTGAGCCGCAACTTCAGCACCTTTTCAACTCAATTTTTACTCTCACCCAACGGTAACTTTCTGAAACAGTGCCATCATTATTTCAAGAAATCAGGCAGGATAAAACATCACGTCGAATTAACCCCACAAACAGTTAGAAATCAAGAAATTTCAAAATTAAGTCGGTTAGGGTTTTCTTCGTATTTCATGAATTAAAAACTGATAGCCCACTGGTCATGATGAATTCACATAACAGCAGTATGAATGACTTAAATTTATGCCTAAAATATGATCAAAAATGAAATGCACACGCATGTGATCAAACTGTGATCAGTCTGTACTTAGGTGTTGGCAACACCCTCTTGGCAACACTCACAAGTTGGACTCAAACTTTCTTGAACATTTTTAATTCAGACATGGTAGCTCCCACTCTAGAAGAATGGTCTTCATAGGACTCCTCTAGGTAGCTTTTTCCATTTGTATTTTGAATTAGAAGTGGTAGCTCCCACATTAGAAGAACGGTCTTCATTGGACTCCTCTAGGTAGCTTTTTCATTTTCTTCTAAACAACAATTTTTTTTTCTTTTCTATTTTTCACCTTATTGCTCAAGAATTTTCTAAGTCATTTTCTACATTGGACAAGATCATGTGGTACACGAACATCCTCACAGCTTAATGACTTAGATTGAGCACACTCCATACTTTAGAAAATTTTGATAGAAAGTTTGATTCACAACTGAGAGCACACCATTCAATATCCTTCACTTGTACAGGCTTCACACAAAACATGATGTATGCAATATGTCTAGCATCCTAAAAATAAAATGCACATGCATGCTGAGTGTTGTCCACAGGTGTTGTAACACCGAGGACAACATCCGTGAGTGATCATTGTGCACACATGCTGAGAGACTTCTTAAGATTGGAAAATCTCTCAAAATCCAATGGTTTTGTAAAAATATCAGCCAGTTGATTCTCAGTTCTAACAAATTCCATTCGAATTGTACCCTTATCAACCAAATCTTGAATAAAATTATGTCTAATGTCTATGTGTTTCGTTCGAGAGTGTTGTACTGGATTTTTTGAAATATCAATTGCACTTGAATTGTCACAGTATACAATTAAGGTGTCACTGTTGAAACCATAGTCTTTAATCATTTTATTCATCCACAAAAGTTGTGAACAACAGCTAGCAGCTGCAACATATTCATATTCAGCAGTGGACAGAGATACACAATTTTGCTTTTTACTATACCATGACACCAAATTGTTACCTAGATAAAAACATCCTCTAGTGGTACTCTTCCTATCATCTAGATTTCCAGCCCAGTCAGCATCACTAAACCCCACTAGATTTGTGTTTGTTTCTTTGGTGTACCACAAACCTAAGTTAACTGTCCCGGCTATATATCTCAAAATTCTTTTGACAGCTTTTAAATGAGTGACTTTAGGATCAGCTTGGTACCTGGCGCACAAACATACACTAAACATGATGTCGGGACGACTTGCACTTAAGTAAAGAAGACTGCCTATGATGCTGCGATACTGGGTGTTGTCAACATCTGCAGCAACATCGTCTTTGGACAATTTTTCAGTCGACCCCATTGGTGTTTTCATGTGTTTAGTGTTCTCCGGTAGAAAATTTCTTCACCAAATTCTTGGCATACTTGGATTGACACAGAAAGATACCATCATGCATTTGTTTAATTTGCAATCCAAGAAAGAAACTTAATTCTCCTACCATGCTCATTTCAAATGTGGTAGACATGCATTTAACAAATTCATCAACATGCTTTTGAGAAGAAGCACAAAAAATGATGTCATCCACATAAATTTGACACACAAGAATATCATACTTCGATTTTTGAATAAAAAGGGTTTTATCAACCTCACCTCGTTTGAAGCCTAAGTCAAGCAGATATTCAGTAAGCCTACCATACCATGCTCGTGGAGCTTGTTTAAGTCCATAAAGTGCCTTCTTCAACTTGTAGACATGGTTCGGGTGGTTTGGATCTTCGAACCCTTTAGGTTGGCTTACATAAGCTTCTTCATTCAAAATGCCGTTCAAAAAGGCACTTTTCACATCCATTTGATATAGTTTTATGTCCATGTGACAAGCGATAGCAAGTAAAAGTCGGACTGACTCAATCCGGGCAACAGGGGCAAATGTCTCATCAAAATCAATTCCTTCAATTTGAGTATACCCTTGAGCAACTAACCTAGCTTTATTTCTCACAACAATCCCAGATTCATCAGTTTTATTTTTAAAAATCCATTTGGTTCCAATAACATTCACATTATCAGGTCTGGGAACCAAATCCCACACATCATTCCTAACAAATTGTTCAAGTTTCTCATGCATCGCATCAACCCAAAATTCATCTTTTAAGGCTTCATTTATATTTTTGGGTTCAATGAGCGAAACAAAACAAGAATGGCTTACTTGAGAGTATACGGAAGTCATGCATACTAGACCCATCATTTTCCGATAATCTACCTTCTCCTTTCTTCTAGTTTGCATTCCTCCAAATGCTTCTCTAATGATCTGAGATGATGGATGATTTTTCTGAATCTTACTGGGAATATCAATCCCTTCATTGGTTACAACATCATCATTTTCAGTATACTCTCCTGGTTCATCATTTGATTCTGCCAGTGCAGGTGTTGTCTCAGGTGTTACAACACCGGGTGCAACATCTGTGTTAGGCAGTGTCTCACTTATGTTCAGTAGCCCATCAATATCATCCTCGATTGTTTTTCCCGTTAGATCTGCAAGATCATCAAAAACAACGTTAATAGATTCCATAGTCGTTCTTGTTCTGAGATTATACACGCGATATGCACGACTATTGGATGAATAACCAAGAAATAAACACTTGTCACTTTTAGAGTCAAACTTTGCAAGATGGTCTCGGTCATTCAAAACATAACATACACACCAAAAAACATGAAAGTACTTCAGGTTTGGCCTCTTTCCCATGATGATTTCATAGGATGTCATAGTAGAACCACTCCTTAAGTACACACGATTTGAAATATGACATGCTGTGTTTAAGGCCTCGGCCCAAAATCGTTTTGAAATATTCTTTGAACTCAACATGACCCTAGCCATTTCTTGCAGTGTCCTATTCTTCCTTTCGGCTATTCCATTTTGTTGAGGAGACTTAGGGGCCGAAAATTCATGAGTTATCCCTCTCTTTTCACAGAATGATATAAAGTGTGAGTTTTCAAATTCTTTACCATGGTCGGTCCTTATCTTACCAACCCTCAAATCATGTAGATTAGTAATCTTAGCATGTAATTTCTTAAAAACAGCAAATGTGTCAGATTTTTCTCTAAGAAAACTTACCCATGTAAAGCGAGAGAAATCATCCACACAAACACATGAATACTTCTTACCTCCAAGGCTTTCCACTTCCATTGGACCCATAAGATCCATGTGCAAGAGTTCAAGACACCGTGTTGTCCAAAAGTGTTGAAACACTTGATGGGGAACACATGTTTGCTTACCCTTTTGACATGCACCACAAACATAAGGAATTCCAGAGGATAAAGTAGGCATATCCTCTCACAGCATCGTACTTACTAAGGTTCTTTAATGTCTTGAAGTTTGCATGACTCAATTTTTGATGCCACAAGTTTAGTTCACTCACTTTTGAATGATTGCACACATGGTCCTCTCCAAGTTGATAACAATTGTCAGCCGACCTTGTACCTGTCAAAATACATGTATCAGTATTATCAAAAACTTCACAATTGTCTTTATCAAACTTAACATATAAACCATCATCACAAAGTTGACTTATGCTTATTAAGTTTGAGTTAAGTCCTTCGACATAAAGCACATTGTGTAGACTAGGCAGTCCATCAACACTCAAGATCCCTTTGCCAGCTATTCTTCCTTTAGCACCTCCACCATACGTCACATGACCATTCCTTAGTTCAACATAGTCAGTCAAATAGTCTTTAGAACCTGTCATGTGGCGTGAACAGCCACTGTCAAAGTACCATATTCCTGCAATGTTAGTTTTTAACGAAGTATAAATAACATAACATTGAATATTAGCCTTTGGCACCCAAACCTTTTTTACCGATGGTTTCCTATTGGCAGTGTTACGCCGGGTGTTGTACAACACCTGTGGCAACACCTGTTCAGATTCCCATCTTTTGTAGTCATCTCTCAGTTTAAAACAGTAGGGTTTGATATGACCAGATCTAAAGCAATAGTGGCAGATAAAGTGGCGTTTTCTGGACTTGGACTTCTTTGTAGATATTTGCCTCTTTGATGAAACACCTTTTTCAGTGTATGTAGCATTCGAGATTTCAGCACTTCCTTTGACAAAGACAGTTGGTTTTCTTTCAGTGTTGGAAGACTCTCCTATTTCAAACTGGTGATTCGTATAACCAAGTCCAGCTTTGTCATTCTTTCCAATCATCAAGAGTGAATCAAGTTTGGATGAACTTGAATTAAGCTTCGCAATAATTTGAGTTGCTTCTCCAAGCTCTTCCTTGACTTCGCATAATTCCAGATCTTTCTTGCTTAAGATTACTTCAAGTCGTGATACTTGTGACTTCAGCTCAGTGTTCTCTTTGGAGAGAATTGCATTCACTTTATTTCTTTTGATCCAGTTTTCATACAATTCTTCATACATTGTCTGCACACTTTCCAAAGTGACTTCATCATCATCTACTTCTTGGTTTTCAGACTGACTTGATTCACCAAGGGTTGTAGAATTAAGACACACTGAATTTGAAGAGATGTTGCGACCAAGTATTGCAACATCTGTGGCAACACCCAAAGGATTGATTTGCATTGAACGCTTCTCCTTGATCACAGCAGACAACGATTTGTGATTTTCAGATTCATTTGATCCTTGATCATCATCAGACTCTTCATCACTCAAAGTGACATCCATGCCTTTGTTTTTCCGAAGTCGATTGACACACTCATTGGCATAGTGTCCAAATCCAGAACACTCTCTGCATTGTACTGAGTCCAAATTTCTGACATTTGATTGGATTTGCAATTCAGTTTTTGGTCGAAATTGTCCTTTCATAGGAGTAAACTTTTGAGCTTTTGCAGAAGTGGTGATATTGGGCAACACAGATTTTTGTCCAATTTTCTTCTTCTCTCTCATTTTCTTCAAGTAATGACCGAATTTTTTAGTAATTAGAGAGATAGAATCTTAACCTAAATCAGATTCATTCACTTCTTTAGATATTTGAAGGATTTCATCATAAGAGTCAGTTGAAACTTCAAGGGCTATTGTCTTCCCTTTATCCTTCTTTTGTAAATCAAGATTCATCTCAAAAGTTCTGAGGGAACTCATTAATTCATCCAGGTTGATTGTTGAAGTGTCTTTAGATTCTTCAATTGCACAAACTTTGACATTAAATTTCTCAGGTAGAGATCTTAAAACTTTGTTCACCAATCTTTCATTGGACATGGGATCTCCAAGACTGTGAGCTTCATTAGAAAGTTGTCTCAACCGGCTATCATACTCAAGAATAGACTCCTTGTCCTCCATTCTCAGGCTTTCAAATTTTGATGCCACCATCCTTAGCCTAGTTTTACGCACACTCTCGGATCCTTCACAATGTTTCTGAAGTATATCCCAAGCTTCTTTGGCACAAACACAATTGGTGATTAAATTAAACATCCTTGTGTCAACAGACGAGAATATAGCATTGAGAGCCTTGGAATTAAAATTTGACGTTTGCACTTCACCGATTGTCCATGTACTTTCAGGTTTGAGCCGAGTGTCTCCATCAGCATCCTCAATCTTTGGTGGACTCCAACCATCAAGTACACGCTGCCAAGCTCTTTCTTCAATTGATTTAATAAAAACCCTCATCTTTACTTTTCATAATGCATAGTTTGATCCATCCAATACGGGAGGTCTAAAAATAGTGTTTGTTGATGCTTCCATGATCCTTTTCCACCTGGAAAACAAAACAAAACAGGATCTCACTTAGTAGCGTCAAGTGGAGGCTCTGATACCAATTGAAAGTTCCGTTTCCACAGAGTGAATGTGACGAGGGTGAGTGTTGTGTGTATCAGAATGTAGGTGTTGTGCGTAGGTGTTGTAACACCCACGACAACATGCAGCGAAAATTATAGTTTAACACACTAACACGCAACTTGAATGATAACAATACAAGTATAAAATACTTGTGCGGTGCCTCAAGGCAAAATAATACACTAGAAAAACTTGTAAGTTTACAAAAACCAATACTAGTGAAAGAATAAAACAACTCCCTTATTAAGGCGAGTAACAAATTGCATCCTAAACCTCTAACAAACCGTATAACCAAAATACATAGGATGCATCGACTGAGAAGTGAAAAAGTCTTCAAAAATCAGCACACTAATCAAAACAGTGATTAGGTGTTGTCTTCAGATGTTGTCAGCACTTCACAGCAACACTTTATCAACGACGCGAGATTGCTTCAATCAGAAAATATTTTCTTCGTACAAATGCATCTCTGTCTCTCCGAAAGTTTTATGCTCTATATCGTCCCTCTCTATCGTTTCTTCTCCTTTGAGTCTTATTTAACATAGAAACCCAATTTCATTAGGAAATAAACTCTTTTTAAAACAAGGATAATATCTTAAAGATATTGTGATATCATATCTTAAAGATATTATGATATCATATCTTAAAAATATTATGAGTCATATCAAATATAGTCTTATATCACATATTGAATTTATACGAGATCATATCATCAATTTCGAGATTATTCTCATGTCTAGAAAGGCAAAATATTAAAGATAAAAAATGAAAATATATCAATGAGTAAAATTCCTTTCAGTGTCGATTGGGTGTGAAGACTTGAAAAATTTGTTATCATATGCATGGGCATGTTTGAAAATTTAAGAACAAATTCAACTGAATTATACACCATGTAATGACTTTTGTACAAGTATTTCAACCCTTTTAATTATGAAATTAAATAGCATTACAACAACCATAATTCCCAGCGATAAAATCTCATTTACAAAGAGTGAAATCGAAAATGAAGAGGCAAGAGAATGACATATTCAGCTGAATAAACTTAGGCATGAAACAACCCATAAAATGTGAGTTAATGGCATAAAGAATGGATAAATAGCCATAACTAGAGGACTCTTCAGCTGACACTTGAGCATTATAGATAGTGGGGCTCAAGATTAGATAAGAAACGCACCAAAAATCCTCTCCAAAAACTTCAGAATTTTTGAGTACCACTAGCTGCAAGAAGGAACATATTTTTGCTTCCATTTTTCAAGGTTTTCAAGTTGAAGTTCTGTCCAACACATTGCTCGATTTTATGCAAAAGTTCTAGCCATTTTAAGGCCAATTCGTTGGCACATTCTCAATCCAAAATCTAGTAAGCGCGCTTATGTTTAAAAACTATATTTTGTAAACGAATTGATTCTATTTTTGAATGTATGATTCGAGTATGAATTATTTGTTCCTTTTCATGTTCAAAGAACCTTATGATTTTAGCACTGTTATGATTCAACTGAGAATGAGAAGGATTTCCGACTATGACAAGTTTATGACTCCCATACAGTAGAATTATAACCTTAATAACGGCCTCACCCCTTAAAAAATTACCATAAATGTTCCTTTTTAGTTAACCATAAAAAGTAAATGAATTTCAGTGCTTGTGCTATGTTTATGTTTATGCCGTAAAAATTAATAATGTTTCTGATGATATTATTAGATTGCGCTTGTTTTCATTTTTTCTCAGGGATCATGCGAGGAGATGACTCCAATCACTGCGTTTGGGGAGCATTACTACATGGGCGGAAATGGCAACGAAATATCTAGCAAAATACTTTCCACCAGCCAAATCTTCCCAATTAAATATCAAAATCAGCACTTGCAAAACGAGTTTGAGCAGCTATATGAAGCATGAGAGTGCTATAAAGAACTTCTTAGAAGATTCCCAAATCATGGCTATGAAGATTGTGTGCACATCGACTATTCTATAATGGCTTAAATGGGCAGAAAAGAACAACTGTAGATGCAACTGCTGGTAGCACAATCTTTGTTAAATCTCCTAACCAAGCGTATGATTTGCTTTAGAAGATGAATATCAATATCTATCAATGGCCGAGAGAACGATACGGAGCAAATAAAACTTGCAGGAGTGTATACAATGGATCCCATCACATCACTTACTGAACAAGTTTCTTCACTAACCACCCAGATTGCAACAATGAACAAAGGAAATCAACCCATCTCTCAAGCAGTTGCCGTTAACATGGAAGGGTCATCCACTGAACAAGTCCAATGTGTCAATAACATAGGCTATGGAGGTAACATTGTACCAATTGTGTATCATTCTAGCTTGCGTAATCATGAAATTAAAATTTCTCATATACCAAAAACAAGAATGTGTTGAACCCTATTTCGGGATTCGATAATCGAAAAACTGAAGGCAAACCATCCTTTAAAGATTTGGTTTGTACCCTTATGACTAAATCTTCAAAGAGGAAAAGAGGACAAAGACTACGATTGACAACCTTGAGACACATGTGACCAAATGGTCACTGCATTGAAAATCTTATAATCAATATTATTCATATAACGAGTCAGCTCACGCCTCAAACCTCCTTAACAATACCCAATGATGCAAGTAAAAATCTTAGAGAAGTCAATGCTATTTTTGTGCAACATGAGGAGACATAATTGAAAGCGGAAAAAGGAGAAGCTCAAACCAATACCTAGCCCAGAAGAGTCGATTCCAAACAAGAGTATAAAAGGCAAGAAGGGTAAGGAAGGTAATTTAAATTCTTTGGTTGATTTATCTATGCTTCCATTTCCCCAAAGGTTTATGCAATTGAATTATAAATTTCAAATTAAAAGGTTCTTGAATATTTCAAGAAAATAGATATTGACATTTAGTTTGCATATACATTAGCTCAAAGGCCGAACTATGCTAAGTTCTTAAAGGAATTTTTAGAAAATAAGGAGCAGACTTACTTTGAGATGATGACTTCGAATGAAGAATGTTCAGCTATACTTCAGAACAATATCCCACCAAAACTTATTGGTATTATGTCGTGTGATAAGGTGTTATGCGATCTAGGTTCTGGTATCAATCTAAATGTCTCATTCACTTGATATGAAATTGGGTATAAAAACAATTGAACTACCACCACGTCTTTTAAATTTGCTGATAGTTCAATAAAATATCCTAAGGGAATAATGGAGAATGGTTTTATTAAAGTAAATAAATTTATTTTTTCTATTGATTGTGATTCTTGATATGGACAATGAATGTGAAGCGCCTTTAATATTAATACATATATTTTTGGCAACGAGTAGAGCACTGATTGATGTAGAAAAGAGATAATTGATACTTAGGTTGAATGAAGAACTAATTGTGTTTAATATGCTTGATAATAATACTCATTCACTTGAAATCCATTCTAGTGCATAAATTGACATTATTGATGCTTGTATTGATAAGAAACAAACTAGAGTAGCACGAGAGTTACATGATCACATTTATGCCATGTGGTAGAATATTGATGACATCAAAGGATAGGAACCCATAATAATGGTGGATAGAAAGATTAAAGGAGAAAGTCATGGAAAGGTAAGACACAAATCCACCATGTCAGATGATCCACCTTGAATCAAAGAAAAACAGTCAGGTTGACGACTTTAAACAAAGCGTAGTGTGGGAGGAAACCCATAAATGTTATTTTTTTCTCTTTTTCGTTTGGCTAGAATTTCAATTCTATTGAATTTTTATTTGATTTAGTCAGTTTCATGTCTTTTTTCTAAATAAACTATATTGATATCAATTACTGTAGAAGCAAAAGATGAAAGTTTGAAGTTTGACAAAACCCCAAGTGTGGTCGTGCTAGACACTTGAACAATAGCCCATGGAAGAAGATGATGATGAGAGCGACGACTTCTGACAATATTCTCCATAGTTATGGGTCTTAATTATTATTTTCTTCCATGCATTGAGTACAATGCATGATTTAAATTTGGGGGTGCCTTATTATTTTTAAATGGATTTTTAGACGCATGTTCCAATGAATCCTGCACATAGTTAAGTTAGTTTTACTTTTTAGCTTTCGATTTTTAGCTTTTTAAAAAATTATTTAGTGTCCAGTGTGTAAAAGATGTGAGAAATTGAATTGATCACACAATGATGAGAATAGATGTGAAAACTTTGATTTTAAACCAAATTATCGAAAATTGAATGGAATGTGCCGAAGGCACAATAACCCCCATTTTTTTTAATAAGTCCAAATCAACTATTAAAATTTTAGTCTACACACTAATTCATACCTACTGGTTGAGAGAGATAAACTCCTTTATCACTTTAAGACTTGCAATACATCCCATGTATGGTAAAATAAAAAGTGTATTGGACGAGTTGTTGAAAGAAGAAAGAAAAGGGGATTTGAAAAAAAAATGTGAATGATAAAAAAGATAGGAATAAATGTGTATGGTGTTGACATTAAGGAAAGAAAAGAAAAAAAAAAGATTGAGTTTGAGGATGATATAAAAATCAATCAAAGGAAGAGTACGAAAGACGAAGAAGTGTGTTGTATGAATATAATATTATTTTATCTCATCTTTGATTTTCGAACTTTTTATTGTAGCTATGAGCCATAGCTTAATGCTATAAGCTTGAAAAGAACTACTTGATCAAGTCATACGTATCTAATATACTAGTAGAGAAGAGAACACATTGTCAACAAGTATGAAATTTGACCATTACACATACGCATCTCATGACAACAAATTACACTTTTTTATGATTTCCATGACTATGTTTTGAACCAAATGTTTAACCAATAAGTCCTTGTGATATGTGTAAATGGATATTTGTTTCAATAGATGGTAATTTGAAACTTGGGTTGAAAGTGCTATTAATCTGCGAAGTAAACGAGTGACATAAATCTATCAAGGTATTAAGGTTGGCAGATGAGATCGGTGGTTCACACACACACACACACGTGAATTGTTGAGTAGTTGCGGCATGCATCAGATTTGAAAAATTTTGAAACTTGATCTCTGAGACCGGTGATGGCTTCTTTATTCCACGACTTTAGTTGTTCGTTGTTGGCCCTTTCCTTGTTGCTAGATTGTTCTTTGTTCTATTTTTTATGTTTTGCTCGGGACTAACAAAGTTCAAGTTTTTGGGGTTTGATAAGTGCAACTTTTACACTTAAATTATTCTATGATTTGATATGGATTATGCTAGTATTGGGCTGAATTACATATGTTCGCTTGTTGTTAGTGTCATTGCACGAAACTTGGTAATATATGTATATCGAGGCTAAGTGGATGTGGAATGGAATGAAAATGAGAACTTGAAGAAGTGAGCAAAAGGGTAAGGCAGGAGGACACGAGCAACAGCGCGATATGAGTGTGCAACCGCGCGAGAGAGATGAAAGTAATCCATTGAGACAATGCAAGACGTGGGGTCGCACGATACCAGCATGCACCTACACGGCCAAGACAGAACCCTGCGTGCAGCCGAACGAAACTAGTTTGCAACCGTGTTGTTGAGCACATGCAAATAAGACCATATAGAAGTAAACGCATGGCCGCGTGTTTACAACGTGCACCTGCACGCGATGTGAGTATTGCACTCGGTTTATTAGACTTTCTCGGATATACATTGCCGCAACCTTAGCTTTGGGCAGATATTCAGAGATGTGAACAACTCTCTGCGGGAACGATATCTATACTTAATATTGTACTAAAACTTGACATCATACACTTGCTGTACCAAATCTTGCAACAATGTACTACGAAAGTCAGTTGAGGCAGTACAAGAGATTGTAATGGAAGAACAAGAAATAATTTTGCCAGACATCGTTGGAGCTGAAGAAGTCAAGGTAGCTGAGTGATTCATTCAAGCTGAAATTGCCAGTTACTGTAAGAATTATGAATATTATTACTATTATTATGGCTATTATTATTATTATTATTTTTAACTATTATGAGTGCAAAACATTGAAAAACATGATTGCAAAATATTGACAAAACATGAGTGCAAAACATTGACAAAACATGAGTGCAAAACATTGAAAATCAAATGTGCCAAACTTTTGACTAAAATAAATAAAATATATTAAAGTATGCATCAAATTGTGGAAATTGTTTTCAAATCTTGCCTATAAATAGATGTATTGAGTTTGAGAGAAATCACACCAAAACCTCTCCATCTAGAGCAAGCTTGAAGTTTGAAATCATCAATCTTCCTTGAAGTGAAATTTAGAAGCAAAAATTCTGTTATATTTCTGAAAATTAGTTCCATCACTCCCGACCTCAGAATCCGATCTCCACTATTCATAATACACTTTCAAATGTTCTAAACATCATATCCAAATTTCAGCCTCATCCAACGGTTCAATTTTCGGAAAATGTATCTGCAAGAATACTGCTCGGAATACAAGCGAATTTAGCAATCTCATGGATTTTCGGACGTTAACTTCCAGCTTGTTTATTCCATAATTTAGGAGCACCTTTCAGTAAGTGGGCTTATGTTTTAAAGTATTTAAGTATGTTTTCGAAAATTCGATCGACATGATATATTCCTTCGATTTGATATATGAATATTTTATTTCGATAAATTGTTAAGCATGTTTAAATCAATTTCAAGTGCATGTTCCTTTTGTTTCAAAATTATGTTGTCTTCGTTTCATGTTATATTCTAATATATGTTCTTAAATACCAATTTGGTGTATTCTAAGAATTATGTTTAAAGACACTGTTATGATTCATGTTAGAAATGGTAAAAAAGGAAAATTTTCCTAAAACATGATAAGATATGACAAGTTTATGGCCCTGATGCGGTGGGTAATAATAATCGATATATGGCCTCACCTCTTAGAGGAATTACATATAGGGGACTGATCAGTAACACCATGGATAATAAGATGAAATAACAGTATAATACGAATAATATATATGTCTATATGCATATGATAAGTTATGTTTGCTCATTGTTAATATCATGTCTTGACTTTTGTTATGAATTATTATTGTGACATGAAATTCATTTAATATTTACATAAATATATATAAGTTATGTCATGTCTATCATTTTGTCTAATTATTGTCCCGACGTTTGTTGAGACACGGCAAATTTCGAATTGTTAAGATCTATATATGGATATCCTTGTGTTATTATGATCGATCGGCCCCCACTTGCTGAGTATTTCACAAAATACTCACCCTTACACCTCTCACTCCCAGATAAGAATGAAAAACAAGTTGAAGAAGAAGAGCAAATGCATTTCTAGGGATGGTAACAAAGTTTCAGTTGATCAAGACATACTTTGGAATTTGGCTATCTTTTATTTTTACGTTGTTCGCTTCCGCACTCGTTTGTTAAGTTGATTACATTGTAAAGACAATGTATTTTTTATGAAAAAGACTGGTTTGGTTGTACATTGTACTACAAGACTTGTTGAATTACGATTGAATAATTGTAAAACAACGCCGGATGTCAACTCACCCCGGTATCGGGACGTGACAGTTACAAAATCCTCAGCAAAACATTATATCATTTGATATTAATGACTTAAAATCAAAGGCGCATCAATATTCAAGTGTTGGGGCATCAATCTTACTATTATCCCAAATTGAAAATCTAATATGACATTATTTTAATTTTTAATTGACTTGCTCTATCCAACAACTAAGCTACCCTTATATTGATCACATTCACTTTATATTCAATTGTACCTACTATAGAAACACTGCAACATCCATAGGAACAAGGAAACATGATAAATTCCCTAAGGTTGCTAGCTTGGAAAATTTTAGCTAGAGTAGCCGACTTTAGCTTCAATTGCACTTTTCTTAACTCCAACATTCACGATAATATTAAACCATACAATTATATTAAATACTGTAAATTAACCACAAAGACTGTGGCGAAAATAAATATCTTAATTAAATAGAATTAGTCTTCAAAAACAAGGATTTCAAGCATGAAGGTAGGAAGAAGGTATTCTAGCTAGTTTGTATTCTATGGTTTTTTATGAGTTGGATTCTAGCTTATAAGCATGAAATATGTAAAATTAAGACCAAAATCATGGATAATGAGGTAGTGGTTGTGGGTTAGGGGAAGATGATGATAAGTGAATGTAAAAGTACGTATTTTCTACCTTATTTGAGTTTTCAAACAAATTTGAGAATTATTGTGATTTGTTGGTCTTCCTAATTGGTGTTTCTTAATGCAAAACACACATGTATGAGCTAATTATGTATATATTCTTTCGTAAGTGAATTTTTGTTTGAACACTTGTTCGTCGTAGTTGGGCTTATCTTAAAATATTTTGCGTATGAATTATTTTGTTTTTGAAAGTTCGTTCGAGCATAATTCTTTGTTGATGATATATTTTCTTCAAGATATGTCAAATTATATGTTCAAAGCACTGTTAGGATTCGATTGGATATGAGAAAAGCTTTCCGAACTATGACCCTTATACGGTGGGATGGTAAACGTTGTACGGTCTCACTCCATAAAGGATTTCACTTCTTAGACTATTAATATATAGGAGACTGATATAAGGAAATCATGAAAATGAGATGAATTTTAGTGCTAAACGAGTATGCTATACGAGTACGATATGTGATGATATGTGAAGTATGAATATTCGTTATGATATGCTATGTAAAATTTGAATTCACGTATATGTATATGTTGCTATATGTCTCGAACAGCCCCGCACTTGCTGAGTATTTCCCAAAATACTTATCCTCTCACTCTACCCTTCCAGATAAGTCGGGGGAGCAATTAGATGGGAAGAACAAGACCAATTTTGGGGATGGTGATGATGAAGTACTGCAGAAGTTTAATTAATTTTTATGTTTTAATGTATTTTTTAAGTTGCAAAAACGCTTTCGCATATTTTGATTTAAGTTGTAAAGACAATGATCTTATGGTTTATGAATAATAGATTGGTTTTGGTAATTTATACTATGCTATGAGGCTTGTTGTTTGATGATTATGTGATTGTTGAATAATGTCGGTGTCGAATAACCCCGGTCTCGGGGCGTGACAAGGAGGACACGAGCAGCAGCGCGATATGAGTGTGCAACCGCGCGAGAGAGATGAAAGTAATCCCTTGAGACAATGCAAGACGCGGGGTCGCACGAAACCAGCATGCACCTACATGGCCAAGACAAACCAACATGCAAGACAGAACCCTGCGTGCAGCCGAACGAAACTAGTTCGCAACCGTGTTGTTGAGCGCATAAGAATAAGACCATATAGAAGTAAACACGTGGCCGCGTGTTTACAACGTGCACCTGCACGCGATGTGAGTATTGCACTCAGTTTATTAGACTTTCACGAATATATACATTGCCGCAACCCTAGCTTTGGGCGGATATTTAGAGCTGTGAACATCTCTATGTGGGAATGCTATATGTACTTAATCTAGTACTAAAACTTGATATCATACATTTGCTGTAGCAAATCTTGCAACAATGTACTGCCAAAGTTAGTTGAGGCAGTACAAGAGATTGTAATGGAAGAACAAGCAATAATTTTGCCAAACATTGTTGGAGCGGAAGAAGTCAAGGTAGCTGAGTAAATCATTATGGCTGAAATGGCCAGTTACAAAATCCTGAGAAAAACATTATATCATTTGATATTAATGACTCAAAAACAAAGGCACATCAATATTCAAGTCATGGGGCATCAATCTTACTACTATCCCAAATTGAAAATCTAATATGACATTATTTTAATTTTAAATTGACTTGCTCTATCCAACAACTAAGCTACCCTTATATTGATCACATTCACTTTATATTCAATTGTACCTACTATAGAAACACTGCAACATCCATAGGAGAAAGGAAACATGATAAATTCCCTTTGCTAACTTGAAAATTTTTGCCACAGTAGCCGACTTTAACTTCAATTGCACTTTTCTTAACTCCACCATTCACGATAATATTAAACCATACAATTTTATTAATACTGTAAATTAACCACAAAGACTGTGGCGAAAATAAATATCTTAATTAAATAGAATTAGTCTTCAAAAACAAGGATTTCAAGCATGAAGGTAGCAAGAAGGTATTCTAGTTTGCGTTCTATGATTTTTTATGAGTTGGATTCTAGCTTATAAGCATGAAATATATAAAATTAAGACCAAAATCATGGATAATGAGGTAGTGGTCGTGGGTTAGGGGAAGATGATGATAAGTGAATGCAAAAGTACCTATTTTCTACCTTATTTGAGTTTTCAAACAAATTTGAGAATTATGGTGATTGGTTGGTCTTCCTAATTGGTGTTTCTTAATGCAAAACACACATGTATGAGCTAATTCAAAGACAAGTGATTCTATACATTCTATCATAATCATGTAAGTCAAATTTACAAGGAATTGATTCATCCTACTCAATTAACCAATGAAACCTCATCATTTTCCCATTTTTTGTGTGTTTTTGTGGTCGAATATAAGTATTAATTATTTTAAAGATTCAACTACTCTATAAGGACCTGGTTAATTCATTTTATAGCTGTTTAGCACTTTTATCTTCTATAATCGAGAGACTGAGCTTTCCATTGCAATCAAATATACAAGAAACAAGTTAAATCAGATAAGTATTGAATTTCATATTGCATGTACGAATGCAAGTTAGAGCAAAAGTAGAAAGAACATATTATTGTTCATGCAGTCATGTAATTTGTATGTCATGTACGAAAGCAAGTTAGATCGGTACTAAAGTGTTTGTTATTATTGTTGAGTAGGAGAAGATTACACAATACAAGAATTGTGTGAAATCACTTACTTCAATTTTGGAATAACCATGGTATATATGGAGTTTTGGCCTCTTTACGGATAGGAGTTAATATTCCAAGTTGCTTTACACATTGCTGTGAATCCATTGTACCACGGAAGAACGAAAAATATTGAGATTGACTGCCATTTTATTTGAGAAAATATAAAAAAATAAAAAATGGCATACTAAGAACTGCTTATGTCCCAACAGCAGAGCAGCTAGCAGATGCAAGTGTTTACCAAGGGCTTGAGTTGTGAGCAACATTCATATTTATTTTCCAAGATTGGGTTAAGTTTTAGTTAGTTTACTTTACGCCTTTTGTTCGATAGTTAGATGATATTTATGCCAAGTTTGTAACAATTTTACACACAATTTTGTATTGTGTTTTCACGAGAAATATTTTTCCTTCTGTTATCAATGAATCACTTTGGATTCTTCAGCAGAACACTTGATCTTAACATATTTCAAGAGTGTGCACACTGCCAAAAACCACATGTATAGGAGCTTTTTATTATTATTATGCTATATATATACACTAAAATTAAGGTATAAATTAGAGTGGGAGTAAATTCGTTGATGACTAGACACGAAGCTCTCCGACCTCAAATATCCAAAATGCGTGGATGGCCCTCTATTGTTATATACCGACAAAAAGAATGGCTATAATTTTGTATGCCATAGAAACATTTGACCTACAAAAAACAAACAAAGAGAAAATTAGGTAAACTTGGTACGAATAGTAGAGGTGTACGAGAATTATGGTTATTGCGACAAAATAATGATAGAGAGAAGACAATGCTTCACAATTTTCTCTGTTTTATTACAAGAAATCAATCGTTATGCGACCAAGAAACCCTCATCCATCTCGTTCCAACAAGTTAATTCCATATTTGGCATTCATTGTATTCTCTGCCATCTTTGTTTTCAAGGTATATATCTAATTTAGCTCCCTTTTTCAATATATATATATATATATAATAATTCACATAAAAAATGTGCGAAAATTCTTTTTATTATTCATTTCAGGTGGACGTTATTATTTCTCAAACAATTTTTGCAGCCAAACGCAATCAAGAAATTAGTACGAGGTACTTGATTTTCATTATTACTTTCTTGGCAATTTATGAGGGATTGTCTGAAAATGATTTTGTGACAGTCAAAGCATTGTTGTTAAAAATGGTACGTTTTATCAACAATTCATCATCTCGTGGGGTGAAAGCCATACCCAGATACTGGAAGATGGCGAACTTCTTACCCTGTCCCTCGACAAATCATCCGGTGCCGGCTTCGAATCCAAGCGAGAAATACTCTTTGGAAAGGTCGAAATGCAAATCAAGCTCATCCCTGGAAATTCCGCTGGCACAATCACAACCTTTTATGTGAGATTTATTACCAAAAAAAGATTAAACTATCTATTCATCATCATCTAATTATGCGCATTGCTTGTTATTCGTATGTAATCATTCATCTTAAATCCTTAGTTGTCTTCAGAAGGAGATCATCATGATGAGATAGATTTCGAATTTATTGGAAATTCAAGTGGAAATCCGTACACAGTTCACACAAATGTATTCAGTCAAGGCAAAGGCGAAAGAGAGAACCAGTTTTTCTTATGGTTTGATCCAACCGAAGATTTCCATACTTATACAATTATATGGAACCCCAAATGCATTGTGTAAGTTTTTACTTCTAATTTTCTAATTTGTCAATCGAGTTTCTTCAGTTGAAGCTTTGCAAAGTGCAAACTGGTCAAGTCGATCTCCAGTTATATTGACATATATTGATGAAATCATCCTTAATTTTCAAAACATCAGTGGTAAAAATCTTTAACAATTGAAAAATCACATAGTAGACTAATAATTGACATTATATTTGAGGATCAATAGTTCTCATGCCGTACTCGCACTCGACATGATTTAAGAAATATTTATGGAACACATTATTTTCAGCTTCTTGATCGACAACACGCCGATAAGAGAATTCAGAAATGTGGAGAGATTAGGCGTACCATTCCCTAAAGACCAACCGATGCGAGTGTATTCGAGCCTTTGGAATGCGGACGAATGGGCTACGCAACACGGCAGGGTTAAAACCAACTGGACTCTAGCTCCTTTCATTGCTTCCTACCGGAACTTTTCTGCAGACGGATGCATTTGGTCTTATAGAACTCGAAGTACTACGTGTAATGAGACCGATTTTTTGACGAATCAATGGTTGAACATGGAGTTGGATCGAAGAAGTAGGGTGAGGATGAAGAGATTGCAGAAAGATCATATGGTGTATGATTATTGTACGGATAAATGGAGGTTTCGTAGAGGCCCTGGTAAGGAATGCAGAATTAACTAGGTAAATACTCTTTTTCGAGTGTTTTTTTTAAAAAAAATGGAAAACTAGTTGTTGTAGCATGCATGCATGCCGATGCGGTTTTTTTTTATGTCGAAAATATTTAATTTACTAATTATATATTTTAGAATTGTAAAACTTCATAAAACAGACTTTGTTAGAATTTGGACGATTATATGAACTGCGAAAGATTAAAGCTTCCGGTGAATTATTTTCCAATCAGAAAGACATAAAGTTGAGAAATTAGGTCTTGTTATAATTCTGATCTCGAAAATTATTTGTGGTTTACTTTAATTGATTTCTATTGTTCTTGTATTTGTTATACAAGTATTTTATATATCTTATGTTTGCATGGTATTTCATATGTTTGACATGTGATGAATGAAGGGATATATTTGATGAATGAAGGGATAATATTTGATGAATGTTATCTATAATTTTATGTGAGGTATTTTTGCATTAATCGAACTTTTACATTTTGTTTTTACAAGATAACATTGATGCGATCATTTGAAAATAAATATTTAGGCAGTGACTTGTACATTTTTCATCTTTTGATCATGTTATAAGTAGGGACATGGACGTAACCAGTAATTTTTTACTTGGTGTGCAAAACTGGAATGTAAAGGTGCTAGAATCCTTACTTGGAAATTTGCGGAAAAATTTAAAATTTTTCTTTTTAAATAATTAAAATTGCCTCCTTCATAAATTAACTTATAAACAAAGTTTGATGTTTAATGTGGCAGCAGAAGAATTAACATTTTTGAAATAACAGTAAAAAGTTTTTCCAACAATAATTAAAACGTTTGAGCCATCAAAAAATAAATGCTGAACTGAGGTCATCGGGTCCTACTACTGCCGACTCGAGCCTGCACACTGGTCCCCGCCCTCGGCCCCAGCATCATCAGAACCTACAACAATCAATTCTAGTGAGTCTAAAGACTCAACATGCATATATCAGTAAATAACGAGTAAATACTATAGTAAAATTTCATGGAATAAAAATGTCGTGTCATGAGGCATATCGTAAAAGTGTCGTGTCATGATTAATTATAATACGTGCATAACTGAACTGAAAATATCATGGTAAAAATGTTTGGTCCTTGGAGCCCTGTACTGAAATAGCCTGTAATAATTTTCCTGGTGAGATTATGGTATACGCAAGTGGCCCCTGCACTGAAACTGACCGGTAACTGGCGACCGGATAATAAAATGCTCCCATGACGGTAACTGGCGACCGGATAAAATAGTAAACGTCTGATCAGACTGTAGCCACAGTATACTGGGTGAAACAAACTCAACTGACCAGTAACTGGCGACCGGACCGGTAACTGGCGACCGGATTTAGCAATAATCCCATGATAGTGAAATGGCCACAAGCAATATCGCATAATCTCAAAAAAAATGAACATTTTATATATTTATGCACGTAAGATAATTTAATGGCACAATTAAATATCCTGTAATAATTTACTGCATGGATTGGATCGCTCCCAGGCTCGCTGCAACCTAAATATGTCATTAAAAATATGCAATAGATTTATGGGACCAAACTATGCAATAACATTCTAAAATGTGACAATTACGCCTACCGACTTCGTATTTAATCATGACTCCGAACCAACCCGAACCAACACTGAACCGTCATGTAGTCATGATTAAAATACGCCTAAAATAATAAAATAATGCTCCTAAAATGGTGAGGGCCGAAATCTAGGTGAATGGAGGCCAAAACAAGAAACGCTCTTTCGAGAGTCAATTTGGCACATCGCACCGTAAATTCTCGTACGACCTCAAAAATGAACCGAATGACGAACGGTCAAAAACATGACCTTCCTAACTCAATGAGACACTGTCCAGTCCAAGGCCATAGGCTAAAAGCCGACCGAGTACTCGAACGAGCCACTGAACCGTCACAGGAAGTTGCCGTCCAAAAATACAGCAGCTGTGCTTTGGTTTGCTTGCGTCGTTTGCGAGGCTAATGGCCATTGGGGCTTGAACCACCGACCAGAACCTATTTTCAACGTCCCAAGGATCGAACCATGGCTAAGGGCTTTAAACCAGCCACAATTCGGAATATTCCAGCAACAATCGAAAAGATTCACCCGAGAGCACCTTTGCGCGCGTGAGGGGTGTTGTGCTTCGCTTGTTGTCTCGTCTCGTTCCAGTGGCCATTTGATTGACCATGGCACGATCTAGACCTCTTGGGGCATGGTGTAAACCGTGGCTAAGGGCTTTAGGCCAACCAAGATCCACACCATTCCACCATACTCGAACCAACACATGCTGTCAAAATCAAATGGGCCGAGAAGGGGAGGGGCTGTTCTTGCGTTTGATTTAAAAACCGATGCACCATGGACCGAGCCACTAAAAGGGTGACTTAGTCACGTCTTAGACATGCTAGGGAAGTCATCTAACCATGGCTATATGCCTTGTGGCAGCCCAGATCAGATCCATCCCCTTGACAGCACACAACAGAATTTTTTTTTTTTTCGAAAACTAAAAGGGCCAAGATTGAAGAGTTGCTGTCAAATTCGAGTTCTATCATGCATGGGGCTTGTTTGAATGGACCAATATGGTCTTGACACACCCTAGTATGTGTCTAGATGTAGCCTAGTGAGCCTGGAGTCGAGCCATCCACCTGAAACATCAAAACAAGAATACCCGTGAAGAGCATCATGAAAATCGAAAATTCTGCATTCTTATTTTCTGAAAAATTCTTGATGTATTTCGGTTTTTGCTTAATAAAACATGATCATGTAATGTAAATAAATGGTATTAGGACTTGATTGAAGAGTCAAGGAAGAATATATGCATGCCTGGTTTCGTTTGAAAGAAAAACGAAAAGAAGAGACGATCCGGCGCGGAGGAGTGGAGTGCTTTCTTTTCTACCTTTCTTGCTCTCGATTTTTCTCTCTAGTTTCCTCTAGTGCTAGCCACGAGTTTTCTCTTCAAAATCACTCTGAATTTCGAGACTAAGGGAGGGGGAATGGTGGTTAAGAGGGTGAGGAGAATGGGTGCAAAATATAGGGAAGAAAATCAAGACCAAGTCTACCTCTCATTCAAATTTTGAATTGGTTTGATGAAGTCTTTTGGGGGGAGCATGGCCGATATTATCCAAGATAATTAGACTAGGATATTGCTTATTAATAAACTAATTAAGGTTGATCAATAATTAAAAAGGTTATCATGCTAAAAAATGACAAAGAATGGGTCAAAGGTGAGTTGGCATATCCTTGCTCAATCTACTAAGGGTGGCAGAAAATCAACACTAAAAATGAAGAGAAATGTTGTTTAGTTGATAAATTTTAATACCTTAAGAGCCTTACCGATCCCTTAATTAATTTAGTGAACTAACCCCTTAATTAAGGAACTTAAATAAATTTATTTTCTACTCACCTCAACTAATTAAATTAAATCCTCAAACCTCCTTTTTAACTTAAATGAACTTATTTGCTAGCTAAAATAAATTCTGGAATTGATTTCTAAATCTTAAATTTTATCTCTAAACTCCAACTCCAGTCCGGCCTCACTGAAATAACTGAAAGAATAAAATTAAAACTATTGAAATGAAATAATTAAATTTAAAGAAAGGCACTTTAAATACTCAAGCAACAAAAATCATTTTAATTTAAATACTAGAATTATGCATGGTTTATACGTAGTCTAAGTTACGGGTTCTACAATCCTTCCCCCCTTAGAAGAAATTTCGTCCTCGAAATTAAAACTCACCGAATAACTCGGGGTAACGATCTCTCATCTCCGACTCAGACTCCCATGTAGCTTCCTCCTCTGAATGGTTTAGCCATCTGACTTTGACTCGCTTAACCATCTTGTTCCGAAGCTTCTTCTCCTGCCTGTCTAGGATCTGCACTGGGCTCTCCTCATAAGATAGGTTCGGAGTAAGCTGCAATGGCTCAAAGTTCAGGACATGCGAAGGGTTCGCCATGTACTTCCTCAGCATGGAGGCGTGGAACACATCGTGTACTCCGGCCAGATTTGGCGGAAGAGCCTCACGATAAGCTAGCGTCCCAACTCTGTCGAGGATCTCAAATGGTCCAATGAATCTCGGACTGAGCTTCCCTTTCTTGCCAAATCTCATGACACCCTTCATAGGTGCCACTTTCACAAAGACATGGTCGCCGACAGCAAACTCTAAATCTCTCCTCCGCTGATCGGCATAACTCTTCTGTCGACTCAGAGCAGTCCTCATTCTATCACGGATCCGGGCTACTACATCGACGGTCTGCTGAATAATATCTGGACCCAACTCTGCGCTCTCTCTCCTAATTCATCCCAATGAACAAGAGATCTACACTTGCGGCCATATAGTGCTTCATACGGAGCCATACCAATGGAAGACTGGAAGCTGTTGTTGTAGGTGAACTCAACCAATGGCAAGTTCGACTCCCAACTCCCTGAGAAATCAATGACGCAAGCACGAAGAAGATCCTCTAAAATCTGAATGACTCGCTCTGACTGCCCATCTGTCTGCGGATGGAAAGCTGTGCTAAACAGCAACTTCGTCCCCATAGTCGAATGCAAGCTCTTCCAAAACGAGGAAGTGAATCTGGGATCTCTGTCAGATACGATAGAAACTGGAATACGATGGAGTCGGACTATCTCTCGGATATACAGCTCTGCAAACTGAATCATGGTGAACGTCGTCTTAATAGGCAAGAAGTGCGCTGATTTGGTAAAACGATCTACAATCACCCAGATGGCATTCGATCCTCTGGCTGACCTCGGCAATCCGGTCACAAAGTCCATGGTAACATTCTCCCACTTTCACTCGGGAATGGGAAGAGGCTTGAGCAAACCTGCTGGTCTTTGATGCTCGGCCTTCACTAACTGACAAGTCAGACACTCGGACACAAATCGCCTGATATCCTTCTTCATCCCTGGCCACCAATACAATAGCTGCAGATCCTTGTACATCTTCGTACTCCCTGGATGAATAGAGTACGACGATGTATGGGCTTCTGATAAGATATCTGCTCGGATAGAATCACTGCTAGGAACCCATATCCTGTCTCGGTATCTCACAATACCATCACTGACTGAATACAAGACACTGCCCTTGGCCTCATCCCTCTGCTTCCACTTTGCTAACTGCTCATCTGATGACTGACCACTGCGAATACGGTCCAAAAGGGAAGACTGAATGGTCAAGGTAGATAGACGGGGAACTCTACCTTGAGGATAAGTCTCAAGATCAAACCTCTGCATCTCAATCTGAAGAGGTCTCGACACTGTCAACTGAGCCATCACTGCGACTTTTCTGCTCAATGCATCCGCAACTACATTAGCTTTACCCGGGTGGTAGCTAATGTCACAGTCATAATCCTTCACAAGCTCCAACCAACGCCTCTGACGCATGTTCAGCTCCTTCTGCGTAAAGAAATACTTGAGGCTCTTGTGGTCGGTAAAGATCTGGCACTTCTCTCCATACAGATAATGCCTCCAAATCTTCAAGGCAAAAACTACTGCGGCCAACTCTAGATCATGGGTAGGGTAGTTCTTCTCAAGAGTCTTCAACTGTCTAGAAGCATAAGCTATCACATTCCCATGCTACATCAATACTGCGCCAAGACCGAGCTTCGAAGCATCGGTATACAGAACAAACTCACCGGACCCTGACGGAACGGCCAAAACTGGTGCTGAGATAAGAGCTTGCTTCAAAGTATCGAAGCTCTTCTGACACTCCTCGCTCCAAACAAATTTCACATTCTTCTTGGTCAGTGCTGTGAGTGGAACTGCAATCGAAGAGAATCCCTTAATGAACTTCCGATAATATCCTGCTAAGCCAAGAAAACTGCGGATCTCTGATGCATTTTGCGGCACAACCCAATCTCTGACTGCTGCAACTTTCGCTGGGTCTACCTCAATACCACTGCTGGATACAATGTGGCCTAAGAACGCCACCTTCTCTAACCAGAATTCGCATTTACTGAACTTTGCGAATAATTTGTGCTTTTGCAATGTCTGCAACACTGTGGCCAGATGCCTGCTGTGATCCTCCCGATTCTTGGAGTAGACAAGAATGTTATCTATGAACACTATCACAAACTGGTCGAGGTATGGCTGAAATACGCGATTCATGAGATCCATGAAGATCGCTGGCACATTCGTCAAACCGAACAGCATCACAAGAAACTCGTAGTGACCATAACGAGTCCTGAATGCTGTCTTTGAAACATCAGCATCTCTCACCTTCAACTGGTGATAACCGGAACGCAGATCTATCTTAGAGAAAATCGAAGCTCCCTGCAACTGGTCAAAAAGATCCTCAATCCTCGGAAGTGGGTATTTATTCTTCACTGTAACCCTGTTCAACTCCCGATAGTCAATACAAAGCCTCATCGTGCCATCTTTCTTCTTAACAAACAAGACTGGCGCGCCCCAAGGTGAGAAACTAGGGCGAATGAACTCCTTGTCAAGAAGTTCCTGAATCTGCTTCTTAAGCTCTGCCATCTCTGTCGGTGCAAGTCGGTACGGTGCTTTTGAGATCGGAGCCGTACCTGGCATAAGCTCTATGGAAAACTCCACCTCTCTCTCAGGTGGCAGACCAGAGACGTCCTCAGGAAAAACGTCTAAGAAGTCTCTAACAATCGGAACATCTGAGGCTGACTGACTGGGTGCCTCGGGGACAGATACAAAGGTTGCTAGAAACGCCCGACACCCTCTATGCATGAGCTTCCTAGCCTGAACATATGGAATAATACGTGGTAGAGGAAAGTACCTGTCTGGCTCAAATAAGAACTGCGTCATCCCAGGCGGTCGGACTAGAACAGATCTCCGCTGGAAGTCAATCAAAACTCTGTTCCGCAGTAGCCAATCCATCCCTAGTATAATGTCAAACTCTAGGCATCGGCAGTACGATCAGATCCGCATAAACAAGGTTGCCATGGAGCTCAAGATCTATGTCTCGGATCACATTGGTGGCTGCCATCTCCTCGCCAGACGGCAGTACTACGGAATAGGCTATATCTAGCCCAATGGTCTTAACTTTAAGGAAATTAACAAAGACCTCTGAAATGAATGAGTGAGTGGCCCCTGAATCTATCAAGGCCTTCGTAGCGAAACCGGATATAAAAATTCTCCCTGAAAGATCGGAACTCTAAGTTGAACCCAATAGTTACAAAGGCTAAACTTATAAACATGCAAAGGTTGAAGTTCTTCTAACTTAAATTTCCAAAATATTACAAAGTAGAGCATGCAATCCTTACGCAATTCTATGTTCAAAATATTAACCCAAAACATTAAGTTCCAAATGCAGACTCAAAGCTTAAGGTACCTGTCATCAGCATAGTATCGGGGTTCGTCTCCGTCGCAGGGAGAGCAAACACTCTGCCCTGGGTAGGCAGGTTCCTTTGAGGGCACTGCAGAAATAAGTGGTCTGGGCTACCACACCTATAACACTTTCCTGAGCCGTACAAACATGCTCCAGGATGGCGACGTGAACACTTAGGACAGACTGGGCGCTCAGGAGCCCTCGGGGCTGGGCGTCCCCGCTGCTGCTGCTGCTGCTGGCCTCTGTTTCTAGGCGGTCCGTGAAAAGGCCTTTTGTTCTGCTGCTGATGCTGCTGAGGAGGAGGGCGGTGCGGTACCTGGGCTGGTCGCTTTCCCAAGCGATCTCTCTCGATATCACGCTGATCCTGCTCTGCGGCTAGGGCTTTGGAGATAGCGACCTCATAAGAAGTAGGGTCAGACACCCTAACATCACGGCGCAAGATCGGCCGTAGACCCACCAGAAAATGCATCATCTTGGCTCTAGCATCGTTTGCGATCAGGGGTACAAAATGACAACCCCTCTCGAACTTACGGATGAACTCCGTAACAGTCATATCTCCTTGCCTCAAGCTCATAAACTCAGTGGTCAACCTGGTGCGCACTTCCTCAGCAAAGTATTTGAAGTAGAACACCTCCGTGAAACGTGCCCAAGTTAGGGTAGCCAAGTCAAGGGCTACTGAAGCTCCTTCCCACCATAAGCGGGCGTCTCCTCCGAAAAGATAAGAGGCACAACGAACTCGATCCGCATCGCCAAGCTCCAAGAAATCAAAAATAACCTCGAGGGACTTGATCCAGCCCTCGGCAATCATGGGGTCAGACGTCCCAGAAAAATCTTCCGGACGCATCTTCATGAATCTTTCGTAGACAGCCTCGGGCCCTATCGGCCTGGTCGCCACAAGCATTCTTCCCCGCAAACTGTGCGTAAGAACTGAGTCATCCCAGCTAACATCTGGGCATTCATGTCCGGTGGAGGTGGAGGTGGTAAGTCTCTCCCCTGCCTCGGCTTCTCTCTGTCCTCTCGGCGAGGCTCATCCTCAGTAGGGCGCTCAAGGATGCGTCTAGGGGGCATACTGTTCCATACATAACCCTTACGTAACTAACATCATAATTCCATAATTTATTTAACTTTAAATATTGAACAAATAAAATGAATCTGGACATACAATGCTTCATGAAATCATGCCGTTAAGAAAATAATTCATGCTTTAAAGAAAATGCGTAAATATAAACTTACAGACCAAAGACGTGACTTCGTGAGCTTCTCTTGGTCAGTAGTAGTACAACCCTATACAGAACCTGGCTCTGATACCATTTGTAAAGGTGCTAGAATCCTTACTTGGAAATTTGCGGAAAAATTTAAAATTTTTATTTTTAAATAATTAAAATTGCCTCCTTCATAAATGAACTTATAAATAAAGTTTGATGTTTAATGTGGCAGCGGAAGAATTAACATTTTTGAAATAACAGTAAAAAGTTTTTCCAACAATAATTAAAACATTTGAGCCATCAATTAAAAATAAATGCTGAACTGAGGTCCTCGGGTCCTACTACTGCCGACTCGAGCCTGCTCACTGGTCCCCGCCCTCGGCCCCGGCATCATCAGAACCTACAACAATCAATTCTAGTGAGTCTAAAGACTTAACATACATATATCGTAAATAACGAGTAAATACTATAGTAAAATTTCATGGAATAAAAATGTCGTGTCATGAGGCATATCGTAAAAGTGTCGTGTCATGATTAATTATAATACGTGCATAACTGAACTGAAAATATCATGGTAAAAATGTTTGGTCCTTGGAGCCCTGTACTTAAATAGCCTGTAATAATTTTCCTGGTGAGATTATGGTATACGCAAGTGGCCCCTGCACTGAAACTGACCGGTAACTGGCGACCGGATAATAAAATGCTCCCATGACGGTAACTGGCGACCGGATAAAATAGTAAACGTCTGATCAGACTGTAGCCACAGTATACTGGGTGAAACAAACTCAACTGACCAGTAACTGGCGACCGGACCGGTAACTGGCGACCGGATTTAGCAATAATCCCATGATAGTGAAATGGCCACAAGCAATATCGCATAATCTCAAAAAAAATGAACATTTTATATATTTATGCACGTAAGATAATTAAATGGCACAATTAAATATCCTGTAATAATTTACTGCATGGATTGGATCGCTCCCAGGCTCGCTGCAACCTAAATATGTCATTAAAAATATGCAATAGATTTATGGGACCAAACTATGCAATAACATTCTAAAATGTGACAATTACGCCTACCGACTTCGTATTTAATCATGACTCCGAACCAACCCGAACCAACACTGAACCGTCATGTAGTCATGATTAAAATACGCCTAAAATGATAAAATAATGCTCCTAAAATGGTGAGGGCCGAAATCTAGGTGAATGGAGGCCAAAACAAGAAACGCTCTTTCGAGAGTCAATTTGGCACATCGCACCGTAAATTCTCGTACGACCTCAAAAATGAACCGAATGACGAACGGTCAAAAACATGACCTTCCTAACTCAATGAGACACTGTCCAGTCCAAGGCCATAGGCTAAAAGCCGACCGAGTACTCGAACGAGCCACTGAACCGTCACAGGAAGTTGCCGTCCAAAAATACAGCAGCTGTGCTTTGGTTTGCTTGCGTCGTTTGCGAGGCTAATGGCCATTGGGGCTTGAACCACCTGACCAGAACCTATTTTCAACGTCCCAAGGATCGAACCATGGCTAAGGGCTTTAAACCAGCCACAATTCGGAATATTCCAGCAACAATCGAAAAGATTCACCCGAGAGCACCTTTGCGCGCGTGAGGGGTGTTGTGCTTCGCTTGTTGTCTCGTCTCGTTCCAGTGGCCATTTGATTGACCATGGCACGATCTAGACCTCTTGGGGCATGGTGTGAACCATGGCTAAGGGCTTTAGGCCAACCAAGATCCACACCGTTCCACCATACTCGAACCAACACATGCTGTCAAAATCAAAGGGGCCGAGAAGGGGAGGGGCTGTTCTTGTGTTTGATTTAAAAACCGATGCACCATGGACCGAGCCACCAAAAGGGCGACTTAGTCACGTCTTAGACATGCTAGGGAAGTGATCTAACCATGGCTATGTGCCTTGTGGCAGCCCAGATCAGATCCTTCCCCTTGACAGCACACAACAGATTTTTTTTTATTTTCGAAAACTAAAAGGGCCAAGATTGAAGAGTTGCTGTCAAATTCGAGTTCTATCATGCATGGGGCTTGTTTGAATGGACCAACATGGTCTAGACACACCCTAGTATGTGTCTAGATGTAGCCTAGTGAGCCTGGAGTCGAGCCATCCACCTGAAACATTAAAACAAGAGAACCCGTGAAGAGCATCATGAAAATCGAAAATTCTGCATTCTTATTTTCTGAAAAATTCTTGATGTATTTCGGTTTTTGCTTAATAAAACATGATCATGTAATGAAAATAAATGGTATTAGGACTTGATTGAAGAGTCAAGGAAGAATATATGCATGCCTGGTTTCGTTTGAAAGAAAAACGAAAAGAAGAGACGATCCGGCGCGGAGGAGTGGAGTGCTTTCTTTTCTACCTTTCTTGCTCTCGATTTTTCTCTCTAGTTTCCTCTAGTGCTAGCCACGATTTTTCTCTCCAAAATCACTCTGAATTTCGAGACTAAGGGAGGGGGAATGGTGGTTAAGAGGGTGAGGAGAATGGGTGCAAAATATAGGGAAGAAAATCAAGACCAAGTCTACCTCTCATTCAAATTTTGAATTGGTTTGATGAAGTCTTTTTGGGGGGAGCATGGCCGATATTATCCAAGATAATTAGACTAGGATATTGCTTATTAATAAACTAATTAAGGTTGATCAATAATTAAAAAGGTTATCATGCTAAAAAATGACAAAGAATGGGTCAAAGGTGAGTTGGCATATCCTTGCTCAATCTACTAAGGGTGGCAGAAAATCAACACTAAAAATGAAGAGAAATGTTGTTTAGTCGATAAATTTTAATACCTTAAGAGCCTTACCGATCCCTTAATTAATTTAGTGAACTAACCCCTTAATTAAGGAACTTAAATAAATTTATTTTCTACTCACCTCAGGTAATTAAATTAAATGCCTCAAACCTCTTTTTAACTTAAATGAACTTATTTGCTAGCTAAAATAAATTCTGGAAATGATTTCTAAATCTTAAATTTTATCTCTAAACTCCAACTCCAGTCCGGTCTCACTGAAATAACTGAAAGAATAAAATTAAAACTATTGAAATGAAATAATTAACTTTGAAGAAAGACACTTTAAATACTCAAGCAACAAAAATCATTTTAATTTAAATACTAGAATTATGCATGGTTTATACGTAGTCTAAGTTACGGGTTCTACATGGAATTAACTTAATATACTGAAAAAAAATGCACAAAAAGTATACAACAAAATATATTAAAATTCTATTTAAGTCGTACTCTACGATTCTTCATAATATCAAACTTATCAATGAGTACTCTATATCAATACTAAGAACGACAATTTCTCTCTCGATTTAAATAACCATATCTTTAATTGGTTAGAAATTAATTTTCCATTTTACTGCGAAGTGGTGCCTTTATGAATTTCATCTCAGAAAAAGCTTGCTCTGTGGTTACTGTAGAAACTGGAAGAGTCAACACCAACCTAATCATCCTATCAATTAAGGGATATGTTTGCTTTTTTTCTTGCAGCCAATTCTTGACACAATTTATGAAGATAATGCAGTTTCTAAATTGCGAATCACAAGCCACATCAAATTATAGTTATCCGATTGTCTCTTGAGAACTTCTCTTTTTTATTTAGTAAAATCTTGATAATAGAACTCATCAACCAAAGAACAAATAGCATGGGGTGAAAATTATTTGTACTCATCATCTGGACTCAAAGCAACACTAAGTCTGTCCAATTTTCTCATAGCAAAACTATGTCTTGAATTTCCTTTTCATTCATGTTGTCTGAGTGGACAATTTTTAAAATTGACTATTTTCAAAATTTTAAATCTAATTTTTACAATGAATGTATCAAGTTGTACTGAATTATTGTCAAAGATATAACTCGAGAAACAAAATGCACTCTCTTTCTGTCTAGAAAGCTCGAGCCATGGATATTTTAGGAACAAATTGGACTTAAATCTGCGATTTCGACCCCCACAATCGTTAGAGGAAAATCATACACAGGTTGACTCAGTCCTTTATCAATGCAGGCTCTTCTTATCTCATCTTGTATCTCAACTGGATAATGTGATATTGAAATATGTTTTCCAGAATCGGGTTCATAATATGAGGTATTCTTTTCGATTGGCTTGACATTCACTTCATTTTAAATTCTCCGGTGCTGATGTTGAAGTCAAAATAGACCAGTGATGTGGATCATTTTGATTATTTGTTGATGCATCATCTTTCTTATTAAAACCTCTAAATAAAACCTAATAATAATATTTATTTTCAATTGAGAAATAAAATGTTGTCAAATTAAATAAATAATTTCAGAACGTTAACATAAAAATTACACATAACAAGGGACAAAAAAATGAATTTACAAAAGTTTTCAGATGAATTCATCTCATGAAAACTTTTTGTAAAATGTGTATACTATGTGAACTAGATATATAAACTCCTTTCTAAAAGTTTTAATTATTCTTGAGAATAAAATTATTACTCAAATCACAACACATATTTAACAATGGAGCTTATCTATAATAAAATCAGAAAAAAAAAATTTATAATCACCTTATATATAATTGCATAATAATATTTTGTTTGATCAATAAAACTCAATTTCAATATATATATAAACATACACAAAAAAAAGTACAAATTCTATCATGAAAGAAAAGAAAATCAAAATATACCTAAATTGGCAATATTCAATAAAATTATAAGATTTTATGGAAAATCCGTTGCTAATTTTAGCGACAGTTAAAGAATTAACGATGATTTTTCATGATTTTTGTCACTAATTTTAGCGACGTTCTTTCATTTAGCAACGGATGCAATAATCTGTCGCAAATTATAGCTACGACAACGGTTTTAAACCGTTGTCATTGAACGCACTTTCAACAACACCACAGTTACAACAATTTTTAAATGACCTACGACAACGGATGTTTTGCGCGTTTTTGTATTAGTGAGAATAAAAATAATCACACCTGTTAAATTGAAATATATTGGTGGTTCGTGCAATCGTGCTTCTCCTAACTCTTTAGTTCAGATTTTGCAAATTTGAAGAGTTTGATTTGAATTCAGCCGTGTGGAATTGTTAGATGAAGACCTAATTCTAAAATTTGAATTTTTATGATAATATCTAATGGGTTTTAAGCCTTATATTTTTACAATATTTATAAACTTTTATATATACACACACACACATATATACTAAGGTGGGTTAGGGAAATTTTCTAGTGGGCAATAAAAGTTACGTCTATGGTTATAAGACAATTAACAATCTAAGTACACTAACTTGCATTTTTTCAATTTTAGTCATTTTTCACATGAATGTTGACATGACATCGAGAATTGCTGACATGACATCGAGAATACCGACGTGACGTCATATACTGCTGACGTGTCCGATTTCATATTCGTACACCGATGAAAAATGACTAAAATTTTAATTGACTAAGTGAATTGAAAAATAACATGACAAAAAAATGAAAAATGCGTAAGTTATGAGAGCAAAAATATTATTCTTACTTATTTCACCTATGTCGTATGGCAATTTGATGAATTTTAAAATGGAGAAAAAAAAACTTCACAAATAGTCTTCATACTTTTTTAAAAATTGTTTGAAAATAGTAAAATAATATTTAAAATTTCATGTCATGTTTTGTGTGAAGCCGAAAATTTAAAGCATTGTGCAACCAACAACACTCCACCTTTCGAACCAACTTTCAACCAAAATATTCACTCATTTCAAGTACATATTTCAAAATTCATCACCAATTGACAAAACATTTTTGACATGTGATATTCAAATATGTAACAACCTATTTAAAGCTCCTTATTGTCCTTAATTTCAAATTTATTGGCCAAATTAAATGCATTTTTTTTTACCAATTATTTAACTACCATTTGGCCTTTAGTTCATATTTGAATATCATATTTAACTTGCCATTGTGCAGACAATTAATGACAAATTTATGACTATAAAGAGACTAGTTACTGGTAATTAACATGGCTAAATCTCAAGCTTCCATGCACCCTAGCTATAAATTTCTCTACCTTGTGCATGAGGGCACAATTCCATAAAAGGCTCAAACCCCTCTAAATTTTGAGGCATGTCAACCTTGTACCAAGCCACCTAAATTTGAGTTCTTGAATCATATTGACCGAATATTTCAGCCACTTTAAGGATATAATTGAATACCTTTGTAATAGCCATATTAATAATCATTACAAGCCATTTACAATCCTTAAATTCGAGATTGATGGTTGGCCTTTCAATCAACTCATTTCCCTACAAGTAGAACTCTCAAGCTAGATACAAATCACAGCCAAAGGTCATTGTCCAGAATTTTCATTGTCGATAAAGAACTCTAAATCCGAACTTTACCGTTCATAATATATAAAACCACGCTATAAATATTCTATCCAAAATTCAGCTCAATCCAACGATTAGAATTCGGTCACCTACCTCCATATGCATAGATTATATACGAGAAAACTGACAGCTTCTATTTGTCTCCCATACACTGCTTCAAATGAGGTCCAAAGCCGATCTTCACCATTCATAATTTATTTTACTCCCTTTCAAACGTACTGACCAATTTTTTGATCGATCAAGTGGTTCAATTTGTCGATTCAAGAAAGTTCAAGTAATTGGGTTTTTGTTTTTGTATATAAAAATTTTGGCTCACTTTTTCTTCTTAAGTGGGATTTTATATATTATATATTTTTATAAAGTTTTGCATACTTATTTTGTATTATAACTGGACTTTGCCTTTTGTATATCTAAATTTTTGAACACTCGTTCTTTGTAAGTGAGCTTATATATGTATATTTCACAAAATTATGCCCAGTTATTTTGTAAGGTAAGTGCACTTACTTTATAAGTATGATTTAAATCGATCGATCATTATATGGACATGTTCTTTTCTTGACCATTACTGTCACGCCCCGAGACCGGGGTTAGTCGACACCGACGTTGTTTTACAACCACATAATTGAAAACAACAAGCCTCGTAGTACAGTATAAGCCAAAAACCAGTTTATTACTCATAATCAATCATAGAATTGTCTTTACAACGTAGATTTTAATAATAAAAATATGTGGAAGCGTTTATAACTTGAATTAAAAACTCACAAGGACATATTCTTAATTAAAATTCTTCATGTGTCCATTATCAGCCCCAAAAATTGTGTATGATTCTACTTTCTCTATTTCTTCTTCTGATTTATTTGGGAGGGTAGAGTAAGAGGTGAGTGATATAGTCGTCACTCAGTAAGTGGGAGCCGTTAGAGCACAACATAACAAAATGCATAAAAATTCAAAACACATACCATGAATAACATGACTCATACCATATGCATATCATTGACCAGACACTGAGATTCCTCTATTTTCTATGGTTTACTGATATCAGTCCCTAATTTTTACTACTCTAAGGGGCGAGGCCATATAGCGGTTACATCCCCACCACGTAAGGGTCATATCATAGTTGGGATTCCCTCCAATATCAAGTTGAATCTTTACAGTGTCAACACATAACTCATGAAACAATCGTAACCAGAAGGGGGTAGAAGAAGAATTTGAACTCGACCGAATTTTCGAAAACGTAAATACATATAACCAAAATTATATCTTTAAAACAAGCCCACTTACCTTATACTAGAAGAACATGTGAAGAATTCGAAAACCATAGATGAATCATGCAACCGACACTTCGAAAACGCAGCAGCACATCTAACCAAAAAATCATATGCCTTGTAAAATTCCTTGCGCCTTATTGCACCTTTGGATCGGGCTCAAACTGGATCGGGCTCAAACTGGATCGGGCTCAAACTTGGACATTAAGTTCACAAATAAGTCAAATAAATTATGAACGGTGGAGATTGAATTTGGAAGACGATTTAATCAGTTCATGTACGAAAAAACCGTAGGTATGCTGTTTTCGCCTAGAATTTGAGCACTTTTCTTACGAAAGCTAGAAACGAAAAACTAGCCGTTGTACTTGACTGAAATTTGGATATGTTGTTCAAAACATATGAAAGCATTTTATGAACGGTGGATATCAGATTCAGAGCAACCGAGCAAGATAAATAATTTTCTGAACTTGGACAAAAGTTTTATGACTGCAACAGAATTTTGGAGAGCAAAATTTCAAAAATTCTTGTGAGCACTATGAGAGAAAATTTTCGAAATTTTCTTGCTGGAATGAGGGGTGAATTTTCAATGGTTTAGGAAGGTATTTATAGGTGTTGTGTGAGAATCCTGCCATAAATCGATTGATTTTCTTTTCAAAATTTTTGAGATAATCCTACCATGATTCGAGATGCTACTTCCATAAATATTGATATGCTTTCTTGTTGAGAAAATCTGCCTTGTATGCTATATTTTCTTCCAATTAGATTGATGTCCAGCCGTAATTTATCGTGTATCTTGCACTGGATTTCGAATTACATATATTTATTGGCATGGAATTTCAAATATCATGTATTATTTAATATTTTTGGATTTATTATAAATAGAAAATAAATTTTTATACATATCTATATTTCAAATTTGAACACCCAAAATTTTGAGTTCTCACATCCCTCCCTCTTTATTGGAAGTTTCGTTCTCGAAACTTGAGTCGGCTTGACTTTTGAAAAGGTAGGGATATTGCTTGTGCATTTTCTCTTCAAACTCCCAAGTAGTTTTATCATTCTGTGCGGTTTGACCATTGCACCTTGACGTAGAGAATTATACGTCATCTCAGTACTTGGTCATTGGTGTGCACAATATGAATAGAGACATCTTCATATTTCAATTCTTTTCCAAGTTACATTTGATTATGAGCGGTTCAATTTCCACAACATGTCTTGGGTTCGGGATGTATTTTTTTAGTTTGGACTTGTGGAATACATTGTGGATTCTAGACATATCTGGTGGCAATGCTATTCTGTATGCCAATGCGCCAATCTCTCGAGAATTTCGAATGATCCTATGTACCGATGATTCACTTTTTCAACTTTACTAAATCTAGTGATTTATTTCATTGGTGAGACCTTTATATAAGCTTTTTCATGAACTGTGAATTCCACTGGTCTCCTTTTAAGATCAGACTAACTCTTTTGCTGGTCTTATGCAGCCTTGAGTCTGTCTTTGATGATGGCCACTTTTCCATTGTCTCTTGGATTAGTTCTAGCCCAGTTATGCAGCCATTGTCTCTTTGATGCTTCAGTAGAAAGTTACTTTCAAATCCTTATACATCTTTGTACTACCGGAGTGGATCGAGAATATTGACTTATGTGTGTTGGAAACTCAATTTCGGTTGTTTGACAAACTAAGTTATTAATTTATTGGACTAACTGATCAAGTAACTTGTAGTAACTGAACTACACAAACCAACTGACAGTTGCCTAACTGAAGATTAATGTGCATTTTATCGAAGGCAACTGAAACCAGCTGAACTGAACTTACAAAGACAACTGACTGATCAGTTGGAAACTGATCAGTTGACATATTCAGTTGTGAGCTTATTAGCTGATCATTCAGCTGTACACGTCATCAGTTGAAAAAGACATCCGACCGACAACAATAAAAAGTAGACTGCAACTCGTAGTGGAACGCCGCATTTCAGAGCTTACAGTATACGAATATCAAAAGAATATCGACGTGACAATCAACGGATATATTGATTCAAATTACATTGAAAGTTACCGTTGAAGAGAAGCCTATAAATAGGTGAGAAGAGCAGTTGAGCAAGTAACCAATCGTTCTCTCTATTCTCAAGCTTGCTATTACTCTGCTGAATTCATAGCTCTTACTCAAAGATCAAAAGTTCACACTTATCTGATTTATCTGTAGCATTTGAGGCTATCTTTCGAGCTTACAAGCACAAATAATTTTATTGTTTATTTGATCTTATCTAGATCAGTTGTGCTAAGTTCAGTCGAAGAACTGTGAGTTATTTAGTAAACTAAGAGTTTCAGTTTTGGCAGTGTTAAGTCCAAAGTGAAGTGAGTCTATACAATCTTTGTATCGATCAAAGTCTTTTAGTGCATATCATATCCTTGTGATAGAAGAGGTGACGTAGGAGTTATTTCATTCTCCGAACATCCATAAATCTTCGTGGTATTAATTCAGTTATTTATTCTATCTTTCAGTCAGTTTATTTCCGCAACTATTATCAGTTAAACTGATTGTCATTGACTTAAAAGATTCCTAGTTTCAGTTTGTCACAGAACTGACACTTCATTCGAAAAGATTCAAAAATCGTGAGTGTTTATTCAACCCCCCCTTCTAAACATATCTCAACCTATCAACCGATCCTAACAAGTAATATCAGAGCCAGGTTGAATCTTGTCTCAGAATACTCTTATTCTCAAACCTGATCAACATGTCATCATTCAATAAAATACCGATGTTTTCCAGTGAAGATTTTGACGACTGGAAAATCAGAATGCAGGCTCATTTAGCTGCACAAGATGACGACATGTGGTATGTCATTACTGATGATCCCATGAAGATCCTAAAAGCAAATACACCAGTTGCCATTACTGGTGGGGCACCTCATCGCATAGAAAAGCCCAGAGAGGAATGGACAACTGAGGATAAAAGGAAAGCCAACCTATACAATGTGGCTAAGGATATCTTATATAAAACGCTGGATAAAGTCACTTTCAGCAAAATCAAAGAGTGCAAAACTGGCGAAGAGATAAGGAAGAAATTGATCCAACTGTGTGAAGGAAACGAGCAAACAAAAGAGAACAAGCTATCAGTTGCTGTTCAGAAATTTGATAACATCAAGATGAAAGCTGGAGAATCCTTGCACGAATATGATGAGAGGATCAGTGGTATTATCAATGAGCTGAATGCACTTGGAAAAGTGTATTCGAACAAAGAAATGGCACTGAAGGTGGTCAGAAGTCTTCCCGAAGAATGGGATGTCAAGACCATGGCAATGAGAGAATCAAGGACCTGAACAAGGTTGAACTTCATGACTTGTTTACTGATCTAAAGGCTTACGAGTTTGAACTACAAACCAGAGAAGGAGAACCTTCTACACCCGCTGCCACAACTGCTTTAACTGCTGTCAGACTGGAACCAACTGGTTCAGTTTACAAATCTGCTGATCAACTGAGCAATGATGCTATATCATTGTTTGTGAAGAAATCTGAAAGGTTTATGAGGAGGAATCAAGGAAACTTCCAGAAGCAGTATCAGAAAAATCAGTCCAAAGAAGAATCCTATGCTTGCTACAACTGTGACAAATCTGGTAATTTCATAGCAGACTGTCCTAAGCCAAAGAAGGACAGTCGAGTATCAACTGAAATGAGAAAGAAGCCCTATAAGCATAGAAGAAGGACCAAGGATGACAAGAAATCTTTTAAAAAGAAATATGAAGTGCTTTTGGCTGAAGAGAGCAAATCTAATTGGGCTGAAACTGATAGTGATGAGTCATAACCAAAAAGCCCAATCAGTTCAAGTGAAGATGAAGAGGAAGTCAAGTGCTTAATGGCAGATGATGCTGAACTGGAGTCAGCAAGTGAACATGTATTTGACTTCAGCTCTTCTGATTTCACTCGTGAAGAACTCAATTCCACATTGCATGACATGATAGATGAGTATCACAAACTTGCTCAATCATTTCAGAAGGTTAGAACTGAGCAAACTGATCCCAATGACAACAAAACAGAAACTAATAAGTCAGTTGAACTGTTGAATCTGAAAAGGGAGATTGCACAGCAAAAAGCTGAAATGATTGAAAATCAAGCCTTGATATGTCAGTTAAAAAATAGAAATTTCAAAACATACTGAACTGATTCAAGCTTGGAACAAGTCTTCAGTTGCACTGACTGAAATGCAAAATTTCACAAAATCAGTTGATGATAAAACTGGTTTAGGCTTTAACAATCATGTTGAAAATTTTGCAAGTGATACACAACCAAAGTTGAATGAAAACTGAAACGTCTACTCGTTTTAAAATGTGGAATATTTTTTTTAAAAAAGCTCGCAATTACAGAATAATATTTAAAATGATCGTATTTATTTGACAATAAAAATATCACAGTAAAAAAATAACCAACATCAACGTAAACGTATATGAGTAAAAATCATGAAATCCTCAACGTAAATAAAATGATTAACTCCTCTCCAAAATCATAACTCAAAAAAAGCAGAAAAACGTGCGGTCCTCGGGTTATGTCACTGGATCAGTGCTTCCTACTCAGAGTTCAGCACCTCCTGTCTCTTGCTCAAAATGCTCACCTGCATCACACACGCCTAGTGAGTCTAAAGACTCAACACACCTGTACCAGTAATAAAAAGTACATATACATAGCACACAGCAGTGAAAAATACATAATCAACATACATTTCATGAACTTAAAAACATGAACATAAGCGTGTCTTGTAAAATCGTAACGTGTCAAAACATGTCTCATCATGTTATCATATGGTATGCGTAACTGTGACCTGTCAAAACATGGTAATAGCATGTATCATCGTATCAGCATATACGTGTTAAAATCTTAATTTGAATTCCGTTCATTAGCTGTGACTTTCGTATCATCATGTCATCATGTCAGTCGATGGATCCATCTATGTGTAACCATGGTACCGGGTGGCGGGGGAGATCAGCGACACTCTCACCCGTCAACTGAGCCCGGGTCTATCATATCATCATATCATGTTAATTGAAATACGATCGTCGGGCTCCTTCTGGGGCCTTCACCCGTAAACGGGCTCCCTCTGGGGCCTTTTCCCTCACGATATTTCTAATCATATCATCATGTCATCGTGTTAGTCACAACTAAATAACTTCCTTCAAAACGTGTTATCATATTCATCACTTAAATAAAAAAGCATGCATATACATAATTTTTCATTTAAACCAAGCATGCACCGTATTTATCATAATTGCGTAAAAATCGTAAACATGATGCATAAACATTTAAAATATCATAAATTTGTGCTCAGGGCGCTGCCAGGACCAAAATCTCACTCCGGTTGCAAAATGACCATTTTGCCCATAGAAACCCAAAATTTACCGTTTTACCCCTTGGCCTCTAAAATTGACCCAAGCTTACCAAACTCCTTAAGATGTCCCAAAACATATTTAAAATCATCCCTAGACGTAAACTCGAGCCAAATTCAAAACTTAAACGATTCGTTTTAAAACTTGGACCGGGGTCACGGTTTTAACCCGAATCGAACCGAAACTCAACCAAAACTTTACCAACTTTTTATCATATTTTAAAAACACTATAATTGTGAGAACCCGGATTTTTTGAAGCAAAGAACCTCAAAAACTCAGAAAGTAGCTCAAAAAGAAGCTGAGCCAATGCAAAACCTTGAGAATTGAGGGTGCGTCGCTCGGAAGAGGAAACCCTCAGCTCACAAGCTAAAACCCTCAGCTCAAGGAAGCTCCAAGATTCTTGGAAAAGAAACCCTCAGCTCAAAAGCTAAAACCCTCAGCTCAAGGAAGTTCATTCATTCTTGGGGAGAAAACCCCTCTCATGAGCTCGATCTTTCAGCTCGAAAAAGCTCAACCAAGCTTGTCCTAACAAGACAAAAAAGGGAGCTGTAAGTTGAGTCAAAAGTTTGGACAAATTAAGTATGCAAGAAATGACCTTTAAGTAAACCCATAAAGGAGCTAAGGGAGGAGCTCAAGGGCTAGGACATATTGATGATGCAGGAAATGACCCTTTAGAAAACCAAGTAAACATTTAAAGAGTGCATGGTATTTTGGATCACAATAATGACTAGTCTTGGACTTGGAGGATACATGAGATTTTGGAACCACATTGATGGCAACCTTGGAGCCCAAGAAATCGACCAAGGCAAGGTGGAAGGTCTTTTTTTTCTATAAATACCAACTCAAGGATGATAGAAAAGTGCACCAAAAAGCCTTGAGAAAATTCGGCTCCCTCTTCCCCACACTCTCCAAAAATTCGGCCAAGTCAAGCAAGGGAAGAGAAGGAAAGTTCGTGCAGTCCAGTACAATAACCCCGTACCAAAGTGTTCCCCGATCGAAGACACTATTTGTGAAGTTGCGCCGAAGTGCTGCCAAAATTTCAAGAAAGAGCTTTGTATAAAAATTCATGTAAGTGGGTTTTTGATATGTATATTCATTTGTATTTTTAAATCTTGAATATATAAGTTATGACATGCATGAATGTGTGTCCCCATTTTCGAAAACAACATGATGTCCGTCTTTTAAAATTTCGATCGATTATGTGTTTTCTTCTATGTTTCGAAATTCTTTGATTCCGCTGAATCCGTTGAAACTCTGATATCTGAAACTTCTGATAAGTTCTGTCTGATAAGTTTTGTCTGTTAATTCTGAAATCTTTGTTACACTGTTACGATTCAATTTGAAATGGGACGAGAATTGTGATTCTGTCTGGCCCCCAATGATGGGTATAAAACCATTTCTGTTTGGCCCCCAATGGTGGGTATAAAACCATTTATGTCTGGCCCCCACCGGTGGGTATAAAACCGAGTTCTGGCCTCACCCCTTAGAGGACTAACATATTGGAGACAATTTGACCATGGAAATGAGATGAGTAACAGTGTTCTGTCTGTTCCGACTGTTCTGAATTGTTCTGATCTGTTTTTGAACTACTCTGAATCGTCTGATAACCTTTGTCTCATATTTGTTTCGTTTCTGTTATGATGAGTTAAAAGTAATAAGATTTGAAAGTTTGTTAAAGAAATGTTTTAAAGATTAAGTTCTATATGTATCTTGGAATCGATCGACCCCCACTTGCTGAGTGTTTCCCAAAACACTCACCCCTTACAAATTTCAGATAAAAATGAAGAGCAAATGAATGAGGAGGAACAAGAAGCCTTCTGGGAATGGTAGCCGATGAGCAAGATACAAGAAATCAAGACTTTATTTTCCTTTTGTCTAGTTTTCGCATTTACAACTCTGATGTAATTTTCATTTTATTATCGTTGTAAAGACAATATTGTTTTATGAAAAAGACTGGTTTTTGGTATTTCGATACGAGGCTTAATTGTTTTCAAGTAATTGTTAAACAATGCCGGATGTCACATACGCTTGGGACACGGGGCATGACATTTAAGTGGTATCATTGCCGCCAGGTTCATAATCACGCTGGGATTTTGATAGACAAAATTTGACGAAGTCAAATTTTGGCAAAAGCCTAGTGGATCCCAATTTGAGTCCAACTTTCATCTGTTCTTGAAGTCTAACTTTCATCTGTTTCCTAAATTTCGAATAGAATTCAAAAATCTATCCCTTCAATCGCTTCACAATTCTTAGTATCGAAAATCCCACGACAACATTGTTTGTGCCTTTATTCGATTTTGAAATTTTACCTCAACAGATGCCTTCGTGCTCGTGCTCGTGCTCAATCCGTCCTTCGCAAGCGTCAACATACCATTGAAAACCAAACACGAAAGATTGCAACCCTAAAGGATCAACTCGTTCTAGAAAAACAAGAGAACAAGAACTCGTGAAGATTAAGAACCTACTTCAAACTGATATATAACGTCTCACCTATCGCCTTGATAGATCAAAGAGCCATCTCGCCCTAACACTACGTAACCCATCTCACGTGATACGACCCCTAATCGAAAGTTGATAGTAAAGATTGAAACTGAGAAGGATCTTGCTAACCACTCTCTTTATCAACATGAAGACCTTTCTAGCAAGCAAGAACGTTACATCTCCAAGCTTCATGGTGAAATGGATAGAATGCAAGAACAACATAACTATATGCACCTTGTCATGGAAAACATGGAAGAAGAAGAAGAAGAAGAAGCACCTATGGAAGTAGTGGAAAAAGAACAGTGATGATGAAGAGATGATAAGGTAGGCTGGAATGGTATGATGGTTAAATGATATGAAAGAAAGAAGTGTAACATTTCTTTGAGAATGTACATAGATAAGTTGAATTATATTTTTGGGAACATACCTATCAGAGATAATTTGACTTATATTTTTGGGAATACAAATACTCTGATATAAGTTGTCTTACATTTGGGAATTTACTTATCGAAGATAAGCTTCCGACTTAAGATGAAATGTTTGATTCGGGGATAGTAAATTATTTATGAAAATATGAGATAAGAATTATATAAGTTTTGATATTAAGATATAAAAGTTTATGTCAATAATTAACGGTATGGACATTTAAATTTGGGATATTAAGCGATAAATTTAAATATGTAAGATTTTGGAATATTTAATAAAGGTAAGAAATAATAACTTAAGTTAAGAAATTAAGGTCATTAACTTAGGTAAATAAAGAGAGTTATGAGATATTGGTGGACATCGAGGGAAATGTAGCATGAATAATAGGTTCTGACTCTTATTATAGTAAAAAGAAAAATAGGGGAAAGATTTGTGGAGAAAGACATCCAACGAAACTTGTTTGTATTAAAGCATGTTAGGCTCATAGTTAAAGACATATTTAGTAAAAGAAGAATTGTTTGAGGAATTAGTTTCTTCCGTACAAGGTTGAAAGAAATTTTAACTTGGTTATTGGGACTTAAGTCAATAGGCTGATAAGGAGTTATGTTCTAAGATTCTATATTGGTTTTAAGTTTTGAAATATTAATCGTGATAATAGAATAAAATAAGTATGAATACGCATATATTCAGTGCCGATTTTATTTAGTGTACTATGGTAAATTTCAACGTCATTCTGAGAATTGGTTGGTTGGACAAGAATCATGCAATGGTAAATGGTTCGGGGTAAGAATGCCAAACTCCAATCCAAGAATAAATCATATTTTATGGTAAGGATAAGGAACCGAAATCCTTCCTTTCTGCTTCTCAGATCTAGAAAGACATGGAGTATGGGAAGATGTCTAACTAGCAATAATGAGAGAACCAAAAGAAGGAATTAAGCTCAAGATATAAAATATTCCTGTGGTAGCGAGCTTCAGAAAGGTTACTTTGAATTATCTCAGATTGTGAAGTAGAATTCGAAAGTAACTTGATGGTTCGTGCTACACTAAAACTAAGGAACCCTAGCAAATGGCTTCAGTTGAACTCAAGAAGCTAAAAGATCAATTCCAAGATTTGTTAATCAAAAACAAATCAGACTAAGTGCCTCTCCTTGGGGAGCTTCAGTCTTATTGACACAAAAGAATGGTGAAAGCACAAGATAGTGTGTTGATCTACAAAGAACTCAATAAGATCAAGAACAAATGTCATATTTCAAGAATAGATGACCTTTTCGATCTGTTAAAAGGAGCTAAGATCTTTTCGAAACTCTATCTAAGGTCAGACTACCACAATTGAAGGCCAAGGCAGAAAATATTCTTAAAACAGCCTTAAAAAGAAAAGGGTATGGACACTATGAGTTCACGATAATACTTTTGGCCTGACCAATGCTCCAGCAACATTCATAGAACTCATGAACAGAGTGTTCAAGAAAATTCCTCGACAAGTTTGTGGTAGCATTTATTGATGACATTCTTGCATATTCAACAAGTGAGTAAGATCGCAAGGAAGATCTTCGTCCTTCTCTACAAATGCTCAGAGAAAAATGACTATACTTAATTTAAGAAATATGAATTTTGACTAAAAAGCGTCATATTCCTTGATCATATAATCTCTTAAATAGGCATATCAGTGGGTCACAAGAAGGTGGAGACAATAAGGGATTGACCTTGATCAAATACTGGAATAGAAATTCGAAGTTTTTGGGATTAGTTGGCTATTAAGAAAATGTGTTGAAGGATTTTCTTCCGCTCACCAAGCTCACTCAGAAGAACTCTAAATTAAATTAGAGTGAAGAATGTGAGGAGAGTTTTTAGATCTTGAAAAAAAGAAACTCGTTTCTACGCTAGTATTAGTACTTCCCGAAGAAGGCAATAATTTCACAATTTACAATGATGCATAAAACGAGGATTGTGATGTGTTCTCATTCAAGAGGGCAAGTAGTTGCCTATGCATCGATGAAATTAAAACCATGTGAGCAAAATCATCCAACACATGATAGTGAATTAGTCACAATTATATTTGAGCCAAAGATCCAGAGAATCAATTTCTTTGGTGTCAAATGTGTGAAATTTATCGATCCTTAAAGCCTCAAATACTGTTCACACAAAAGGAATTAAACACGAGCCAAAGACGGTGGATCGAACTATTGAAGATATTTTAGGGCGTGTGCCATGGACCTCGGAGGAATTAAATAAACACATCCCTTTGATTGAATTTGCCGATAACAATAATTATCATGGAAGTATTGAAATCAGAGAGAAAGCTATCATGGTACTTGAATTTTTGATAAAGTAGCTATTATCAAGGAAAAACGCAAGGCAGCTCATGATCGACAAAAGAGCTGGGCTGATTTAAAGTGAAAACCGTTGGAGTTTGAAAATGGTGTGAAAGCTTATGTTAAAGTTCCCCTATGAAAGGAGTGGTTCGATTAAGCAAATCTAGAAAGATAACTCCAAGATATGTCGGACCCTTCAAAATACTGAGAAAAATGGGAAACCTAGCTTATCAACGGGCTTTACCACCAGGCATGTCAAGGATTGACAACGTTTTCCACGTCGCACAGCTAAGGAAGTATGTCTCATATCCAAGTAGCATTCTTGAAGTTGAACCGCTACTAATCAGAGGAAATTTGACGAGGAAATGAAATATGAAGAAGTACCTATTCGAGTAATGGACACCAAATACCAAGTGCTGAGATGCCGAACAATTCCATATGCCAAGATACAATGGTCAAATCATATGGAACGAGAAGCAACTCGGGAATTTGAAGAACGTATGCACACTCGGTACCCTCACCTCTTTAAAAATCTAGCTAACTAAAGTTTCGAGGACGAAACATCCAATAAGGAGGGTGGGATGTGAGAACCCAGATTTTTTGAAGCAAAGAACCTCAAAAACTCAGAAAGTAGCTCAAAAAGAAGCTGAGGAAATGCAAAACCTTGAGAATTGAGGGTGCGTCGCTCGGAAGAGGAAACCCTCAGCTCACAAGCTAAAACCCTCAGCTCAAGGAAGCTCCAAGATTCTTGGAAAAGAAACCCTCAGCTCAAAAGCTAAAACCCTCAGCTCAAGGAAGTTCATTCATTCTTGGGGAGAAAACCCCTCTCATGAGCTCAATCTTTCAGCTCGAAAAAGCTCAACCAAGCTTGTCCTAACAAGACAAAAAAGGGAGCTGTAAGTTGAGCTAATAGTTTGGACAAATTAAGTATGCAAGAAATGACCTTTAAGTAAACCCATAAAGGATCTAAGGGAGGAGCTAAAGGGCTAGGACATATTGATGATGCAGGAAATGACCCTTTAGAAAACCAAGTAAACATTTAAAGAGTGCATGGTATTTTGGATCACAATAATGACTAGTCTTGGACTTGGAGGATACATGAGATTTTGGAACCACATTGATGGCAACCTTGGAGCCCAAGAAATCGACCAAGGCAAGGTGGAAGGTCTTTTTTTTCTATAAATACCAACTCAAGGATGATAGAAAAGTGCACCAAAAAGCCTTGAGAAAATTCGGCTCCCTCTTCCCCTCACTCTCCAAAAATTCGGCCAAGTCAAGCAAGGGAAGAGAAGGAAAGTTCGTGCAGTCCAGTACAATAACCCCGTACCGAAGTGTTCCCCGATCGAAGACAGTATTTGTTAAGTTGCGCCGAAGTGCTGCCAAAATTTAAAGAAAGAGCTTTGTATAAAAATTCATGTAAGTGGGTTTTTGATATGTATATTCGTTTGTATTTTTAAATCTTGAATATATAAGTTATGACATGCATGAATGTGTGTCCTCATTTTCGAAAACAGCATGATGTCCGTCTTTTAAAATTTTGATCGATTATGTGTTTTCTTCTATGTTTCAAAATTCTTTGATTCCGCTGAATCCGTTGAAACTCTGATATCTGAAATTTCTGATAAGTTCTGTCTGATAAGTTCTGTCTGTTAATTCTGAAATCTTTGTTACACTGTTATGATTCAATTTGAAATGGGACGAGAATTGTGATTCTGTCTGGCCCCCAATGGTGGGTATAAAACCATTTCTGTTTGGCCCCAAATGATGGGTATAAAACCATTTCTGTCTGGCCCCCGCCGGTGGGTATAAAACCGAGTTCTGGCCTCACCCCTTAGAGGACTAACATATTGGGGACAATTTGACCATGGAAATGAGATGAGTAACAGTGTTCTGTTCTGTTCCGATCTGTTCTGTTCTGAATTGTTCTGATCTGTTTTTGAACTGCTTTGAATCGTCTGATAACCTGTGTCTCATATTTGTTTTGTTTCTGTTATGATGAGTTAAAAGTAATAAGATTTGAAAGTTTGTTAAAGAAATGTTTTAAAGATTAAGTTCTATAGGTATCTTGGAATCGATCGACCCCCACTTGCTGAGTGTTTCCCAAAACACTCACCCCTTATAAATTTCAGATAAAAATGAAGAGCAAATGAATGAGGAGGAGCAAGAAGCCTTCTGGAGATGGTAGCCGATGAGCAAGATACAAGAAATCAAGACTTTATTTTTCTTTTGTCTAGTTTCCGCATTTACAACTCTGATGTAATTTTCATTTCATTATCGTTGTAAAGACAATATTGTTTTATGAAAAAGACTGTTTTTTGGCATTTCGATACGAGGCTTAATTGTTTTCAAGTAATTGTTAAACAATGCCGGATGTCACATACACTTCGGACACGGGGCGTGACAATAATGGTCCTAAAATCTTATCCTCAAGCCCTTGAACTTACGGCTGATGGTCCAGCAAGGAACAAAATTCTCGGCCAACCCATAATTAATATCATATCACAACACATGGCCCCCATTTCTTAACCATTCGGTCCCTCCTAAACCCCCACTTGTCCAGACTTTAAGGCACACCATTAGGAACCTAATGACCCCTCTAAACCAAGGCTAACCGATACATAAGGCTGCTGCACAAGCAACGTGCAGACACCAACCGAAACTAGCATCTCCATCACGATTCACGCTAGACTCCAAGGACCGAGCTTCTCCCTCGTCTAAGTGCCTATGGTCCTCTCCTAGTATCACACCAGACAAAGACTGAGACATGGCTGGGTTCGAGCCCAGGCACAGCCGCAGCCTCTGCCCAACGGAACTAGAACCAACCCAAGCCCCAAACTCTCGATCTCTCCTCCTACAGCAACGCCTAACCGTTTTCCTTCCAAGACTCCATCACAACACCACCATCTTACTCAGGAGGGTCCTAATTCGCAGCCCCTTGCACCTTAATACAGAAAACGTGAGTAACCATAAAAGAGTTGCATGGCATGAACATAAAAACAAAAATTCTTCATGATGTCGATTGTATCGAGAATTCTGTATACAAAAATCACACGTACAACAATATATGACAGGTGTGATGCAAAAACAATGGTGTAAGACGTGCCTGATGATGATAGAAGAACAAGGACGATGCGAGGAAACCCGGATGGCTTTTTCTTTGCAAAAACAAGCCAAAAAATCGAGCCTTCAGCTGGTGTCTTTCTCTGAAACCGAGGGGATGATGAGTTTTGAATGGGTGTCGGCTGGTTGGGAAGTAAAAACTAGGTTTAGGGTTAAATGGGTGATTAGGGGCCTAATAATAAAGATAATACTTAGTTAATGGGCCAAAAAAAATGCATTTTAAAAGTTTTAAAAGGTTTTAAGCCCAATAAGCTTAAAAGTAGGTCCATTAAATCTTAACACCTTCCCGGAAAATATTACATGTTGGAAAGATTTTAAAAATATTAGCCGAACCCTTAAAAATTCATCTTATTCGATAAAATTTGCGTACCGTTAAAAAATAAATTCATGCGGGTAAAATACCCAAAAATTCCTATTTTTGAAAATTACACTTAAACATGCTTTAAATTAATTTATAAAAATAACTCGTGTAATAAAATAATTTTTCCTGATAATTCTCCGGTCTGCGTTCCTCGTTCGGGCGCGAAATGCAACTTAAATTCTAATGCAGGAAACTTTAAAAATATCATGAAATAATTACTACCATGCATGAATTATGCGTAAAATGCATAAAAATAATTAAAAACATAATTAATAAAATAAACATGCATTTAATGCTTTAAAACAATTTAATAAAAAAACAAAAGAAAATTAATAAATTGCATGCATGTGGTACATGATGACCTTCAAATTTTCGGGACGTTACAAAAACAAAGGAAAGTACATTACCTTTGTAAAATCAACCATGGTAAATGAATTCTCAGAACCTAGTAAACCAGCTGTTCAATTGACTGAAAGTAAGAACAAAGGCAAACGGTATGGAATTGGATATAGCTCTGAGAGTTCAACTGATACAAAAAACCGATCACCAAACGATTCACTCAGAAAAATCAGTACTCAAGGAATGACTATTACAATTACTACAACTATAAGCCAGTTCAGAAACGATATCAAAATAATAGTCAGTTGAAAAATGATACAAATCATACTGTTTCATCATCACATCACACACATATTGCCAAGAATTCGAGAAAAACCATTTGGAACACAGTGACTGGGAAGTCAGTTAGACTGATCCAAGTCTGGGTTCCTAAAGGACTAATCAGTTAAGGACCCAAATGAATATGGGTACCAAAATTATATATACTGTGTGATTGCAGGTAACATGTACAATCAAATAATCAACTTGGTATCTAGATAGTGGCTGTTCGCGACAGATGACAGAAGATGCAAATTTGCTATCTCAACTGATCAAATATATGTGAGAACCCGGAAATTTCGACCGAAGCAAATCAAGTAAGTAATATGAAAATTACTTAAAATAAGTTCAGCAATTCTCGTTTCAACTAAACAACTTGAATAATAACTTAAATTTTATCAAATGTAACTCGAGAAAGTAGATTTTAAGCTCGAGGAATAGTTCATCGGGATGCTAAGCTACAACTAACCGCATTCATCGAAGAGTTTTCACGGGAGGAGTAAAACCCCAGCTCAAGGACGCACACTTCCAGCTCGAAGAAGCTCAACCAAGCTTGTCCTAACAAGACCATAAAGGGAGCTAAAAGATGAGCTAAAAGTTTGGACAAATTGAGTATGCAAGAAATGACTTTTGATTAAACCCATAAGGGAGCTAAGGGATTAAGCTAAGGCTTAAGACAAATTTAATATGCATGGGAGTTTGGGTAATCATTCTAGAACTTGAAAATGCATGGGATTTTGGAGAATTCAAGCATGAATCTTTGAACCATCATAATGAACACCATTATGGCAATTCTTGGAGACCAAGTGGTCGACCATGGGGTATGCCAAGGGGCAATTTGTGGCCTATAAATACTAACCCAAAGTTGAAGGAAAAGTGCTCCAAAACTCAAGCAAAGTTTCGGTTTTCCCTTCCCCTCACCCTCCCAAGTTTTCGGTCAAGTAAGCAAGGAAGGAATTTTGTGCGGTTTGGTGCAGAATTTTTGCGTCAAGGTGCTACTTAACTGAAGACTATATTCGTTGAAGTCGCGCCGAAGTGCTGCCAAATTTTCGGAAGACAAGTTTGTGCCAAAGTTTACAATTTTCGAAATCTTCCTACAAAAATCTGTAAGTGGGCTTTTGTTACTTAGTTCCTTTCTATTTTAAAATTTGAATAACGTATGGTGCCATGTATATTTTTTTTTCGAAAATATCATGAAATGCATGTTCACTTATTTTTTTCGAAAATCAGTGTTATGATTTGAAACTCCGATCGATTATGTGTTTTCTTCTGTTCTTCGAATTCTTTGATTCCGCTACATCTGTCTGAAATTCTGATAAGTTCTGTCCATTAAAAATCTGAAATCTTTGTTACACTGTTACGAGTCAATTGGAAATGGGACGAGAATTGTGATTCTGTTTGGCCCCCAATGGTGGGTATAAAACCATTTCTGTGTGGCCCCCAATGGTGGGTAGAAAATCATTTCTGTTTGGACCCCCAATGGTGGGTATAAAACCATTTCTGGCCTCACCTCTTAGAGGAGTTACATATTGGGGACGATTTGACCATGGAAATGAGATGAGTAACAGGTGTTTTGTTTGTTCTGATATGATCTGTTCTGAGGAATCTGTTTCGTTCTGAAATATCTGTCTCATGTTCGTTTCTGTTATGATAAGTTAAGTAGTAAGATTTGAAAGATTATTAAAGAATTGTTTTAAAACTTATGTTCTATATGTATCTTTGGAAATCGATCTATCCCCCACTTGCTGAGTGTTTCCCAAAACACTCACCCTTACAATTTCAGATAAAAATGAAGAACAACTGAATGAGGAGGAGCAGGAAGCGTTCTGGGGAAGGTGATCGAAAGAAAAGTTCAAGAACTGGGAATCTTATTCTTTTCCTCTGTTTCGTTTCCGCAAAACTCTGATGTATTTTTATTTCTATTGTCAATAGTAAAGACAATGTTTAATTTATGAAAAAGACATGGTTTTTGGCATTTCGATACGAGGCTTAATTGTTTTCAAGTAATTGTTAAACAATGCCGGATGTCACCGATGCTTCAGACTCGGGGCGTGACATTTAAGTGGTATCAGAGCAGCCAGGTTCATAATCCCGCTGGGATTTTGACATACAAAATTTGGCGAAGTCAAATTTTGGCAAAAGCCTAGTGTATCTCAGTTCGAGTCCAACTTTCATCTAATCCTGAAGTCTAACTTTCATCCGTTTCCTAAATTTCGAATAGACTTCAAAAATGTATCCCTTCAATCGTTCTGAAATCTCTTAGTATCGAAAATTTTCCACGATCGCTTTGTTTCTATTATTTGTGCTTTTCCACCCTTTTATACAATTATGATGCTTTACCTTCCATTTTTATCCTAGGAAATGGTTGCCCCTCGTACTCGCGCACAGGCTGCTCTCCGTATGCGTCAGCTTACCATAGATAATCAAACTAGGGAGATTGCGACCTTGAAGGCGCAACTGGCAAAGGAAAACCTGGATAAACTGGAGCTTAGTGAGACTAGTCACATACTTGAGACCGAGATACAGCGGTTGTCCCATCATCTAGACTTGGGTGAGAGCCAGCTGCTGCAGATATCGACCGACTCCGCTCGCATCACGCGCTTGGCTACACTTAACAGAGAATTATTGGAGAGAGTGGAGATAGAGCGAGGGCGTGCTGCTCAGGCCCGTCAGCGCCAGGAGGAGTTCATCGCCAGGCAGGACCGGTATATTTCAAAGATACACGGAGCTATGGACAGGCTTCAAGAGCAAAATAACTACCTACATTCAGTGATAGAGAATATGGAGGAGGAAAAAGTAGCACCGATGGAGGTGGTTGGAAACGACAGTGCCAGTGACAGCGATGGCGGAGAGATGTTAGATTAGATTAGCATTGTAATAAAATATTAGATTGTGGAAAAAAATTTGTGGCTAAAAAAAAATAAATTATCTGAATCAAATTATTTTGAAACTTTCTATTTACTTTCTATTATTGCACATTAACAATTTGACGAGTATCTTATCTATAAAAATATTTTTTTATAGGAAACCAGTATGGATCTCCAAAGTGTTATAAATGAACTTCAAAAACAACTTCAGGAAAAGGAGTCAGAAATTAAAATACTGAAAGAAAAGAATGAAAAAATCGAAAGAGATAACTACCAGTTAGATGGGAATAACGTGTGCATGGGGGAGGATCTTCGAGAGGCCAGAGTCGAAGAGAAGAAACTACGTGAAGACGTTAGACGTTACGCCGCTTATCATCTGGAGTCGGAGCGTCAGCACGAAATCGCCAAGCAAGAGTTGAAGAACGCGCAAGATAGGGTTTTTACGCTTCAAATTCAGAAAGATAGTTTTCTCAAAACCCAACGCCGTCTTCGGGCGGATTGAAGAGCAAGAAATCGATGAGAAAGTAAGCCAATCAACAATACAAGAGCTGCAGGAACAAGTTAACCACCTTGATCATCAAAATACACAACTGCAGAATTTCATTGAGCATCTGCAAAATGAAATGATCAATATGGAGGAACTAATGGAGCAAATGGAAGCCAACCCAGCGGAGGAAGAAGTTAATGAAGCAATAGGGGATGGGGAAGTGTTAGACGAGTAGGGAGAGAGAGCTTTAGAATAGGCTTCGATTGCATCTAGAAACATTGGATTAAACATTTGTTTGAAAAATATTTGGTTGTATGAAAAATCTTACAATTTAATGAAATTATTTCTTTGATTAGATATGGTGGCAAACAAATTAATAAAATACATGTTTATAGGATATGGCAGGCAGACCTCCCCGTCACAACCGTAATCCTCGTGGCGACAATCAAAACGAGAATCCACCACCACCACCACCCAGGGTGAACCTCAGCCAAGAGGATATGATGGCAATAGCAACTATCGTAGCCGCTACATTGCAAGGAATTGTGAATCCCCTTGCCAATGCCATACAGCCACCACCTGAACCACAACCCCGTGGAGTTAAGTACCATTACGAATCTCTCAGGAGGAACCGAGTTCCGACCTTCGATGGAAACCCAAACCCAGAAGTCAGTCATAACTGGCTTAAAAACGTCGAATCACAACTACACTTACTGGAGGTACCTGAAGAATTGAGAGTTGAGGTTGTGGACACCGTTTCTAGAGGATCGAGCTAGGAAATGGTGGGAGACTGTGTCACCATCTTTGGCGGAAGTGGAGGAAATCACATGGCAGATTTTTAAGAAAGAATTTCTGAAGCAATACTATCCGGCCGAGTTTCGTCTACAAAAGCTGAATGAATTTGAAAATTTCAGACAGTCACCGGACATGACGGTAATGGAATACACGTCGAGATTTAATGATATGGGAATTTATGTCCCCACAATTATGTCTGATGAAACCATGAAGATGCATCGTTTCAAAAAGGGACTCAACAGCCGAATTCAGTCGACACTGGCAGTATTCAAACCTAGCAGTTTTGCAGATTTAATGGGAGCTGCAATGAGCGCAAAAACTGATATCAAGAGGCGCGAGGAAGAAAACAAGAACAAAAGGCCGATGATCAATCAATCTATTCAGAATGGTCCCAAGTTTAAGAAAACAAACTATTCAGGAGGGTCTTTCAAAGGGAGTTCTGGCAATACTGGCAATAGAGAAGGGAAGTGATGTGACACCTGTAAACAGTATCATATCGGAGAATGCTATCGGAAGTCAGGGGCATGTTTTAAGTGCGGAAAAGTGGGCCATCGAATTAGAGATTGTCCAGACAACAAGGACAAAGGGACGGGGCCTAGCAAACAACAAGAAAACAAGACTAATGCTCGGGTCTATGCAATAACCCAAGAGGAAGCCGATAACACCAACGAAGTGGTGGCAGGTACCAGCTTACTCAATAAAATGCCTGCATATACTTTGTTTGATTGTGGTGCCGCACATTCATTTGTGTCTAGAAGATTTGCCAAGAAGCTTAAACTTGAGCATGATATTCTTAGTGAACCGTTAATAGTAGCAACACCTGCCAGCAAAACAATTGAAACTCAGAAAGTGTATCGAAACTGTGAAATTTGTATCAATGAACAAACTTTTGAAGTGGAATTAATTCAACTCAATATGGTTGAGTTTGAAATTATCCTCGGAATGGACTGGTTAGCTAAAAACCATGCCATTGTGGACTGTCAGAAGAAATAAATTAGACTTCAGACTCCTATTAAAGAGGAAGTCTTATTTCATGGGAAATCCAAAGAAAGAAAATTCCTACTGTCAGCTTCGCAAGCCTGGAAGGCTATAAAGGGAGGAGAAGAAATTTACCTGGCAGTAATCAATGAAGTCAAAGAAGAAGAAGTCCCAAAGTTGGAGGAAATTCCAATTGTTCAAGAATTTCCAGATGTTTTTCTTGATGAACTACCTGGTGAAATACCCGATAGAGAAATAGAATTTGAAATCAATTTGGTCCCTGGTGCTGCACCAATATCAAAGGCACCATACCGAACGGCTCCAGCTGAATTGAAGGAGTTAAAGGAGCAACTCCAAGAATTGCTGGACAAGAAGCAGATTCGCCCCAGTGCATCCCCGTGGGGGAGCCCCAGTGCTTTTTGTAAAGAAAAAGGACGGAAGCATGAGACTATGCATCGACTACCGGGAGTTGAACAAGATCACCATAAAGAATAAGTACCCACTCCCAAGAATAGATTATCTTTTCGATCAGTTAAAGGGAGCCAAGGTCTTCTCAAAACTAGATCTGAGATCTGGTTACCATCAGTTGAAGGTCAAAGCGGAAGACATCCCTAAAACTGCTTTTAGGACGAGATATGGACATTACGAATTCACGGTAATGCCTTTTGGTCTAACAAATGCTCCTGCAGCATTCATGGACCTTATGAATCGGGTATTCAAACCATATCTCGATAAGTTTGTAGTTGTAAGAAGAACACAAAGAGCATCTGCGTCTCACTTTGCAAACACTTCGAGAAAAGGAACTATACGCCAAATTCAAGAAATGTGAATTTTGGTTAAAAAGTGTGGCTTTCTTAGGGCATATAATTTCTGAATTAGGAGTGTCAGTAGACCCTAAGAAGGTAGAGGCAATCAAGGATTGACCACAACCAAAGACAGTTACTGAAGTAAGGAGTTTTCTGGGATTAGCGGGCTATTATAGAAAATTTGTGGAAGGATTTTCTTCGATAGCCATTCCACTTACCAAACTTACTCAGAAAAATTCGAAATTCATTTGGAATGAAGCTTGTGAAAAGAGTTTCGAAACCCTGAAGACAAAACTCGCATCCACACCAGTACTCATTCTTCCCGAGGATGGTAAAAATTTCACTGTATACAGTGACGCATCAAAGGAAGGATTGGGGTGTGTGCTTATGCAAGAGGGTCAGGTAATCGCTTATGCCTCACGGCAATTGAAACCATATGAGCAGAATTACCCCACTCATGACTTGGAGTTAGCCGCAGTAGTATTTGCACTTAAAATCTGGAGGCACTATCTTTATGGGGTAAAATGCGAAGTTTTTACTGATCACCAGAGCCTCAAGTACATTTTCACTCAAAAGGAATTAAACATGAGACAAAGAAGATGGATGGAACTTCTCAAAGACTATGACCTATCAATCAATTACCATCCGGGTAAGGCAAATAAAGTGGCAGATGCGTTGAGTCGAAGGAACCCTGGGAAGGTGAACTTAAATTCCCTATCAGTGCAACCAAATCTCCGAGAGACCATCAAGTTGAAGCAGAGTCAAGACACCTCCATCCTGAGAATTAAAGAACAAATCCAAGGAGGAAAAGTTCCAGAATTTCAAATTGATAATGATGGTATCCTTTGGATGAAAGGATGATTGTATGTACAATCGAGAAGAGGTAATGGCCGAGGCACATAAATCGAGATTTTCAGTACATCCAGGGAGTACCAAGATGTATAGAGACTTGAAGAATAATTACTGGTGGAACGGTATGAAGAAAGACGTAGCTGTCTTTGTTGCAAAGTGTTTAGTCTGTCAACAAGTCAAGGCGGAACATCAAAGGCCTGGAGGACTTTTACAGCCATTGGAGATACCAGAGTGGAAGTGGGATAACATCTCTATGGATTTCGTAGTAGGACTACCACGATCAAGACAGGGTCACGATGGGATCTGGGTAATCATTGACAGATTGACCAAGTCTGCCCATTTCTTGCCAGTACGGATGAATTATAATCTGGAAAAATTAGCCACTTTGTATATGGACAACATAGTGAGGCTACATGGAGTCCCGGCAAGTATACTGTCTGATAGAGACCCAAGATTTGTATCAAGATTTTGGAAGAGTTTCCAAAAGGCTATGGGAACCAAGATTACTCTCAGTACAGCCTATCATCCTCAGACTGATGGCCAAACTGAGAGGACAATTCAGACCCTTGAAGACATGTTGAGGGCATGTGCATTGGATTTTCATGGAAATTGGAGTGAGCAGTTACCGTTGATAGAGTTTTCCTACAATAACAGCTACCACAGTAGCATCGAAATGGCTCCGTACGAGGCAATGTATGGTCGAAAATGTAGATCGCCCTTATACTGGGATGAAGTCGGAGAAAAAGCTATTACCGGGCCAGAGCTCATCCAAATAACTGTTGATAAAGTGGCCATAATCAAAGAAAGATTCAAGGCAGCTCAGGACAGACATAAGAGTTGGGCTGATTTGAAAAGAAGACCATTGGAACTAGAGATCGGAAAAAAGGCTTATGTCAAGGTCTCACCAATGAAAGGAGTGGTACGGTTCAGTAAATCTGGGAAGTTAAATCCAAGGTATAGTGGGACCGTTCGAGATACTGGAGAAAGTGGGAACTTTAGCTTATCGACTGGCTTTACCACCTGAGATGTCCAGAGTACATAATGTTTTCCACATCTCACAACTACGGAAATATGTCCCGGACCCGAGTCATGTAATTAAAGTTACACCACTGATGATCGAAGGTAATCTGAATGAGGAACTCAAATATGAAGAAGTCCCTATTCGAATAGTGGACACAAAAGACCAAGTGTTGAGACACCGGACCATCCCATATGTCAAAGTACAATGGTCAAATCATACCGAAAGGGAGGCCACTTGGGAACTTGAAGAAAAGATGCGCTCACAATACCCTTATTTATTCAACAGTTCAAGCTGATCCAAGTTTCGAGGACGAAACTTTCAATAAGGAGGGAGGGATGTGAGAACCCGGAAATTTCGACCGAAGCAAATCAAGTAAGTAATATGAAAATTACTTAAAATAAGTTCAGCAATTTCGTTTCAACTAAAAAACTTGAATAATAACTTAAATTTTATCAAATGTAACTCGAGAAAGTAGATTCTAAGCTCGAGGAATAGTTCATCGGGATGCTAAGCTGCAACTAACCGCATTCATCGAAGAGTTTTCACGGGAGGAGTAAAACCCCAGCTCAAGGACGCAAACTTCCAGCTCGAAGAAGCTCAACCAAGCTTGTCCTAACAAGACCATAAAGGGAGCTAAAAGTTTGGATAAATTGAGTATGCAAGAAATGACTTTTGATTAAACCCATAAGGGAGCTAAGGGATTAAGCTAAGGGTTAAGACAAATTTAATATGCATGGGAGTTTGAGTAATCATTCTAGAACTTGAAAATGCATGGGATTTTGGAGAATGCAAGCATGAATCTTTGAACCATCATAATGAACACCATTATGGCAATTCTTGGAGACCAAGTGGTCGACCATGGGGTATGCCAAGGGGCAATTTGTGGCCTATAAATACTAACCCAAAGTTGAAGGAAAAGTGCTCCAAAACTCAAGCAAAGTTTCGGTTTTCCCTTCCCCTCACCCTCCCAAGTTTTCGGTCAAGTAAGCAAGGAAGGAATTTTGTGCGGTTCGGTGCAGAATTTTTGCGTCAAGGTGCTGCTTAACTGAAGATTATATTCGTTGAAGTCACGCCGAAGTGCTGCCAAATTTTCGGAAGACAAGTTTGTGCCAAAGTTTACAATTTTCGAAATCTTCCTACAAAAATCTGTAAGTGGGCTTTTGTTACTTAGTTCCTTTCTATTTTAAAATTTGAATAACGTATGGTGCCATGTATATTTTTTTTCGAAAATATCATGAAATGCATGTTCACCTATTTTTTTCGAAAATCAGTGTTATGATTTGAAACTCCGATCGATTATGTGTTTTCTTCTGTTCTTCGAATTCTTTGATTCCGCTGCATTTGTCTGAAATTTTGATAAGTTCTGTCCGTTAAAAATCTGAAATCTTTGTTACACTGTTACGAGTCAATTGGAAATGGGACCAGAATTGTGATTTGGGTATAAAACCATTTATGTGTGGCCCCCAATGGTGGGTACAAAACCATTTCTGTTTGGCCCCATAGAGGAGTAACATATTGGGGACAATTTGACCATGTAAATGAGATGAGTAACAGTGTTTTGTTTGTTCTGATATGATATGTTCTGAGGAATCTGTTTCGTTCTGAAATATCTGTCTCATGTTCGTTTCTATTATGATAAGTTAAGTAGTAAGATTTGAAAGATTGTTAAAGAATTGTTTTAAAGACTTATGTTCTATATGTATCTTTGGAAATTGATCGACCCCCCACTTGCTGAGTGTTTCCTTAAAACACTCACCCCTTAAAATTTCAGATAAAAATGTAGAACAACTGAATGAGGAGGAGCAGGAAGCGTTCTTGGGATGGTGATCGAAAGAAAAGTTCAAGAACTGGGAATCTTATTCTTTTCCTCTATTTCGTTTCCGCAAAACTCTGATGTATTTTTATTTCTATTGTCAATGTAAAGACAATGTTTAATTTATGAAAAAGACTGGTTTTTGGCATTTCGATACGAGGCTTAATTGTTTTCAAGTAATTGTTAAACAATGCCGGATGTCACCGATGCTTCGGACTCGGGGCGTGACAATATACTTGACCAAACATCAGTTTTGGAGACAACTCCAAAGGTAAAACTGTGGGTAAGGGTAAACTTATCCATGGTAACTTTACAATTAAATATGTTTTGCAAGTTGAGAATTTGAAGTATAACTTGATAAGCATCAGTCAGTTATGCGACAATAATTTCTCAGTTCAGTTTGACAGACACACTTGTTCAGTTAGAGACTCCACTGATGAGGTCTGAGATCTGGCATGGAAGAAAAAGTGTGGTTTCTTATTTCAAGATATTTTGCTGCAGATGTTTTATTCTTGATAATGGTAAAAATCATTTAAAAGCATTTGATTCTAAATCTGCAGAGGGAATATTTCTTGGATATTCTTCAGTTAGCAAAGCATATAGAGTTTTTAATAAAAATTCTTTAAATGTTGAAGAATCCATTCATGTTGTTTTTGATGAAACTGTACTAACTGATAAGCCAACTGATCCAGTTGAGCTAGTTGATCGATTTACAGAGATCAGTTTGGAGGATGAAAGTGAAGAAGAAAATCATATCAATAGAAATATCCTTCAAACACCTGAATTAGAAATACTAGATCAATCAGATGAACAGGAACCTGCTCCTAATAATCAGTTGGTGGAGCAAACTGATGATATTCAGTTACCAGCTGATACAGCTCCAATTGAAACTAAAAACATTCAGTTGCCAACAGAAGCAATTGCTGATATGGAAACAACAAATTCTGAACTCAGATGGAAGAAATCTCATCCACCAGAATTGGTGATAGGTAATCCATCTGACCCGGTAAGAACAAGAAATCAAATGCTTAATTTGTTCATTCATTCTGCTTTTGTTTCACAACTGGAACCAAAGAAAACTTGATGAAGCTCTTGCTGATCCTAACTGGATAAATGCAATGCAAGAGGAGCTAAATCAGTGTCTGGAATTTAGTTTCAAGACCAGTTTGCAAAACTATTATAGGTTCAAAATGGGTATTCATAAATAAATTGAACGAAGATGGTTCAGTAACACGCAATAAAGCAAGACTTGTTGCACAAGGATATAGGCAAGAAGAAGGAATTGACTATGATGAAACAGATGCACCAGTTGCAAGACTGGAAGCAATCAGAATGTTCCTTGCCTATGCATCATTCAAGAACTCCAAATTCTATCAAATGGATGCGAAGAGTGCATTTCTGAATGGTCAGTTGCAAGAAGAAGTTTATGTTGAACAACCTCCAGGTTTTATCAATCACTCTTTTCCCGATCATGTCTATCATTTGAACAAAGTTTTATATGGTCTTAAACAAGCTCCAAGAGCTTGGTATGAGACACTTTCAAAATTCTTAACTGATCATGATTTTACTGTTGGATCAGTTGACAAGACTTTGTTCAAATTTTCTAAGAATGATCACATTTTACTTGTGCAAATATATGTTGATGATATTATATTTGGGTCAACTAACCGCAAATTATGTGAGAAGTTTGCTAAGTTAATGTATGACAAATTTGAAATGAGTATGATGGGTGAACTGACATTCTTTCTTGGACTACAAGTGAAGCAACTGGAAACTGGTATTTCTATCTGTCAGACCAAATACACGAAGGAATTGATCAAGAAATTTGGCATAGAAACATATTCAGCTGCAAGCACTCCCATGAGTTCATCATTAAAAAACTGGACAATGATCAAGGGGGAATATCAGTTGAGACGACACTCTACAGAGGTTTAATAGGTTCATTATTGTACCTAACTGCTAGTCCTCCTGATACTGTATTTGCATGTTGCATGTGTGCTAGATTTCAAGAAAATCCTAAGCAATCGCATTTTACAGTTGCCAAAAGAATTTTAAATATCTAAAAGGCACTCAAAATGTGAGATTATGGCACGCTAAAGACTCTTCTTTCAATTTAGTTGGATATTCAGATGCAGATTATGCAGGATGTAAACTAGATCGTAAAAGCACCAGTGGATCTTGTCAGTTTCTAGGAGACAGACTGATCTCATGGTTCAGCAAGAAGCAAACATCCATAGCTACTTCCACAAATGAAGCAGAATACCTTACTGTTGGAAGCTGCTGTGCCCAACTGCTCTGGATTCAGCAACAACTGAAAGATTATGTAGTTGATGCTAAAGAATCTCCCATATTTTGTGATAATACAAGCAATAACTTACAATCGAGTTCTTCACTCAAGGACCAAGCACATTGATGTCAGGCATCACTTCATAAGAGATCATGCTCTGAAGAAATCTATCAGACCTGGAATATGTGTCAACTGAACAACAAGCTGCCGATATATTCACCAAACCATTGCCAGAGATTAAGTTTTCTCACTTTCGCAATATACTTGGTTTAATTGATTTATCTTAATTATATCAGTTTTATTGATGCTTTGTCATTAACTGTTCATTCAGTCTGTCATTTATTATTTAAATGCTTGTCAACTGATGTCAGTTAGTCATTTATCAGTTATTATATTCAGTTAGTTAAATGTTTGTCAACTGATGTCAGTTAGTCATTTATCAGTTATTGTATTCAATTTGTTAACTATTTATCAACTGATGAAACTTAAGTTTTGCAGAAAGGCAAAGAGACAACAGAAATGGTACAAATCAAGATTTTATTACGAATAAAATCGATACCATACTACATCACTTAGACCACTACCTACGGCATCTTGCCATAACATCAACAAGTTATTCAAGTCATGACTCCTAATATTCTTGAAGGCTTCGGGATTTTCAATTCTTTGAAGCAAGTGCCATTCCTTCAACTGCATCATGTGGATCAGCACATCATCCTTGACTAAATCAGATATATGATCCACTTGAGCATGCCTTTTAAGCTTCCTTGCAAGTGATCTGTGCTTAGCAGAAGCAGGGAACTCTCCATCATTGATTGATTGGATGTAGTGAGCAGTAGTCCAAATAGACATAACTTTGTAAAGACGTATTCCTCAGCATATCCTTTAAACATCTGAATACGTTCAGGCGTCCATGAAGGAAAAGGGACATGAGTGCTGCTCTCACAATCCATTGGAGTTCAGATGTCATTACCAAATGACAATGATCTTAATTTATAGACAAGAGACAGGAGGAAGACAAAGAGTCATCAGGCCTTAACTGATTCAGACTAAGTTTCTCGTACCCTAATTTTTACTCCTCTAAGAGGGCGAGACTGTATAACGGTTACAATCTCACCATGTAAGGGCCATAAACATATCAAGCATAATGGGATTCCCACTTATATACAGTTGAATCCTCACAATGCCAAAACATAAAACATACTACAATCGTATCAAGGAGAGGTAGAAACAGAATAACGGTGCTCGACCGAAACTTTCAAAAACGAAATAATTTATACACAACATATTTTAAAACAAGTACATTTACCTTATGATTGCTTGGAAAAATTTGAAAATAACAGAAGAATCATGCAAATGGCATTTCCAAAACACTGCAGCACATCTACCAAAAAATCAGCAGCCTTGTAAAATTATTGTGCCTTATTGAACCATTGTATTGAGCTTTAAATTTATAGTACGTCAAATAAATTATGAACATTGGAGATCGAGTTCGGAAATCATTTAACCTGCTTATGGACGATAAACCGTAGGTATTTATTCCCGCTTAAAATCTGAATAGATTTCTTGCGAAGGCTATAAACGAAAAATATCCGTTGGATTTGGCAGAAATTTGGATATGTTACTAAAAACATATGAAAGCATATTCTAAACGGTGGAGATCGGATTCTGAGCACCCGAGTGAGAGAAATAAAGTTCTGAACTTTGATAGAACTTTGATGACTGCAGCAGAATTTTGGAGATGAATTTAAAAAATTTGTAACAAAAACTCGAAAATTTGAGTAAATGAATGGTGAGAAATTTCGAACAGTATAGGGTGGTATTTATAGAGGTGAGGTGAAAATATTTGCATAATTCGATTGATATTCCTTCCATAATTTTGAGATAATTCATCTATAAATATCGAGATGCTCCTTCCATACATATAATATGACCAAATTCTGATATTTTTTATGATGGACTGGATGATTGAATGTAGACCGCTTTCTTGTACAGGTTCATAATGTATCTTAATTGTATTGAAAATTTGCTAACTTCCTTGTTGAGAAGACTGCCTTGTATGCAATATTTTCTTCCAATTAGGTTGATATCCAGTCTTATTTTGAATTTACTATGTATCTTGCACTGGATTTTGAATTAATTCATGTATTTATTTGCTTGGAATTTCAAATAACATGTATTATTTAATATTTTCAAATTTATTTTAACTCGATAGATTCCTATATGTTCTGTTCCTTAGTTTTTTATTTTCTTTCTTTAGGTTATTTTGTTTCCTTAGTTTGTTATTCTGTTTCCTTAGTTGATGTGATCACATCAACTCTATATTTGGACCGTATATTGTTATTGGCTGAGGAATAAGAAAAACAGTCTATATCGCTTCATGGTATCAAAGCCAAACTTGGTACCCTAGCCTGTCTCTTTTCACTCTTATTCGTCCGACAATAGCTGTCCCTAGCCGCCTCTTTTCACTCTTATTTGTCCGGCAGTCCTCGTCCCTTCTTCATCATTATTCGTCCAGCCATACTCATGACCAAATACGGCATGACATCAAATAAATCTTCCTCGGAAGTCACTTCCTCCGAAGTCAATTCCCCAATCTTCTCTATCCCTGACTTCTCCTCTAATATTGTTACAAACCACAAACTACATGGCCAGAATTATCTTCAATGGTCACAATCTGTGTTAATGTATATTTTCATTAGAGGGAAAGGTGGACATCTCACGAGTGAAACTGTTGCTCCACAGAGTACGGATCCCAAACACCGATCTTGGAAGATTGATGATCACCTTGTTATTTCTTGGCTGATAAACTCCATGACTAATGAAGTTGGAGATAGTTTCCTACTTCACAAAATAACCAACACTACAAGAAAATATGGGTTTAACAACACCCAAAAAAACCGTTGTCTTTTCTCTTTGAACAACGGTTTTAATTAAAACCGTTGTCTTTTAGCGTTTTTTTAAGAAAAAGACAACGATTTTCTAAAGCCGTTGTGGATTGAACAACAAAGGTTATGTTAAACTGTTGCAATATTTAGCGACGGTTTTGATAACACCGTCGCTAAATAAACTGTCGCTAATCATAGCGATGGTTTTATCAAAACCGTCGCATTCGTAAATTAGCGAAAAAACCGTCGCTATATTTAGCGGGCGACGATTTTTGTTAGAATCGTCGCCGATTTAAAAATGGCAATGGTTTTAATAATCAACCGTCGTATTCATTTTTCTTACCACGATAAAATGGCAACGGTTTAACCAAAAATCATCGTTTATTGTCTATAAATATTCGCATATTCGATCCATTTTCTTACTAAGATAAATTTTTCTCTCTTAGACTATTTTAATTTCAAAATAGGATAAGTTTTTTTGCTTCAATCCAAAAATCGTCGCTAATAGCGAGGGTTTAATGAAAAACCGTCGTATATTGTCTATAAAAATCCGCATATTCGGTCCATTTTCTTACCACGATAAATTTTTCTCTCTTAGACGATTTTAATTTCGAAATAGGATGAGTTTTTTCGCTTCAATTCTTTGTAAATTTATAAATATTAGTTAAGACCATGAATATTATTAGTTTAGTCAGATTGTAAGTTTATTTTGTTATATTTATTTAATTATAAAAGTAATTTTTTTAATTTTACGTAAACAAATAGCGATGGTTTTTTATTAGTTTAGTCAGATTGTAAGTATATTTTGGTAGATTTATTTAATTATAAAAGTGATTTTTTTTTAATTTTACGTAAACAAATAGCGGCAGATTTAGTCAAAAACCGTCGCTAATCAGTGACGGTTTAGTCAAAAACTGTCGCTAAGTAGTGACGGTGTAATCAAACCTGTCGCTAATTAGCGACGGTTTATGACTAAAACTGTCGCTAAATTTAGCGACAGTTTATCTTAAACTAGCGACGGAACTCATTTCATAAACCGTCGTTATTTAGCGACGGTTTGTTTTTGAAACAAACTATCGCAATATTTAGCATTGTCTAAGAAGATTGTTGAGAAGAAAAGGACACTTCGGTTTTTCCTTAGCCTAAATAGGATCTAGATGAAGTCAGGGGGAGAGTAATGGGAATCAAGTGCTTTCGTAACCTTAGAGAGGCCTTTGCAGAAGTTAGGAGAGAGGAAAGTAGGAAATGTTGATGTTAACAGAAAGTAAACCTGGAGTGGAAGGCTCGGTTTATTCACCCATAATTCCTCTCAACTCAATAGGTCTGGCAAGGGACGAACCTGGTGTGACCATTGCAAGAAAATGTGTGGGGCTCTTAACTCCTAATCGTTATTATAATGCAATCTGATTAGATTTAATTAATTACAGCGAAAAACGAGTGAAAATTTTCTTTATAATGGGCTCAAAACGTTTCAACTGTAATTATGATACTAAAAATAGTATATAATATAATTTTATCTAAACACATCACAACAGAAAATAAGCCTACACATAATCAAATCAACTACATACAACTCATATACTCGGGACATGCCCCGATATATAGATATATATATATACAATGGGATAGACCAGTCAACATCAACTCATATGTGACTCCTTCCAGAAGTACCATCTCTGGTCTCCTGATAATATGGAGTACCTATCATTGTCCACACAAAGACAACAACAGCCCCCCCTTGGGGGTGAGCAAAGCTCCGTATGGAACAATCATAATATATACCACATGCATCTAAACAATGATATATGATATGCAATGCATGTATGTCGTGGAGATATCAGGTCAAATGCCCATCCACTGAGCATGTATCGGAACCAATCGAATCGCTGTCAAATCAATGCTCGAGCTGGCACACCTACCTCAATCAAGTATAAGGGATGATCGTATGACAGCGTCGAAAAAGCGCCATCAAATTCCAAATCTCAATCAATCAATCATCGGGGCCATGAATGACTATGTTTTAAGGGCCACAGTAATGCCAAACATAGCAGCCTGCTCACAAACCCCAGAATCAAATCCAATCATATCGAGGTATCCAAGGATCATAGCTCAACGTGCATGTCATGTATCGATGTATGAATAAAATGATGTGTGTTAATAAAATATGTATTTTATACATCGATATCCAATTATAAATGTCATGTATGCCACATCAACTAAACAAGTAAGGCATATATACACATATTCTCAATCAAATCAATCAAACATATATCATATAACACAGATACATGTCGTATGTTACTCGATCGCAATATACCTCAATTCTTCGTCTCTAGTCAATGTAGTTTTAAAATGTCGGTACAGAAATGCTATCTACATAATCAATATCTTCATTTCATTCAATGCATTCAATAAAAATAAACAATTCAAGTTCCAAAAATCCTTTGAAACTTTGAAAATTCATATCAAATTGAAATCATAACATAATTCAATTTCGACTTTGAAAAGTAGTTTTTTCTTGATTATTCTATCGCATATATTGAATTCAACTTCAAATTCATGCTATTCCAGCAGTTCAAGAAATAAAGGTGCTGAAACCAAATGAAACTTACCTCAAAGGAACGCCCTCGACGCGAGAATTTCGAATATATAAGTTGTTTTGCGTATTGACAACGTTTACAAAGTAGATTCGGACGAGAGAATTCGACTTCTTCGCTTTTCTTTCGAAATTCAGAGAAAATGAAGAAAACTTATCGCTGAATTCATTCTTATCAACATTATATATTTGTGTGCATGCTGGGGCGGTCAAGTATTTGCGCCTTAGCGCGCCGAGCTCTGCCCGGAGCGATTTTTATCCTGTCGCGCTGGGGCAGTCAAGAATTGGTGCCCTAGTGCGTTTTGTTCTGTCCCAAAACGTGCTTCAATGCCGCGCTGGGGCATTCAAATAATTGCGCCCTAGGGCCAAGCTATGTCCACAAACCTCGATAATGTCGCGCTGGGGCGGTCCTGAGGTGGCGCCCTAGCGCGCCATGTTCTGTCCGGAATGCTAGGTTTCGAAATAGGGAAAGCGGTCAATATGAAAATTGTAAATATATTTCTTAGCTTTCATTTTCCACCAACCTCACTCAATTTGGATATTGGACGCGAGTTATGCTCATTCTCCCAAAATATGTCAGGAACTGTAAGGCACACGATACACTTTGGGATGATTTTGCCCCTATTTTCCAATGGATTTGGATAAAACTCAAAACATGAAAGTTTTAGTACCATGTATTATCTTTCTAATGCAATTGGTTTCATTTCATTTGGACTAATATTATGCTAAAAATCGTAACATGTGTGACTTTTCCATTGAGGTTCAGCATACTTTTCAACACAAATCAATTTCTACTACAATATTTCATTATCACCACCTATTTTCTCACTTTCATTGTCAGTTATATACTTCATACACTTAATAGCATAACAATTTAATGATTTATCGATAATCAACATAGGATTTACGATAATACGATACGAGGTCCTTACATTTCTCCCCCACTTAAAAGATTTTGTCCTTGAAATCTCAAGTGTCCATATATACATAACATTGTCAAACTTATAGTATGTCACCAGTTATAGTACATATCGAAACTAAAATCACTAAATGGATCATCATACATTGAATACAATGGAACATGTGGAATATAATCGAATAAGTGCGGATATGATTCTCGCATCTTGCTTTCCAATTCCCACATGGATTCTTCAACACCATGTCGTCCACTATACTCGGACCAGTGGAATCGATTTATTACGCAATGTCTTCTCCTTCCGATCCATAATGCAAACAGGTTGTTCAACATAGGAAAGAGAAGGATCAAGTTCAACCCCATCAGGTTGAAGCACATGTGATGGATCTGGTTCATACTTCTTCAACATAATAACATGAAACACATCGTGAATGGTAGATAAAGCGGGTGGCAATGCCAACCAATAATCAAGATCCCTAACTCGATCAAGGATCTCGTATGGACCAACATATCGAGGAGATAATTTCCCTCTCATGCCAAATCGAATAGTGCCTCTAAAGGGAGATATTTTCAAAAACACGTTATCACTTTTCTGGAATTCTAAGGGTCGTCTTTGTTTGTTAGCATAACTTGTTTGACGATCCTCAGGCAGCTTTCATTCGCTGTCGAATCAACTGAACCTTATCATTCATTTCCTGTATCATTTCAGGTCCAGTCAATTGTCTCTCACCAATTTCATCCCAAAATAACGGTGATGTACATCGTCTCCCATATAAAGCTTCAAACGGTTCCATATCAATACTCGTTTGGAAGCTATTATTATAAGAAAATTCCACCAATGGTAAGGCATCTTGCCATCCTATTCTGAAATCCATCACAACAGAACGTAACATATCTTCTAATGTTTGAGTCGTACGCTCAGTCTGGCCATCAGTTTGAGGATGATAAGCAGTACTCATAGCCAAACGCGTACCCATAGCTTCTTGGAAACTACCCCAGAGTTTAGAAGCAAATCGAGGATCACGATCAGATACAATCGAGAAAGGCACACCGTGCAGTCTCACAATATTCTCAATGTATAAACGGATCATTCTCTTATAAGGATAAGTCCGCTCATGCGGAATGAAATGTGCAGATTTCGAAAGCCGGTCAGTAATATCCCAAATAACATCATAGCCCTTGGGCGAACGAGGCAAATGAGTCACAAAGTCCATAGCAATTTGTTCACAACTCCATTTTGGGATTTCAAGACTACGGAGTAATCCTCCCGGTTTCATTCTCTCGTCTTTCACTTGTTGACAAATAAGGCATTTTGAAATAAATTCAGCAATGTCATTCTTCATACGTCTCCACCAGATTGAGGTATCAATGTCAAATACATTTTTCGGCCTCCAAGGTGAATACTGTATTTTCTACAATGTGCTTTGTGAAGGACATATTTCAAATCAAAATTATTAGGAACTACCAGCCGACCATTAAGTCGTAAAGAACCATCAGAAGAAATCTGAAATCCAGAAGGATGTCCTGCAGATACAAGTTCTTTAGACGTTTGAATCTGAGCATCACTTCGTTGGGCCTTTCATATTTTTGATATCAAATTCGGCTCATTTTGCAATGCTGAGACAGTGACAGAATTCTAATTCGAGTGAAAAATCCAACTAGAAGTACATATATCCTCGTGTACTTTGACGACATAAACAAAAGCTAAAACAGAATCATGAACTTTCCGACTAAGGGCATCCGCAGTAACGTTCACCGATCCAGGGTGATACTGAATCTCACAATCAAAATCTTTCAAGAGATCCATCCACCTGTGTTGCCTCATATTCAAATCAGATTGAGAAAAGAGATATTTCAAACTCTTATGGTTCGAATAGATAACAAACTTTTCTCCGTACAAATAATGGCAACAAATCTACAGAGCAAACACAATGGTGGTCAATTCCAGATCATGAACAGGATAACGAGTTTCATGATATTTTAATTGACGAGACGCATAAGCAACCGTATTGCCATGTTGCATTTGAACACAGCCCAAACCTTTACCAGATGCATCTGTACACACTACAAATACTCCGGTACCTGAGGAAGTATTAAGCACAGGTGTTGTGGTCAATCTCGTCTTCAATTCAAGAAAACTAGCTTCACACTCATCTGAACAAATGAATATTTGATTTTTCTGTGTCAGTTGAGTAATAGGTTTAGCTATTTTAAAAAATCCTTCAATAAAACGATGATAATAACCCGCTAAACCCATGAAGCTACGGATCTAAAGAGCATTCGTAGGTCTCGGCCAATTCAATACAGCTTCAACCTTAGGAGGGTCAACAGATATGCCATGTCTCAAAATGACGTGGCCCAAAAATACTACTTTGTCCATCTAAAATTCACATTTGAACAATTTTGCATATATATGCCAATTGCGAAGAGTTTGAAGTATCAGTCTCAAATTTTCATCATGCTCTTTTTTGATTTCGAATATACAAGAATATCGTCAATAAATACGATAACGAATCAGTCAAGAAAATCTCGAAAGACACGATTCATTAGATCCATAAAGACAGCAGGTGCATTAGTGGGACCAAAATGCATAACCAAGAACTCATAGTGGCCATACCTGGTACGAAAATCAGTTTTAGGCACATCCTCTTCTCGAACTCGTACTTGATGATAACCAGAACAAAGATCAAACTTAGAGTATACTGAAGTACCTTGAAGCTGATCAAATAATTCATCAATACGAGGAAGTGGATACTTAATTTTAACAGTAGCCCGGTTCAATTGTCTATAGTCAATACACATTCGCATAGTACCATCCTTCTTTCGAACAAATAAAACTGGAGCTCCCCAAGGTGATACACTCGGTCGAATATATCCCTTATCGAATAGATCCTGCAATTGTTCTTTCAATTCAAGAGGTGCCATGCGATAAGGAGCTTTTGAAATATGCGCAGTCCCCTGGCATAAGATCAACACTAAATTCAACTTCTCGATGAGGAGGAAAATCAGGAATCTCATCGAGAAATACATCTGGGTATTCTTTCGCCACAAGAATATCAGTTAAACAGGGCTCCTGTTTAGATACATCAATAACATAGACAAGATAACCCTCATCCCCGCTAAACAAAAGCCGAGACATTTCCAAAGAAGATACCAGTGGAATTTTAGCTTGAGAAACCTTGCTATAAAAATTTCACTTGGGTCTATCAACAGGTAAAAATCGAACCACACCATGAAAACAATCGATAGTAGCTCGATTGGTTGTCAAGATATCCATGCCAACAATACAATCAAAGTCGTGCATTGGAAGGACAATAAGATTCAGAAATATCACATTATCCTCATATATCAATACACAATTATGCACAACTTGTTCAGACAAAATAATCTTTCCTGCTGGCGTGGCTATCGATAATGTATCATACAAGGGAGCACACACAATAACATCAGATGCAACAAATGCATGAGATATGAATGAGTGAGATGCTCCTGTATCAAACAAAACACGTGCAGACCTGCAATCACACCACCAGGAGCTTCTTTTTCCTGATCCTCGGTCATGACATACACTCTAACTTGAGGAGGGCCTTGGACAGTCTGACCACCAGGTCCTCGATATCGTGGAATATTCGATTGCTGAAAAGAAGGACTAGGAACAACAGGTCTCATCATACTCGGGCCACCTCTAAATCCTGGCTGGGGTTGGGAAGAAGTCGTACTCTTATTCGGACATACACGAGAGAAATGGCCTTCTTGTCCACAATGATAACAAGTACCAAACATACCTTGACACTGCTCAATTGTATGCTTGCCTCCACAATGGCTACAATACGGATCAATAATGGAACTCCCTCTCTGGGATCCACTAGAATTGGCAGAAGATGAAGAAGCAGTAGAACCAATCTTCTAAAACTTTCTGCCTTTTGGACGCAAAGTAGGCTGCTGAGCTGATACTTGAGGTGTAGGAACATACTGAGGACCTCCCGCCTTAATCCAACTTCGGCTGCCTTGGCTCATTCAACTACCTCTGCGTAGCTAGTAGGCAAACAGGAAATGACAAAAGTATATATAGCATGATGTAAACCATTCACAAACCTGTTATATTTCTCTTTTGCATTTTCAGTTACATGAGGCGCATACTTCAATAAAGTAGAAAATTTCGAAGCATATTCTGCAACAGTCATCGTTTCCTGCTACAAACTATTAAATTCATTCTCCTGAGCAGTATAATAAGAAGGAGGAGAGTGATGCTCAAGAAATTGATCCTTGAAGACATCCCATGTGACTTCAATACCGGCCTCTTTCAATCCAATCTCAACGGCTTCCCACCAAGATTTTGCTCGGTCTTTCAATTGATACAAAGCAAGCTTCATTCTCCGAGACTTGGAATATTCAACAATATTAAGCAAGTGTTTGATATCCTTTAACCAAGGCCTCTGCTCTTTCTGCACTCTCGGTGCCAAAGAACCTCCGTGGTTTCAGATCCTGGAATCGAGCCATCACTAAATCCATGGACATTCCTTCGAATTGTCCAACAATCCTCTCAGTACTACTACTCATAGCAGTTTCATTTGTGGGATCCATCGACAAAATATAGTATGAATATCACAAATAAATATCAATGATACATCATCATATCATATCGAATTATCAATCTCATGGACAACTTACTCAAACTATATCAAACAAGAACAAGTAATACAAATAAATCCAACACAAACGCACAATTCATTTGTGCTTATTCAAGTCAAGTGTACACAAGACTCAATCGATCATTCCCAGCTATGCTCCGATACCATACACTGTGGGGCCCTTAACTCTAATCGTTATTATAATGCAATCTAATTAAGTTTAATTAATTACAGCGGAAAACGAGTGAAAATTTTCTTCACAACGAGCCCAACATGTGTCAACTGTAATTATGATCCTAAAAATAGTATATAATATAATCTCGTCTAAACACATCACAACAGAAAATAAGCCCACGCATAATAAAATCAACTAATTACAACTCATATCCTCGGGACATGCCGCAGTACATAGATACATATATATATTGGGATAGACCAATCAACATCAACTCATATGTGACTCCCTCCAGAAGTACCATCTCCGGTCTCCTGATAATATGGAGTACCTATCATTATCCACACACAAAAACAACAACAGCCCCCTTTGTGGGTGAGCAAAGCTCCGTATGTAACAACCATAATATATACCACATGTATCTAAACAATGATATATGATATGCAATGCATGTATGTCGTGGATATATTAGGTCAAATGCCCATCCACTGAGCATAATCGGAACCAATCGAATCACTATCAAATCAATGCTCGAGCTAGCACACCGACCTCAATCAAGTATAAGGGATGATCGTACGACAGTGTCGACAAAGCGCTATCAAATCCCAAATCTCAAATCAATCAATCATCGGGGCCACGAATGACTATGTTATAAGGGCCACATAATGCCAAACATAGCAGCGTATTCACAAACCCCATAATCAAATCCAATCATATCGAGGTATCCAAGGATCATAGCTCAATGTGCATGTCATGTATCCATGTATGAACAAAATGATGTGTTTTAACAAAATATGTATTTTATACATCGATATCCAATCATGAATGTCATGTATGTCACATCAACTAAACAAGTAAGGCATATAGATGCATATTCTCAATCAAATCAATCAAACATATATCATATGACACAAATAAATGTCGTATGTTACTCGATCGCAACATACCTCAATTCTTCGTCACTAGTCAATGTAGCTTTAAGATTTCAGTACAGAAATGCTATCTACATAATCAATATCTTCATTTCATTCAATGAAATCAACAATTCAAGTTCCAAAAATCCTTTGAAATTTTGAAAATTCATATCAAATTGAAATCATAACATAATTCAATTCCGACTTTGAAAAGTATTTTTTTGTCGGTAATTCTATCGCATATATTGAATTCAACTTCAAATACATGATATTCCAGCATTTCAAGAAATAAAGTGTCGAAACCAAATGAAACTTACCTCAAAAGAAGGCTCTCGACACGTGAATTGAATTCCGAATATATAAGTTGTTTCGAGTTTTGACATTGTTTCAAAGTAGATTCGGATGAGAGAATTTGATTTCTTTGCTTTTCTTTCGAAATTAAGAGGAAATGAAGAAAACTTATCACTGAATTCATTCTTATCAACATTATATATTTGTGTGTGCATTGGGCGGTCAAGCATTTGTGCCTTAGCGTGCCGAGCTCTGCCCGGAGAGATTTTTATCCTGCCGCGCTGGGACGGTCAAATAATTGCACCCTAGCGTGCCAAGCTCTGTCCATAAACCTCGATAATGTCACACTGGGGTGGTCCTGAAGTGGCGCCCTAGTGCGCTATGTTCTGTCCGAAACGCTAGGTTTCGAATTAGCAAAAGTGGTCAACATGAAAATTGTAAATCTATGTCTCAGATTTCATTTGCCACCAACCTCACTCAATTTGGATATCGAACGCGAGAGTTATACGCATTCTCCCAAAATGTGTTAGTGCAGGAACTGCAAGGCACACGATACATTTCGGGATGATTTTGCCCCTATTTCCATATGGATTTGGACAAAACTCAAGACATGAAAGTTTTAGTACTATGTATTAGCTTTCTAATGGAATTGATTTCATTTCATTTGGACTAATACTCAGATAATTATTCTAAAAATCGTAACATGTGTCACTTTTCCATTGCGGTTTAGCATATTTTTCAACACAAATCAATTTTTAATACAATATTTCATTATCACCATCTATTTTCTCATTTTAACTGTCAATTATATACTTCATACACTTAATAGCATAACAATTTCAACTTAGGATTTACGATAATACGATACGAGATCCTTACAAACTGGGTCATGTCAAGGCTACTTGTTGGAAATTACACGGCAAACCAGTAGATTGGAAGCCATCCAACAATCGGGTTGAGAGAGAAACCTGTGAAAATAATGCCACTACCACATAGATTAGTACCGAGGGTATTCATTTCACCAACGATCAAATAGAGGCATTGAAAAAAATTTTAAATCAAACATCGAGCCCCGGACAACCATCCCATGCACATGCCGTGTCACACACGGTGCTTCTTGCACACCAATGTATCATGTCTGATAGGATCGGTTAAGGGTTAAAGAGTGTTTAGAGGGGGGGTTGAATAAACACTCAAAATTTTCAAAACCTTTTCGACTGATGAGTCAGTTTAGTGATAAACTGATACTCGGGAATCTTGTAAGTCAATATCAATCAGTTGACAAATAGTTGTGCAGAAATAAATTGACTGATAGATAGAATAGAAACTGAAATAATAAGACACAAGATTTATGGATGTTCGGAGATTTCAAACACTCCTACGTCCCCTCTTCTATCTCAAGCATAAGATATATACTAAAAGACTTTGATCGATACAATGCCAAACTGAAACTCTTAGTTAACAATGCCAAACTGAAACTCTTAGTTACAAACTAGTTTTCAGAACTCAATAGAACTGAATATGTAACGTACCGTATTTTGAACTACTTGAAATTTGCGGAAAAATTAAAAATTTTCTTAAATATAAAATAAACTTTCAAATTTGCATGAAAATAACTTGCTCGTCTAAAAACATTTGCAATAAAAACAACCAAAACCAAGTTTGCCAAAAGTAACAATCGTTTAAACATCATAAACCACTTCATGAAAATCAGAGTATTTTAAGCTTTCATAAATTCTTAAAAACATGGTGGTCCTCGGGTTTAGCCTCCCGCTCAGTCCAAGCCAGCTCACTGGTCCTCACACCTCGTCTCCTCAAATGTATCCTCACCTGCATCGATCAAGTCTAGTGAGTCTAAAGACGCAACACGTATAAACTGAAAGTAACGAGTAATACATAATAAAACTACATGCATCTTTAAAATAGAGCGTACATACTTGAAACTTGAACTTGAACTTAAACTTGAACATACATACATAACATAGACGTGCCATTTCAGAGTTAGAGATTGATAGAATGCATCTTGAATGTATCATTTCAGAGTTGATATTGACAGATTCGACATCGAGACTTCGACTACGACAAAGACTGTGCAACGAAAGGTATAATTCATGTGAATTCGGGAAGATACAACTCGAATTAGATTTGATTTGAGTTTCACAAAATCACATACTAGATTGTTGTTTATATTTTGATATGTGTATGCTTTGTGTATAGAAATATATTCAAGCATTAAGATAGGAGAGTCATTGGCAGATTTGCCAAACTTCTAGATGTTCGGTGTTATCGGCGCATAGGAGCAGATTTACTCCGATTGTAGACATTCGATACAGACAGGACCGAAGTCTAGGAATAAGACGTACCGTCATCCCGATTGGGAGGGTAGGTGGCAGACTATGACGTCTTATTCACACCTGGGATCCCTAGAGTTAGATACGAGTCGAGTCCAAGATCTGAATTGATTTCAGTTGCATTCTTATATTGATTTGGTTTCATAGATTATGGAACCTATTACTATTGATTTTATTCATAATGGTATGTTTCATGATTTATATTGTGAATATGCATGTATACAATGTTTTATACTGGGATTTGTTCTCACCGGAGTTTTCGACTGTTGTTGTGTCTGTATGTGTGCATAACGACAGGTGGGACAGGATCTGGGTCGCGACAGAGATGAGAGATCGAGATAGCGTAGAGATTACGGGCATAGAAGAAGATTACTAGTGATTTCTTACTAGACATGTACTACATGTGGTTGTAGTTGGTATTGAACACTAGTTTGTATATATATGAAATGAAACAAGACATGGATTTATGTTGTTGAAATAAAATGGATAAAGACCTTGTGCATGTTTATATACATTTGTTTATGATATTGTTAAAAGAAAACTTTTTTATGACCCACATTTTCGAACAAAGATCCAATTAATCCCAAAGAGAATTGAGTTAGAGCCCGGGTCCCAACAACAGGTGGTATCAGAGCGATAGATACTTTAGACTGAGATAGAGTAGAATGAGCGGGGTAGATTGAATTTTCTTCCTTGCTTTTGTGGTGCTAGCATGATTTATTGCTTTCCCTATTACATGTTGTCTCGTTATCTGAGTTGATTTACAGCATGTATTCGCAAAGACTGAATCAGAACCGATTCTGGATCAGAGGTATATGATCAGAGGAGGGCTGAGACAGATTAATAGATTGTGTACTAATCTGTTTAATAATCAGATATGCCGCCTCGACGAGTACCGCAACCAGCAGCAGGTCGGGCACCAGAACAGGGCAGTACATCCAATGATCCGATGGATGTAACCGCTACACCGATGGAGACTTTGCTAAAGAGGTTTCAGTCGTTTCGACCACCGACACCTGAAGGGCACAGAAATCAGTTGAGTGTGAAAGTTGGCTCGATTACATCGAGATGTTATTTGAATCTCTTGACTACATTGACGAACGACGGGTTAAACTTATTGGGCATCAGTTGCAAGAAGTTGCAAAGAACTGGTGGCTTACCACGAAGAAAGCATTGGAGCATCGTGGCACAGAAATCACTTGGAAATTTTTTAATGCCGAGTTTTATCAACGCTTCTTTCCTGTGTCCTACCGAAAAGATAAAGGTGCCGAGTTTGCCAATTTGAGACAGGGACAACTGAATATTGAAGAATATGTGGCAAAGTTTTCGACATTGCTTTGATTCGCTCCTCACATCGTAGAAAATGACGAGGCCATTGCAGATCATTTTATCAATGGCTTGAATCATGATATCTTTACCTTGGTTAATACCGGTAGGCCCAATAATTTTGCTGAAGCACTGAACCGTGCCAAGGGAGGCAGAAGCTGGATTGCTTAGGCAACGAAACACTTCCTACGTCGCTCCTACTCCGAGACCGCCACAACCTTTAGTTCAACCCCCTCTCAGATTTGAGAGCGGTGGTAGCAGTAGCGGAAGGAAATACCAGTTGAAAGCAAAGAGCAAACAGTTTAAGAGATCAGGGAGCAGTTCGTCGAGCTCCAGTGGGTCTCGACAGAGAGGTCCTGGCCAGAGTACAAAGTATACAGGGGTATATTGCAGTTTCTGTGGAGGCCGACATTCCACCGAGCAGTGTCAGGGTGTTATGGGTCGCTGCAATATCTGCAAACAGCAGGGACACTTTGCCAGAGTTTGTCCCCAAAGAGGTGTACAGCAGGCTCAGAGTGTAGGAGCATCTGGTTCAGTAGCTCAGCCTGAGAGGCAAGCTTCATCTGTTCATTCCTTTCAGCCCACTCCTACACATACACAGCCCAGAGCCAGAGGTAGACAGACTGTGAGCCAACCTCCCAGGCAGCAGGCTCGAATATTTGCACTGACTGAAGAACAGGCCCAAGATGCACCAGATGGGGTGATTGCAGGTAACTGTTTTCTTTGCGGTTATCCTGCCTATGTATTGATAGACACGGGTGCATCTCATACTTTCATATCTGAGCATTTTGCATTGTTGCATTCATTGTCTGTCGAGTCATTATCTACTGTAGTGTCTATTTCTTCTTCCGTTGGGAAGTGGTCTTATATCTGTGACTTCAGTTAGACATTGTATACTACAGTTTAAGGGTCACGAGATTGATATAGATTGTATTGTGCTTGGGTTAGCTGATTTTGATTGTATTGTTGGGATTGATATGTTAACCAAGTACCGAGCCACTGTAGACTGTTTCCAGAAGATTGTCAGGTTTAGACCAGAGATGGCTGATGAGTGGAAATTCTACGGTAAGGGTTCCAGATCTCGGATTCCCTTAGTATCTGTTTTGACGATAACTAGATTATTGCAGAAAGGAGCAGAGGGGTTACATCAGACCGAGTGTATCTCCTTGGGGTGCTCCGGTATTATTTGTTCGAAAGAAAGACGGTTCGATGAGATTGTGTATTGATTACCGACAACTGAAGAAGGCAACAGCGAAGAACAAATGTCCATTGCCTCGTATCGACAACTTATTTGATCAGTTGCAGGGATCCTCTGTTTATTCCAAGATCGATCTGAGATCTGGATATCACCAGCTGAGAGTCCGAGATGTTGATATACCGAAGACAGCGTTCCGAACCAGGTATGGACATTACGAATTTATTGTCATGCCCTTCGGTTTAACGAATGCTCCAGCGGTGTTTATGAGTTTGATGAACCGTATCTTTCAGAAGTATCTAGACGAGTTTGTTATTGTTTTTATTGATGATATTTTGGTATATTCCAAGAGTAAGGTTGATCATGCCGAGCATTTAAGAATTATGTTGCAGACATTGAGAGCAGAGAAATTGTATGCTAAACTGTCAAAGTGTGAGTTTTGGTTGAGACATGTTGTCTTTTTGGGTCATATTATATCTGGAGACGGTATTTCTGTGGATCCGAGTAAAGTTGAAGCTGTGATCAGTTGGCCTAGACCGACTTCTGTACCAGAGATACGCAGTTTCATAGGCCTAGCAGGATACCACCGACGATTTATCAGAGATTTCTCCAGTATCGCGAAACCGATTACCCAGTTGACACAGAAGAATGCGCCATTTGTGTGGTCTGAAGCTTGTGAGTCTAGCTTCTTGGAATTGAAGAAACAACTGACTAGTGCTCCAGTGTTGACGATACCTTCAGGTACTGGTGATTTCGTCGTATATTGTGATGCATCTCACAGGGGGCTAGGATGTGTTCTTATGCAACGAGGACATGTGATTGCATATGCTTCGAGACAGCTGAAGCCACACGAGATTCGTTATCCAATTCATGATCTTGAATTGGCGGCCATCGTATTTGCTCTGAAGATATGGACGACACTATCTCTATGGCGAGAAGTTTGAAATCTACTCTGATCATAAAAGCCTGAAGTATCTGTTTTCTCAGTCAGAGTTAAACATGAGACAGCGTAGATGGCTAGATTTGTTAAAGGACTTTGATTGCGAGATCAAATACAATCCAGGAAAGTCGAATGCAGCAGCGGATGCCTTGAGTCGAAAGGTATGTTCCCTATCCTTATCGACGATAGGTGTTTCGTATATTATTGAAGACTGCTGTTTGTCTGGATTAGCGTTTGATACAGATAGTAGACCACTACGACTTGCTACGATTCAAGTTGAGCCAGATTTGATTTCGAGAATTAAAGCAGCACAAAGAATTGATCAGAATATTCAGAAGTCGATTCAGATGGTCAGATCAGGACATCAATCAGAATATCAGGTACATGATCATATTCTGTATGTGAATAACCGTCTTGTAGTGCCAGATGTTTCAGATTTGAAACAACAAATATTGTCAGAAGCACACTGTAGTCGGTTCAGTATTCATCCTGGTGGCAGGAAGATGTATAACGATTTGAAGACACAATTTTGGTGGAAACAGATGAAGTCAGATATTGCAGAGTTTGTGTCTAAGTGCTTGAATTGCTAACAAGTGAAGGCCGAGAGGAAGAAGCCCGGAGGTTTACTTCAGAGTTTATCTATTCCTGAATGGAAATGGGATCACATTTCCATGGATTTCGTTACGAAGTTACCACGATCATCCTGGGGCAGTGATGCGATTTGGGTCATTATTGACAGATTGACCAAATCAGCTTGTTTTATTCCCTACAGAATAACGTACCGACATGATCAGATGGCCGAGATATATATCAGAGAGGTGGTCAGATTGCATGGTGTGCCGAAGTCGATCGTATCAGATCGTGATCCACGATTCACTTCTCATTTCTGGCACAATCTGCAACAGGCTTTAGGTACGATATTGCATCTAAGCACTGCTTATCATCCCCAGATAGACGGACAATGAGAGCGGACTATCCAAACATTAGAGGATATGTTGAGAGCTGTAGTGCTAGATTTTGGCACTAGTTGGCAAGATTCACTACCACTTTGTGAATTCTCGTACAACAACAGCTATCAGACGAGCATCGAGATGGCACCATTTAAGGCGTTATATGGCAAGAAGTGCAGATCTCCTCTATATTGGGATGATTTATCTGAGGTACCAGAACTTGAACCTGATATGATTCGGGAAATGACTGAGAAGGTGAAGAGCATTCAGAAGAGAATGAAGACGGCGCAGGATAGACAAGCCAAGTATGTGAACATCAGACGTAGACCGTTAGTATTTGAACAGGGAGACCGAGTATTTTTGAAGATTTCTCCTTTCCGAGGCGTTGTCAGATTTGGCAAACACGGGAAGTTATCTCCTAGATACATCGGTCCGTACGAAATTCTGGAGAAGATTGGCAATCGAGCATATCGACTTGTTCTTCCTCCTTTTTCATATGGGATACATGACGTTTTTCATGTATCGATGCTGCGTAGATACATGCCTGATGCTTCTCATGTCATTCAGCCTGATGAGGCCGAGCTTGACGATACACTGAGTTATTTCGAGCAATCATTGCAGATTTTGGATTGAAAAGAAAAGCAGCTCAGAACGAAGACTATTCCGCTAGTGAAAGTCCAGTGGAGTCGTCACGGCACTGAAGAAGCAACTTGGGAGACAGAATCAGAGATGAGACAAAGATATCCCGAGATATTTTCATGATGTGAGTATTTATTCAGCTTTTGTGTGGGGACCCGGGCTCTAACTCAATTCCTTTAGGGATTAATAGGATCTTTATTCAAAAATGTGGGTCAAAATTTTGCTTTTTAACATTAATTCAAATGGAACCACTAAACATAATATCTTTCTTCATTTAATTACAACACATATAATATACATGTCATGTCTTACTACCAACACATCACTAGGGTTTAATACAAACCATAAACTACGAGTAGTTACAAATCTAGTACAACATCACTCGTGATATTCTGCGCCCGCGATCACCACGCTATGTCCATCTCTCATCTCTGTCGTGACCCTGATCCTGCCCCACCTGTTGTTATGCACACATACAGACATAACAACAGCCGGAAACTCCGGTGAGAACAAATCCCAGTATAAAACATGTATACATGCTGATACGAAATCATAAATCATGCATGAAAGCAATAACAATGGCTCCATAGTCTATGAAACCGATATATCTAAACATGCAACTCAAATCAAATCATGTCCTGACTCGAATCGACTCTACTCTAGGGATCCCGGTGTGAATAAGACGTCACTGTCTGTCACCTACCCTCTCAATCGGGGTAACTGTACGTCTTATTCCTAGACTTCGGTCAAGTCTGTATCGAATGTCTGCAATCGGAGTGAATCTGATCCAAAGCGTCGATACCACCGAACATCTAGTTTGGCAAGTCTGCCTATGACTCTTCTATCTCAAAGGCTTGAATATAAATCTATAAACAAGGCATCATCATATCAAGAGATTTGAATATAAATCTATAAACAAATCACGATCATATCAAAAGATAAACAATAATTCTAGTATGTGATTTTGTTGGGAAACTCAAACTAAATCTCATTTGAGTTGTGTCTTCCCCAAACAAAACATGAATTATACCTTTCGTCGCACAATGTCTGTCGATGTCGAAGTGTCGGTGACGAATCTGTCACTATCAAATCTGAAATGGAAATGTTGATACATATTCTATCAATCTCTAATCTCAATCAACACATATCCAATTCAATACTTGATCTCGGTACAATTTGACGGCATAACGACGTAATCTCTCGATACCGGTCAATCCACATCTCAACATATATCACCACTTCATAAGTCTCAACTCATAATCATCATTATAAGCACATAATAGTACTCAAAATCTGCATATTTAACTCTAAATATGCTGGAAAATCATAACAATTACATATGATATCCGATAATCGACCCGTTTACGAATATATAGTCACTAACTTCACAGGAACACATAATCTAGTGTAATTCACAATTTCCCCAACATCAATATTTCAAATCATGTAGGAAATGAATGAAACTTACATCCCCTTAAAGCTTTTGATGAGAGGAGTTCAGAACCGAAATCGGATCGAAATTCGGGTGGCTCGATCTTTCGCAATTCAAAATCTAAGTTATAATGAGAGTTGAGGAATTCTGAACCCTTGCTCTCGTTCCTTGCAGCTGGAGAATGAAGAAAGAACGTACAAGTCATATATATATCTTGCATGTTGAGGGGCAAGTGTCATATTTTTCAAGTAACACGCATGACCGCGGGTGCGGTAGTTCATGAACCGCGGGTGCGCTCAGGCTTCAGCGGTCCATTCAACTTTTCATAAACGTCGACCGCGGGTGCGCTACATATAAGACCGCGGGTGCGGTGTCATCAACGCGGGTGCGGTTACGTTTGGACCGCAGGTGCGGTGTCATTTCTGTAAATACTTTCCAACTCTCTGTCCATCAACCGCGGGTGCACTCCTTCTTGGACCGCGGGTGCGGTGACCCTACTGTAAAAATGGTTAACTTTCTGTCCATGTGCTTCTCTAGGCGCGAGTGCGGTCCCTTCTTCAAGCAACACTTCATCTTTTCGTTTTATCCACATACAATCTAGGGCATTACATTTCTCCCCCTCTTAGATATTAGTTCGTCCTTGAACGTGAAATCAATTAATCAAAGTATGTGAAAACAGCAGTAAAATCAAAAGCTGAATAACTACTCACATCATGAGAATAACTCGGGATATTTCTGTTTCATATCTGCTTCTGTCTCCCAAGTCGCTTCCTCGGTGCCACGACGACTCCACTAAACTTTCACTAGGGGAATAGTCTTCGTTCTGAGCTGTTTCTCTTTCTGATCAAGAATCTGTATCGGTTGTTCAACATAACTCAATGTCTGATCTAGCTCAGCTTCGTCAGGCCGAATGACATGAGAACAATCTGGCATATATCTACGCAGCATCGATACATGAAAGACGTCATGTATCCCGGATAGAGCAGGAGGAAGAGCCAATCGATATGCTCGATCGCCAATCTTTTCAAGAATCTCGTATGGACCGATGTATCTAGGAGACAATTTCCCGCGTTTGCCAAATCTGACAACGCCTCTGAAAGGAGAAATCTTCAAAAATACTCTGTCTCCCTGTTCAAATACTAACGATCTACGTCTGATATTGGCATACTTGGCCTGTCTATCCTGTGCCGTCTTCATTCTTTTCTGAATGATCTTCACCTTCTCAGTCATTTCCCGAATCATATCAGGCCCAAGTTCTGATACTTCAGATATATCATCCCAATATAAAGGAGATCTGCACTTCTTGCCATACAATGCTTCAAACGGTGCCATCTCTATGCTCGTTTGATAGCTGTTGTTGTACGAGAATTCACATAACGGTAGTGAATCTTGCCAACTAGTGCCAAAATCTAGCACTACAGCCCTCAACATATCCTCTAAAGTCTGGATAGTCCGCTCTGACTGTCCATCTGTCTGGGGATGATAAGCAGTGCTCAGGTGCAATGTCGTACCTAAAGCCTGCTGCAGACTGTGCCAAAAGTGAGAAGTGAATCGTGGATCACGATCTGATACGATACACTTCGGCACACCATGTAATCTAACTACCTCTCTGACATACAATTCTGCCATCTGATCGTGTCGATATGTCATTCTGTATGGAATAAAACACGCTGATTTGATCAATCTGTCAATAATGACCCAAATCGCATCACATCCCCGGGATGATCGAGGTAACTTTGTCACGAAATGCATGGAAATGTGATCTCATTTCCATTTAGAAATAGACAAACTCTGAAGTAAACCTCCGGGCTTCTTTCTTTCGCCTTTCACCTGTTGGCAATTCAAGCATTTAGACACATATTCGGCAATATCTGATTTCATCTGTTTCTACCAAAACTGTGTCTTCAAGTTGTTGTACATCTTTCTGCCACCAGGGTGAATGCTGAACCGACTACAAGGCATCTGCTGCTGCATTTGATTTCCCTGGATAGTACTTGATCTCGCAATCAAAATCTTTCAGTAGATCAAGCCATCTACGCTGTCTCATATTCAACTCTGACTGAGAAAACAGATATTTCAGGCTTTTATGGTCAGAGTAAATTTCAAATTTCTCCCCATAAAGATAATGACGCCAGATTTTCAAGGCAAATACGATAGCTGCCAATTCAAGATCATGAATGGGATATCGAATCTCGTGTGACTTCAGCTGTCTAGAGGCATATGCGATCACATGACCTCGCTGCATAAGAACACATCTCAGCCCTCTGTGAGATGCATCACAATATACAACGAAATCACCAGTACCCGAAGGAATCATCAAGACAGGTGCACTGGTTAGCCTCTTCTTCAACTCTAGGAAGCTAGACTCACAATCCGCAGACCACACAAACGACGCATTTTTCTGTGTCAACTGGGTAATCGGCTTCGCAATACTGGAGAAATCTTTGATGAATCGTCTATAGTACCCTGCTAGACCCATGAAACTGCGTATCTCTGGCACAGAAGTCGGTCTCGACCAACTGATCACAGCTTCCACTTTACTCGGATCCACAGAAATACCATCTCCAGATATGATATGACCCAAGAAGACAACCTGTCTCAGCCAAAACTCACACTTTGACAGTTTCGCATATAATCTTTCATTTCTCAGTGTTTGCAACACAATTCTCAAATGATTGGCATGCTCATCCAAATTCTTTGAATACACCAAAATATCATCAATAAAAACAATCACAAACTCATCTAAATACCTATGAAAGACACGGTACATCAACCCCATAAACACCACTGGAGCATTCGTTAACCCAAAAGGCATGACAATAAATTCGTAATGTCCATACCTGGTTCGGAATGCTGTCTTTGGTATATCAATATCTCGTACTCGCAGCTGGTGATATCCAGATCTCATATCGATCTTGGAATAGATAGATGATCCCTGCAACTGATCAAATAAGTCGTCGATACGAGGCAAAGGATATTTGTTCTTTATCGTTGCCTTGTTCAGCTGCCTGTAATCTATACACAATCTCATAGAACCGTCTTTCTTTCGCACAAATAGCACTGGTGCACCCCAAGGAGATACACTGGGTCTGATATATCCCTTGGCTAGAAGATCTTCTAGTTGTGCTTTCAATTCCTTCAACTCTATAGGCGCCATCCTATACGGAGCTCTCGAAATAGGAACGGTACCTGGAATAAGATCAATACTAAAATCTACCTCCCGGGTTGGAGGTAACCCTTGAATCTCGTCAGGAAATACATCTGCAAACTCCCGTACTACTGGCAAATCTGCCAATGTCGGGCTCGATTTCAGTAAGTCTACTGAATAAATAAGGAACCCTTCTGCTCCTTGCTGCAACAATCTACTCATAGTCAGATCAGATACTAAGGGAATCCGAGATCTGGAACCCTTACCATAGAATTTCCACTCCTCTGTCATTTCAGGTCTGAATCTGACAATCTTGTGAAAACAGTCTACGGTGGCTCTGTACTTAGTCAACATGTCAATCCCGACAATACAATCAAAATCAGATAAACCAAGTACAACACATTCTAAATCGATCTCATGCCCTTCAAACTGTAGTACACAATGTCTAACTGAAGTCACAGATATCAGACCACTTCCCAACGGAGAAGAAATAGACACTACAGTAGACAATGACTCTACAGGCAATGTATGTGTCAATGCAAAACGTTCTGATATGAATGTATGTTATGCACCTGTATCTATCAATACATATGCAGGATAACCGCAAAGAAAACAGTTACCTGCAATCACATCATCTGGTGCATCTTGGGCTTGCTCTTCCGTCAATGCAAACACCTGAGCTTGTTGTCTGGGAGGTTGGCTCACTGTCTGGCCACCTCTGGCTCTAGGCTGGGACTGTGTAGGCGTGGGCTGGAAAGAATGGACAGACGAAGCTTGCCTCTCAGGCTGAGTCACTGATGCTGATGACCCTGCACCCTGAAATCTCTGTGCACCTCTCTGGGGACAGACTCTGGCAAAGTGTCCTTGTTGCCTACATAGGTTGCATTTGCCCATCACTCCCTGACACTGCTCAGTGGCATGTCGGCCTCCACAAGTAGTGCAATACACACCTGTCACATCTATACTCTGGCCAGGACCTCTCTGTCTTGACCCACTGGAGCACGATGAACTGCTCTCTGCTCTCTTGAACTGCTTACCCTTAGCCTTCAAAGAATATTTCTTCCCACTACTACTGATTCCACTATAAAATCGAGGAGGAGGTGGTGGAAACTGTGTGGCGAACGGTGGCGGTCTCTGACCCTGAACACTATAGGAAGCTCCTCGCTGCCTAATCAAGCCAGCCTCTGCTCCCTTCGCTCGATTCAGCGCCTCAGAAAAAGAGTTGGGTCGCCCCGTGTTCACTAAAGTGAAGATGTCCGGATTCAAACCATTTATGAATTGATCTGCAACTGCCTCATCATTCCCTGCTACGTGAGGTGCAAATCGGAGCAAATAAGAAAACTTGGCAACATACTCTTCTATGTTCCACTGCCCCTGTCTCAAGTTGGCGAACTCGGCCCCTTTGTCTTTTCGATACGACACTGGAAAGAAACGTTGATAAAATTCATCTTTAAATACTTTCCAAGTAATATCAATACCTCGATGTTCTAAGGCTCGTTTCGCTGTTAGCCACCAACTCTTGGCCACTTCTTGCAATTGATGCCCAATCAGCTTCACCCTACGTTCATCTGTATAGGTAAGTGATTCAAATAACATCTCTATATCATCCAACCAGCTTTCACAATCCACTGCATTTTCTGTGCCCTTCAAGGTAGGTGGATGGAATGATTGAAATCTCTTCAACAAAGTCTCCATCGGTGTCGCAGTAACATCCATATGAGTACCTGACGTACTACCCTGTTCTGGCACTTGTCTTGCAGCTGGTTACGGTATCCTTCTAGGCGGCATATCTGATTATCAAACAGATTAGGATACGATCTATACAATCTTTCTCAGCCCTCCTCTGATCATATTCCTCTGATCGAGAATCGGTTCTGATTCAGTCTTTACAAGTATATGTTGTAAATCAACTCAGATACAATACAACATATAATAGGGAAAGCATCAAATCATGCTAGCACATCAAAAGCAAAGAAGAAGACTCGATCTACCCCGCTCATTCTATGCTATCTCAGTCTACAGAACCTACTGCTCTGATACCACCTGTTGTGGGGACCCGGGCTCTAACTCAATTCCTTTCGGGATTAATAGGATCTTTATTCAAAAATGTGGGTCAAAATTTTGCTTTTTAACATTAATTCAAATGTAACCACTAAACATAATATCTTTCTTCATTTAATTACAACACATATAATATACATGTCATGTCTTACTACCAACACATCACTAGGGTTTAATACAAACCATAACTACGAGTAGTACAACATCACTCGTGATCTTCTGCGCCCGCGATCACCACGCTATGTCCATCTCTCATCTCTGTCGTGACCCTGATCCTGCCCCACCTGTTGTTATGCACACATACAGACATAACAACAGCCGGAAACTCCGGTGAGAACAAATCACAGTATAAAACATGTATACATGCTGATACGAAATCATAAATCATGCATGAAAGCAATAACAATGGCTCCATTGTCTATGAAACCGATCTATCTAAACATGCAACTCAAATCAAATCATGTCCTGACTCGAATCGACTCTACTCTAGGGATCCCGGTTTGAATAAGACGTCATTGTCTGTCACCTACCCTCCAATCGGGGTAACTGTACGTCTTATTCCTAGACTTCGGTCAAGTCTGTATCGTATGTCTGCAATCGAAGTGAATCTGATCCGAATCGTCGATACCACCGAACATCTAGTTTGGCAAGTCTGCCAATGACTCTCCTATCTCAAAGGCTTGAATATAAATCTATAAACAAGGCATCATCATATCAAGAGATTTGAATATAAATCTATAAACAAATCATGATCATATCAAAAGATAAACAATAATTCTAGTATGTGATTTTGTTGGGAAACTCAAACTAAATCTCATTTGAGTTGTGTCTTCCCCAAACAAACATGAATTATACCTTTCGTCGCACAATGTCTGTCGATGTCGAAGTGTCGGTGACGAATCTGTCACTATCAAATCTGAAATGGAAATTTTGATACATATTCTATCAATCTCTAATCTCAATCAACACATATCCAATTCAATACTTGATCTCGGTACAATTTGACGACATAACGACGTAATCTCTCGATACCGGTCAATCCACATCTCAACATATATCACCACTTCATAAGTCTCAACTCATAATCATCATTATAAGCACATAATAGTACTCAAAATTTGCATATTTAACTCTAAATATGCTGGAAAATCATAACAATTACATATGATATCCGATAATCGACCCGTTTACGAATATATAGTCACTAACTTCACAGGAACACATAATCTAGTGTAATTCACAATTTCCCCAACATCAATATTTCAAATCATGCAGGAAATGAATGAAACTTACATCCCATTAAAGCCTTTGATGATAGGAGTTCAGAACCGAAATCGGATCGAAATTCGGGTGGCTCGATCTTTCGCAATTCAAAATCTAAGTTATAATGAGAGTTGAGGAATTCTGAACCCTTGCTCTCGTTCCTTGCAGCTGGAGAATGAAGAAAGAACGTACAAGTCATATATATATCTTGCATGTTGAGGGGCAAGTGTCATATTTTTCAAGTAACACGCATGACCGCGGGTGCGGTAGTTCATGAACCGCGGGTGCGCTCAGGCTTCAGCGGTCCATCCAACTTTGCATAAACGTCGACCGCGGGTGCGCTACATATAAGACCGCGGGTGCGGTGTCATCAACGCGGGTGCGGTAACGTTTGGACCGCAGGTGCGGTGTCATTTCTGTAAATACTTTCCAACTCTCTGTCCATCAACCGCGGGTGCACTCCTTCTTGGACCGCGGGTGCAGTGACCCTACTGTAAAAATGGTTAACTTTCTGTTCATGTGCTTCTCTAGGCGCGAGTGCGGTCCCTTCTTCAAGCAACACTTCATCTTTTCGTTTTATCCACATACAATCTAGGGCATTACATTTCTCCCCCTCTTAGATATTAGTTCGTCCTCGAACGTGAAATCAATTAATCAAAGTATGTGAAAACAGCAGTAAAATCAAAAGCTGAATAACTACTCACATCATGAGAATAACTCGGGATATTTCTGTTTCATATCTGCTTCTGTCTCCCAAGTCGCTTCCTCGGTGCCATGACGACTCCACTGGACTTTCACTAGGGGAATAGTCTTCGTTCTGAGCTGTTTCTCTTTCTGATCAAGAATCTGTATCGGTTGTTCAACATAACTCAATGTCTGATCTAGCTCAGCTTCGTCAGGCCGAATGACATGAGAACAATCTGGCATATATCTACGCAGCATCGATACATGAAAGACGTCATGTATCCCGGATAGAGCAGGAGGAAGAGCCAATCGATATGCTCGATCGCCAATCTTTTCAAGAATCTCGTATGGACCGATGTATCTAGGAGACAATTTCCCGCGTTTGCCAAATCTGACAACGCCTCTGAAAGGAGAAATCTTCAAAAATACTCTGTCTCCCTGTTCAAATACTAACGGTCTACGTCTGATATTGGCATACTTGGCCTGTCTATCCTGTGCCGTCTTCATTCTTTTCTGAATGATCTTCACCTTCTCAGTCATTTCCCGAATCATATCAGGCCCAAGTTCTGATACTTCAGATATACCATCCCAATATAAAGGAGATCTGCACTTCTTGCCATACAATGCTTCAAACGGTGCCATCTCTATGCTCGTTTGATAGCTGTTGTTGTACGAGAATTCACATAACGGTAGTGAATCTTGCCAACTAGTGCCAAAATCTAGCACTACAGCCCTCAACATATCCTCTAAAGTCTGGATAGTCCGCTCTGACTATCCATCTGTCTGGGGATGATAAGCAGTGCTCAGGTGCAATGTCGTACCTAAAGCCTGCTGCAGACTGTGCCAAAAGTGAGAAGTGAATCGTGGATCACGATCTGATACGATACACTTCGGCACACCATGTAATCTAACTACCTCTCTGACATACAATTCTGCCATCTGATCGTGTCGATATGTCATTCTGTATGGAATAAAACACGCTGATTTGGTCAATCTGTCAATAATGACCCAAATCGCATCACAGCCCCGGGTTGATCGAGGTAACTTTGTCACGAAATCCATGGAAATGTGATCCCATTTCCATTCAGGAATAGACAAACTCTGAAGTAAACCTCCGGGCTTCTTTCTTTCGGCTTTCACCTGTTGGCAATTCAAGCATTTAGACACATATTCGGCAATATCTGATTTCATCTGTTTCCACCAAAACTGTGTCTTCAAGTCGTTGTACATCTTTCTGCCACCAGGGTGAATGCTGAACTGACTACAATGCGCTGCTGACAATATCTGTTGTTTCAACTCCGAAACATCTGGCACTACAATACGGTTATTCACATACAGGACAAATCACGTACCTGATATTCAGACTGATGTCCTGATCTGACCATCTGAATTGACTGCTGTATATTCTGATCTGTTCTTTGTGCCTCTTTAGTCCTCATAATCAAATCTGGCTCAACTTGAATCGAAGCAAGTCTCAGCGGTCTACTATCTATGTCAAATGCTAAACCAGACAAACAACAATCTTCAACTAAATTCGAAACACCTATCGTCGATAAGGATAAGGCACAAACCTTTCGACTCAAGGCATCTGCTGCTGCATTTGATTTCCCTGGATAGTACTTGATCTCGCAATCAAAATCTTTCAGTAGATCAAGCCATCTACGCTGTCTCATATTCAACTCTGACTGAGAAAACAGATATTTCAGGCTTTTATGGTCAGAGTAAATTTAAAATTTCTCCCCATAAAGATAATGACGCCAGATTTTCAAGGCAAATACGATAGCTGCCAATTCAAGATCATGAATGGGATATCGAATCTCGTGTGACTTCAGCTGTCTAGAGGCATATGCGATCACATGACTTCGCTGCATAAAAACACATCTCAGCCCTCTGTACGATGCATCACAATATACAACGAAATCACCAGTACCCGAAGGAATCATCAAGACAGGTGCACTGGTTAGCCTCTTCTTCAACTCTAGGAGGCTAGACTCACAATCCGCAGACCACACAAACGACGCATTTTTCTGTGTCAACTGGGTAATCGGCTTTGCAATACTGGAGAAATCTTTGATGAATCGTCTATAGTACCCTGCTAGACCCATGAAACTGCGTATCTCTGGCACAGAAGTCGGTCTCGACCAACTGATCACAGCTTCCACTTTACTCGGATCCACAGAAATACCATCTCCAGATATGATGTAAACCCAAGAAGACAACCTGTCTCAGCCAAAACTCACACTTTGACAGTTTCGCATATAATCTTTCATTTCTCAGTGTTTGCAACACAATTCTCAAATGATTGGCATGCTCATCTAAATTCTTTGAATACACCAAAATATCATCAATAAAAATAATCACAAACTCATCTAAATACCTCTGAAAGACACGGTTCATCAACCCCATAAACACCACTGGAGCATTCGTTAACCCAAAAGGCATGACAATAAATTCGTAATGTCCATACCTGGTTCGGAATGCTGTCTTTGGTATATCAATATCTCGTACTCGCAGCTGGTGATATCCAGATCTCATATCGATCTTGGAATAGATAGATGATCCCTGCAACTGATCAAATAAGTCGTCGATACGAGGCAAAGGATATTTGTTCTTTAACGTTGCCTTGTTCAGCTGCCTGTAATCTATACACAATCTCATAGAACCGTCTTTCTTTCGCACAAATAGCACTGGTGCACCCCAAGGAGATACACTGGGTCTGATATATCCCTTGGCTAGAAGATCTTCTAGTTGTGCTTTCAATTCCTTCAACTCTATAGGCGCCATCCTATACGGAGCTCTCGAAATAGGAACGGTACCTGGAATAAGATCAATACTAAAATTTACCTCCCGGGTTGGAGGTAACCCTGGAATCTCGTCAGGAAATACATCTGCAAACTCCCGTACTACTGGCAAATCTCCCAATGTCGGGCTCGGTTTCAGTAAGTCTACTGAATAAATAAGGAACCCTTCTGCTCCTTGCTGCAACAATCTAATCATAGTCAGATCAGATACTAAGGGAATCCGAGATCTGGAACCCTTACCGTAGAATTTCCACTCCTCTGTCATTTCAGGTCTGAATCTGACAATCTTGTGAAAACAGTCTACGGTGGCTCTGTACTTAGTCAACATGTCAATCCCGACAATACAATCAAAATCAGATAAACCAAGTACAACACATTCTAAATCGATCTCATGCCCTTCAAACTGTAGTACACAATGTCTAACTGAAGTCACAGATATCAGACCACTTCCCAACGGAGAAGAAATAGACACTACAGTAGACAATGACTCTACAGGCAATGCATGTGTCAATGCAAAACGTTCTGATATGAATGTATGTGATGCACCTGTATCTATCAATACATATGCAGGATAACCGCAAAGAAAACAGTTACCTGCAATCACATCATCTGGTGCATCTTGGGCTTGCTCTTCCGTCAATGCAAACACCTGAGCTTGTTGTCTGGGAGGTTGGCTCACTGTCTTGCCACCTCTTGCTCTAGGCTGGGACTGTGTAGGCGTGGGCTGGAAAGAATGGACAGACGAAGCTTGCCTCTCAGGCTGAGTCACTGATGCTGATGACCCTGCACCCTGAAATCTCTGTGCACCTCTCTGGGGACAGACTATGGCAAAGTGTCCCTGTTGCCTACATAGGTTGCATCTGCCCATCACTCCCTGACATTGCTCAGTGGCATGTCGGCCTCCAAAAGTAGCGCAATACACACCTGTCACATCTATACTCTGGCCAGGACCTCTCTGTCTTGACCCACTGGAGCTCGATGAACTGCTCTCTGCTCTCTTGAACTGCTTACCCTTAGCCTTCAAAGAATCTTTCTTCCCACTACTACTGATTCCACTATCAAATCGAGGAGGAGGTGGTGGAAACTGTGTGGCGAATGGTGGCGGTCTCTGACCCTGAACACTATAGAAAGCTCCTCGCTGCCTAATCAAGCCAGCCTCTGCTCCCTTCGCTCGATTCAGCGCCTCAGAAAAAGTGTTGGGTCGCCCCGTGTTCACTAAAGTGAAGATGTCCGGATTCAAACCATTTATGAATTGATCTGCAACTGCCTCATCATTCCCTGCTACGTGAGGTGCAAATCGGAGCAAAGAAGAAAACTTGGCAACATACTCTTCTATGTTCCACTGCCCCTGTCTCAAGTTGGCGAACTCGGCCCCTTTGTCTTTTCGATACGACACTGGAAAGAAACGTTGATAAAATTCATCTTTAAATACTTTCCAAGTAATATCAATACCTCGATGTTCTAAGGCTCGTTTCGCTGTTAGCCACCAACTCTTGGCCACTTCGTGCAATTGATGCCCAATCAGCTTCACCCTACGTTCATCTGTATAGGCAAGTGATTCAAATAACATCTCTATATCATCCAACCAGCTTTCACAATCCACTGCATTTTCTGTGCCCTTCAAGGTAGGTGGATGGAATGATTGAAATCTCTTCAACAAAGTCTCCATCGGTGTCGCAGTAACATCCATCTGAGTACCTGACGTACTACCCTGTTCTGGCACTTGTCTTGCAGCTGGTTGCGGTATCCTTCTAGGCGGCATATCTGATTATCAAACAGATTAGGATACGATCTATACAATCTTTCTCAGCCCTCCTCTGATCATATTCCTCTGATCGAGAATCGGTTCTGATTCAGTCTTTACAAGTATATGCTGTAAATCAACTCAGATACAATACAACATATAATAGGGAAAGCATCAAATCATGCTAGCACATCAAAAGCAAGGAAGAAGACTCGATCTACCCCGCTCATTCTATGCTATCTCAGTCTACAGAACCTACTGCTCTGATACCACCTGTTGTGGGGACCCGGGCTCTAACTCAATTCCTTTCGGGATTAATAGGATCTTTATTCAAAAATGTGGGTCAAAATTTTGCTTTTTAACATTAATTCAAATGTAACCACTAAACATAATATCTTTCTTCATTTAATTACAACACATATAATATACATGTCATGTCTTACTACCAACACATCACTAGGGTTTAATACAAATCATAACTACGAGTAGTACAAATCTAGTACAACATCACTCGTGATCTTCTGCGCCCGCGATCACCACGCTATGTCCATCTCTCATCTCTGTCGTGACCCTGATCCTGCCCCACCTGTTGTTATGCACACATACAGACATAACAACAGTCGGAAACTCCGGTGAGAACAAATCCCAGTATAAAACATGTATACATGCTGATACGAAATCATAAATCATGCATGAAAGCAATAACAATGGCTCCATAGTCTATGAAATCGATCTATCTAAACATGCAACTCAAATCAAATCATGTCCTGACTCGAATCGACTCTACTCTAGGGATCCCGGTGTGAATAAGACGTCACTGTCTGTCACCTACCCTCCCAATCGGGGTAACTGTACGTCTTATTCCTAGACTTCGGTCAAGTCTGTATCGAATGTCTGCAATCGAAGTGAATCTGATCCGAAGCGTCGATACCACCGAACATCTAGTTTGGCAAGTCTGCCAATGACTCTCCTATCTCAAAGGCTTGAATATAAATCTATAAACAAGGCATCATCATATCAAGAGATTTGAATATAAATCTATAAACAAATCATGATCATATCAAAAGATAAACAATAATTCTAGTATGTGATTTTGTTGGGAAACTCAAACTAAATCTCATTTGAGTTGTGTCTTCCCCAAACAAAACATGAATTATACCTTTCGTCGCACAATGTCTGTCGATGTCGAAGTGTCAGTGACGAATATGTCACTATCAAATCTGAAATGGAAATTTTGATACATATTCTATCAATCTCTAATCTCAATCAACACATATCCAATTCAATACTTGATCTCGGTACAATTTGACGGCATAACGACGTAATCTCTCGATACCGGTCAATCCACATCTCAACATATATCACCACTTCATAAGTCTCAACTCATAATCATCATTATAAGCACATAATAGTACTCAAAATTTGCATATTTAACTCTAAATATGCTGGAAAATCATAACAATTACATATGATATCCGATAATCGACCCGTTTACGAATATATAGTCACTAACTTCACAGGAACACATAATCTAGTGTAATTCACAATTTCCCCAACATCAATATTTCAAATCATGCAGGAAATGAATGAAACTTACATCCCCTTAAAGCCTTTGATGAGAGGAGTTCAGAACCGAAATCGGATCGAAATTCGGGTGGCTCGATCTTTCGCAATTCTAAATCTAAGTTATAATGAGAGTTGAGGAATTCTTAACCCTTGCTCTCGTTCCTTGCAGCTGGAGAATGAAGAAAGAACGTACAAGTCATATATATATCTTGCATGTTGAGGGGCAAGTGTCATATCTTTCAAGTAACACGCATGACCGCGGGTGCGGTAGTTCATGAACCGCGGGTGCGCTCAGGCTTCAGCGGTCCATCCAACTTTGCATAAACGTCGACCGCGGGTGCGCTACATATAAGACCGCGGGTGCGGTGTCATCAACGCGGGTGCGGTTACGTTTGGACCGCGGGTGCTGTGTCATTTCTGTAAATACTTTCCAACTCTCTGTCCATCAACCGCGGGTGCACTCCTTCTTGGACCGCGGGTGCGGTGACCCTACTGTAAAAATGGTTAACTTTCTGTCCATGTGCTTCTCTAGGCGCGAGTGCGGTCCCTTCTTCAAGCAACACCTCATCTTTTCGTTTTATCCACATACAATCTAGGGCATTACATTTCTCCCCCTCTTAGATATTAGTTCGTCCTCGAACGTGAAATCAATTAATCAAAGTATGTGAAAACAGCAGTAAAATCAAAAGCTGAATAACTACTCACATCATGAGAATAACTCGGGATATTTCTGTTTCATATCTGCTTCTGTCTCCCAAGTCGCTTCCTCTGTGCCATGACGACTCCACTGGACTTTCACTAGGGGAATAGTCTTCGTTCTGAGCTGTTTCTCTTTCTGATCAAGAATCTGTATCGGTTGTTCAACATAACTCAATGTCTGATCTAGCTCAGCTTCGTCAGGCCGAATGACATGAGAACAATCTGGCATATATCTACGCAGCATCGATACATGAAAGACGTCATGTATCCCGGGTAGAGCAGGAGGAAGAGCCAATCGATATGCTCGATCGCCAATCTTTTCAAGAATCTCGTATGGACCGATGTATCTAGGAGACAATTTCCCGCGTTTGCCAAATCTGACAACGCCTCTGAAAGGAGAAATCTTCAAAAATACTCTGTCTCCCTGTTCAAATACTAACGGTCTACGTCTGATATTGGCATACTTGGCCTGTCTATCCTGTGCCGTCTTCATTCTTTTCTGAATGATCTTCACCTTCTCAGTCATTTCCCGAATCATATCAGGCCCAAGTTCTGATACTTCAGATATATCATCCCAATATAAAGGAGATCTGCACTTCTTGCCATACAATGCTTCAAACGGTGCCATCTCTATGCTCGTTTGATAGCTGTTGTTGTACGAGAATTCACATAACGGTAGTGAATCTTGCCAACTAGTGCCAAAATATAGCACTACAGCCCTCAACATATCCTCTAAAGTCTGGATAGTCCGCTCTGACTGTCCATCTGTCTGGGGATGATAAGCAGTGCTCAGGTGCAATGTCGTACCTAAAGCCTGCTGCAGACTGTGCCAAAAGTGAGAAGTGAATCGTGGATCACGATCTGATACGATACACTTCGGCACACCATGTATTCTAACTACCTCTCTGACATACAATTCTGCCATCTGATCGTGTCGATATGTCATTCTGTATGGAATAAAACATGCTGATTTGGTCAATCTGTCAATAATGACCCAAATCGCATCACAGCCCCGGGATGATCGAGGTAACTTTGTCACGAAATCCATGGAAATGTGATCCCATTTCCATTCAGGAACAGACAAACTCTGAAGTAAACCTCCGGGCTTCTTTCTTTCACCTTTCACCTGTTGGCAATTCAAGCATTTAGACACATATTCGGCAATATCTGATTTTATCTGTTTCCACCAAAACTGTGCCTTCAAGTCATTGTACATCTTTCTGCCACCAGGGTGAATGCTGAACCGACTACAGTGCGCTGCTGACAATATCTGTTGTTTCAACTCCAAAACATCTGGCACTACAATACGGTTATTCACATACAGGACAAAATCACGTACCTGATATTCAGACTGATGTCCTGATCTGACCATCTGAATTGACTGCTGTATATTCTGATCTGTTCTTTGTGCCTCTTTAATCCTCATAATCAAATCTGGCTCAACTTGAATCGAAGCAAGTCTCAGCGGTCTACTATCTGTGTCAAATGCTAAACCAGACAAACAACAATCTTCAACTAAATTCGAAACACCTATCGTCGATAAGGATAGGGCACAAACCTTTCGACTCAAGGCATCTGCTGCTGCATTTGACTTCCCTGGATAGTACTTGATCTCGCAATCAAGATCTTTCAGTAGATCAAGCCATCTACACTGTCTCATATTCAACTCTGACTGAGAAAACAGATATTTCAGGCTTTTATGGTCAGAGTAAATTTCAAATTTCTCCCCATAAAGATAATGACGCCAGAATTTCAAGGCAAATACGATAGCTGCCAATTCAAGATCATGAATGGGATATCGAATCTCGTGTGGCTTCAGCTGTCTAGAGGCATATGCGATCACATGACCTCGCTGCATAAGAACACATCCCAGCCCTCTGTGAGATGCATCACAATATACAACGAAATCACCAGTACCCGAAGGAATCATCTAGACAGGTGCACTGGTTAGCCTCTTCTTCAACTCTAGGAAGCTAGACTCACAATCCGCAGACCACACAAACGGCGCATTTTTCTGTGTCAACTGGGTAATCGGCTTCGCAATACTGGAGAAATCTTTGATGAATCGTCTATAGTACCCTGCTAGACCCATGAAACTGCGTATCTCTGGCACAGAAGTCGGTCTCGGCCAACTGATCACAGCTTCCACTTTACTCGGATCCACAGAAATACCATCTCCAGATATGATATGACCCAAGAAGACAACCTGTCTCAGCCAAAACTCACACTTTGACAGTTTCGCATATAATCTTTCATTTCTCAGTGTTTGCAACACAATTCTCAAATGATTGGCATGCTCATCCAAATTCTTTGAATACACCAAAATATCATCAATAAAAACAATCACAAACTCATCTAAATACCTCTGAAAGACACGGTTCATCAACCCCATAAACACCACTGGAGCATTCGTTAACCCAAAAGGCATGACAATAAATTCGTAATGTCCATACCTGGTTTGGAATGCTGTCTTTGGTATATCAATATCTCGTACTCGCAGCTGGTGATATCCAGATCTCATATCGGTCTTGGAATAGATAGATGATCCCTGCAACTGATCAAATAAGTCGTCGATATGAGGCAAAGGATATTTGTTCTTTATCGTTGCCTTGTTCAGCTGCCTGTAATCTATACACAATCTCATAGAACCGTCTTTCTTTTGCACAAATAGCACTGGTGCACCCCAAGGAGATACACTGGGTCTGATATATCCCTTGGCTAGAAGATCTTCTAGTTGTGCTTTCAATTCCTTCAACTCTATAGGCGCCATCCTATACGGAGCTCTCGAAATAGGAACGGTACCTTGAATAAGATCAATACTAAAATCTACCTCCCGGGTTGGAGGTAACCCTTGAATCTCGTCAGGAAATACATCTGCAAACTCCCGTACTACTGGCAAATCTGCCAATGTCGGGCTCGGTTTCAGTAAGTCTACTGAATAAATAAGTAACCCTTCTGCTCCTTGCTGCAACAATCTACTCATAGTTAGAGCAGATACTAAGGGAATCCGAGATCTGGAACCCTTACCATAGAATTTCCACTCCTCTGTCATTTCAGGTCTGAATCTGACAATCTTGTGAAAACAGTCTACGGTGGCTCTGTACTTAGTCAACATGTCAATCCCGACAATACAATCAAAATCAGATAAACCAAGTACAACACATTCTAAATCGATCTCATGCCCTTCAAACTGTAGTACACAATGTCTAACTGAAGTCACAGATATCAGACCACTTCCCAACGGAGAAGAAATAGACACTACAGTAGACAATGACTCTACAGGCAATGCATGTGTCAATGCAAAACGTTCTGATATGAATGTATGTGATGCACCTGTATCTATCAATACATATGCAGGATAACCGCAAAGAAAACAGTTACCTGCAATCACATCATCTGGTGCATCTTGGGCTTGCTCTTCCGTCAATGCAATGCAAACACCTGAGCTTGTTGTCTGGGAGGTTGGCTCACTGTCTGGCCACCTCTGGCTCTAGGCTGGGACTGTGTAGGCGTGGGCTGGAAAGAATGGACAGACGAAGCTTGCCTCTCAGGCTGAGTCACTGATGCTGATGACCCTGCACCCTGAAATCTCTGTGCACCTCTCTGGGGACAGACTCTGGCAAAGTGTCCCTGTTGCCTACATAGGTTGCATCTGCCCATCACTCCCTGACACTGCTCAGTGGCATGTCGGCCTCCACAAGTAGCGCAATACACACCTGTCACATCTATACTCTGGCCAGGACCTCTCTGTCTTGACCCATGGAGCTCGATGAACTGCTCTCTGCTCTCTTGAACTGCTTACCCTTAGCCTTCAAAGAATCTTTCTTCCCACTACTACTGATTCCACTATCAAATCGAGGAGGAGGTGGTGGAAACTGTGTGGCGAATGGTGGCGGTCTCTGACCCTGAACACTATAGAAAGCTCCTCGCTGCCTAATCAAGCCAGCCTCTGCTCCCTTCGCTCGATTCAGCGTCTCAGAAAAAGAGTTGGGTCGCCCCGTGTTCACTAAAGTGAAGATGTCCGGATTCAAACCATTTATGAATTGATCTGCAACTGCCTCATCATTCCCTGCTACGTGAGGTGCAAATCGGAGCAAAGAAGAAAACTTAGCAACATACTCTTCTATGTTCCACTTCCCCTGTCTCAAGTTGGCGAACTCGGCCCCTTTGTCTTTTCGATACGACACTGGAAAGAAACATTGATAAAATTCATCTTTAAATACTTTCCAAGTAATATCAATACCTCGATGTTCTAAGGCTCGTTTCGCTGTTAGCCACCAACTCTTGGCCACTTCGTGCAATTGATGCCCAATCAGCTTCACCCTACGTTCATCTGTATAGGCAAGTGATTCAAATAACATCTCTATATCATCCAACCAGCTTTCACAATCCACTGCATTTTCTGTGCCCTTCAAGGTAGGTGGATGGAATGATTGAAATCTCTTCAACAAAGTCTCCATCGGTGTCGCAGTAACATCCATCTGAGTACCTGACGTACTACCCTGTTCTGGCACTTGTCTTGCAGCTGGTTGCGGTATCCTTCTAGGCGGCATATCTGATTATCAAACAGATTAGGATACGATCTATACAATCTTTCTCAGCCCTCCTCTGATCATATTCCTCTGATCGAGAATCGGTTCTGATTCAGTCTTTACAAGTATATGCTGTAAATCAACTCAGATACAATACAACATATAATAGGGAAAGCATCAAATCATGCTAGCACATCAAAAGCAAGGAAGAAGACTCGATCTACCCCACTCATTCTATGCTATCTCAGTCTACAGAACCTACTGCTCTGATACCACCTGTTGTGGGGACCCGGGCTCTAACTCAATTCCTTTCGGGATTAATAGGATCTTTATTCAAAAATGTGGGTCAAAATTTTGCTTTTTAACATTAATTTAAATGTAACCACTAAACATAATATCTTTCTTCATTTAATTACAACACATATAATATACATGTCATGTCTTACTACCAACACATCACTAGGGTTTAATACAAACCATAACTACGAGTAGTACAAATCTAGTACAACATCACTCGTGATCTTCTGCGCCCGCGATCACCACGCTATGTCCATCTCTCATCTCTGTCGTGACCCTGATCCTGCCCCACCTGTTGTTATGCACACATACAGACATAACAACAGCCGGAAACTCCGGTGAGAACAAATCCTAATATAAAACATGTATACATGCTGATACGAAATCATAAATCATGCATGAAAGCAATAACAATAGCTCCATAGTCTATGAAACCGATCTATCTAAACATGCAACTCAAATCAAATCATGTCCTGACTCGAATTGACTCTACTCTAGGGATCCCGATGTGAATAAGACGTCACTGTCTGTCACCTACCCTCCCAATCGGGGTAACTGTACGTCTTATTCCTAGACTTCGGTCAAGTCTGTATCGAATGTCTGCAATCGAAGTGAATCTGATCCGAAGCGTCGATACCACCGAACATCTAGTTTGGCAAGTCTGCCAATGACTCTCCTATCTCAAAGGCTTGAATATAAATCTATAAACAAGGCATCATCATATCAAGAGATTTGAATATAAATCTATAAACAAATCACGATCATATCAAAAGATAAAACAATAATTCTAGTATGTGATTTCCTTGGGAAACTCAAACTAAATCTCATTTGAGTTGTGTCTTCCCCAAACAAAACATGAATTATACCTTTCGTCGCACAATGTCTGTCGATGTCGAAGTGTCGGTGACGAATCTGTCACTATCAAATCTGAAATGGAAATGTTGATACATATTCTATCAATCTCTAATCTCAATCAACACATATCCAATTCAATACTTGATCTCGGTACAATTTGACGGCATAACGACGTAAACTCTCGATTCCGGTCAATCCACCTCTCAACATATATCACCACTTCATAAGTCTCAACTCATAATCATCATTATAAGCACATAATAGTACTCAAAATCTGCATATTTAACTCTAAATATGCTGGAAAATCATAACAATTACATATGATATCCGATAATCGACCCGTTTACGAATATATAGTCACTAACTTCACAGGAACAAATAATCTAGTGTAATTCACAATTTCCCCAACATCAATATTTCAAATCATGCAGGAAATGAATGAAACTTACATCCCCTTAAAGCCTTTGATGAGAGGAGTTCAGAACCGAAATCGGATCGAAATTCGGGTGGCTCGATCTTTCGCAATTCAAAATCTAAGTTATAATGAGAGTTGAGGAATTATGAACCCTTGCTCTCGTTCCTTGCAGCTGAAGAATGAAGAAAGAACAGTACAAGTCATATATATATATCTTGCATGTTGAGGGGCAAGTGTCATATTTTTCAAGTAACACGCATGACCGCGGGTGCGGTAGTTCATGAACCGCGGGTGCGCTCAGGCTTCAGCGGTCCATCCAACTTTGCATAAACGTCGACCGCGGGTGCGCTACATATAAGAACGCGGGTGCGGTGTCATTTCTGTAAATACTTTCCAACTCTCTGTCCATCAACCGCGGGTGCACTCCTTCTTGGACCGCGGGTGCGGTCCTACTGTAAAAATGGTTAACTTTCTGTCCATAGCACCGCGGGTGCGGTACTTCTCTAGGCGCGAGTGCGGTCCCTTCTTCAAGCAACACTTCATCTTTTCGTTTTATCCACATACAATCTAGGGCATTACATTTTGATTATAATGCTGCTTTTACATGCTTTGATTGATTGATTTCAAGTTCGAGGACGAACTTATATCTAAGAGGGGGAGAAATGTAATGCCCGAGATTCTTGTTGATACGTTTGAATTGATATATAGTATGAATAAGGAATGCAAGAACAGACGGGGAGAAACGACGTTGCAAAACTTGAATATATTGATAAAGAGAGATCGCACCCGCGCCTAGTATTCTACCACACCCGCGGTTGTGGCTCATGAAATGTGGAAGATTTACAGTAGGGTGAACGCACCTGTCGTGTAAAAAGGGACCGCACCCGCGGTCGTCTCTTTTTGAAATCTGGATGGAATGCCTTGAGCTGAGCGCACCCGCGGTGAAAAGCTACCGCACCCGCGGTGCGACGTGTTGAGTGAAAAATAAAACATGTGTCCTTGCCATGCAGTTAACATGTATGTGTCTTCATTTCCTCACTATTCCAGCATAAGAACCGAGAGCAATTCCAGAAAAGGTGCAAGGTTTCTTCCTAGCTTAAATTGTTGGTTTTGCAAGATCCAACCAACTGAAATTGAATCCGAGCTTAGATTCTTGCTCCTCTTGACAAGGGCTTCGAAAGGGTATATGTTTTAATGTTTTCCAGCATGTTTTGATATTCATGTGTTGAAGAAATTCATATATGCTTGATAGTATATGTTGTTGAGATGATGGAACACATATATGTGCTACCGGATTGAAAAACGGATAGGATATGAGACTATTGAGAAATTCCAGCAGGTATTAGTAAAGATCTAAATTGATTTCAGTTGCATGCTTATATTGATTTCAGTTGCATGCTAATATTGATTTCAGGTGTGACGTCTTATTCACACCGGGATCCCTAGAGTTAGATACGAGTCGAGTCCAAGATCTGAATTGATTTCAGTTGCATGCTTATATTGATTTGGTTTCATAGATTATGGAACCTATTACTATTGATTTTATTCATAATGGTATGTTTCATGATTTATATTGTGTATATGCATGTATACCATGTTTTATACTGGGATTTGTTCTTACCGGAGTTTTCGACTGTTGTTGTGTCTGTATGTGTGCATAACGACAGGTGGGACAGGATTTGGGTCGCGACAGAGATGAGAGATCGAGATAGCGTGGAGATTACGGGCATAGAAGAAGATTACTAGTGATTTCTTACTAGACATGTACTACATGTGGTTGTAGTTGGTATTGAACACTAGTTTGTATATATATGAAATGAAACAAGACATGGATTTATGTTGTTGAAGTAAAATGGATAAAGACCTTGTGCATGTTTATATACATTTGTTTATGATATTGTTAAAAGAAATTTTTTTTATGACCCACATTTTGAACAAAGATCCAATTAATCCCAAAGAGAATTGAGTTAGAGCCCGGGTCCCCACATTTAGCATACCTCAAAAATAAAACATTTTCTCATTTGCACGTCGAACATACTTACTTGGCGTTGAGGGATTCCTTGGATCTTACTTGGGACCATTGCTGCACATACTAACATGAGTTTCAATACTTATCTTGCATAGCTTAGACGTATAGTCATACTCACACCCAAAAATGACAAATTTCCTTATGACATTCTAAATCTCTCAGGACTCGACCTTATTTAATCATCGTACTAAATCATAATATCAAACCCCAAAATAATCACTAAAAGAAAGGGAATTTTTTTTTTAACGGGGTCCGTGTACGGGTCCGGTAGGCACTGGAATTTCGTATTTTTGAAGGAAAAAGGACATGAATTCCGTGCTGGTGTCCGGGAAGGGGTCCGAGTATCCTCTATATTGGAAATTCATGAAAATTCACTAAGTTAATCATTCACCCTTTCAATCCAAGCCTAAGGACCATGAACCAACACCTCGAGACTCATCCTAGGATGCTATTATATTGATTCAAACCCGTACAAACACCCCAAATGTCCCCAAGCATCGACAAGTAACTTCAATACAACAATAACCGTAATTCGACATCGTTTTGCTTCCTACGACTTCTATTACATCCCAAGCCAATCCCGACCCAAACAAACCACCAATTAACACATAAATACATCCCATAACATATCTAAATGCAGTAGCATAAGCCCGGTGATGCCCAACAAAGCCTGCAACAAATAACTTCAAGAACATGTCAAGAACACATTTTCATAAAAGTCGCAGTTTGAGAAGTCCCACGAAAACAATCATAACTTACTCATTTCTTATCCAAATAATTCGAATTTACTGTCAAATCAAAGGTATCAAAAAGTTTTACGTTTTATATTTTGAAGGTTTTTTCCAAATTCTAGACCGAAAAATCGCAGTTTTCAAAAAGGACAGCAAGTTCGAGTTTTTGATCTAAAAATTTCTTCAAAACCGATTCAACAAATTTTTTGCTCAAACTATGAACATCATACATGAATTTTACGCATAATAAACATCAAAATTAATACTATGACAAGATTGTGCCTTTAAATCTTTAACATTACCGAAACGACGACACCGAATCGGGAAGGATGCGAGAGACGATCCGGGACGAACGTGGCACTATTTTCCTTGAAGAAAAGTGACGGAAACTTGCTGGAAATTACAGAGGGAAGGGGCGGCTGCTGTTCTTGCTAAAGAACCCTAGGTTTCTCCAATAAAATCTGAAAAATAAAATGTGTAGGTGTGTGTTGTGTGTTTAACGTGTGAGTGTGTGTGTGTTAAGGTGTGTGTGCGTGAGTTAGGTGACTAATTAGTGAATTAAGTGGCTTAATTACACAATTAACCATATTAATTAAAAATGCAAATAAAAAGGCTAATTAAAATGTTAATTCTCACTACAAGCCAAGTCCCCTAATTTAAAATAAAATGCACACTTGCTAAACTTTAAAAATTTTAAAATCCTAAAATCATTAAATAAATAAATTAGGCTTTTAAAATTCTAAAACCAAGTAAATCATTTAAAATGTCTCATTCTTAACTTAAAATAAAATACCGCATTTTAAAATTACCAAAAATCGTCCCCGGTCTCTTCTCCTCGATCCCGCATCGAATAATCGCCTGAAACATGAAACTCGAGAAAATATTTTAGCGTGCATCACATAAACATAAATAATTTAAAATAATACAATTTAATTATGTCATCCATCGCTATAAACCATTTTAAATTTAAATAAATAATTTAACAATTAAATAAATACATGGGTTTTACGTGTACTAAATTTTGAGCTCTACAGAATAAATCTAACACAACTGATCTCTTCTAGATTGAGTAATACAGTTTGTGTTGAAAGCTCGAATTATAGCCTAGCAGATATGAATGTGTACAATAAGCGTGAGCTTTTCTTTTTACAAAAATTTCAGCAGAGTAACTGAATAGATTTCGATTGCTCAAGAATTCAGATGTTCAATGATTCAGTAGTTCGAGATTTGTCTTCAGTTGCTCTTCTCTGATATTTATAGGCTTCCCTCCAATGGTAATATTAAATACAATTTGAACCTTTCTATCCGTTGCATGCCACGTCAACATTCTTCTGACAGTCGTACACTGCAGCTTTTCGGTAATCGGCGATCCCACTACTTGTTGCAGTCAGTTTTTGTTGGTTGAATGTTTTAAATGATGACGTGTAAAGTTGAGGAATCAGCTGATAGAGTTTAGTTGAGAAGCTCACAACTGTTTGTAGTAACTGATCAGTTCCAACTGATCAGTCAATTGTCTGCGTAGTTCAGTTGCTGTTTCAGTTGTCTTCAAAAGTCTGCGTGTTTTTCTTCAGTTATTGGCAACATGTTTTAGATCAGTTATCATTCTTTTTAGATCAATTAGACGCTCAGTTTGTCAAACATCCGAAATTCACTTTCCAACAATTTCTGCCTTTTAGGTGTTTGACAAAACTTAGAAATTAAGAACTGATACTTATCAACTGAACTCATTGTAGATAAAATAACTCCTTCAATGTACAGATTCATACAAAAAATAAAAGAATGAAATAATCTTCAAATAAACTGAATAAAATAATCTTATATTTCTTCTTGATAGTCTTCGAAGATTTCTATGGTTGATCCTTTCCTTGTTCTTGTTCTTCCCCCCTTTTGTAAAACTCATCAACCTTTTTCGATAAGATTCGCACATCTGAGGAGAGATTAGACACTGAATTCAATAATATATCTTGCAGTAAATCCATTCTTTTGTAAATAGTGCTTTCCAGAAAGTCAAGGCGTCTTGTAACCAAATCTTGAGTCTGTAAATGAGCTTCAGCTGACACTCTATCTTTCCGAAGTTCGTCCATTTGAATGAATAATGAAGTGATGTCCTTTTGAATTTTCTGCAATTTTATCATGGTATTGTCCTTTATAGAATCAAAACTCAAAGTGTGCAAAAATTGGGTTGATTTGATATCTGAAATGGAAGACACTATACCGACGAGGTTGTCTGAATCGCCTGAATTTCTTCAAACAAAGATTCAGTTGCTATTGAGATGCCAGGAGACATGGCTCTAGAGGTTTTTGGTTCCTGCTCTTTGTTCTCTTGATCGAAGATTACCAGGGCCCCGTCAGTTGTTTCAGTTGAAGGATTGACCATTTCATAAATATATGCCAGGAGACATGGCTCCAGAGGTTTTTGGTTCCTGCTCTCTGTTCTCTTGATCGAAGATTACCAGGGCCCCGTCAGTTGTTTCAGTTGAAGGATTCACCATTTCATAAATATCTTCTGGTAAAGTTGCCTGTTGAGGCTGTGGAGAAGAAGAAGTTGGATCAGCAGCAGATTCTGAAGGTGGTTCAGGTGGAAGATCAGTTGAAATAGCAGCTGTTTCTTGAACTGGTTGCTCAGCTGATGCTTCAGTTGTCTGAACATCTGAAATAATGGAAGGCTATTCAGCTGGCACTTTTTCAAATATAATTTGTTCTGTCATAGCGGATAACTGAACTGCTTCTTCAGTTCTCAAAACTAGCTCTTCAGTTGTGGAAGTCAACTGAAATGGCTCTTCAGTTGGTTGAGATTGGGCTTGAAAAAATTGGTTCTTCAGTTGCGAACAATTCTACAACTGCTTTGGTAGAAGTTAGTTGAATATCAGAGGCAACTGATTTGATGACTTCATCAATATTTGTGAATGACAATTCAGCGTCCATGTAGAGTTCAGATCCAGCAGTTGAGGACTGAGAAAAATCAGTTGACTGGTGTGCATCCTTTGAAGAAGGATCAATTACCTATTCAGCAGAGTCAGTAACTGGGTCCTTGGATGGCTTCTCTGGTTGAGCTGATTGATCAGCTAGCTCATCTAATGAAAGTTCTTGGGAATCTTCTGGAATGAATAGTTCCTGATCCAGTTCCCAATTCTTGATCACCATCTGCAGAGATAACAGTTCCATGCCCAATTGGTCATGAACTGCTTTGTCATTAAGAGAAGTTGGGCTGGTGGGATCATAATTCTAGTGTAGCTGACCAATCATCTGATTTAGCTTCTTTGCCCGTACCTGATCAAAGAAATATTTCTCTCTTTCCAGTGCTTGAACCACTGTTGTGGCTTTGACCAGTTTTAGAACAATTTTTTCCAAGGCAATAAACTTCTTTAAAACTGATTTCTTCTGCAACTGTTGTCTGGCAAACACAACAGTTTTAAATTTCACCCATTCATCATAAGTTTTGAGTTTACCCTCAGAGAATTCATTGACCTCCTTCCAGGTAAGGTCAATGTGAGTTTGAATGGTGTTGGTTGGTCTGGGCTCTTCAGTCATCTTTTCTTTTCCCTTTGAATCAGTCGGAACATGAGAGATGCTCAATCCTGACCTAGTTGAATCAACTTGTTCTTGAATCACTACCCCCTTAGGTCTTGCAGCTGGCAGAGAGGTAGGGCCAGAGATAGTGATGAGTGGAGCCTTAACTCCAACAGATTTCTTCTTATCACCAGATTCGATGATAGTCTTCTTGAGAACAGCAGCTAGAGGTAAGTGATCATCAGTTGGCATTCCAATTGGTATCGCTCTTAGTGGAGTAGCCTTGATCGGCTGTTCAGCTCCAGATTGAATAAGCCTCTCAGATGGGATGGTGCCCACAACCATCACTGGTTTTATCTTATGAGTCCTGGGCTTTTTGGATATCTCAGGAGATGGGATCTTCTCAGAGTCATTCTCACTGACGATCAGTTTTCGTTTAAGCGCCTTTTTCTGAATTTCCATTCTGGCCTTCTTAACTGATTTGGGAGCCCCCTGCATCCCAATCTCCTTTTTCACTTTGACTAATTTTTCAGAAGTGATGTCCAGATTGAGCTTTGGTAGCTGAACACTCTTAGATTTGAAAATCTTGAATTTGGATGATCTCTCAGATGAATCACCCACTAAGCCCTTGACTTTCAGCAGATAGCTGAGTTTTACGGCAAATCCCTTGGACTGCTTAGAGGACTGAAACATATTCTTCAGTATGATGAAGATAATCCCTTTCCAGTTCATCCTTTTTCCAGTCATGATGGCAGTCATGACTTGGAATCTCTCCAAAATAAGTGCAGAAAAGGATCCTGCCTTTGCTAGAAGCCCTTTGGCCACAATATCACCCATCAGTTGGATTTCAAGCTTAAGTTTCTTCTTTGGATCAGAAACTTTGATTTTCCGACCGTCAGCCGACAGTAGAGTTAGCATCTCCTCAACATCAGAAGATTTGACCTCAGAGAAGTTTGTTAGGCCCATTAGTTGGCAGCTGAAAGAGTTTGCTGAAGGAATATTCATCTATCATCAGTAGCTGATTGTTGACAGTATTGGTGATATTACCGTCAGCAGAAATAAATCCGTTGGCATAAAGATCTTGAATCTCCTTAGGGTAGATTTCTTGGGAAGAAAGTCCCAGAATTGGCTTCAATCCAGCAGCTTCAATCTTGATAAACACACTCTTTATTGCCTCATCCTGAACAGACAGCACTGAATTGAAGTCAATAGCCATAGCGTTTAGCAGGTGTGCGAGAACTTGGTTTGCCATTAAAAAGTTGATTTTCTGCGTGAAAGAAAGCTTAGAATGTTGATTTGCTCTGTAGGTTGAAATTGCGCGTAAAGAAAGAAGAACTGAAATGGAGCGGGGATAGGTACGTTTGTGTGTGACTGTTCAAATTTTTTGACACGTGTCAGTCCATGAAAAAATTAAGTAACATCGTGTGTACGTGTGATTAAAGCGTGTGTATAATTTAAGTGGACTACGTAGGGCCACGATTTAAAACACTATTCATTGAAAGACGTATATTAAATGCGTAATTGACAGTCACATCACTTATTATGGAATATTTATCTATTTATCAGTTAACTTATTGGAGAAGATCAGTTAGGTCAGCAACTGAGTGACTAGTTATGAGCTGAATCATTTCAGTTAAGGACCAACTGAGTATTGTCTTCTCAGTTAACCATTTATATTCGATATTTCCCCTCAAGAAATGCATATAGATAAAAGAAGGATAAGAGAAACTTAGTCTGTATCAGTTAAGTCCATTTTGGTAACTAATGACTCTTCGTCTTCCTCCTGTCTCTTTAAGGGCTGTCTATAAATAAGACCATTGTTAATTGATAATAACATCTAAACACTGATGGATTGTTCAAGTAGTTCTTCCCTCATCCTGCATTGACACCTCATCGTTTGGATAAACTGAAGAAGGCTCTTGAAAAGTTCGTCTTTTCAAAAGTTATGTCCACTTGGACCAAAGTTCATGACCTCCAATTAATTCATAGTGATGAATTTCCTGCTACTGCTAAGCAGAGATCAACTGTAAGGAAGTATAAGAGACGTGCTGAAGTCGATCATATTTCCGAGCTTTTTAAAAATGATGTGCTTATTCATCTGATGCTCATGAAGGAATGGAATGTGCTTGAAAGTATTTCTTCTTCAAAAGCTTTCAGGAGAATCAACAGTAATGATTTGACTAACTGGTTGACTCTTTGGCAAGATGCCGCTGAAACAGAGATGAATCGTGTCACTTGGTATAGATTTTATCAATAAAATTTTTGTTCCAATTCATTGTTCTTTCCTTATTGGCAAATGAACTGATATCAGTTGAAAAATAATTAACTGATAATAACCAACTGAATAGTTATTATTTAAATAAGGATGACAACTGATAATGACTAACTGAAGAGTTATAAAAATGACAACTAATAATGACTAACTGAAGAGTTATATAAAAAAAATGACAACTGACATATTATCATCAAAGATTAAGATAAATCAATTAAACAAAGAATATTGCGAAAATGAGAAAACTTAGTCTCTGATAATGGTTTGATGAAGATGTCAGCTGCTTGTTGTTCAGTTGAAATGTATTCCTGTGGGGACCCGGACGCTAATCATAATCTTAATCATCATTTGGGACAATTTAATCACTAATAATAAACAGGGTCTAATTTTTTTTTTTTAAATACAATATGAATTGCGGAACGTAATGGAATTCAATCTAATATACATATCAGTATAAAGGTACAAGTCTTGTACTACATACAATCATTCAACTAAGGTTTAACATCTAAATCTCAAGTGTCTAAACACTATCTTTAATCAAGTCCGTAGTCTCTAGTTTAATCACGATCTCCCTTCATCTCATCGACCCTGAACCTGTCCCACCTGTTGCCATGCACACATACAAACACGACAACAGCCGGATAACTCCGGTGAGATAAATATCCCAGTATAAACAATGTAAACATGCAGTCATATAAAAGCATATATAAAAGCATGAAACACATATCAATAACATGTATCAAATCTGAACAACATGTATCAATACAAACTCTGAATCACACTCTGTGACTCCTAGACTCTTGACTCGACTCAATCTAATCTAGGGATCCCGATCTGAATAAGAACGCAACGTTCTCCCATCTACTTTACCCCAGCTAGATGGTGGTACGTTCTTAGTCCCAAACTTTGGCTGTCTATATTGAAGATCTGCAATAGGAGTCGGTCTTCTCCTCAGTCTATCGATATATATCCAAAAGTCCAGTGACTTGGCGGTTCTGCCATGGCGGTTCTACCAAAGACTAGGCGGGTCTGCCCAACTCTGACTCATGCTTTGCTATAATCAATAGAATAAGCATATCAATATCAAGCATTGCAAATATCAAATGCAATAATCATTCAGTATGTGATTTTGGGAAACTCAAGTTAAAGCTAACTCGAGTTGTGCAATCCCGAATCAACATTTATTTATATCTTTCTTTCTTTCTATCTGACTCTGTCGAAGTCTCGGATTCACAGCCTGTCAATATCAATCTGGCAATGACAATATCGAAGGAATACAATATCAATACCTTCCTCAATCAATACTGGATATAATCAGAACTCAATCAAATTTTGTTTCAACAGCATAACTGCACAATCTTAATATACCCAGCCATACAAATCGATACATTTCAATTCCTGCAACTCATGGTCAATAACGATACACATCTGATATCATATCTCAACCCAATAAACTCTGAAATTCATAAGAATTCTATAATCAGTCTGTTTTCCAATATGTCTTTGATTTTACGATGTCTAACATGTCAAGAACATCATATATGAATTCTATATGATTCTGGCAATACCATAATTTCAAAACATATCAAAACGTAACAAAACTTACGTCCAGTGGTAACCTGCGTCGATAGGAACACAGTACTGAAGTCAGATTCAAAATCGTACGGACGGATCGAAATATAAAGGCGTAAGGATTTTCAACAACTTTTCTGAAGCTTTCTCGATTCTTGCTTACTGATTCTCACGAAATGAGCCAATTTGCATATTTTATATGCATGCCAAGGATAGATGGCGCATCCTACAATCTACACGTCTCGCGCATATGCGCGACATCAACCGGCGCATATGCGCGAGACCCTAAGTCTCGGCGCGTGTCTTCTCAACTGCTGGCGCATATGTACGACACATCTCAGCGCATATGCGCCCAACTCTCTGGACTCGGCTTCTTGGACAACACCTGCTCGCGCATATGCGCGTCATGTCTCGCGCATATGCGCGTCATGTCTCGCGCATATGCGCGAGACTTACTTGTCTCGGCAATGATTCCAAGTACTTGCCTCGCGCATATGCGCGTCCCTTCTCGCGCATATGCGCGAGGTGTTCTGTCCTCGCGAATGGTCTTTCGCGCATATGCGCGCCTTTCTCCGCGCATGTGCCGCGCATGTGCGTGATGCCTACTGGTTTTCAACCTTTGTTCATACTATCCCACGTCCTCTTCAATATCATGTCATCCTCAATTCATACTTCAATTTCCTTTTTGGATATCCCGGTCTGATCCATTTCGTCTATGATTACCTTACAATTAATCAATGAATCATTTTAGATTACAACGCCTCAAATCTCGGGCATTTTAATTCCAGCCTTATTGCTTTCTTCAGAGCATGATCTCTGATGAAGTGATGTCTGACATAATTGTGCTTAGTCCTGGGGTGAATAACTGGGTTTTATGTAACTGCAATCGTACTTGTATTATCACAAAATATTGGTGATTCTTTTGCAATGACTCCATAGTCCTTCAGTTGTTGCTGAATCCAGATCGGTTTGCACAAGCAGCTTCCAACAGCAAGATATTATGCTTCAGTTGTGGAAGTTGCTATGGATGTTTGCTTCTTGCTGAACCATGAGATCAGTCTGTCACCTAGAAACTGACATGATCAACTGGTGCTTTCTGCATCTGAATATCCAATTAAATTGAAAGAAGAATCCTTAGAATACCAAAAACCCACATTTTGTGTGCCTTTAAGATATTTTAAAATGCGTTTGGCATCTGAAAAATGCGATTGCTTAGGATCTCCCTAAAATCTAGCACACATGCAAACAGCAAATACAATATCAGGACGGCTAGCAGTTAGGTACAATAATGAACCTATTAAACCTCTATATAATGTCGTCTCAACTGATATTCCCCCTTGATCATTGTCTAGTTTGATTGATGAACTCATGGGAGTACTTGCAGCTAAACATGTTTCCATGCCAAATTTCTTAAGTAATTCCTTCGTATATTTGATCTGACTTATAAAGATATCAGTCTTCAGTTGCTTTACTTGCAGACCGAGAAAAAATGTCAGTTCACCCATCATACTCATATTGAATTTTTCTTGCGTTAACTTGGCAAATTTCTCACATAATTTGGGGTTAGTTGACCCAAAAATAATATCATCAACATATATTTGCATAAGTAAAATGTGATCATTTTTAGTGAATTTGAACAGAGTCTTATCAACTGATCCAACAGTAAAATCATGATCAGTTAAGAATTTTGAAAGAGTTTCATACCAAGCCATTGGAGCTTATTTAAGACCATATAAGGCTTTGTTCAAATGATAGACATGATCAGGAAGAGAGTGATGAACAAAACCTGGAGGTTGTTCAACATATACTTCTTCTTGCAACTGACTATTAAGAAATGCACTCTTCACGTCCATCTGGTAGACTTTAAAGTTCTTGAAAGATGCATAGGCAAGGAACATTCTGATTGCCTCCAGTCTTGCAACTGGTGCATAAGTTTCATCGTAATATATTTCTTCCTCTTGCATATACCCTTGTGCTACAAGTCTTGCTTTGTTGAGCACAACTGAACCATCTTCGTTTAGTTTGTTTCTGTATACCAACTTTGTACCTATAATGGTTTTATAAACTGATCTTTGAACTAAGTTCCAGAAATTGTTATGGGTAAATTGATTTAGTTCTTCTTGCATTGCATTTCTCAAATTAGGATCAGCAAGAATTTCATCAGTTTTCTTAGGTTCATTTGGGAAACAAAAGCTGAATGAACAAATAAATTAAACATTTGATTTCGTGTTATTACCGGATCAGATGGATTACCTATCACCAGTTCTGGTGAATGAGATTTCTTCCATCTGTATTCAGTATTTGTTGCATCCATCTCAGCAACTGATTCAGTTGGCAATTGAATGTTTTCTTCAGCTTCATTTTCTGCTGTATGAGTTGGTAACTGATTGTTATCATTTTGCTCCACCAACTGATTATCAATAATAATTTCTTGTTCAACTGATTGATCCAGCACTTCAGGTTCGGTGTTTGAAGGATGTTTCGATTAATATGATTCTCTTTTTCATTATCATCATCTAAACTGATATCTGTAAATCGATCAACTAGCTCAACTGGATCAGTTGGCTTATCAGTTAGCACAGATTCATCAAATATAACATTGTTGGAACATTTCATGTTCGCAATCTTGATTTTGATGTTAACAAAACTTGTTATTTTGTCTCTAATGATTTACTTTAGTGTGCAGGTATCTGGAACTGATCAGTTAAGCGAGTTAAAACTGAAGCTATCAAGACTGATTAACTGATGAGAACAACTGATCGACCAAACTGAATCAGCTCAACTAATATCTCAAAGAACGGTTCAACTGATTGTCCAGGTGATAGGTAGTTTAGCAGAAGACCTTCAGAAGCCCGGCCAGCTGATGAAGAGTTCAACTAATGAAGAACCCAGCTGACCAGTTCAACTGAAAGAGTGAAATCAGTTCAACTGACTGAGTCAACTGATTTCACCAGCACAACTGAAGATCAGTTCAGATGATCAGTTAGAAACATCAGTTAGAAATAAATCAGTTGCAGATCAAGACAAGCTTATCTTAATGGACTCCAGCTACGCACAAAGATACAAATACATGTACGATCAAAGGTACAATAATGGATGTTGCAGCAAATATTAAAGCCGAGAGATTCCTGGAGGCATGTCAGAAAAGTCAAGACACATATACCAAGGAACGCATCCAAAGCTGCAACGATCACATGTGATGAGTCTTGAAGTACGGTCTCAATGCCTTTATATATACAGACCAAGACCATCAGCAAAAGGTGTGAGTGAATGAGAAAAACAAGGGAGAGAGCACATACTAGAGTGTGTGAAGATAAAAAGAAAGGGCACGCATATTGCATAACAGCTTACAAGAAGCAATCAGGCCAGAAGGAACACTTCATCGTGTTATCAGCTTAGTTTAGAAGCATATTTCCCTCAGTGTGTGAGAACAATTTCGGGTAGTTTTCAGAGATCAGTTCTCAAACACACACACCACCACTCAAATACAGTCTTGCACAAAGAAAATAAACTTGTGTATGTAGTCTTTCTCACATAGATGTTAAAGAAGTGTTGGCTGGAAGGTGCTGCCTTCAGTCTAGTCTAGGAGTTCAGTTAGGCAGTAGTGTAAGTCCTAAGCTGAGTGGTTTTGTACAGAGAGTTGTATAAATCAAAGTCTTCTAGTGAATCCTACCCGAAGGGATGACGTAGGAGCAGTTGAAGTCTCCGAACATCCGTAAACAATCTTGTGTATTTTTCTGATTAACTGTTGTTTTCAAACTGTTTGGATCAGTTTGAGTATTCGTCAGTTCATTTGTCACCATAACTGAATTGATGAATGCAAAAACTTATCTACCATTTTTTAGTTATTCAATTACACAGGATATACAAAATATATCAGGTGTTTCTTAACATAGGATTATTTCGAGTGTTTTCCTCTTGGTTTTAACTTCAAACTCGATCTAATTCATCGGTGTATACATTCTTAGAACACGAGCTATTGCAGCTCTTGGAGAATATTTTGTTTGAAGCACCTCAAGGTGCTCTGTAAACGATCCTTCAAACATGAATAGACTCTTCTACATTCAAAGTGCATTTGTTAAAAACTCTGTAAGCTTTACTAACTGAATAATATCCCAGAAATATTCCCTCTGCAGATTTAACATCAAAGGCTTTTAAATGATTTTTTTCATTGTCAAGAATAAAACATCTGCAGCCGAATATATTGAAATAAAAAACCACACTTTTGCGTCCATGCCAGATCTGATACGGTGTTTTCATATTATTCTTGTTAATCATTGATCTGTTCTAAGTGTAACATGCAGTGCTTACTGCGTCTGCCCAAAATCTTTGAGAAATCCCAAAATCAGCAAGCATTGTTCTAGTAGCTTCTTTAAGGGTCCGATTTCTTCTCTCAGCTACACAATTTTGCTGAGGAGTTCTTTCTACTGAGAGCTCATGCATGATTCTAGCAATTTCTAAAAATTGTGAAAGATTTTGATTGATGAATTCAGTCCCTCGATCAGACCTTATTCGATCAATCCCAACTGATTTTTCATTTAAAAATCATTTAAAAAGCTTAATCAGTTGTACAGCAGTTTGGTCTTTGGATTTGAGAAAATTAACCCAAGTAAATCTTGGAAAATCCATGACTACTATAGTGTATTTCATCCCCCCTAAACTCATGACTTGTATAGGACCGAAAAGATCCATATGTAGCAGTTTTAAGCATCGGGAAGATGATTTACAACCCTTGTTTTTAAATGAAGATCTTACTTGCTTATCAAGCTGACATGCTGAACAAATTTTATCATTTGAAAAATCTATATTGGGAAAACCAGTTACAAGATCATGATTACTCAGATAGGCAATATATTTAAAGTTTAGGTGGTTCAATCTCTTATGCCACAGCCAGTTTTTAGAAGATTTGGAAGCTTTAAGACAAACTGGTGCGTAAAGTTGTTCAGTCCAACTGACTGTGTAAGTATTCTCACAACGATTGTCAGTTAGGATTACCTCATCAGTTGAGTATCTAACTGAACAAGTGTGTCTGTCAAACTGAACTGAGAATTTATTTTCGCATAGATGACTGATGCTAATCAAGTTATACTTCAAACTCTCAACTAATAAAACATATTTAATCATAAAATTACCATGGATAAGCTTACCCTTACCCATAGTTTTACCTTTGGAGTTGTCTCCAAAACTGATGTTTGGACCAGTGTATTTGATCAGTTGGGATAGCAAACATTCATCCCCTGTCATATGACGCGAGCATCCACTGTCCAGATACCAGATTGATTCTTTGTTTGTACCTGTCACCTGCAATAACACAATATATAATCTTGGTACCCACAACTATTTGGGTTCTAAACTGATTAGTCCTTTAGGAACCCAGACTTGGACAAGTCCAACTGACTTTCCATTTGTTGTGTTCCAGATAGTTTTTCTCGGCTTGTGTGTACTTGATGTGTAGTGGGAAGATGAGGCAATATGAGTTTTAGCTTTTTCCACTGGTTATTTAGCCGATATCTTTTCTGAACTGGCTTGCTGTTATAGTAATTGGAGTAGCCATTTGAATAGTTCAAGTATTTATTACTGAACCTTTTTGATGACTGACTTTGTGGGTCAGTTGAAATTTTTGGGCTATAACCAATACCATATCTTCTGGACTTGCTCTTATTTTCAATAGGCTATATAACTAGTTTACTTGGCTCTAGTTGTTCTTGTACCACAACTGATTTTACAAAGTGGATATATTTCCCTTTGTTCGTATTTAGTTTTGGTTGAGTATCACTGGTGGAAGTTTCATCTTGATCGCTGAACCCTAAACCAGTTTTATCAGTAACTAATTTTTGCTTATTTTGTATTTCAGCTAATTCAACAGCTGATTTGTTTCATGCTTTAATAAGCTCAGTTTGCTTTGAATTTTCCAGCAACAACTGTTGCATCATTTATTGATTCTTGCTTCTTTCAGCATTGAGCTCATCAATCTCCCGTTTAAGACTCAACAGATCAACTGATTCATCATTTTCAGTTTTATTGTCTTTGGGATCAATTTGCTTTGCTCTGGCCTCTTAAGATAAGGCAAGCTTGTGATATTCATTTACCATGTCATGAAGTGTAGAAATGAGTTCATCTCGTGTGAAATCAGTTGAGCTAAAGTCAAATACATGTTGACTAGTTGACTCCAGTGCTGTGTCATCAGCCATTAGACACTTGACTTCTTCATCATCGTCACTGGAGCAGCTCAAGCTCTCGGAATCTGAATCATCACTGTCAGATTCTGCCCATTTTGACTTGCTTTCCTCAGCTAGAAGCACCTCATGCTTCTTTCTGTAATATTTCTTGTCATCTTTTGATCTTCTTTTGTGCTCATAGGATTTCTTTCCTTTCTCAGTTGAGCCACGACTTTCCTTCTTAGGCTTGGGACAGTCAGCAATGAAATGACCAGTTTTTTCACAGTTGTAGCAAGCATTAGGTTCTTCTTTGGAATGATTCTTCTGATATTGTCTCAGGAAATTTCCTTGGTTTCTTCTCATGAATCTTCCAAATTTTTTGACGAATAATGACATAGCATCATTACTTAACTGATCACCAGATTTGTCAACTGAACCAGTTGGCTCCAGTTTGACAGCAGTTATGGCAGTTGTAGCAGCTGGTGTAGAAGGTTCTCCTTCTCTGGTTTGCAATTCAAACTCGTAGGCTTTTAAGTCAGCAAATAAGTCATGAAGTTGGACCTTGTTTAGGTCCTTTGACTCTGTCATTGCCATGGTCCTAACATCCCATTCCTTGGAAAGACATCTGACTACCTTCAGTGCTACCTCTTAGTTTGAATACACCTTTCCGAGTTCATTCAATTCGTTTATAATGTCGCAGATTCTTTCATCATACTCATGCATGGACTCACCATTCTTCATCCTGATGTTGTCAAACTTTTGAACAGCAACAGATACCTTGTTCTCTTTGGTTTGATCATTGCTCTCACAAAGTTGTATCAGTTTCTCCCATATTTCTTTGGCAGATTTGCATATCTTATCTTGTTGAAAGTGACTTTATCCAACGTTTTGTATAGGATGTCTTTAGCCACGTTGTCCAGATTGGCTTTTCTCTTATCTTTAGCTGTCCATTCATCTCGGGGTTTTTCAATACGATGTGGTGCCCCATCAGTTATGGCAACAGCTGTGTTTTCCTTCATTATCTTCATGGGTCTGTCTGTGATGACGTACAACATGTCATCATCTTGTGCAGCTAGATGAGCCTGCATTCTGATTTTTCAATCATCAAAGTCTTCTCTGGAGAACATTGAAATTTTGTTGAATGAAGACATATTGATCAGTTTGTATATGGAAGTATTCTGCAACAAGATTCAACTGCTCTGATACCACTTGATAGGATCGTTTAAGGGTGAAAGAGTGTTTAGAAGGGGGGTTGAATAAACACTCATAATTTTCAAAACATTTTTGACTGATGAGTCAGTTTAGAAATAAACTGATACTCGGGAATCTTGTAAGTCAATATCAATCAGTTAACAAATAGTTGTGCGGAAATAAACTGACTGATAGATATAATAGAAACTGAAATAATAAGACACATGATTTTATGGATGTTCGGAGATTTCAAACACTCCTACGTCACCCCTTCTATCTCAAGGATAGATATATACTAAAATACTTTGATCGATACAAACACTTGTACAGACTCACTTCAGTTTTAGACTTAACAATGCCAAACTGAAACTCTTAGTTACAAGCTAGTTTTCAGAACTCAATAGAACTAAATAAATCTAACACAACTGATCTCTTCTAGATCGAGTAAGACAGTTTGTGTTGAAAGTTCGAATTATAGCCTAGCAGCTATGAATGTATACAACAAGCGTGAGCTTTTCTGTTTACAAAAATTTTAGCAGAGTAACTGAATAGATTTCGATTGCTCAAGAATTCAAATGTTCAATGATTTAGTAGTTCGAGAGTTGTTTTCATTTGTTCTTCTCTGATATTTATAGTCTTCCCTCCTACAGTAATATTAAATACAATTTGAACTTTTCTATCCATTGCATGCCACGTCAACATTCTTCTGACGGTCGTACACTGCAGCTTTTCTGTAATCCGGTGATCCCACTACTTGTTGCAGTCAGCTTTTGTCGGTTGAATGTCTTAACTGATGACGTGTAAATTTGAGGAATCAGTTGATAGAGTGTAGTTGAGAAGCTCACAACTGTTTGTAGTAACTGATAAGTTCCAATTTATCAATCAGTTGTCTGCATAGTTCAGTTCCTGGTTCAGTTACCTTCGAAAGTCTGCGTGTTTTTCTTCAGTTAATGGCAACATGTTTTAGATCAGTTATCATTCTTTTTAGATCAGTTAGACGCTCAGTTTGTCAAATATCCAAAATTCAGTTTCCAACAATGTCATACACTCATATTGTCAAAACTAAATCCTTACCACCATGGATAATTGACTCAGGGACCTCATATCACATGACTGGAGACTCCAGCCTCCTAAAAAATTATCAGACGTGCACGAATATATCTGAAGTTCGAATAGCTGATGGCTCTTTAACACCTGTAGTAGGAATAAGATCAATTCAGTTGAGAAAGGACCTTCAACTTTCTTCTGTTCTTTATGTTCCATAATTGAATTGTAATTTGATTTCTATCAGTCGACTTACACGGGATCTTAACTGTGTGACTAAGTTTTATTCCAAACTTTGTGATTTTCAGGCAGTGGATTCGGGGAAGGTGATTGGCAGTGCTGAGATGCATGATGGCATGTATTTTCTGAAAGGAAATAATATCCTCAGTAGACAAGTTCACTCACCTGGCCTTGGTCCTACATCAAATTCAGTCAAGTGTTTCTCAAATTCTGTGTCTTTTTCTAGTTTAGCGTCTATTGAAAGCCAAGTTATGTTATGGCATCTTCGCTTTGGTAATCCTAACTTTTATTATATATGGAATTTTTTTTCCCAAATATTATTAATAAAAGTTCAAGCGTTTATAAATGTGAAATTTGTCAACTTGCCAAACATACAAGAAGTATCTATCCGAGCTTACAATACCAACCTTCATCTCCATTCCCTATAATTCATTGTGATATATGGGGACCCACACGCATCAAGAATATTAATGGGGCTAGGTGGTTTGTTACATTCATAGATGATCACACAAGCATTACTTGGACCTTTCCCATGAAGGAAAAATCAGAAACATCCATAATCTTCCAAACCTTTCACTCCATGATATCCACCGAATTCCAGAGAAAGATCAAAGTTCTTAAGACTGATAATGCTAAGGATTACTTCAACTATGTCTTTGGATCTTATTTTTCCAAACACGGTATCATTCACATAAGTTCTTGTGTGGATACCCCACAACAAAATGGAGTGGAAGAAAGATAAAATAGATACTTACTCAAAGTTTCTTGTGTGTTGGAACTTTTCAAGTTTGCAATCTTAATTTTAATGTTAACAAAACTTGTTATTTTGTGTTACTAATGATTTACCTTAGTGTGCAGAAGTTAGGATCAGTTACGAGTTGTTTACATCGCAAACTGAAGACCCCACTGATCGCACAAACCAAATCAGGTGAACTGATACGTCAAATGAGTAGTTCAGCTGATCGTCTAGTTGATAGGTGGTTCAGCAGGAGAACCTCATAAGCCTAGCCAGCCGAAGGAGTGTTCAACTGATGAAGTAGCCCAGCTGATCAGTTCAACTGAGCGAGAGTGAAATCAGTTCAACCGACGAGTCAACTGATTTCACCAGCCCAACTGAAGATCAGTTCAGCTGACTAGTTCGGAGCGTCAGTTAAGAATCTTTCAGTTGTAGGTGACTAGTTCAAAATGCAACAGATACAATTATTGAGTCTCACTGCACGATCAGTTTCTCGCCTATATAAATAGAAGATCAGTGAAGACTCGAGGTGAAGAAATGAAAACAAAAGAAAAGAGAGGGACGCTAAATGCTTATCAGCTTTCTAGAAGAAAATCAGCCCAGAGGGATACTCCAACGTGTTATCAGCGTAGTTTAAGAAGCTTATTTCTCTCAGTGTGTGAGAACATCCTTCTTCAGTTCTCACATACATACATACTCACTACCACCCAAATACAAGTCTTGCACAAAGACGTTAAACTTGTGTATGTAGTATTTCTCACATAGACATTAAAGAAGTGTTGGCTGAAAGGTGCTGCCTTCAGTCTAGACTAGGAGTTCAGTTAGGCAGTGGATAAGTCCTATGCTGGATGGGTTTGTACAAGTAGTTGTATAAATCAAAGTCTTCTAGTGAATCCTACCCGAGGTGGTAGAAGGGGTGACGTAGGAGAAGTTGAAGTCTACGAACATCCATAAACATATCTTGTGTATTTAACTAATTAACTGTTGTTTTCAAACTGACCTGATCAGTTAGAGAATCCGTCAGTTCAGCTATTGCCATAATTGAACTGATATATATGTGACAACTGATCCTCTGCTTTTCAGTTATTCAGTTTAATAAGTTAAAACGTTTTCTAGTTTAACAGTCTTCTTCACGAAGGATTACATCGAGTTTCTTCCGCTTGGTTTTTAACCAAACTCGATTTAATTCATCGGTGTTAACATTCTTAGAACATTAGCTATTGCAGCTCATTGGAGAATATTGTGTTTGAAATATCTTCAAAGGCACCAGCACACAATCCTTCACCGTGCTATCATGTTCACCAACAATGTCCCTAAATATTAATAAGGAGAGGCCATTCTTACTGCAACTTACCTCATCAATAGGATGCCAAGCCGAGTCTTGAAATTTCAAACCTCTCGTAAGACACTTCTCAATGCCTATCCTCACATTCAGTCCTTTTCTTCAGATCTACCACTCAAAATTTTTTGATGTTCTTTTGTTCACATTCACCAACATCATCGCACTAAATTCGATCCAAGGTCTCTAAAGTGTGTATTTATTTGATACTCCTCCAACCAAAAAGGTTACAAGTGTTACTCTCCAATCACTCGAAGAGCATACAACACCATGAACATAACATTCTTTGAACATCAGCCCTACTTCTCCAAATCCGACTTTTCGGGAGAAACCTAGACTTCGGATCCTTTCCTAGATACCAATGATATACCAGCCCAACAAATACCTATTCTTGTGTATCTTCTCAAGCCTGAAATAATTCCAGCACCAGCCCAATGAATGTCCACTTCTGTGTCCATACCCAGGCCTGAAATAGTTCCAACCTTGGCTACTCCTACTACTGAAACTGAACCACTTGATTTAAAACAACCACGGGTCGACACTCACAACTCCGAACTATGTGTCTATAAAAGGAAAAACCCCATTAAGCATAAACATGACATCATTCCAACTCAGAATTCTCAATCATCAGCACCAGACTCTCCTACCCATGATGATTATATGATTGATGATTTGGATCAGCCAATCGCCCACCGAAAAAGTGTTATAGGGTGCACTAATCATCCTATCGAGAAGAATGTAGCCTATGGGAAGTTGCTGCCTACATACAGAACATTTATTTCAACTCTTGAAAGTAGACAAGTGCCTAATTCTATACTGGAAGCTCTAAGGATTCCAACATGGAAGAAGACAGTTGAAGAGGAGTTTCAGGCTTTAGAAATGAAAAATACATGGACTCTTGTAGAGCTATCACATGTAAAAAACACAGTTGGTTGTAAGTGAGTATTCACAGTAAAATACAAATTAGATGGCAGTGTTGAAAGATTCAAGGCTAGACTTGTGGCAAAATATTTTACGCAGTCATATGGGATTGACTACCAGGATATATTTGCTCCAGTTGCCAAACTCAACACAGTTCGAGTTTTACTCTCTCTTGCAGTGAATTTAGACTGGCCTCTTCACCAACTTGATGTAAAAAATGCCTTCCTGAATGGGGATTTAGAAGAAGAAGTTTATATGACTATATCTCCAGGAAAGGAAACCAAGCCAAACAGCATGTTATTATGTAAACTTAAGAAGTCCCTATATGGCCTGAAGCAGTCACCACGAGCTTGGTTTGATAGGTTTGCTAAGGCTGTGATCGCTAATGAGTATCACCAGTGTCAGGCAGATCATACATTGTTCGTAAAAAGCAAACCAAGAGGGAAAATTGCCATTCTCATAGTATATGTTGATGATATCATACTGACAAGAGATGATTCAGAGGAAATTATCAGTCTTAAAAATATGTTGGCTGTGGAGTTTGAAATCAAGGACCTTGAGAACATAAAGTATTTTCTAGGAATGGAATTGGCTTGGTCCAAAGAAGGAATTATCATATCCAAGAGAAAATATATACTAGATTTGTTAAGTGAAACAGGTTTACTTGGATACAAACCTGTGGACACGCCTATGGATCCTAATAAGAAGATGATCATGAGTGGGGACAGCAGCCTTGTGGATAAAGGAAGATATCAGAGACTATTTGGCAAGCCCATCTTTCTATCTCATACTAGACATGACATTGCATACTCTGTCAGTGTAGTTAGTCAACACATGAATGATCCAAATGAGGATCATATAGAAGCAGTGATTCGAATTTTGAAATACCTGAAGATGACTCCAGGATACGGTCTTCTATTCAGAAAGTATACAAATTGGGATGTAGAAATCTACACTAATGCTAGTTGGGCAGGAGAACCAACAAATAGAAGATCAATCACTTGTTATTGTTCATATGTTTGGGGTATCCTTGTGATGTAGAGAAGCAAAAAGCAAGCTATTATTTCTCGCAGTAATGTTGAATCAAGTACCATGACTTGAATTTAGGAATTTGTGAACGAATGTGGCTTCAAAGGCTGTTAAAAGAGCTCAAGGTTCAGACACAAGACAAAGTAAAGATGTTTAGTGACAGTCAAGCTGTCATAGTATAGCAAAAAATCATGTACATCATAACAAAACTAAACATATTGAGATTGATAGACATTTCATATCAGTGAAGGTGAATAATGGAATTGTTCAACTCAGTTATATTCCAGCACGACAACAGATTGCTGATATTCTCACCAAAGCACTTCCAAGAGCTGCTTTCAATGAATTAAACTCCAAGCTTGGTTTGCATAATACATAAAACCCAGCTTGAGGGGGAGTGTAGAAGAATATTATTTATTAATTAGATTTGATTAGTGTAATGTATCGTACTTTTAACTACTTAAAATTTGCGGAAAAATAAAAATTTTCGTAAATGAATCGTGAACCTTCAAATTTCGATAAAACAATATGTCCATCCCCAAAGTAGTTGCATAAAAGATCTCAAAGTAAAGTTTGTCAAAGATATTTGCTTAAAATCTTATAACCAGTAACATAACCAGAGTACTTTTAAACATTTCATAAAACTTAAAACTTGGCGGTCCTCAGGTTTAGCCTCCCGTCCAGTCCAAGCCAGCTCACTAGTCCACATCTCTCGTCTCCTCAAATGCATCCACACCTGCATCGATCAAGTCTAGTGAGTCTAAAGACTCAACATGTATACACTAGGAGTAACGAGTAATACGTAATAAAATCACATGCAACTTTAAAATAGAGCGTACATACTTGAAACTTGAACTTGCATACTTAAAATCTTGAACGTAACGTACTTGAAACATGTACATACATACATAAACATAGACGTGCCATCATCATAAGACTTTTCTTAAACATGCTTGCATACTTTCTTGAACATTCATAAACTTCATCATTTTGCGTAGAGATATATTTCAAAGCAAGTGACTCATACATAAATACGCCTGATCAGACTAAACCACAGTACTGGGACTGACAGGGAAAATCCATTGCCACATACATGAGATCCCCGTTCATGCTTTAACGGGTGGATTGGTCCCTGGTCATGCTTTACCGCTTTCCAATCCTGATCTAAACCCGTTCATGCTTTAATGGGGTGGAGAGGTCCTCGGCCACGTTCACCGACTTCCAAACACATTCATAAATTGGTCACAAGACATTTAGCATACCTCAAAAATAGAATATTTTCTCTTTTGCACGTCGAACATACTTATTTGGCGTTGAGGGATTCGTTGGATCTCGCTTGGGGTCACTGCTGTACATACTAACATAATTACAAGCACTTATGTAATGCCCGAGATTTTATTTATCGTAATCAGAGATAAATCAAAAATGATTTATGGATTAATTGATGTGATTATAGACGAATAGTATTAGACCGGGAAAGATGGGAGAAAACACGGAATATGTGCGAGGACAGAACACCTCGCGCATATGCGCGACAAGGAGCCGCGCATATGCGCGTGGGTGGCAGAAGACCTCGCGCATATGCGCGAGATATATGCGCGAGATGTGCACCAGGTGAGTGCTGAGTCCAGAAGGCTGGGCGCACATGCGCGACCTAAAGACGCGCACATGCACGAAATGTCCAGAGAAGTTGGCGCATATGCGCCGGATGGAGGCGCGCATATGCGCGAGTTGCATTGCACGAGACAGTAGGTCTCGCGCATATGCGCGACGATGTGACGCGCATATGTGCGAGCTACCGTGTGAAGAACGCGCCGAGACCTATGGTCTAGCGCATATGCGTCGAGACGAGTCGCGCATATGTGCGAGCTACCGTGTGAAGAACGCGCCGAGACCTATGGTCTAGCGCATATGCGTCGAGACGAGTCGCGCATATGCGCGAGACGTGTTTCCTCAAGAAATGAGCCACAGTTTTGTTAAGCATGCATGAGGTGTATATATATTACTTTCCCTTCATTCGGAACTCAGTAAGAAGGAAACGAAAGCTCTAAGGGATTGCAAGTGTTCTTCGAAGAATAGAAGTTGATTTGTTGAAAATCCAACCGTCTGATTTACAATCCGACTTCAGTACCGTGTTCCTATCAACGACAGCTACAACTGGACGTAAGTTTTGTTACGTTTAGACACGATTTGAAATTATGATATTGTCAGAACTGAATAGGAAATATATATGGTGTTTCTGATATAGTAGACATCGTATAATTGAAGTCAGATCGAAGAACAGACTGTTTATGTAATTGTTATGATTTTCAGAGTTGATTAGATTAAGATTCAATATCAGAGTTGTATTGTTATTCAGATTATGAGTTGTACTGATACTGATGATGAGTTCTGGTATTATATTTGTGATGTTGAGATTGACGGGGCTATCGAGATTGTATTGTTATGCCGTCGAAACATCAGTAGATTGATATTGATCAGATTTTGTATTGATTGAGATTGTATCGTACTTTGTTGACATTGATCAGATTATGTCTGGATTTGAGTATTGATCAGAACAGGTCTTAAATTGAGTTGTACATTGATATTGTGCATATTTGATATTGTCATTGCCAGATTGGGTATGGACCGATTGGAATGCGAGACTTCGTCTTCGTCAGATCGAGAAGACAAAGGTATAAATCAATGTGAATCGGGAGATCACTTAAGTCAGATTGGACTTGAGTTTCCCTAAATCACATACTTGTATGTTATTGCTTTTCATACATTTGTATTATTTGAATGAATATGCTTTGGTTATTGATTTATAGAACAGCATAGTATAGCAGATAGCTATTGAGTGAGAGTCACTGACAGAAGGGCCAGATTAGGACAGAGTTGTTAATGGCCCATTGCACATTGTCAGAGTTGGCAGACCCGCCTAGTCTTTGGCAGAACCGCCATGGCAGAACCGCCGAGTCACTGGACTTTTGGATATATATTGATAGACTGAGGAGAAGACCGACTCCTATTGTAGATCTTCAATATAGACAGTCAAAGTCTGGGACTAAGAACGTACCACCATCTAGATGGGGTATAGTAGATGGGAGAACGTTGTGTTCTTATTCAGATTGGGATCCCTAGATTAGAAATGAGTCGAGTCTGAGTCTGAGAGTCACAGAGTGTGATTCCTTATTTGATATTGAATTATGTTCCAGATTGCGGTACATATTTAAAGTATAATTGATAGTTAATATCGATTCATGTTTCTGATTTAGATACATGTTATGTATATCTGATTCATGCTTTTATATTGTTTATATGATTGCATGTATACTTGATTTATACTGGGAATGTAATTCTCACCGGAGTTATCCGGCTGTTGTCTTGTTTGTATGTGTGCATGACAACAGGTGGGACAGGATCAGGTTCAAGAAGAGAACGAGGCAGGACTAGTTAGCGTGGAGATCCGGGCTCAGAATTAAATTAGGTTTCAGCACTTATATGTAGTTGAACCTAGTTGAATTATCGTAGAAAATACAAGATTTGTATGTTTATGCTTACTTTGTAATTCAGATTGATTTACATTACGTTTCCGCAGTGTATTTTTAAAAAAAAATTTAGACCCTGTGTATTATAATCGATTGAATAATTCCTAAGAATAATTAAAATTGGAATTAACGTCCGGGTCCCCACAACAGGTGGTATCAGAGCATTAGGTCCTAGAACAGTAGGTTTCTTAGACTGAGATAGAGGAGAATGAGCGGGGTAGATTGAGTTTTCTTTCCTTGCTTGTGATTGCTAGCATGTGTTACTACTTTATATATACATGTTTACTTGACTATTTGATTTGATTGTAATGTGTATTATTAAGAATGAATCAGAACTGATTCTTGATCAGCAGTAAGATGATCAGAGGAGGACTGAAACAGGTTTGTTGTATTTGGTTACTAATGCTTTTGGTAATCAGATATACCTCCTCGAAGAATTCCAGAAAGAGGTAGTACTGCGGTGGATCAGATAGATGAGTTGGAAATTCCGATGGAAATACAGTTGAAACAGTTTCAGTCATTTCAACCGTCGATTCTGAAGGGTACTGAGACGTCTGATGATTGTGAGAATTGGTTAGATGATATAGAGATACTGTTTGATTCACTTGATCACCCAGATGAACAGAGAGTTAAACTGGTACCCAACCAGTTACGGGACATCGCAAGGAGCTGGTGGTTGGTAACCAAAGAAGTATTAGAACAGCGTGGTACGGTGATCACGTGGAAGATGTTCAGAGCTGAATTATATCAAAGATTTTTCCCAGGATCGTACCGAGAGGACAAAAGAGCAGAGTTTGAGAATTTGAAACAGGGCCAACTGAATATTGAAGAATATGTTGTTAAATTCTCTACTTTACTGCGTTTTGTTCCTCACGTAGCTGGGAATGATGAAGCTGTAGCGGATCAGTTCATCAACGGATTGAATCCTGAGATATTTGCCTTGGTGAAGGTAGAGCGACCCCATCATTTTGTTGATGCTTTGAATAAAGCAAAGAGAGCTGAGGCAAGTTTGATTCAACAACGAGGAAGGTTCGATGTGATTCGACCCCAGATACAGCAATCCCCTCTCAGATTTGATAGTGGCAGTACGAGTGGGAAGCAAGATCTGCTGAAAGCTCGAAAGAAACAGTTTAAGAAATTGAGGAGTGGATCGAGCGGTTCATCTAGCTCCAGTGGTTCTAGCCCGAGTTATACTGGAGTTTATTGCAGAACCTGTGGAGGGAAACATCCCACAAAGTAATGCCAAGGAGTATTTGGTAGTTGCCGTATCTGTAGACTGCAGGAACACTTTGCTAGAGTTTATCCACAGAGAGGTTCCCGAAGATTTCAAATAGCAGAATCATCTGGTGGGAGTGACCGAGGAACAGATCCAGGAGGCACTTGATGATATAGTGACAGGTATCTGTTCTTTTATGATTTTGTTCTATATGTATTGGGAGATTCTCGTACATCTTATACATGATTCTGTATGAATTGCATTGACATATGCTTTATTGGTTGGGTCTGTATATACTGTAGTATTGATTTCTTTATCTTTTGGGGGAAAGATTGATATCAGTGAATTCTATAAATATCGTATACTGCTGTAAGATGAGAATGAAATCGAGATAGAATGTGTTGTACTTGTGTTGTCTGAGTTTGACCGCATTATTGATATTAATATGCGGACCAAGTACAGAACTATTGTAGACTCCTTTCAGGAGATGGTAAGATTCAGACCAGATATGGCTGATGAGTAGAAATTCTACGGTGAGGGTTCTAGATCCAGAATTCCTTTGATATCCGTATTGTCTGTGACTCGATGGTTACATAAAGGAGAAGATGGAATCCTTATGTATCCAGTAGATGTACTGAAATCGAGCATAGCATTGGCAGATTTGCCAATGATATATGAGATGCTGAAGTCTTTTCAGATGAGATTCCGAATTTGCCTTATGTCGGGGAGATTGATTATAGCCTTGACTCGATAGCAAGTACTGTTTCAATTCTAGAACTCCGTACAGAATGACACTGATTGAACTGAAAGAATTGGAAAAAAAAGAAAAACCAGTAGAAGAGTGCTGACCGAGAGTTACATCGGATTGAGTGTTTCTCTTTGAAATACTTCAGTTCTGTATATAGGTTGATGAACCTTATATCTAGAAGTATTCTATTGATTTTATGCTCGTTGTATCTATGATATCGTGATATATTCGCAGCGTATGACTGATTGAATCGAACAATTGAAAATTGTATTGAATTATCGAAAAACTGAAATTTTTGTATACAGAAATTGTTCAGATATGAATCTTGATTGAAACAGATTGTAATTGTGATATGTGATATCCAAAGACATTATATCGATTGATCTTAACACAGTTGAGGCCGTGATTATTAACTGAGAATGATATCGGTGTCAGAAATGTCAGAAATCCATATTTGCACGAGTTTAGCAAGCTATTATATATGATTGTTATATTGAAGCGATTTGAGCCTCAGACATTATATCTGAAGATGATATAGCATTTGATCTGAGCAACGTGAAAATGTGATCGGTTAGTCAGAATCGACAATATTGCCAGAAATTGCAGTTTTATAAGTTTACTAGATCAGTATCGATGAGTGATATTCCGAATCTGATCCGATATTGCTGTTATTCTGAATCCGTGTTTGATACAGATTGTTGTATACCATTGATATTATATACAGTTCAAACCAAATTAGAGCTGATTTCGAAAATTATAGCAGTTCAGAAATTTGATCAGAATGTTCAGAACCCGATTTTGATAATCAGAGCAGAGCATCGATCAGAGTAATCAGTATGTGACAGTATACTGTATAAGAATACTTATCTTGTTGTGCCGAATATTTCAGATTTACACAACAGAATTCGATATCGATAGTCAGAACAGGGTGTCGATCAGAATACCAGGTAAGTAATACTGTATTGTATGTTAATAACTGACTTGTTTGTGCCAGATATTTCGAATCTGAAATGACAGATATTGTCAGAAGTGCACAGTAATTGATTCAGTATGCATTCTGATAGCAGAAAATGTTTGGATAAAAACAGATGAAATCAGATATTACAGAATTTGCATCGAAATGTCTGAAATGCCATCAGGTAAAGACGAAAAGATAGAAAACCGGGGAATTATTATAGAGCTTATTTATTCCTGAATGGAAGAGGATCACATTTCTATGGATTTTGTGATGAAACTACCGAGATCTTTCTAAGATTGTGATGTGATATGATTGTGATTGACAGATTGTTCAATCTGCATATATTAGTTTGTAAAAGATGACGTACAAACATGACCAGATGACAAAGATCGATGTCAGAAAAATGGTCGGATTGCACAGAATGCCAAAATAGATTATATCAAATTGTGATTTTTGATTGATTTTGTACTTGTAGCAGAATATACCTTGAGCTCTTTCACATATTATCCACAGACTGACAGATAGCCAGAGCGGACTATCCAGATATGGGAGGATATTTGTGGAATTGTAGTGCTGGATTTTAGTACTAGCTGACATGATGTATTGTCATTTTGTGAATGATCGTATGATAATAGCTATCAGATGAGCATTGAGATAGCTGCAAACGAGGCATTGTACAGTGAGAACTGCAGATTTCCTTTGTATAAGGATAATATCTCAGAGATACCTAAGATAAGATCTGATACGGTCAGAGATATGGCAAGAAAAATGTAGCTGATTTAGAAGAGAATGAAAACAGCTCAGAATAAACAGACTGAATATGCCAACGCCAGACGATGACTTTTGGTATTTGAGGCCAAAGATTGAATATATCCTTGACTGGGATAAACAGATTCGATAACAGCTGAGGGTATTGATTTGTTATGAGCTATTGATTGGTATATACGGATGTTGTATAGCCAGTATTGTGAGATTAATTCTGTCAAAGTTATTTTGAGTGGTATTCTGATATTATACTTCTTGAATTAATATTCCAGTTTGGAATCAGAGATCCATAAAAGAGAGATATTTCAGAATGAAGATTATTCTGTTGTTAAAAACACAGTAAGATTATCAGAATATCAAAGAGACTACCTGAAAGACAGAATCGGATATGAGATTGATTTCAGAATGGATTCATTGAGATGAGTTTCTGATTAAACTCTGTTATACATTTCTTCTGAGATATCTGAATTAATTGCCTATGATTTCGGGGACTGAAATCAGATCTTAGGGGGGGAGAAATGTAATGCCCGAGATTTTATTTATCGTAATCGGAGATTAATCTGAAATGATTTATGGATTAATTGATGTGATTATAGACGGAAAGTATTAGACCGGGAAAGACGGGAGAAAACACGGAATATGTGCGAGGACAAAACACCTCGCGCATATGCGCGACAAGGAGCCGCACATATGCGCGTGAATGGCAGAAGACCTCGCGCATATGCGCGAGATGTGCACCAGGTGAGTGCTGAGTCCAGAAGGCTGGGCGCACATGCGCGACATAAAGACGCGCACATGCACGAAATGTCCAGAGAAGTTGGCGCATATGCACCGGATGGAGGCGCGCATATGCGCGAGTTGCATTGCACGAGACAGTAGGTCTCGCGCATATGCGCGACGATGTGGCGCGCATATGCGCGAGCTACCGTGTGAACGACGCGCCGAGACCTATGGTCTCGCGCATATGCGTCGAGACGAGTCGCGCATATGCGCGAGACGTGTTTCCTCAAGAAGTGAGCCACGTTTTGTTAAGCATGCATGAGGTGTATATATATTACTTTCCCTTCATTCAGAACTCAGTAAGAAGGAAACGAAAGCTCTAAGGGATTGCAAGTGTTCTTCGAATAATAGAAGTTGATTTGTGGAAAATCCAACCGTCTGATTTACTATCCGACTTCAGTTCCGTGTTCCTATCAACGACAGCTACAACTGGACGTAAGTTTTGTTACGTTTAGACACAATTTGAAATTATGATATTGTTAGAACTGAATAGGAAATATATATGGTGTTTCTGATATAGTAGACATCGTATATTGAAGTAAGATCGAAGAACAGACTGTTTATGTAATTGTTATGATTTTCAGAGTTGATTAGATTAAGATTCAATATCAAAGTTGTATTGTTATTCAGATTATGAGTTGTACTGATACTGATGATGAGTTCTGGTATTATATTTGTGATGTTGAGATTGACGGGGATATCGAGACTGTATTGTTATGCCCGTCGAAACATCAGTAGATTGATATTGATCAGATTTTGTATTGATTGAGATTGTATCGTACTTTGTTGACATTGATCAGATTATGTCTGGATTTGAGTATTGATCAAAACAGGTCTTAAATTGAGTTGTACATTGATATTGTGCATATTTGATATTGTAATTGCTAGATTGGGTATGGACCGATTGGAATGCGAGACTTCGTCTTCGTCAGACCGAGAAGACAAAGGTATAAATCAATGTGAATCGGGAGATCGACTTAAGTCAGATTGGACTTGAGTTTCCCTAAATCACATACTTGTATGTTATTGCTTTTCATACCTTTGTATTATTTGAATGAATATGCTTTGGTTATTGATTTATGGAACAGCATAGTAAAGCAGATAGCTATTGAGTGAGAGTCACTGACAGAAGGGCCAGATTAGGACAGAGTTGTTAATGGCCCATTGCACATTGTCAGAGTTGGCAGACCCGCCTAGTCTTTGGCAGAACCGCCATGGCAGAACCGCCGAGTCACTGGACTTTTGGATATATATTGATAGACTAAGGAGAAGACCGACTCCTATTGCAGATCTTCAATATAGACAGTCAAAGTCTGGGACTAAGAACGTAACACCATCTAGCTGGGGTATAGTAGATGGGAGAACGTTGCGTTCTTATTCAGATTGGGATCCCTAGATTAGAAATGAGTCGAGTCTGAGTCTGAGAGTCACAGAGTGTGATTCCTTATTTGATATTGAATTATGTTCCAGATTGCGGTACATATTTAAAGTATAATTGATAGTTAATATCTATTCATCTTTCTGATTTAGATACATGTTATGTAGATCTGATTCATGCTTTTATATTGTTTATATGATTGCATGTATACTTGATTTATACTGGGAATGTAATTCTCACCGGAGTTATCCGGCTGTTGTCTTGTTTGTATGTGTGCATGACAACAGGTGGGACAGGATCAGGGTCAAGAAGAGAACGAGGCAGGACTAGTTAGCGTGGAGATCCGGGCACAGAATTAAATTAGGTTTCAGCACTGATATGTAGTTGAACCTAGTTGAATTATCGTAGACAATACAAGATTTGTATGTTTATGCTTAATATGTAATTCAGATTGATTTACATTACGTTTCCGCATTGTATTTTAAAAAAAAAAATTTAGACCATGTGTATTATAATCGATTGAATAATTCCTAAGAATAATTAAAATTGAATTAACGTCCGTGTCCCCATAACTTATCTTTCATCGTACTAACCCATGACATCGAACCCCAAAACAAATCTCAAAGGAAAACCTAAACTATTCCAAAATAGGAGGTATACGGACCCCGTGCCCAGGTCCGGCTCCGGGTCCGTGTAGGTACTATAAAATACGTGTGAAGAAAAGGGAAGACATGGACCCCGTGCCTAGGTCCGTGCACTGGTCTTTGTAGACTTGCAAATTTGACACTTCAAAGGAAACAAAGGCACGGACCCCGTGTAAAGGTCCGTGTAGGGGTCCGTGTAGCCTTGGATAAAAATCAACCTGCGGAAATTCTTATATTGTGCTTATTTCTCCCAACTCAACTGAATGGACTAAGAATCGATACCTCGAGACCCATCATAGGGTGCTATTACCTTGTTCCAAACCCATACAAACAACGACATCCAATCTACGACACAATACAACTTAAAAACACGGAAATTGACACCAAATCGTTTCCTATTACTTCTAATGAATTCGAGTGCTTATCGACACTAACCGGCATACCAAATACCATCCCAACATCATACTAAACATACCTAAATGCAGCAACGATCACCCGTTGATTCCCAATTAAGCCTGCAACAATAAAAATTCAAGAACACATCAATAACATGATTTTCAGAAAACGCAGTTTGAGCAGTCCCACGAAAATGATCATATCTCACTCAATTTTTATCCAAATATTTCGAATTTTATATCAAATCGAAGGTAGCAAAAATTCTACATTTCTTACGTTGAAAGTTTTCCTAAAATTTTGACCGAAAATTCGCAGTATTTAAAAGATCAGTAAAAATGAGATTTGAGATCCCAAACATGGTTTCAAAAGTGATCCAAATGTGATTGCTCAAACTTCTACATGTCACACATGTATTTTCTCGCATAAAAACATCGCAACACATAATATGACTAGATCGATGCAGGAAAAACAGAATATACATGCCTTTTGATAATTGAAAATACCGAAACGACGATACCGACGCGAGGAGGATGCGAGAGACGATCCGGGACGAACGTGGTGCTAATTTCCTTGAAGAAAACTCTCGAAAAGGTGCTGGGGAAGAAGGGGAGGGGCGGCTGCTCTCTCTTGGAACAGAACCCTAGGTTTTCTTCTCTTAAAATAATAAAAGTTTAATGAAATGTGTGTGTGTGTGTGTGTTGTGTCGTGTAAGTGTGTGTGAAAATAGGTGTGTGCGTGTGTTTAGGTAGTAAATTAGGGAAATAAATTGCTTAATTAGTAATTAGCAATTAATTTAATATACTAACTCTCCCCTACTTATAATAAAATCTCTAAATTTAAAATAACTTGCACAAGTGTCAAAACTTTTAAAAGTTTAAAGATCATAAAATACACCATAAATAATTTGAGTTTTAAAAATGATAAAACCCAATAAATTATTTGAAATTCCCCATCCTTAACTTAAAATAAAACACTACGTTTAAAATTGCCAAAATCATCGCCGGTCTCTTCTCCTCGATCCCGTATCGGATGATCGCCTGAAACATGAAAGTCGAAAAATATTTAACGTGCATCACATTAACATAATTAATTTAAAATAATGCATTTAAATAAATCATGCATGGCTAAAACTCATTTTAAATTAAAATAAATTATTTAACCATTTAAATAATTGCATAGGTTTTACGTGTACTGATTTTGGGCTCTACAGTTCCTCCCCCACTTATATAAATTTCTTCTACGAAATTAAATCTTACCAAATAACTCTCGGTAGCGGATTCTCATATCTGCCTCGGTCTCCCAAGTAGCTTCCTCCACTGCTTGATTCAGCCACCGAACTTTGACCAACTTGGTCACCTTGTTCCGAAGTCTGCGCTCCTGTCTGTCTAGGATTTGGATGGGTCATTCCTCATATGACAGGTCTGGAGCAAGCTGTAACGGTTCATATCTCAACACATGCGAAGGCTTTGCTAGGTACTTTCTTAGCATCAAGACGTGGAACACATTGTGTACCCCGGCCAGATTCGACGAGAGGGCAACACGATAAGCTATTGTCCCAACTCTGTCAAGAATCTCGAACGGTCCAATAAACCTCGGACTAAGTTTGCCTCTCTTCCCAAATCTCATAACACCTTTCATGGGTGCTATCTTTACAAGTATCTTCTTCTCTTGTCAACATAACTCTTTTGACGACTCTGTGCGGTCTTCATCCTGTCTCGGATCTTGACCACCACATCTGCAGTCTGCTGAACAATCTCTGGACCAAGCTCTGACCTCTCACCGACTTCATCCCAATGAATCGGCAATCTGAACTTCCTCCCATACAATGCCTCGTAGGGGGCCATACCTATAGATGATTGGAAACTGTTGTTGTAGGTAAACTCCACCAGAGGTAGCTTCGATTTCCAAGTCTTATGGAAATCGATCATACAGGCTCGCAATAGATCCTCCAAAATCTAAATCACTCGCTCAGACTGGCCATCTGTCTACGGGTGAAAAGCTGTACTGAAAAGCAACTTTGTCCCCATGGCTGCATGCAAACTCTTCCAAAAGGACGATGTAAACCTCGGGTCCCTGTCAGACACAATAGAAACTGGGATTCCGTGTAATCGAACGATCTCCCTGATATAAAGCTCCGCATACTGAGTCATGGAGAAGGTCGTCTTCATTGGCAAAAAGTGTGATGACTTGGTGAGTCGATCCACTATGACCCAAATAGCATTGGATCCCCTGACTGACCTCGACAATCCAACAACGAAGTCCATGTTGATATTCTCCCATTTTCACTCGGGGATAGGGAGTGGCTTAAGCATCCCTACTGGCCTCTGATGCTCTGCCTTCACCTGCTGACAAGTGAGACACTCATACACAAATCGACGGATATCTCGCTTCATACCTAGTCACCAATATAGAATCTGCAAATCTTTGTACATCTTGGTACTACCTGGGTGAATAGAATACGGAGTTGCATGTGCCTCTATCAGGATATCCTCTCTGATCGAATCAATAATAGGCAGCCACATTTTACCTCTCTATCTCACGATACCATCAGACACAGTGTAGAGTACGCTGCCCTTGGCCTCATCCTTCAGTCTCCATTTCTGTAATTGTTCATCTGAAGACTGTCCTGCACGGATTCGATCTAGTAAAAAAGATTGAACTGTCAAATTAGACAGCTTAGGAGCTCTGCCCTTAGGATAAACCTCTAGCCCAAATCTCTGAATCTCTGACTGAAGAGATCTCTGTACTGACAGTTGTGCTACGACTGCAACTTTACGGCTCAAGGCATCTGCCACAACATTATCTTTTCCTGGATGGTAGCTAATTTCACAATCGTAGTCCTTTACAAACTCCAACCACCGTCTCTGTCTCATATTCAGCTCTTTCTGCGTGAAAAAATACTTGAGACTCTTGTGATCAGTAAATATCTGGCATTTCTCGCCGTACAAGTAGTGTCTCCAAATCTTCAAAGCAAAGACAACGGCGGCTAACTCAAGATCATGAGTCGGGTAGTTCTTCTCATGCACCTTCAACTGCCTGGAAGCATAAGCTATAACCCGACCATGCTGCCTCAACACTGCGCCTAACCCGAGCTTAGATACATCGGTGTATAACATAAAATCTCCTTGCCCCGATGGCATGGCTAACACTGACGCTGAAATAAGAGCTTTCTTCAACGTATCAAAGCTCTTCTGACATTCATCACTCCACACGAATTTAGCATTCTTCTTTGTCAGTGAAGTGAGTGGCATTTCTATCGAAGAAAACCCTTGAATAAACTTACGGTAGTAACCGAAAAAACCCAGAAAGCTGCAGATCTCTGATGCATTCTTTGGCTCAACCCATTCCTTAACAGCTACCACCTTAGCTGGATCCACCTCAATTCCACTGCTAGACACTATGTGACCCAAAAACGCTACCTTCTCCAACCAGAATTCACACTTACTGAACTTCGCAAATAACTTGCGACTCTGCAGGATCTGCAAAACAGTCCTCAAATGCTGGATGTGCTCCTCATGGCTCTTCGAGTAGATTAGAATTTCGTCAATGAATACTATGACGAACTGATCTAGGTAGGGCTGAAATACTCGATTCATCAAGTCCATAAAAATCGCTGGAGCATTCGTCAATCCAAACAACATCACTAAGAACTCGAAATGCCCATATCTGGTTCTGAAGGCTGTCTTATGAAAATCTGCATTTTTCACCTTCAGCTGATGATACCCCGATCGAAGATCTATTTTTGAGAACACTGTTGCTCCCTGCAACTGATCAAACAAGTCCTCGATCCTTGGAAGCGGGTATTTATTCTTGATCGTTACCTTGTTCAGCTCTCGGTAATCGATACACAGCCTCATGCTCCCATCTTTCTTCTTTACGAAGAGTACTGGTGCGCCCCATGGTGAGAAACTAGGGCGGATGAATTCCTTGTCAAGAAGCTCCTGAATCTGCTGCTTGAGATCTAACATCTCAGCTGGAGCTAGACGATACGGTGCCTTAGAGATTGGCACTGTGCCTGGCATAAGATCAATGGAGAACTCCACCTCTCTCTCTGGTGGGAGGCCTGTGACGTCATCTGGAAAGACGTCAAGAAACTCTCTGACTATTGGTACTTCAGATATAGACGGAGTGGGTACGTCAGGTGCAGAAACAACGTTGGCCAAGAAAGCCTGACACCCTTTGTGAATGAGTCTCCGCGCCTGCATGCAAGATATCATGCAAGGAAAACTCCTCCATCTAGCTGGCTCAAAGAGAAACTGCTCCATACCCAAAGGTCTTACTAACACCGACCTTTTCTGGAAGTCGATAAGAACTCTGTTCTTTGTCAGCCAGTCCATTCCCAGAATGATATCAAATTCTGGCATCGGCAAAACAATCAAATCGGCGTACACTAGGTGGCCTTGCAGTTCCAGATCGATGTCTCTGTCCACGCTAGTAGCTGACAATTCTTCCCTTGATGGGACTATCATTGAGTAGCTCACGTCGAGTCCAATAGACTTGACGTCCAGGTGACTATCGAATGTCTCCGAAATAAAGGAATGGATGGCTCCTGAGTCTATCAGGGCCTTCGTGGCTAGTCTCGTTATGAATATATTTCCTGAGAGGTGTTAGCACACACAAAATTATATCCCAAGTTCTAACCTCAACCTCAAGCATAGAAGAAATTATATCCCTTCATTCCCCTCTTTCGATTTCGAGTTTGATTATTTTATATGACAGGCGAAATAACTTACTGGCATTCGGATAGACTTCATTCAAGAATGCCGCCGTCATGTCTTCAATGTCGGCATAACGGCTGTTTTTTGTCGGCCTTACGAGGTCCCAATTCACCAAAATATTAACTAACACACTAAAATCCCAAATACAATTCAAAACATGCAAGGCAAAAATTTAATATTGTACTGAATTGAATAAGTTACCAGTCAACAGTGTCGTGTCTGGGTTTGCCTCTTGTGCATGCATGGCGAACACTCTGCCCTGAGTTGGCTGCCTCCACTGTGGGCAGTCCTTTAGCATGTGATCACTGGCTCTACATTTAAAGCATTTGCCTGATCCGTATAAACACTGTCTCGGGTGCTGGCGGTTGCACTTCGGGCACACCGGGTGCTCACCCGGCCTCTGGGCCGCCCTCTGCTGTGGCATAGGACCATTGCCTTTCTGTGGTCCCTGAAAAGGCTTCTTCCCTGGCTGTCCCTAGAATGGCCTCTTGAACTGAGGTCCATGTTGCTGCTGATACAGCGCCTGATAGGGCCTCTTGCCCTGCCTGTCAACCTCAATATCTCGCTGATCATGCCCTGCCTGCCAAAGCTCTAGACACGGCAACTGCATAATTCATAGGACCAGCAACTCGAACATCACGGCGCAAGATCGGCCGCATCCCATCCATGAAATGCCTCAACTTTCCTTGGGCATCATTAGCTATCAGGGGCACAAAGTGACACCCCCTCTCAAACTTCTTGACGAACTCAGCTACGCTGCTATCCCCTTGACGCAATGTCATGAACTCCCTGGTCAGTATGGATCGTACTTCTTAGTGAAGTACTTGGAGTAGAATACCTCCTTAAATCCACTCCACGTCAGTGTTTGCAAGTTAACTGACACTAATACACTTTCCCACCATAGCCTGGCGTCTCCAGTCAACAAGTAGGTGGCGCAATGTCATGAACTCGAATATCACCTCGATGGACTTAATCCATCCTTCCGCTATCATCGGGTCAGTATTCCATGAAAACTCCTTTGGGTTCATCCTCCTGAATCTCTCGTATACCGCCTCTGGTCTGGGCCTAGCCCCTGCATCCACCGTCGCTTGGTTCTCCGCAAACTGTGCGAAGAACTGAGTCATTCCTGCAAGCATCTGTGCCTGCATATCTGGCGGTGGAGGAGGTTGAGCGTCTCTCCCCTCCTCTCGAGCCTCTCTATCTTCATCCCTAGCTTCCCGGTTAATTATACATCTAGGAGGCATACTGTTCCACCAATTTACCCAACAGATAAACTCAAGATGCATGCATGAACATCATATCAATAGTATAAGATGCACGTAAATCGAACTTAAAACATGGACATGCTGAAATCATGACTTGATGCTTAGTATATAACATAATTTAAAATTTTAAACTTACAGACTTGAGGTGTGGCTTCCTTAGCTTCTCGCAACTGGCAGTAGGCATAACCCTTTACAAGAACACCGCTCTGATACCAACTGTAACGTACCGTACTTTTAACTACTTAAAATTTGCGGAAAAATAAAAATTTTCATAAATGAATCGTGAACCTTCAAAATTCGATAAAACAAAATGTCCATCCCCAAAGTAGTTGCATAAAAGATCTCAAAGTAAAGTTTGTCAAAGATATTTGCTTAAAATCTCATAACCAGTAACATAACAGAGTACTTTTAAACATTTCATAAAACTTGGTGGTCCTCGGGTTTAGCCTCCCGCCCAGTCCAAGCCAGCTCACTGGTCCACATCTCTCGTCTCCTCAAATGCATCCTCACCTGCATCGATCAAGTCTAGTGAGTCTAAAGACTCAACACGTATACACTGGGAGTAACGAGTAATACGTAATAAAATCACATGCAACTTTAAAATAGAGCATACATACTTGAAACTTGAACTTGCATACTTAAAATCTTGAACGTAACGTACTTGAAACATGTACATACATACATAAACATAGTTGTGCCATCATCATAAGACTTTTCTTAAACATGCTTGCATACTTGTACATACTTGAACATTCATAAACTTCATCATTTTGCGTAGAGATATGTTTCAAAGCAAGTGACCCATACATAAATACGTCTGATCAGACAAAACCACAGTACTGGGCTGACAGGAAAAATCCACTGCCACATACATGAGATCCTCGTTCATTCTTTAATGGGTGGATTGGTTCCTGGTCATGCTTTACCGCTTTCCAATCCTGATCTAAACTCGTTCATGCTTTAACGGGGTGGAGAAGTCCTCGGCAGCGTTCACCGACTTCCAAAACCATTCATAAATTGGTCACAAGACATTAAGCATACCTCAAAAATAGAACTTTTTCTCTTTTGCACGTCGAACATACTTACTTGGCATTGAGGGATTCGTTGGATCTCGCTTGGGATCACTGCTTCACATACTAACATGATTACAAACACTTATCTTCCATAGCTTAGACGTAGATACTCGTGCTCACCACCAAAGTACAAAAATAACTTATGACATTCTAGATCACTCAGGAGTTGACCTCATTAAATCATCGTACTAACCCTTGACATCGAACCCCAAAACAAATCTCAAAGGGAAACCTAAACTATTCCCAAACAGGAGGTACATGGACCCTGTGCCCAGGTCCAGCTCCGGGGGTCCGTGTAGATACTGTAAAATATGTGTGAAGAAAAGGGAAGGCACGGACCCCGTGCCTAGGTCCGTGTACTGGTCTGTGTAGACTCGCAAATTTGACACTTCAAAGGAAACAAAGGCACGGACCCCGTGTAAGAGTCCGTGTAGGGGTCCGTGTGGCCTCGGATAACAATCAACCTGCGTAAATCCTTATATTGTGCTTATTTCTCCCAACTCAACTGAATGGACTAAGAACCGATACCTCGAGACCCATCCTAGGGTGCTATTACCTTGTTCCAAACCCATACAAACACCGACATCCAACCTACAACACAATACAACTCAAAAACACGAAAATTGACACCAAATCGTTTCCTACGACTTCTAATGAATTCGAGTGCTTATCGAAACTAACCGGCATACCAAATACCATCCCAACATCATACTAAACATACCTAAATGCAGCAACGATCACCCGTCGATCCCCAACGAAGCCTGCAACTATAAAACTTCAAGAACACATCAATAACATAATTTTTCAGAAAACGCAGTTTGAGCAGTTCCACAAAAATGATCATATCTCACTCAATTTTTATCCAAATATTTTGATTTTATATCAAATCGAAGGTATCAAAAATTTCTATGTTTTTTACGTAAAAAGCTTTTCCCAAAATCTGGACCGAAAATTTACAGTATTTAAAAGATCAGTAAAAACGAGATTTGAGATCTCAAACATGGTTTCAAAAGTGATCCAAACGTGATTGCTCAAACTTCTACACGTCACACATGTATTTTCTCGCGTAAAACATCGCAACACATAATATGACTAGATCGACGCAGGAAAAACAGAATATACATGCCTTTTGATAATTGAAAATACCGAAACGACGATACTGACGCGAGGAGGATGCGAGAGACGATCCAGGACGAACCGTGGCGCTAATTTCCTTGAAGAAAACTCTCGAAAAGGTGCTGGAGAAGAAGGGGAGGGGCGGCTGCTCTCTCTTGGAAAAGAACCCTTGGTTTGGTTCTCTCAAAATAATAAAAGTTGAATGAAATATGTGTGTGTGTGTGTTGTGTCGTGTAAATGTGTGTGAAAATAGGTGTGTGCGTGTGTTTAGGTAGTAAATTAGGGAAATAAATTGCTTAATTAGTAATTAGCAATTAATTTAATATACTAACTCTCCCCTAATTATAATAAAATCTCTAAATTTAAAATAACTTTCACAAGTGTCAAAACTTTTAAAAGTTTAAAGATCATAAAATACTACATAAATAATTTGAGTTTTAAAAATGATAAAACCCAATAAATTATTTGAAATGCTCCATCCTTAACTTAAAATAAAACACTACGTTTAAAATTGCTAAACTCGTCGCCGGTCTCTTCTCCTCGATCCCAGTATCGGATGATTGCCTGAAACATGAAACTCGAAAAATATTTAACGTGCATCACATAAACATAATTAATTTAAAATAATGTATTTAAATAAATCATGCATGGCTAAAACTCATTTTAAATTAAAATAAATTATTTAACCATTTAAATAATTGCATGGGTTTTACGTGTACTGATTTTGGGCTCTACAATTAGATTTAAATTTGATTTATGTTATGTTGTTTCCTTAGTTTGTTATTATTTTCTTTAGGTTATTCTATTTCCTTAGTTGATGGGACCACATCAACTATATATTTGGACTGTATATTGTTATTGGTTGAGGAATAAGAAAAACAGTCTGTATTCCTTCATTATACATGTCTATATTTAAATAAATAATTGCATGGTAAAAATTTGGGTTTTCACATCCTTCCCTCCTTATAGGAAGTTTCAGTCCTCGAAACTTGGTTTGGCTGTGTCTTCAAATAGGTAGGGATATTATTTGCGTATTTTCTCTTCAAATTCCCAAATAGCTTCATGTTCTATGTGATTGGACCATTGCACCTTGACTTAGGGAATGGTACGTCATCTCGGTCTTGGTCATTGGTGTCCACAATCTGAATACGGGTCTCCTCATATTTCAGCTCTTCCTCAAAATTATCTTTGATCATGAGTGGTTCAATTTCCATAACATTTCTTGGGTTCGGGATGTAATTCCTTAGCTGGGAGTTGTAGAAAACATTGTGAATTATTGACATATCTGGTGGCAATGCTATTATTTAAGCAAATGTGTCAATCTCTCCAGAATTTCAAATGGTCCTATGTACCAATGATTCAATTTTCCAATTTTATGATTCCTTTCATTGGTGAGAACTTTATATAAGTTTTTTTCACCCACTGTGATTTCCACTGTCTCCTTTTAAGATTAGAATAACTCTTTTGTCGGTCTTGTGCAGCCTTGAGTTTGTCTTTGTTAATGGCCATTTTTTTCATTGTCGCTTGGAATAGTTCTGGACTTGTTATGGTTGTCTCCTCTATTTCGTCCCAGTAAAGTGGTGATCGACACTTCCGTCCATAAAGGGCTTCATATAGAGTCATTCCAATATTGTTTTGATAATTGTTATTGTAGACGAACTCTATCAGGCGTAGATGTTCACATCAATTAATACTGAAGTCTATTGCGCATGCCCCTTATCATATCCTCTAGAGTTTGAATCGTTTTCTTTGTTTGGTCATCAGTTTGATGGTGATTAGCCATACTAGTAATAAATTTTATTCTCATGGCATCTTGAAAGCTCTACCACAAACGCGACACAAATCTCGGATATCTATCTGACAAGATGCTTGTTGGCACTTCATGTAGCTGCATAATGTTATCCATGTATAGAATAGGCAACTTGTCAAGATTATAACTCCTTCGAACGAATAGAAAGTGCACAGATTTTTTGAGTATCTACTATTATCCATATCCCGGCATGACTATGTATTGACTTTGGCAATTCTACAACGAAATCCATGGAAATATGTTCTCATTTCCTATTCTAGGATTCTAACGGTTGTAGTAGTCCTTCCGGGTCGTTGGTGATCGGCTTCCACTTGTACTTGTTGGCATACTTGTCACTTGGATATAAACTCGGAGACATCTCCTTTTTTTTCATTCTGCTTCACCAGCAACTTTCTTTCAAGTCCCTATACATCCTTGTACTTACGTGATAGATCGAGAATGTTGATTTATGCGCCTCTTACATCACTTCTTATCTAAGATTGTCGATTTCTGGCACACAGAATCATCCTCTCATCACTAGTATTCCGTCTGGGTCCACATGAAAATCTGACAACTTTATTTCCTTGGCTTGTTCTTTAAACTTCTCTAGTGTCGTGTCTCCACTCTAATTTAACTTGACTGCTTTCCGAAGACATGGTTGCGTGTAGAGTGATGCTAAGTTTATCTTACCCATGTTTTTCCGATTCAAAGCATCAACTACCTTATTTGTATTACTGGGGTGGTAGCTTGTTGTCAAGTCATAGTCTTTGAAAAACTCTATTTATTGTCTTTGCCTCATATTCAATTCCTTTCGAGTCACCAAATACTTGATATCTTTCAAGATGCCTTGGTAGTGAAATGGTAGATTGGTGGTCTGTGAATATTTCACATTGGCACCATAGAGGTAGTGCTCCCAAAATTTCAAAGCATAGACCACTGTTGTCAACTCGAGATCGTGAGTAGGGTAGTTTTGCTCATACGGCTTCAGTTGACTCTCTTGTCTTGCATGAGTACGTATCTAAGACCTTCCTTTGATGCTTCACTGCAGATGCTAAAATCTTTGTCCTCAGTAGGAAAGCTCTTATTACATCCCTTGCTCCAGTTGAATTTGGATTTCGTTTTTGTGAGTCTTGTTAGTGATATGGCTATTGAAGAGAAGCCATCGATGAATTTCCGTTAATAGCCTAGTATTCCAAAATTAACTTCTATTTTCGGTTGCATTCTTATGTCTCGACTAATCTAGAATTGCCTCTACTTTTTTGGGTCCACTGATACTCCTGATTCCGATATCAAGTGATCTAAGAAAGTCACACATCGTAGTCAGAATTCACATTTCTTGAATTTGGCGTATATCTCTTTCTCCTTTAATTTTTGTAGAGTTAGGCAGAGGTGCTCTTTGTGGTCTTCCTCGCTAGGAGAATAGACAAGGATGTCATCGATGAATGCCACTATAAATTTGTTAAGGAACATTTTGAACATTGTGTTCATAAGGTCCATGAAGACTGTTGGGGCATTTGTCAATCCAAATGGCGTTGGCGTGAACTTATAATGCTCGTACCTTATTATGAAGGTTATCTTTAAGATGTCTTCTGCTCTGACCCTTAGTTGATGATAGCTTATCCTCAGGTCGAGGTTGGAGAAGACTGTAGCTCCTTTAAGTTGATCGAAAAGACGGTATATTATTGGAAGAATATATTTATTCTTGGTTGTGATCTTATTATTTCTTTGTTTTCTATAAACAAATCTCATACTTTCATTTTTCTTCGTTTCAAATAGGAATGGAGCTCCCCAATATGACGCACTTGTCCTAATCTGCTTTTTGTCTAACATTCTTTTAGATACTTGAGTTTATCTGGAGCAATTCGGTACAATGCATTGGATATTGGTGCATCACCAGTACCAAATTATTAGAAATCTACTTCAAAGTCCGAGACCATTCCAAGAAACCATTCTGGAAAAACGACCAAAAATTCTAGTATTACTGGAATATCTTCTAACTTCAGTTCAACTCTTTCCTGCACTTCGTTTACCATTGCTAGGTAAACTTATTCGCCCGATTTTCTGGTTTCCAAGTCTGAGAAACAAAAAGAATGTATTTAAATTTCTTTCCATTGTCATAGTTCATCATTTCTTCTTGGTTCAGGGTTCGAAGTTTGACATTCTTATTCCAACAATCTACTATTGATGGCTATTAGATAACCAATCTATCCTTAGGATGACATTGAAATCTACCAAAGTGATTTGAATCAAGTCGACACTGAATACATTTGAATTGATATTGATTTTATTTTGCCATGAAATTATCCCGATTACTATCTCAAAAATTAAAACTCATATAAAATATTGAAATTTTACTTAGTATCGATCTATATCTTATTGACTTAAATCTCAAAAATTATAACCTAGTCGTTACCTCAAATAGTTATACATTTAATAAATCTTACTTTCATCAAAACCATGAGCCTATCACGCTCTAACACAAAGGAGTTTATTGAATGTTATTCTCTTTGAATCATTCTTAGTACCATAAAAAGTTAAAATTTATTGTACTATAATTTTCTTGATATCCACCAATATCTCATAATTTATTTTATTTACGTAAGGTCATAGCCTACTTCTTATCCCAAAATAATATAAATTTCTTAACATGAAGATATTATTTCTCGCATTAATTTTATACATGATATTCCAAGATCATATATATTTAATTTAGCGCTTAGCATTCTTAATAACCCAAATTTAATGCCCAAATAATTTACTATTAACACAAAATCAACTTCTATAGTGGAAAACCCAAAAATTATGATATAATTCTTATATCATATTTTTTTCTCATATTAGTTTTTCATAAATAATTTATTAACGCGAGTCAAATCTTTCATCTTAAATCAGAAGTTTAAGTCGACTTATCTCTGATCTGTATATTCCTAACAATATATATAAATACTAATTGTCTATGTAATACAATTCCAAAAAATCCGCTAAGTTGTACAACGGGATTTTTCAAGAATTTTTTTTTCTTTCCCAAAAATAGAAATTTCGGCTAGACATATGGATTGAAAGAATATGTCGTGAGGATTCTAGAACAGTTTACGGAATTAAATTTCGAGTTTCATACGAAAAGTCATGAGTTCTAGAAATTTTCCTAAAACAGCAAAAACACGATTTTGGAAATCTAAATGAAGGAATTTTGCGTTTTCGGACCAGGCCTCACAAGAAGTTGTTAATAATACTTGTTGGGCCATTCCGGAGGGGAATGCATCAGCTTTTCGCCATAATATGACCCATTTTTCTTTCTTCCCAACTTGATTATAAACCTGGCGGCTCTAATACCACTTAAATGTCACACCCCAAGACCGGGGTTAGTTGACACCGGCGTTGCTTTACAACCACATAATTGAAAACTAAAGCCTCGTAGTACAGTATAAACCAAAAATCAATTTATTACTCATAATCAATCATAAAATTTTTTTTACAACGTAAATTCTTAAAACGATAAACATATGCGGAAGCGTTTACAACATACGAAGCGAAAACTAAAATAAATTTCTTGATTTGTCTTAATATCAGTCCGAAAACTGATCTTGTTCATCTTCCTCGATTTCCTCTTCTGACTTATCTGAAGAGGGTAGAGTAAAGGGTGGTGATATGATCGTCACATGAATTTCGAAAATCGCATATCATATCATGTCAAACATGATTCTCATAACATGTCATCATCATAACCATAAACATAATTTTGGCCAAGGCACTGAGATTCCTCTACTTTCCATGTTTTACTGATATCAGTCCCTAATTTTTATTCCTCTAAATGGGCGAGACCATATAATGGTTACAATCCGACCGTGTAAGGACCTATAAACATATCATGAATATTGGAATTCCTACAAATATCCAGTTGAATCCTCACAGTAAAAAAACATAAAACATACGATAATCGTATCAAGTAGGGGTAGAAACAGAATAATGGTGCTCGACCGAAACTTTCAAAAACAAAACAATTTATATACAACATGTTTTAGAACAAGCACACTTACCTTATGATTTCTTGGGAAAATTCAAAAATAGCAGAAGAATCATGCAAATGGCACTTCCAAAACACAACAGCACATCTACAGAAAAATCAGCAGCCTTGTAAAATTCATGCGCCTTATTGTACTATTGGATTGGGCTTTAACTTTTACATTACATTCACAAGTACGTCAAATATTGTGAATGGTGGAGATCGAGTTTGAATATCATTTTAACCTGCTTATGGACGAAAAACCGTATGTATGATGTTCCCGCCAAAAGTCTGAGCAGTTTTCTTGCTGAGGCTATAAACAAAAAACTAACCGTTGGATTTGACTAAAATTTGGATATGTTATTAAAAATATATGAAAGCATATTCTGAATAGTGAAGATTGGATTCTGAGCACCCGAGAGAGAGAAATAAATTTCTGAACTTGGACAGAACTTTGATGATTGCAGCATAATTTTGGAGATGAATTTCGAAAATTTGGAGCAAAAACTCAAAAATTTGAGTGAATGAATGGTGTGAAATTTCGAATGGTACAGGGTGGTAATTATAGAGGTAATGTGAAAATCTTACCATAATTCGATAGATATTCTTTCCATAATTTTGAGATAATTCTTCCATAAATATCGAGATGTTCCTTTCCATACATATAACATTACCAAATTCTGAAATTTGATGATGGACTGGATAATTAAACATAGACCATTTTCTTGTACAGCTTCATAATATATCTAAACTGTACTACTGAAAATTTGTTAGATTCTTTGTTGAGAAAATTGTCTTGTATACAATATTTCCTTCCAATTAGGTTGATATTCAGTCTTATTTCGAATTTACTGTGTATCTTACATTGATTTTGAATTTCATGTATTTATTTGTTTGGAATTTCAAATTTCATGTATTATTTAATATTTTCGAATTTATTATAACTCGAAAATAAATTATTATACATGTCTATATTTAAATAAATAATTGCATGGCAAAGATTTGGGTTCTCATAGCTTATACATGTCTATATTATACATGTCTATATTTAAATAAATAATTGACTTAGAGACGATTTTAAGATAAACCGTCAAATATTTTAAATTAGCGACGGTTTTTTTAAATTAGCGACGGTTTATCAAAAACCGTCGCTAAAAAGTTTTAAATTAGCGATGGTTTTAAGATAAAACCGTCGCTATATTTCGCGATAGTTTTGCTAAAATCGTCGCGAAATATAGCAACAGTTTGATAGATACGCTGTTGTTTGTCCAAAAAACACGCTAATTGACAACGATTTTCTAAAATCGATAGAAAATTGTTGTCGATTGTCCAAAAAAACACGCTAATAGACAACATTTTTTAAAACCGTTGTCGTTGACCCTAAAAAACGTTCAAAGACAACGATTTTTAGAAAACCGTTGTCGATTGTCAGAAAAAACACACTAATAGACAATAGTTTATAGAACCGTTGTTGTTGACCATAAAAAAACGCTCAAAGACAACGGTTTTTAGAAAACTGTTGTCTTTGACCCCCAAAAAGACAACTGATTTTCTAAAAACCGTTGTCTTTTGCTTTAAAAAATGTCATACGATAACGGTTTTCTAAAAAATTAGAAAACCGTTGTAAAAAATAAAAGACAACAGTTTTAGCGAAAAACCGTTGTCGTATGTGTGTTGTTGAATGGCAAATTTCTTGTAGTATGGGTAATAATAACTGTTATGTCCCTGATAATGTGGATGATAATAATCATTTAAGAATAACTGTTATATGGCCCTGACATCATATGTAAGAATAATCTTTATATGACCCTGATGTGGTGAGTAATAATAACAGGTAATACCATGTAATACAAAATGAGTTTCATGTTTATATATGTTATATGTATGATTTGAACTATTTTGCATTCTGCTTATTCCTTGTCCCGATACTTGTTGAGACATGTTCCTGCGACATGGCACATTCGAGTCTTAATGATTATATATATGTATATTATGTTGTTCTACCTTCGATCGGCAGCCACTTGGTGAGTATTTCACGAAATATTTACCTCTTACTCTCCCTCCACAGTTGAGAATGAGGAACATGTCATAGAAGAAGAACAATATCCTTTTTGGGGATGGTGATAAAGCTTCATTCGAAGAAGAAAAAGAAAATTTATTTACTTTATCTTTTATTTATCGTGGTACACTTCTGCATTTTTGCTGATTTCAATTGCTTATAAAGACGATTATACATTTTAATAATAGATTGGTTTTGTTTATTTGATTTAATACGAGATTTTTTGTTTTACGATCATGTGTTATGTAAAACGTCCTATGTTTCCCGACTTCAATTTTAGGACGTGACATTTTAGGCGAATATATTGGACCCCAAATGTAATTTGGTCACCTTGGATCCCCACGGAAAAAAATTTAAAAATAATTTTGGTCGAATTAAGTTTTTAAAAAATAATTATTCTCAAGTATATTGGATTGTTTTTAAATATTTAAAAAAATTAGACTGATGTTATTTTGCTAATTATTTTTTGAATTCATAAGTGGGGCCATAATCTCATTAACCAATCACACATTGTCATTTTCTCGAAATTGTTATGTTGGATAATTATCACCGACAGCTTTGATGATAAATATTAAGTATTTAATCACTTAAATATTTTTAGAAATTAATATTTGCAGGTATTAGAACTTATGTGTCAATTTTTCCGTCGTTATAGTTATTCACCCATAGGTGTGAGCTGATACAGTTTTTTTTCCCTTTTTCTCAAAAATAAGATATTAAACAAAATAACCGATATTATTTTTTTTAAAATAACTATATATGGAAATCTAATAAATTTTTTTTCAAATATATATATTGAACAAAATAATTTATTTAATAAATAATAAATAAATTACCAAAATAAAATAAATAATTCTTACTCACCCAAATCATTGGATATTAAGAATATAATAAATATAATTAAAAAGTTGTTCAACATGAATTTGTTTTTCAAAACGAGACATTATCTCAAACTCGAGACTTGACACTTACTAATATTTTACAAAATAAACCTGAAAAACAAATAAAATATCCAAATTAGAGGGGTTATTTTGGTTTAAATAAAATTTTGCTCTGTCCTGTTTATAAATGAATTGGGTATCCCAGAGAGGTAACTTCCGGCCGAAGACACATGTTTTTACTTTTGGCCAAAAAAGATAATTATTGATGGCAACAACCCACCTAAATTGCCACCTGGAATATCAGATGCAAATTGGAGAAAGTCAAAAAACTAATAATTGAGTATAATTTTACTGTATCTAGTCAATGCCGGTGGAATGGTGTTCGAAGAAGACCACAGGTCTGCGTGTAATAGTCGCAGGATGCTCGATATAACCACAATAAATTTGAAATTTAAATATTTATAAATCCTCTTCATCGACACGGAATTGTTTGCACATATGGAACGGAATGAACTCACATAGGATTTTCAAGAGTTAGCTACAAATTTTTTTCACGTTGGATATTAAAATTATTGAAGAATATTTTATAAATTCAGAAAAGTTATATCATCCAATAAATAAGTTTTTTGATATGATACATCACTTGAGTTTATGACCTAATATTGATGCTTTCGCAGATAATCGGCCTAGTGAAAAGGGCGGCCTAGAAAAAAAGCTACCAACGGATCAGTTTCAATAAATGAAAATAATTATAGATTGGATTAAGATGTATGATGTACGTATTGATACTGAAAAGTGTGTGAAAACCTTCTAGAGATGACTACTACAAATGCCGACTTCTCAAGAAGTCGATAATGTTACAAATGTCTCATATCGATAATAAGAAATATATTATAAATCAGAAAGGTTATACCACCTAATTGACAAGTTTTTTGAGATGATGCATCTTTTAAATTTGTAAACCTTAAATGTTAGAGTACCATTTTCCGCACTCAGAGAGCACCAGAAGTTTAAATTTTTTTAAACGTTCAAAATGTCCATTGGGCGTCGTATAATTTAAATCATTCATATGATATTTTAGAATAGTTTTCTTTGCGTATATAATGTTGGCTCCAACTATTTCGGATTTTAAGCAGAGATAGTCTTCTTGTAAATCCCTAAGAACATATTTTCATATTTTTTCAATCGTCAAATCAGATCTTGGATCAGAAAACCGAATTACTCATATAAATCTAAACGAAATTTGCATCAAGAGTTGATCGTCGAAATTTCAAAAATCTAGCGGTGGTGCTGTGGAGGAGTGACCGTGTGCTTTCAAGAGAGAGGTGGCCGATTTTATTGTGCGAGGGAGAGAGAAATTTTTGTGGATAAAAACTTTTATGTAAAAGTTACGTGCGTAATTCAACTTTTGATTATATATATATTAAAATTCTCTTTTTGATCTAATCAAGGCTTTCTTTTTCTCATGATACTGTTTTTCATTATTTACAAAATCTCATGTATGTATTTCACTCTTAAAAATATCATGTATAATTAAATTATTGTCAACTTTTGATAATACTATATATATATATATACACACACACACACACATACATATCCATATATATACATATATATTTATTTATGATTTAAATTAAATATTTTTTATTTAATTACTCAATTAATTAAATCATAAATTATTTTAGAATGTTTAATGATAATTTTGCATTTATTAGTCACTATATCTCTAGATTTATTAATTTATAGGCAAATTGATTTACATAAAAGTATAGTCTTTTCTCTATCTTTTCGTAGAGTCAAGAACCAACCGATTATGAGTTTTTATGAGTCATATATGCTTGAAATATAAGACTATATATAAGTGGTGACTTGTTCTTGATTCAGTACAAACTAGAAACTTTATCTCAATTAATTTTCTCTTGCTTAAATTCTAATTCAAACTTCAACTTGTGAAGATAATTTGTAGGTCGTCAAGCCTTTCAAGGACAGGGGTAAAATCACGTTATATAGAACATATTCATATTTAAATCATCCTATTTTGGGTTAAAATGACAATTCAGAAATAGGATTTTCGGAATAAGAAAATAATAGAAAAGGTAGGGCTAAAAACATTCATAGTTGCAGGGTCTTCAACAAGGTATTCGCCCTATGACCTTTCTTTATTCTTTATTGCCCCCAAAACCAATAAACCGGAAAAAGATGGATTATTTTGTGAAAGAATTTTTTGGCGAACAAGGAAGCTAGTTGTAATGCAACTATGAATCTCATGGAGAGTTCGATCCTGGCTCAGGATTAACGCTGGCGGCATGCTTAACACATGCCTGCTTTCTAGGGTAACTGGATTCCACTCTCCCGCAGTACCTTCTTTTCCAGTGGTCTATGTCGGGTAAAGTAGCGGAGACTTGACGAATTGAGTGGATCGAGGTTTTTAGAACAGGTTTGGCTTTGCCTATTTGAAAGGTTCAATTAGTTGGTTCAAAGACAAAAAAAAGTCCTTCGAAGCCTTACAGCAGTCCTTCTGGCGCAAAAAAGAAAAAAGAGAAGCCCTCGATCGAGTAACTGGGGAGCAGGGGAAGGCCTTCTTATTCCTATGAGATAGCTCTTTCTAGCCTCTATGTCGGCTCGTTGGTAAGGTGAGAGTTTCAAGCCTGATTTCTGGTATCTTATCTTTGTAATACATGTTGAATCATTTCATTTCGATAATCGAGCTCTTGGCTGGCCAAAATACCATAACAACTATGTCAAACTAATTTCTTCTTCAATTACATTCATCTTGATCTTGCGACCATCTGTTTTCCTAAAATAAATTCGAATCAGTCTAACTGCACAGAAACATGCCTTGTAGAAATTTGAGCTTTCTTTTAATCCATTTTGGTTGCTGGTCATTTGCATCACTTATCTATGAAATATCATCGAAACACTTTAGCTCGTCAGATTTTCAACTTTGCTAAATTTAAGTTACAACTTCTCAAATCTTCAAACTCGACATCTATCAAGTGCATATTTAATAAAAAATATTAGCAAAAAAAAAATCTTATTGCCATCACAATTAAGATCGCTACGGTTTTCACATCCTATTGAGACAAGAAGCAGAAACCGCAAGCACGATCTAAGAACGAAAAATAGAGCAAACGAGACGACACCGATTTACTTGGTTCGGATTGGATCAATCCTACATCCAAGGTTCTGGGAACACCCCAAAAGAATTCACTATAATGAACAAGTTTGATACGATTACAATTCTCTCATATCTCACAAAGCCACGCTACAACCGAGTTCTCAATACAAACTGTATTAGTGTGTCAAGCTTGTATATTGCTCGGTTTTTTTCTGAATCACGACAATTCTGGACTCAAGAATTGTATCAAGAAGGGAAGAGTATTCCAGAGTGAATTCATGCTCTGTGTACCGAGAGTTTTCCCGTGGAGAAGATGATTGATTAGCTTAGTCAATTAAGTCAGTTAACTAATCCCTTTTAACCATTCCATTCCCATTTAATCCATTGACTTCCAAGACTTAGTCTCAAGCCGTTGGATGAGTACTTGGCATCCTTGTGCATCTAAGCCCTTTGATCAAAAATGAGTCAAAATAATTTTCACACATCCCAACAATATATTTAATTTTTTTTGAGCATGAAATAAAGATAATGTCGCGTCATATGCTACTCTCACACACATGCAAGTTGATTGTACATTTATTCCTCTCCAACAAAGTAATCCACGGGTCTTTTCTCCAACATTGTAATTGTAAGACATTTTAAGGGTAGTTTAGACATAAAATAAAATCATATATATATATATATATATATATATAATTGATTATGTACAAGAAACGTCATCTCTACAGTTTTCAAATCCTAATTCTTAGAATTTATAATGCGAACTAAAATCATCTCTAATGATGGGTTATGTACAAGAAACAACTCTCTCGGTGTGTTTGTATAAGATAATCGATAGATCATTGAAAAACAAAAAAATGTTGATAAACCTCATATATTTTTGTTTTCAGATTAAAAAATCGATCCATCATCTTTTATATATATATATATACACACAAAAAATGGAGAGATCTCAATCGAAGCTACACATGTCTACGCCTACGTAGACGTATAAAAGTACATGTGTATGGCTATAGATAGCAGGCACCAATTACGACCAAACTAGTTTCAATGTAAGACAGAGATATGGCTTTAACCTTGTGCGCATTGAAACCGCGTTTTTTACGTTAACAAGTGTATGGGGGGATCAGTAGATTTCCTGAAACGCGCTTTTTTAATGAGCCATCTGTCCTCAACTAATTAATATACAAACTTCTTTTACACCCACCAATCAATTTAATTACAAAAACATCTACCACTGCTGTAACTGAGGTGAGGATGTCGGTTTACCTTTTACACCGTTAAGTTATAAGCTATATATAATATAAATTTGGATATGAAAACTAAAAACATATACTTTAATTTGTTCATTAAAAAAAAAGAATTTGAAAGAGAAGCAATAGAAATGGTAGTTTAGGACCTTCTGATCTTAACTTTTTTTTTTTTTTAAGTTAATGGACTAAAGAGAAAATTCATTTTATTTGGTGATAAAAAAAAAGATAATGGACTAACATTTTTTAGCTAATTGCACCTTCCACGCCATTTTCCTGTCGTCCAACCACATCCTATACTTTTTCCCTCTATAAATCCCAACGCATATTCCCAATCCTAAGCATCAAATCAGAGTCCATTTTCGGACACCAAAAAAGAAAAAAAAAACGCTCACGTTTTATTCAAAATGGCTCCAAAGTCTTCACCAGTTTCACTTGCATTGCCCCTTCTATTGAATATAGTGATCATGTTTACGCTTGCTTCCGCCAATTTCTACAAAGATTTCGACTTAACATGGGGAGACGGCCGGGCAATAATCATCAACAATGGCGAGCTCCTCACTCTCACTTTGGACAAAACCTCCGGCTCCGGATTCCAGTCCAAGGACGAATACATGTTCGGAAAGATCGATATGCAGCTCAAACTTGTAGCCGGAAACTCAGCCGGAACCGTCACTGCATATTTTGTAAGTATTAAATTATTCAAATAATTGTACGACGTTAATTACAAGTGAATTAATGGGTTTCTGTTTGCAGCTGTCTTCACAGGGGGCGACACATGATGAGATAGATTTCGAGTTCTTGGGGAATTTGAGTGGTGACCCTTATATTATGCACACTAATGTGTACAGCCAGGGCAAAGGCAATAGAGAACAGCAGTTTTATCTTTGGTTTGATCCCACTGCCGACTTTCATACATATTCTATCCTGTGGAATCCCCAGCGAATCATGTAAGTAATTCTGTTGTTCTTTTTTATTGCAAGGGGAGTCGGGTTTTTTCGCTATCACGTCGAGGTTTATATCACTCTAACACCGTACTTTTGGTGACAATTTTTTTTTTCTATATATTCATTACATCTAGATGTTTCTTTTTCATCTTCAGATTCTCGGTGGATGGCACGCCCATTAGAGAATTCAAGAATCTAGAATCGCGAGGAGTCCCCTACCCGAAAAATCAACCGATGAGGATACAGTCGAGCCTGTGGAATGCCGACGATTGGGCCACGAGAGGAGGACTGATCAAAACCGATTGGACTAAGGCTCCATTCGTTGCTTCCTACCGGAATTTCAAGGCTGATGCATGCATAAAGTCGCCCTCCGGCGCATCGCCCTGCCCTTCTGGTGCTTCCAACGGCAAGGATGCATGGTTAAATGCAGAGCTTGATGCCACGAGCCAAGCAAGAATGAAATTGGCGCAGAAGAATTTCATGATATATAATTATTGCACGGATTCAAAGCGATTCCCACAAGGTTTCCCAACAGAATGCACAATAATGTAGTGCCGAAGTTATCAAATATCATGACAGAATTCTTTTGTTTGTTTGTTTGTTTTTTTCCTACACTTACGTGTGTGTAATAAATCAATAAGTTGCTAATAATTATACGGTTCTATTAATTGTCTTTTGTACTTGTTAACATAAATTTTTTACAAAAATAATATTCAACCACACTAAATTTTTAGCTTGTAATTACACTGAATATTAATATCAATTCATTAAGTAAGTGGGAAGAACACAATCATATAGTACTATTTAGGTGAATTAAATGCAAATGTGAAAGTGATAAAGTTTAGTTTGTTGATTTATCCAAGAAGCTGGAAAATACGAATACAAAAAAGAGAAAATTCCAAAGATATTGTACTTGGTTACGTTGCGTGCACCGGATTGTTGTATTCATCATGATTATGTCCCCATGGTTCTATAGAATATATAAGCAAAAAGGAAAATGAAAAATCAACACTTAATAACAAAATAAAAATATATTACTAAATCTAAGGAATAAGAAATGAAATATTGGATTGAGTTTTAGACTTTTGTGATTGATTTATTACCAACAAAAAACCGCTAATTTCGAGGCTTACCCAAAAAACACTAAATGTTGAGGCGACTGAATTTATTTGGCTTTGGGATCCAACATGCCAAAAATGGTTGTGCATTACAAGCACCATATTTTTCATAAGATGTTTGTATGTCAGTTTAAGCATTAATATATTCAATTCACTATGATATAAATTTGATTTTATATGTAACGTACGTAAGTAATTTGACATTTTAATAATTATTAAAATTTCAAATTAAAATATTTAATTATGTTAAATAAATATAAAAAATGTGTTAAAAATAGGAATTTCGAATGTCAGATATTTAAAACGATATAAAATACATATATAATTAAACTAACACGAAAATACAAAATAAATACAAAAAATGGAGTTAGTTGGACTTGGACATGTCATCATTTTAATTAACCAATACACAATTTATATGTATACCCTTTCTAAAATTAGAAACCCAAGCCTCAACCCTTCTCCTCTGTTAGAGTATATGTCATGTAAGCTAATTATTGGCTAGAAAATTTATTGACTCAAGTAAAATAAACAATCTTTATTTTAATATAATGTAACTTTTTATGGTTTTATTTTACTTTATCTGTATACCAATGTGATCAACATAGATAAAGTCCTTGATTATACTTTAATACAACTAAATTGTACTTCGATATTGAAATTCATTTGTAAACACTGTATAATCTAAATTCGTTCTTAGTCGATTCAGCTGCCTAAAACAAGGATAAAGACCGCTTGAGCTTGAGACTAATATATGTGATGTTGTGTAGCGCGTTTCTTGGTAAAGGCATAAAAATATCTATACATGCAGATGAGTAATCATATGATGATTATGCCGAATAATCCTCACTCGGACTGTAACGTCCAAAAATCAACCAACGTAAACCACATGCATGCAAAATTATTTTAATTGCCTAATTATTTTATTTAATTGTTTTTAAATACTTGCATGATATTTATTATATGATTAAATGTATGATTTGCATGATTAAATGATTATATGACATGCTTTCATGAAATTAAGGATTTTACCCGAATATTCGATAATAAGCAGGGGAAAGGAAACCGGGGACGACCAAGACGAGAACATGTATTTTTAACTAAATAATGGCAAGGCTTCCTGTAACGCCCCGAAAATTTAAAGGTTCATGCGAACCACATGAACACCATATTCTTTTCTTCAATCATCCATCACACCATAATATTTATTTGAACATGTTTTGTATGAAAAACAAGTTACACTTTGTATTATTTTCGTTTCTATGCACCTAATTGCCTAAACTCATGAATTAATGCATCAAAACATGATTTATATGTTCATGAAGGGGCTGCCATGATTAGGGGATGTTTAAGGGTTGTTTCTACACGCCTAAGGGGTCTTAGAACACACAAAACATGCTGCAAACTAAATAAAATTGAGTTGGAACTGTACATGGGCAGCATAACGTGAGTTTGTGTTTGTGGTACAAGTCAAGAACTCGGTGGCTTTGCATGGGACTTGGGGGCATGGCTAGGGCTGGCTGAGGCTCGAGTAGGGTCAGGTGTGAGGGTCTGGTAGAGTCCTATGGGGCTAGGGCTCGTGCAGCAGGGCTGGGGAGGAGTCCACGCTGGTTGGGGCTCTTCTCGAGAGGTTGCTGGTCTGGCCGAGAGTTGCAAGGGGTGGCTCGGTTTGGGGCTGGGCTAGGTGGTTCATCAGGGTCCTAGGATGATGGGCATGGGTCGGGCTAGGGGCTGGAGTGGTGGGCTGGCTGCTGGCTCGAGAGAAAACAGAAAACGTGAGGGAGGCACCATGAAGGCAGCTTGTGAGCGCAGGTTGATGCTTCTGAATTTAGGAGCTTCGCTGCTGGGTTTAGGGGCTTGGGCTGGCCTGGGTCGAGTCTGGGCGTGGTCCAGGGATGGTCAGGGTTAGGTGGGTTCGGTGGTTAAGGGTTGGGAGAAGTCCTAGACTAGTTAGGGGTCCTTTTGTTCAAGAGAACTCAAACACGCTAACATGCAGTTTTTTTGGTCGAGTTCCAAGGAGTTTTTGAGCGGGCCAGGGTTGGTTTTTTGGGCTAGGCTTGGTCAGTAGGGTTTCTAGGTGGGTTGGCTAGGTTTTGGCTTGAGGTGGCTTGGGCGTGGTTCGAGTAAATTAGGAGATGGCTCGGTGTGTTCGGTTATGTGTCATAAATGAAAATTGAAGGAGAAAAATTGAATCCATGGGTCCAATAAATCTTAAAAATGTTATGTTTAAAGTTTGAGATCAAAATACCGAGTTTTGGATTTATCCGGGATTTAATCGCCGCGCAAAACGTTAATTAAATAATTAATTGAAACGCCTAGTTTTAAGCTTTATAAAATTTTGAAAAATTTTATTTAAGCTCAAATAATTATTAAAAGTCTAAGTTTTTAAGTTGGGAATTTTATATTAAGGTTTGATTTAATTTGGGATTAAAACGCATTAATATATCACATTTAAAGATTAATTTAAAAGTTATCGATTTAAGCCAAATAAAAATATGAAAAAATTCATGTAAACTTAAATAATTATTTGGGACATGTTAGAGTCAATAAATTAAGAAAAAGTCGAAAAAAATGAAATTTTACGTCCGGGGGTAAAACGATCATTTTGCACCTAGAAATTAGTAAACGTCATGACAGTGTCCTGAATGCAGTTTTACGTGCTAATATGATTATTTTAAATGTTTAAGAATTTTTATGATGTTAAAGTGTAGATTTTAAATGTTTATGATTTAATATGTCAAAAGGTATATTTTAAAAGGTTATGATTTAATATGCTAAAATGTTTATTTTAAATGTTTATGATTTAAATGCATATTTTAAATGTTTATGATGCTGAAATATTTATTTAAAAGATTTATGGATTTTTATATGTTAAAAAGTTTCTTTTAAAATGTTTATGGATTTTTAATATGTTAAAATGTTATTTTAAACGATTATGGATATTTATGAGAAAACAATAACGTTAAAAGATATGCTGCATGCTTGTTTTTAAAGAGAGAAGAATATTAAATGCATGATTTTTATAAAGTGATGAAAATGTAAAACATTGAAGGAAGTAAGGTAATTGTGACTATTGAGAATTTGAGGATAATAATAGGGATGTCATGAGGGGAAAAGGCCCAGAGGGAGCCCATTTTTGGGAGAAGGCCTCATAAGGAACCCATGCGTGGCAAAACGCCCCAGAGGGAGCCTGTCTATGGGATAAGGACCCCAAGGGAGCCCCGACGATCGTATTTTTATTCGATGAGGATAGGCCAAGGACCAGTTGACCTGTGAGAGTGTTGCATGTGTCCTCGCTGCCCAGTACTGTGGTTAAATGTAGATGGATCCATCGAATTTTTGAGGATTGAGGAAAGTCACAATTAACGATCTGAATTAAATAAAAGGGAAATGTTTATGATCATGATGAAAGAATACATGTTATGAACGAGAAAAAGGAAAATGTTGAGGTTTAAAGTATGCATGTTCATATGAATATGTTGAGGGTGATATGAAAATGTTTATGAAAAGGTTTACGAAAATGTTTATGAAAAGCTTATGAAAATGTTTATGTTTAAAGTTTATACATCATGAAAATGTTTATGTTTAAAATTTATGCATCTTCATGAAAACGATATTTTAAGTACAAATATTTTTCACTGTTGTATGTGATATATATATGTATTACTTGTTATCAAGGTTATGATGTGTTGAGTCTTTAGACTCGCTAAGTGTGATTGATGCATGTGATTATGAAATTGAGGGAGGTCTTGATGGTTGATCTGACTGGACTGAAGGTGCACATAACCCGATGACCTATACTAGTTTTCCGCATTAGTTTATGATTTATGATTTTAAATTATGTTAAAGATATTTTATGACTTTTATTTATGTTTATGAGTGATTTTTGAGAGGTTATAGTATGGACTATACTTTTCAAATAATATTTTTAGGTTGGTAAAACCTTTAATGATTTTAAGCTTTAAACTATTTCTTTTGGATTTTTAAATGTCAGTTGGTTTGATTATTTTAAAATGACTTCAAAAATACTTTAATTATTTTATGCAAGTGTTCGGCCGATGCTAGTAAGGGTTTAAAAAAAATTATTAGTACGTTTTAAGAAAACGAAGAGCAGACGTTTCACTTCCTAAAATGATTAAAAATGATTTAATTTTTCTAAAAATGTTGGAGTTAGAATTATTTTACAAGTCAAGCTCGATTTTTCTCGAGAAGCTGGTTTTGGGTAAACAAGGAGTTTTAAAAGATCAAAAATATTATTTTATGAAAACTTATTTTATAAAATTTTATGTTTTTAATTAAATAAGTGTTATTGGGCTCAATTTAATTATTTAAAGAAGACCCAATTGCCCTTAAGCTAACAAACCCAAAACCAAAGCCCATTAGCATGTTAATTAATTATAAATAATGATTTAGGTTTTGAAAACACCACAATTCCTTCACCCATTCAGCCGAAAATTTCACACTTTGCACACACAATTTTCGAAAATAAAAGGGGAAGGAAAGCTAGGAGTCTTCGTCGTCCATTCTTCTTTTCTCGCCGATGGTTGAATAATCGAGCGTTATAAACGCAAAGGCACGTTTTTTAAACCATTTCAAACATCATGCAAATCATAATATGTGTGATTTAATTTTTGATGCATGAAAATTACGTGGGTTTGATTATTTTACGGTACGATACGTGTTTTCAATGTTTGTAACGATTTTACGCTCGTTTTGAAATCGTTTTTCAACCAACGGACACGGTGCCAAAACATGATCAAATATGAATGAATTAAGGATAAAACATGATAAAAAGAAAATGAAATTAACCTGGAATAGTCGAAGGAACAACAAGAGTTAAAACCGAGAGTTGTGTTGGCTTGTACAAGATTCTAGGTGCGGCTGATTTGCATGGGGGTTAGGGGCTCGTCCAGGGCTGGCTGGAGCTCAAGGAGGGTCTTGGGTAAGGGTCTGGTAGAGTCCTAGTGGGCTAGGACTCGCGAAGCAGGGCTGGGGAAGAGTCCCCGCTGGTTAGGAAACTTCCCGAGGGTGTATTTGTGTTTGGCCGAGAGTTTCAGGGGCTGTTGCTCGGTTTGGGCTGGGCTAGGTGGTCTGGTTGATGGCTTAGGATGGGTCAGAGAGTGGTAGAAAGGGACAGGGCTCGTTGGGGACCCGGACGCTAACTCATTTTCTTAACTCATCGTTGGGATTAAATGGATCAATTAAATAAACTAGGACGAAATTTTTTTTTTAACTGTTGAACACTTCATACACAATTGTTCAAAATAATACAACAAGTTATGTCCCATCTTATTCAATTTACAAGATCAAGTTCAATGTCTACAACACATGATCAAAGGTACAAAACTTGATCAAAATAAAGTCATAACAAACTAGTGTTTAACAACTACATGTCAAGTGTATAACAACCAGTTTACATCTAAGCCCGGATCACCACTCTAATCTCGATCTTTCATGCTTTTCTCGACCCTAATCCTGTCCCACCTGTTGTCATACACACATACAAACACAACAACAGTCGGATAACTCCGGTGAGAAACATATTTCCCAATATAAACAATGTATACATGCATTTCATATAAGCATATACAAAAGCATATAGCATTTGTAACACAATATGCATCGTAATCTATGAAAACATAAATCGATACAAAGCTGTAAATCAAACTCTTTAACTCTTACTCTTTGACTCGAATCTTATCCAGGGATCCCGGTTTGAATAAGAACGTAACAAGTCTCCCATCTACCCTCCCATTCGAGATGGTGGTACGTCCTAATTCCCGGATTTCGGCACACTATATCGAGTATCTACAATAGGAGTCGATCTGCTCCTAAGCGCATCGATATAAACCAAACGTCCAGTGACTTGGCACCTCTGCCAAAGACTCATAATACATGCTTTGTTATAACTCAAAAGACTAAGCATATTAATCTCAAGAATTGCAAACACGTCAAAGCAAGAACAATTTAGTATGTGGTTTTGGGAAACTCAAGTTATATCTTACTCGAGTTATCTCTCTCGGTTTATCATTGATTTATATATTTCTTTTCGTAGTTCTTGGTTGATTGTACAAATCTCAATCTGGCTTTGTTCAGTCTTCGAAGCCTTCATTACCAAATCTGGAAGGACATCTTTGAGAGGCACTATATCAACACACATCTCAAAACAAGATATGATATGATCAATCTTAATCTAATTACGTTTCGACGGCATAACAACGCAATCTCGATATATCCGGAAACCCAACATCAACAGATACAAACCATAACTCATAATCAATAACAATTTCAACCCACAATTCAAAATCTGTACAATCTCATTCAAACATAGGCTGAAAAATGATAACAATTGCATACACTGTCCGTTCTTTGATCCGGTTTCGATTACATGCTTACCATAATCTCAAGAACACATAATATCAATCAAATTATGATTTTTTCAAGACCAAATTTTCTAACCATGCATGAAAGTAATAAAACTTACATCATTTCAAAGCTCTTGACGGGAGAAGCACGGAATTAAACTCTGATTGAAAATCGAACGGCCGGATCTTGCACAATCAAATTTCTGCAATCTTAAGAAGCTTGAGGATTTCTCCATGGAAGTCTCGGTTCTTAGCTGCAAAGTCTGAAGGAAATGAAGGATTGTTGAGAGTTAATACATGTTCAAGTGCATTGCAAGACAAGTGTCACTTTTTCATACATCACTGCTCGCGCATATGCGCGTCCAATACTCGCGTATATGCGCGAGACCTACTAACTCGGCACTTAAGACTTCATTTGCTCGCGCATATGCGGGCCCCGTCTCGCGCATATGCGCGAAACTTATTGTCTCGGCATTTCCTGCTCGCGCATATGCGCGCCTCATCTCCGCGGATGTGCGCGAAGTCTGCTGGACTCCACACACACATATGTTTTTCCCAAGTCTTTCTAGGAGTTGTCCTTTCATAATCACATTGATTAATCAATTAAATAATCTCGAATTAAATAATATAATCTCGGGCATTACAATTCTCCCCCTCTGAGACCTGATTTCGTCATTGAAATCGTAAGCAATCACATCACATAAGATGAGAATATATAACAGAAGCTAAATAAGAACTCACACTAGTGAAACAACTCTGGAAATTTCTGTCTCATGTCTGATTCAGTCTCCCAAGTAGATTTTTCAATGCTATTACGACTCCACTGAACTTTCACAAGCGGAATAGTCTTCGTTCTGAGCTGCTTTTCTTTACGATCTAGGATCTGAAGTGGTTTCTCAAAATAACTCTGAGTTTCATCGAGTTCGGCCTCATCATGCTGAAGGACATGAGAAGCATCAGGAAGATATTTCCGTAGCATAGACACATGAAAGACATCATGTATTCCAGATAGAGAAGGCGGAATAGCGAGTTGATAGGCACGATCACCTATCTTCTCCAGAATCTCATAAGGACCAATATAACGTGGAGACAACTTCCCTCGCTTGCCAAATCTGACAACGCCTCTGAAAGGAGAAATCTTCAGAAATACTCTATCTCCTTGCTCAAATTCTAAAGGTCGACGTCGAATATTTGCATATTTGGCCTGTCTATCCTGAGCTGTCTTCATTCTCTGCTGAATCAAATTTACTTTTTCAGTCATATCTTGAATCATGTCAGGCCCAAGTTCACCAAATAGAGAGGGGATCTGCACTTCTTGCCGTACAACGCTTCAAATGGAGCCATCTCTATACTCATCTGATAGCTATTGTTGTATGAGAATTCACAAAGTGGTAAGGAATCGTGCCAACTAGTGCCAAAGTCTAGCACTACCACTCTAAGCATATCCTCCAATGTCTGGATAGTCCTTTCTGATATGCAGTACTCAAATGTTAATTTCGTACCTAGAGCTTGTTGCAAACTGTGCCAAAAGTGTGAAGTAAATTGAGGGTCACAATCTGATACAATGGGCTTTGGCACGCCATGCAATTTGACCACTTCTCTGACATAAATCTCTGCCATCTGGTCGTGTCTGTACGTCATTCTGTAAGGAATAAAACATGCTGATTTGGTCAATCTTTCAATAATGACCCAAATCCCATCACAACCTTGGGAGGATCATGGTAGCTTCGTAACAAAATCCATGGAAATGTGATCTCATTTCCATTCTGGAATAGATAAGCTATGCAACAGACCTCCTGGTTTCTTCCTTTCTGCTTTCACCTGTTGGCAATTCAAACATCTGGATACAAAGTTTGTAATATCTGATTTCATCTACTTCCACCAAAACTGTTTCTTCAGATCATTGTACATTTTTCTGCAACCAGGATGAATACTAAAACGACTACAGTGTGCTTCTGTCAAAATCCGTTGTCTCAAGTCTGAACCATCTGACACAACAAAAAGATTATTCACATATAACACATTATCACGGACCTGATATTCTGATCGATGTCCTGATCTGATCATCGCAATCGAATTCTGAATATTCTGATCAACTTTCTGTGTTTCTTTGATTCTTAAAATCAGCTCTGATTCAACTTGAATGTTATAAAGTCTTAGAGGTTGATAATCTGTCTCAAATACTAATTCAAAAAGACATCAATATTCAATCAAATCCGAGACACCAATCGTCGATAGGGATAAAGAACATACCTTTCGACTCAGTGCATCAGCTGCTGCATTTGATTTTCCCGGATAATATTTGATTTCACAATCAAAATCTTTCAATAAATCAAGCCATCTACGTTGCCTCATATTCAGTTCTGACTGTGAAAATAAATATTTCAAATTCTTATGATCAGAATACATTTCAAATTTCTCACCATATAGATAGTGTCGCCAGATTTTCAATGCAAATACGATGGCAGCCAATTCAAGATCATGAATCGGGTAGCGAGTCTCATGTGGTTTCAATTGTCTTGAGGCATAAGCAATAACATGTCCTCGCTGCATCAAAACACAACCTAGTCTTCTGTGAGAAGCATCACAATAAACAACAAAATCACCAGTACCTGACGGAATAGTCAACACCGGAGCACTGGTTAATCTCTTTTTCAACTCCAGGAAACTAGATTCACACGCCTCTGACCAAACAAAAGGGGCATTCTTCTGGGTCACCTGAGTAATCGGCTTAGCAATACTGGAGAATCTTTGATGAATCGACGATAGTAGCTTGCTAAACCCATAAAACTGCGTATCTATGGTACTGAGGTCAGTCTAGACCAACTGATCACAGCCTCAACTTTGCTAGGATCAACAGAAATACCATCTCCAGATATAATGTACCCCATAAATACAACTTGTTTCAGTAAAAACTCACATTTCGATAGCTTTGCATACAGTTTCTCAATTCTTAGTCTTCAATACAATTCTCAAATGCTCAGCATGGCCAATCAGATTCTTTGAATAAATCAGAATATCGTCAATAAAGATAATCACAAAGTCATCAAGATATTTATGAAATATACGGTTCATCAAACCCATAAATACAGTTGGAGCATTCATTAAACCAAACGGCATGACTATATGGAGTTTTTGAAATAGGTACTGTACCTGGTATCAGTTCAATGCTGAAGTCTATTTCTCAGACTGGAGGCGAACCCGAAATTTCATTTGGAAAGACGTCAGCAAACTCTCATACCACTGGCAAATCTGCCAATGAAGGGCTCGACTTCAGTACATCTACTGAATACACTAGGAATCCCCCTGGTCCCTTCTGTAATAATCGAGTCATAGACAAAGCAGATATCAAAGGAATTCGAGCTCTGGAACCCTTACCATAAAATTTCCATTCATCAACCATCTCAGGTCTGAATCTTACAATTTTCTGGAAATAATCTACGGTAGCTCTGTACTTGGTCAGCATATCAATACCAATAATGCAGTCAAAATCAGACAAACTGAGTACAATACAATCTAACCATATCTCATTATCATCATACTGCAGCATACAATGTCTAACAGACTTCACTGATATAAGACCTCTCCCTAAAGGTGAAGAGACAGATACTACAGTAGATAATGACTCAACAGGACAAATCATGTATCAATGCAAATCGTTCAGAGATAAAAGTATGGGATGCACCCGTAGCTATCAATACATAAGCAGGGTAACCACAAAGAGAACAGTTACCTGCAACCACATCATCAGGTGCTTTCTGGGCCTGTTCCTCAGTTAATGCAAACACTTTGGCCTGCTGTCTCGGAGGCTGACTAACAGTCTGGCTTCCTCCTGGCCTCGGCTGTGACTGGGTAGTTGGTGGCTGGAAAGAGTGAACAGAAGATGATCGTCTATCAGCCTGAGCCACTGATCCAGATGATTCTGCTCCCTGGGATCATTGAGAACCTCGCTGTGGACAGACTCTGGCAAAATGTCCCGGCTGTCGACAGATATTGCAACTACCAAGCACTCCTTGGCATTGCTCTGTTAGGTGTCTTCCTCCACATGTTCTGCAATAGACCCCTGTATAACTCTGGCCAGAACCGGTCTGTCGTGAACCACTGGAGCTAGATGAACTACTTCCAGACTTCTTAAACTGTTTCCCTTGGGCTTTCAGATTATCTTTCTTCCCACTGCTGCTACCACCACTATCAAATCTGGGAGGTGGTTGGTGGAACTATGCTGAAGGTTGTTGCAGTTTCTGTGTTGGAGCGACATACGAAGTTCCTCGCTGTTTGATCAAGCCTGCTTCAGCTCCTTTTGCTCTGTTTAAGGCATCAAGCAAAATTATTTGGTCGCCCTGAGTAACGCCCCAGATTCGACGACTGTCCTCACTGTATCAAGACGAGTCTTTCCAGCGTCACACGCACCCTGGGAAACTTCCCAGGAGGTCACCCATCCCAAAATTGCCCCAAGTCAAGCACGCTTAACTTTGGAGTTCTTATGCGATGAGCTACCGAAAAGAAGATGCACCTTCGTGATATGAGTAGTACAAATCAAATCTTTTAAGCCCTTTTCAACTGTACAGTCCATTACATTGACTAGTCTCGGAATCCCTCTCATTCCCGTGTGGGTCGGTTCATTCATGTTCCCTCCACCTAGAAGCCTGCCAGGAGCCGCTCATTGTCCGTGCAACTGATGGCACCGGCGATCACCCCCCGCCCTCTTCGGCCCCGGGCCTCACACCCTGTATTTACCAGTGTAAAAATATCTGGATTCAACCCATTGATGAACTGATTAAGCCGTACTGATCAGCCACGGCTTAATCATTCTCAGCAACATGAGGAGCAAAACGTAGCAAGGTAGAGAATTTGGCCACATATTCTTCAATATTCAGATGACCCTGTTTCAAGTTGGGAAACTCTGCACCCTTGTCCTTTCTGTACGATATTAGGAAGAATAGTTGATAAAATTCAGCTTTAAAGATCTTCCAAGTAATCACCGTACCTCGATGCTCCAAAGCTCTCTTGGTTGTGAGCCACCAGCTTTTTGCAACCACATGTAACTGGTGCCTGATCAGTCTGACTCTACGCTCATCTGTATAGTCAAGTGAATCAAACAACATCTCAATATCATCAAGCCGGCTCTCGCAATCGATAGAATTCTCAATGCCTTTCAAAGTCGGCGGTTTGAATGACTGAAATCTCTTCAACAGTGTTTCCATGGGTGTCGCTGTAACATCCATCGAATTATTTGAAGTACTACCTTGTTCTGGGATTCTTCGAGGAGGCATATCTGATTATCAAAATGGTTAGTAATCAAATCTAACAAATCTGTCTCAGTCCTCCTCTGATCATCATACCTCTGATCAAGAATCAGTTCTGATTCATTCTCCAATTATACACGTTTCCAATCAAATCAGATAATCAGGTAAACATGTATTTTCTAAAGCAGTAAAACATGTTGTCATACTAGCATATCATTATACAATCAACATTAAAATAAATCGCATGCTAGTATCATAGAAGCAAGAAAGAAAACTCAATGTACCCCGCTCACTCGCTTCTATTTCAGTCTAAGGAACGTACAGCTCTGATACCACCTGTTGTGGGGACCCGGACGCTAATTAATTTTCTTAACTCATCATTGGGATTAAATGGATCAATTAAATAAACTAGGTCGAATTTTTTTTTAACTGTTGAACACTTCATACACAATTGTTCAATATACTACAACAAGTTATGTCCCATCTTATTCAATTTAAAAGATCAAGTTCAATGTCTACATCATGATCAAAGGTACAAAACTTGTTCAAAATAAAGTCATAACAAACTAGTGTTTAACAACTACATGTCAAGTGTATAACAACTAGTTTACATCTAAGTCCAGGTCACAACTCTAATCTCGATCTTTCATGCTCTTCTCGACCCTGATCCTGTCCCACCTGTTGTCATGCACACATACAAACACAACAACAGCAGGATAACTCTGGTGAGAAACATATTTCCCAGTATAAACAATGTATACATGCATTTCATATAAGCATATACAAAAGCATATAACATTTGTAACACAATATGCATCGTAATCTATGAAAACATAAATCGATACAAAAATGTAAATCAAACTCTTTAACTCTTACTCTTTGACTCGAATCTTATCTAGGGATTTCGGTTTGAATAAGAATGTAACAAGTCTCCCATCTACCCTCCCATTCGAGATGGTGGTACGTCCTTATTCCCGGACTTTGGCACACTATATCGAGTATCTACATTAGGAGTCGATCTGCTCCTAAGCGCATCGATATAAACCAAACGTCCAGTGACTTGGCACCTCTGACAAAGACTCATAATACATGCTTTGCTATAACTCAATAGACTAATCATTTTAATCTCAAGAAATGCAAACACATCAAAGCAAGAAAAATTTAGTATGTGGTTTTGGGAAACTCAAGTTATATCTTACTCGAGTTATCTCTCCCGGTTTAACATTGATTTATACCTTTCTTTTCATAGTTCTTGGTTGATGCTACAAATCTCAATCTGGAATTGTTCAGTCTTCGAAGCCTTCAATACCAAATCTGGAATGAAATTTTCGAGAGGCACTATATCAACACACACCTCAAAACAAGACATAATATGATCAATCTCAATCTAATTATGTTTCGACGGCATAACAGCGCAATCTCGATATATACGGCAACTCAAACATCAACATACGCAAACCATAACTCATAATCAATAACAATTTCAACCCACAATTCAAAATCTGTACAATCTCATTCAAACATAGGCTGAAAAATGATAACAATTGCATACATTGTCCGTTCTTCGATCCGGTTTCGATTACATGCTTACCATAATCTCAAGAACACATAATATCAATCAAATTATGATTTCTTCAAAACCAAATTTTCGAACCATGCAGGAAAGTAATAAAACTTACATGCTTTCGAAGCTCTTGACGAGAGAAGCGCAGAACTAAACTCGGATTCAAAATCGGACGACCGGATCTTGCACAATCAAATTTCTACAATCTTAAGAAGCTTGAGGATTTCTCCATGGAAGTCTCGGTTCATAGCTGCAAAGTCTGAAGGAAATGAAGGATTTTTGAGAGTTAATACATGTTCAAGTGCATGGCAAGACAAGTGTCACTTTTTCATACATCACTGCTCGCGCATATGCGTGAGACCTACTATCTCGGCACTTAAGACTTCATCTGCTCGTGCATATGCGCGAGACTCTCTGTCTCGGCATTTTGAAATTCACCAGCTCGCGCATATGCGTGCCCCGTCTCGTGCATATGCGCGAGACTTACTGTCTCGGCATTTGTTGATGGCGCATATGCGCGCCTCATCTCCGCGCATGTGCGCGAGGTCTGCTGGACTCCACACACACATATGTTTTTCCCAAATCTTTTAGGAGTTGTACTTTCATAATCACATCGATTCATCAATTAAATAATCTCGGATTAAATAATATAATCTCGGGCATTACATGGTGGCTCGCACAAGAGCCCACGCGAAGGAAATCCACGCATGCAAGGGAGAAGACGCGCTGCAGGCTGCGGTATGTTCAGGGGGCTCGCTACTTGGGCCCAAGGGTCTGGGTGGGGCTCGGTTGGGGCTGGGCGTGGTCCAGGGTCGGGTAGGATCAGTGGGCTTGGTGGTGGCTCGACTGGAAGGGTACTAGGTTGGCTAGGAGACTTAGGCGTGAGTTAGCATGCAGGTACGTAGATTGTGTGCATTCGGGCAGGGAGTTTTGCGTGGGTTAGGGGCTGGTCCGAGGGCTTGGGCTGGTCTGGGGCGAGGCTTAGCGGGTCCAGGGTCAGTGAGGGTCATGAGTGATCAGTGGTTAAGGGCTGGTAGGTTCCTAAGGCATCTAGGAGTCCTAATGCACCTAAAACTCTCGCACACACCAAAGGGGTCAAGGGCAGTAAGCTTTAACGCAGGCTAAGCGCTGGTTTAGGGGCTTGGGCTTGGTCAGTATGGTCCCTAGGTGGGTTAGCTAGGGTTTGGGTCGAGGTGTCTCTACCATGGCTCGAGTAAATTGGGAGATGGATCGGTGTGTTCATTAATGTGTCAATTTAGAAAATTAAAGAACTAAAAGTGAATCCATGAGTCCACGGGTATGGGTCATGACTTGGAAGGGTAGAATAAATAATAAAAATGTTATGTTTAAAATTTGAGATCAAAATAACGAGTTTTGGATTTACCCGGGATTTTATCGCCGCACAAAACGCTAATTAAAGAATTAATACAAAAGTCTAGTTTAAAGCTTCATAAAATTATGAAAAATTATGTTTAAGCTTAAATAGTTATTTAGAATAATCAATGTCATTAAAAGTGAGAAAAAGACAAATTTGAGAAATTTTACGTACAGGGGAAAAACGGTCTATTCAACATCCCGAAGGATCATAACGCATGTTAAATGATATTATATGATTTAAAATGATGATTGTGTGATAATATTTATTTTTATGATTTATGGTAAAGCTGTGCAATTTATACTGTCTAAAATGCTATTTTTGGAAAACTATGTTATTTTATGATTTTTAAAGAAAAGGAAAAATATTTTGAGGGATGTGAATTGACTGTGATAAAAGAAATGATTTATGATATGTGATTTTATGGGAATGTTGTGAGGAAAAAAGGCCCCAGAGGGAACCCATTTACGGGAAAAGGCCCTAGAGGGAACCCATTTGTGGGAAAAGGCCCCCGAGGCAACCCGTCTATGGGAATAGGCCCCCGAGGGAACCCGACGATCGTATTTATATGGTGGAGCCTAGTACACACCCCCATGGACCATGTGGAGCTAAGACTGCAGTCAACCAAAGGATAAAAGCTAGTCACTTTCAAGGATCAAACTTCACCCAAAATGATATATGATTGAAAGCTTATCATTAAAATGATTTTATGATATATGATTTATGATGATGATTAAAGCTATTTTTAAATGATTTTTAAAGTATTTATTTATGCTTAAAAGTTATTTTAAAATGATTTTACGATTTATAATTTAATTATGGTAAAATGATTTTAAATGGTTTATTTATTATCAAAAGATTATTTTAAATAAAAATATGACTTTTTAATGGATGTGAATGTATACTTATTATTTGTTATACATGTTTAGAACGTGTTGAGTCTTTAGATTCACTAGGTTTGTATGATGCAGGATTTTATGATTTATGGGAGGCAGTGACGATTGAGTGGATCGAGTGCAGCAGTACACACCCGAGGGCCTTTATGTTTTCGCACTAGCTAGATAGATTTTTGATTTAAGGATTTATGTTAATGATTTTTATTAGAGATATTTTATGCTTTATTTTTATTGTTAGTTGATCTTTTTAAGGGTTGAGTAGGATTTTTGGTTAGTCGATGATTTAGGATTTTACTTTATGCACTTGAGATTTTAAATTGTTAAGTTATTTTGATTCATGATTATGTTAAATTATTTAGTAATTTATAATTTATGATTTAAGATTAGAAAAAAAAATCGAGGTCGTTTCAGTTGGTATCAGAGCCAAGGATCCCCAAAGAGTTGTGTACCGTCACTCCGAGAAGCTCAAGAAGTCACGCCTCATATATGTGAGTTTTTACTGCTTTATATTGTATATGCTTAAAATTTTTTAAATGCTTATATGATACATGATATACATGTTAGTTGCATGATGCATGAAAAATTTTAAATACATGTTGGTTACGTGGTTGGACGACGTGTACAGAGATGCCTCCTAGAAGGATTTTACGTAGGACTGATGAGGTTAGACAGGAGGAGAATATTCTAGTGCCTCCACCTGGTCAGGATGCTAGTGACCGTGTACTTGCCGGTATGGCCCGTTTTTTTGAGCAGCATGTAGGGGATGGAACAAGGGTTATACCAGAGCCAGTTTACGAGCGTTTTAGGAGGATACACCATGATGAGTCTCATGGCACTACTGATCCATTCGTTGCTGAGGGATGGATTCGATCTTTAGAGATGATTTTTCGCTACATGGACATGATAGACACTGACCGAGTTCGCTGTACAATTTATCTGTTGAAGGGCGACGGTTCCTTATGGTGGGAGGGAGTGGAGCGAGGAGTGAATATGGCGACGTTGACTTGGGAGGAGTTCAAGAGGGTATTCTATGACAAGTACTTCACATCTGATGTTCGTTCTAGGCTTAAGAGGGAGTTTATGAGTCTCCGTCAGGGGGATTGGACTGTTGCCGAGTTTGTGCAGAAGTTTGATAGGGGCTGTCACTTTGTGTCTTTGATTGCCAACGATCCTGCTGAAAAATTTCGACATTTCCTAGATGGTTTGAAGCCGACTATCCGACGTGATGTGATGCTTAGCGATCCTTTTGACTACACTACTGCCGTCGCCAAAGCTTTTAGAGCCGAGCAGTCACTTAAGAATATAGATTGGGAGACGCAGTGAAAGAGGAACCGTGCTCAGCAAGCTAGTCAGATTAATAAGAAGCCTTATACGGGACCTCCTAAGCAACTAGAACCACCAAAACCACAAGGACAATCACCAAGAGGGAATGTTTCGAAGGCTGATGAGAGACCACTGTGCAAGGAGTGCAATCGTCCACATTCTGGCAAATGCATGTGGGGCACCTACAAGTGCTTCAATTGCGGAGAGTTGGGACATAAGATGGTGGAATGCACGAAGCCTAGACAACCCATGACTGGAAGAGTCTATGTGATGCAAGCTGCAGAGGATGAGACAGAGCCGACACTACACTGATTTCGAGGTAACCTAGCTGTTTAACATTTTTTCGATGCTTTTCTTGCATGAAATGTTAAATTGGGTTATGGGATTTGATTGGGATATTGAAGAACTTAGAGGAAAATAGGCTGAATGCACTACTTGAGCTGGATTTAGGAGTCGACTTTGGGAAATTTTTGGGTTAGGATTGCAATTTTCAAAATTTTGAGTACCGAATTGATGAGTAGAATTTAAGTTAGACGGGAATCTAAGCTTTGCAATCATCAAGTCAAGGAAAATTTCGAGGACGAAATTCAATTTAAGGGGGGAGGGGGAATTGTAACGTCCGAAAAATCAACCTACGTGAACCACATGCATGCAAAATTATTTTAATTGCTTAATTGTTTTATTTAATTGTTTTTAAATACTTGCATGATATTTATTGTATATTAAATGTATGATTTGCATGATTATATGATTATATGACATGATTTCATTAAATTAAGGATTTTACCCGAATATTCGATAATAGGCAGGGAAAGGAGACCAGAGACGACCAAGACGAGAACATATATTTTTAACTAAATAATGGCAAGGCTTCCTAAAATGATCAAAAATGATTTAATTTTTTTAAAAATGTTGGAGTTCGAATTATTTTACAAGTCAAGCTCGATTTTTCCCGGGAAGCCGGTTTTGGGCAAACAAGGAGTTTTTAAATATCAAAAATTATTTTATGGAAACTTATTTTATAAACTTTTATGTTTTAATTAAATAAGTGTTATTGGGCTCAATTTAATTATTTAAAGAAGGCTCAATTGTCCTTAAGCTAACAAACCCAAAACCAAAGCCCATTAGCATGTTAATTAATTATAAATAATGATTTAGGTTTTGAAAACACCACAATTCCTTCACCTATTCAGCCGAAAATTTCACACTTTTCACACACAATTTTCGAAAATAAAAGGGGAAGGAAAGCTAGGAGTCTTCGTCGTCCGTTCATTCTTCCTCGCCGACGGTTGAATATTCGAGCGTTATAAACGTAAAGGCACGTTTTCTAAACCCTTTCAAACATCATAAAAATCATAATATTTGTGATTTAATTGTTGATGCATGAAAATTACGTGAGTTCGATTATTTTACGGTACGATACGTGTTTTCAATGTTTTTAACGATTTTATGCTCGTTTTGAAATCGTTTTTGAAACCAACGGACACGCTACCAAAACATGATCAAATATGAATGAATCAGGGACAAAACATGATAAAAAGAAAATGGAATTAAGCTGGAATAGTCGAAGGAACAACAAGAGTTAAAACCGAGAGTTGTGTTGGCTTGTACAAGATTCTAGGTGCGACTGCTTTGCATGGGGGTTAGGGGCTCGTCCAGGGTTGGCTGGGGCTAGAGGAGGGTCTTGGGTGAGGGCTTGGTAGAGTCCTAGTGGGCTAGGACTCGCGCAGCAGGGCTGGGGAAGAGTCCTCGCTGGTTAGGAAACTTCCCGATGGTGTATTTGTGTTTGGCCGAGAGTTTCAGGGGTTGTGGCTCGGTTTGGGCTGGGCTAGGTTGTCTGGACGATGGATTAGGATGGTTCAGAGAGGTGTAGGAAGGGACAGGGCTCGTGGTGGCTCGCACAAGAGCCCACGCGAAGGAAACCCACGCACGCAAGGGAGAAGACGCGCTGCAAGCTGCGGTTTGTACAAGTGGCTTGCTACTTGGGTCCAAGGGTCTGGGCTGAGGTTCGATTGGGGCTGGGCGTGGCCAGGGTCGGTTAGGGTCAGTGGGCTTGATGGTGGCTCGATTGGAAGGGCACTAGGTTGGCTAGGAGACTTAGGCGCGAGTTAGCATGCATGTGCGTAGATTGTGTGCATTCGGGCAGGGAGTTTTGCGTGGGTTAGGGGCTGGTCCGAGGGATTGGGCTGGTCTGGGGCGAGTCCTAGCTGGTCCAGGGTCAGTGAGGGTCATGAGTGGTCAGTGGTTAAGGGCTGTTAGGGTCCTAAGGCATCTAGGAGTCCTAATGCACGTAAAACTCTCGCACACACCAAAGAGGTCAAGGGCAGTAGGCTTTAACGCCGGCTAAGGGCTGGTTCAGGGGCTTGGGCTTGGTCAGTAGAGTCCCTCGGTGGGTTAGCTAGGGTTTGGCTCGAGGTGGCTCGACCATGGCTTGAGTAAATTGGGAGATGGCTCGGTGTGTTCATTAATGTGTCAATTTCAAAAATTAAAGAACCAAAAGTGAATCCATGAGTCCACGGGTGTGGCTCTTGACTTGAAAGGGTAGAATAAATAAAAAAAATGTTATATTTAAAATTTGGGATCAAAATAATGAGTTTTGGATTTATCCGGGATTTTATCGCCGCACAAAACGCTAATTAAAGAAATAATTGAAAATTCTAGTTTTAAGCTTTATAAAAATATTAAAATTATATTTAAGCTTAAATAATTATTTAGAATAATCTCATGTCATTAAAAGTGAGAAAAAGACAAATTTGAGAAATTTTACGTCTAGGGGCAAAACAATCTTTTTACACTTAGGAAAATACGAAAATGTTTTGCAGCGTCCTGAATGATCATAACGCATGTTAAATGATATTATATGATTTAAAATGATGATTGTGATGATAGTATATATTTTTATAATGTATGGTAAAGCTGTGCAATTTATACTGTCTAAAATGCTATTTTTGGAAATCTATGTTATTTTATGATTTTAAAGGAAAAAAGAAAAATATTTTGAGGGATGTGAATTGACTGTGAAAAAAGATATGATTTATGATATATGATTTTATGGGAATGTCGTGAGAGGAAAAGGCCCCAAAGGGAACCCATTTACGGGAAAAGGCCTCAGAGATTTGAAATTTGTTATGAATGCGTACAATAAGCGTGAGATTTGAAATTTGCAAAAATTTCAGCAGAGTAACAACTCAATTGATAGAATAGTATATCGATCGGGTTGATTCGGAGAGTTTCTCAGCTGCTCTTCTCTGCTATTTATAGGCTTTGCCTCCAATGGTAATATTGAATACGATTTGAAACTTTCTATCCGTTGTTTGCCACGCCAACATTCTTCTGACAGTCGTACGCTGCAGCTTTTATGAAATGAGACGATCCCACTACTTGTTGCAGTCAGCTTTTGTATAGTTGTCGGTTGAACGTCTTTTTCCTTAACTGATGACGTGTACTGCTGAAATATCAGCTGATAGGATGTAGCTGATAAGCTCACAACTGATTGTAGTAACTGATCACTTCCAAATTATCAGTCAGTTGTCTGCGTAGTTCAGTTTTCTAATCCAGTTGCCTTTGAAAATTTGCGTACTAATCTTCAGTTATGGGCAACCGATAGTTTGCGTATTTTAGATCAATTTCTATCAGTCTTATTGATCAGTTAGTTCAATCTATTAAACGCTCAGTTTGTTAAACTTTCGAAATTCAGTTTCCAACAGACATTATGTAAATTGAATGTATCACATAGCTATCGAATATAATATGCAACCCTCGATGAACCAATGATTGCTGATTCGATCGAGATATATGAGATGAAGTGACCGTACTATACGTTAATCATGACCGACTGATTCTTGCAGGCACTATCGGTAATACCTAGTGAATAATAGGGCGATACTACTAGATGCTCTTACTATGATTTGATGGGTTTAATCAAAAATATGATTTCTAGCATTGTCATGATCAATTGTTAGTACATAGAATGAGGCAAATTAAGATAAGCCCGAATAAAGAAAAATGTCCTGAATCACAAAGAGTTGTGAACCCACAGCTAGCTGTATCTTTGAATCATTGAGGGTCACACAAGCACTGGAATTTTTTGTTCCCCTTGAGATAATAAATTTAAAGAGTTGAATTTATATAAAATTATGAGATATTAAATTCAAGGAGTTGAATTTATGATAATTAAAATTTGGAGAAAATAAATTCAAAGAGTTTAATTTATGGAAAAATTGAAAGTTTAAAATATTAAATTCAAATGTTGAAGTTATAAAGGATTAAATTAAATATAATGAGAATATATTTAATGGAATTGTAAGAGTACAAGTCCACCATAAAATTAATTAAAATTCTTAATGAACTTTGAAACATTAATTAATTAAACTAGTTGGACTAATCAAATTAATTAACTAAGCTCATTAATATTTAATTTAATTAATGGACCCTAAACTTATATATATAAATATATATATGTTATTTAGGTTTAGGGTTAGACATAATCTTTCATTGTTTTGAAAAACCCTAGCCTCCAAAGCATGGGAGTTTTTCCAAAATACCTAGCCTCCATCCTCTCATATTTTCGACCACCTCAAATTAATTGGGGTTTGAACCATCAAATTTTGTTGATTTCAACGTTAAAAACTTCTTCTAAAATTTCTCGTGCAGTTTAGAAGAGGAACAATCGATCTATTCGTAGACTTGATAGGAGGATTGAAGAAAGGAGATTTTGAAGAACGTTCGTAGAGAAATACAACAAGAATTATATCCGCTAATACCGGAATAGTTGGTATCAAGTGATTTATTCACTAAAGATATATTTACAAACAACCTATGAATGTTTGTTTAGTTTAAAACATACGAATGTCCAAGATAATATTTGAATGTCGAATTAATTTTTTTAAAAAACTTTCGCTGTGTTTTGGACACGAGAAAACCGATATCTAACACCCTCTTCCCATTCCCATCAGCCACCTCCTTGCTCATCCAACTGTCGACCAGTGTGCGTAGTCGCTAAAACGTCGGAGAATATGTGCAACAACTAGCCCTCGAAACTCCAGTTCCGATGCCCTCTTTGATACTTCAGATCGGAAGAAACGAGCTCGATCAGATTTGTTCTTGGCGCGAGATTCTTTTCCGTAGATGGGTGAGATATTGGATCCATTTTTTTTTTGGATGTTTTGTTGTTGACTAAGCCCTTTCATTCCCCAGTTTCAGCAGTAATTCCAGCCCTTTTTTGCGATTTCCGGTGAGCTCCGGTGTACTCTAACTAACCACATCATCTCAAGATCGCTAGCGACTAGTTTAAGATTCGATCTTGTGGTTTCCGGGTCTGATTACCAGACTTGGTTCTATTATATAAGCTGCCAATTTTTATAAAATTACCCGCTCCGATTTAATTTGTTTCCGTCAATTAGATTGTGTTATATTGACGTATATATCATATTTATATAGTAGATTCAAGTATATATCATATTTATATAGTAGATTCAAGCATTGGAACGTGTTTGAGGTATAATTCTTCAACCGATGATTTAGTATTGATTTGGAAATGTATATACTGTGTGAATTATCATTGAATATTTGAGTTTTAGGATTATGTTAGATTGATAATTAGGTAAATAATCATTTAGATTGAAAGTTGAAAATTTAAATTGTTGTATATTTTGGATATCATAATCGAATATTGGATTTTATTTTTAAATGGAAAATTATTTGAAATACTATGTTTTTGGGTGAAATACTGAGAATACTAGAACTAAATTTTGTAATAAAATCGTTAAATTGGATTTTAGTAAAATAAATTCAACATTAGTAATTTCGAGAATTAGTTGGATTATTCCAGTTTTATTTGGTGATTGTGGGATTGTTCGGCTTATTGATATTTTTTTATGTCGAGTAATTAAAGTTGAAAGTGTTTGTTGTTCAAAGTCGGTATAGATATGTTACAGTTCGGAAATATACGACGGTAACCCATAAATCTTATTTTATGTCGTTCACATTATTTATGTGAATTGTATGAGTTATGTAAATTTTTAAATGCGTCGTTGATTTATATGTTCATTTATTTCACATATTTTGTGGCATTTAGTACCTTCATGTTGTATCGTTATTAAATGTTGGGGTCCTAGTCATGGAGATGTTGTTGTGTTTTGGATTCAATTTATGCTATATTGAGTCTTGTCGGTTTTATTTGAACAACTGCTTGTGAATTTTTAATTTGTGTTTGGACGACACGTGTGTGTGACTGTTTATAAATTCAGCAGTGTCGTCCTTGACTCATTTTTATTTTACAGGTATTTTAATTTTTTTGTGCGTCCTATTTATGGGGAGGTAATGCAAAATTTATAGGCCCAGAGGTTCATTTCAAAGTATTTTAAAATATTTTTTCGCTGCAGTATTAACTTAATAATTATTGTTTGATAATTAATTGTAATTTTAATAAGGGGCCTCACATCATGGTATCAAAGCATAAACCAAGATACGCTCGAACTAAATTCTAGGATACTCGAGTCTTGGTACTAAAATGTCTGTTGCACTTGTGTATGCTATTTGCTAGGATGATTGAATGTTTATGTTATTTCTTACATTCATTCTATTTTTTAACTGTTATATTTTATAGAATGTAAAGAGATGTTGAAATCCTTGTTGTTAGAGGTCGTGGCCGTGAACATAGTGGGCCTCGTATTGTTTTTGATAATACTGAGATTGAACAAGCTTCTGGACATTTAGAGCAGCTTAGGATGGATGAGTTAGTCGCTCGTTTTCATACTATGCATCCACCTCGTTATAGTAGCACTGAAGGTGCCGAAAAAGCTGAGTTGTGGATTTCTGCGATTGAGGACCTCTTTGATTTGATTGACTATTCAACTGAGTGTCGTCTGAAGTTGACACTTCATCAATTGAGAGATCATTCTAAGATGTGTGGCCTACCAATTTGATGACACTAGAATCTCAGAGTATTGTCCCATATTAGGATATATTTAAATAGAAGTTTCGATAGTGTTATTGTCCTCTGTCGTTCTATGGTTATAAGGCTTCTGAATTCCATAATTTGAAACAGAGAGATAAGTCAGTTGAGGAATATGTTGATAATTTCTATGCTATGTTACGGTATGCTCCTTGCGTTGCTGCTATTCAGGGAACAGTTGTTGAGAGTTTTGTTGAAGGATTAATTATCATTTGTATCATTTTGTCTCTACTAGTAAACCATTGAATTATCTTGAAGTTGTGAAATTAGTTAAAATAGTTGAGGTTAGTCTGGGAAGAAGTGGTAAATGAGTTTCTAATCAACACTATCTATGGAAGGAAACATTTCAGTCCATCTGGTCCTCAATCTCTTCGTCCACGAGGGAAGCAATATAAGAAATCATAAACCTCATGTTGCTTCAAGAAAACTGAAATCTATGGATTTCGATTTCGTATGTATACACAAAACACATACACACAAATTTACTTCGTCCACAAGGGAAGCAACATCACCAGCAGTTGATGTGGGAGCAATAGCAACCAGAGCTTTGGTAGGTTGAGGGGTAGAAGGACCTTTGTCTATTCTGATGCCCAACTCGAACTGATAAGCTTTGAGATCTGCAAATAGGTAATGCAGCTCGAGCTTATTGAGGTCTTTGAACTCCCTCACGGGACAAAGCTCTGAGGACTTTCAAAGAAAGTTTACATTTAGAATATTTTTATACTAAGATAGGAAAGTTCGATTACAATGCTATTGAAACATTCATCAAATTAGTTTACCGTTTCATCGGTTTTCATCTTAATATTATCAAATTTTTGAATTAAAACAGTAAGATTTTTCTCCCGAGTCTGGTAATTTCTTTTGTATGATTGATTTAATTTTTATCATACCTCTTAAGTAGTTGTACACATTTTAATCTTACTAAACCTATTATTATCAAGAGTTCTGTAAATAATATATTTAACCACATTTTCGAGATTGGTTTTGTGATTATCCTTAGTGGCACACTTGGACCAGTGATTTTCAACCATTTTTTGAGATGTACCCTCAAAGATAACTATAACAGTGTTGGCTTTTAGGATCTTCATTGGATCATCAGTGATGACATACCACATGTTATTGACCGGTTGGATGCAACTATATTGTTGGAACATTTCATGTTCGCAATCTTCGTTTAGATGTTAACAAAACTTGTTATTGTGTTTCTAACATATTTACTCAAGTGTGAAGTTGCAAACACAAGAAACAAGCTGAAACCGAATTCTGTAAAAACTGAATTTCTGGCGAGCTTTGGTGTTTTGAAGGTATCTCTCAACTGAATGATCCAAATGACAATCCGCCAACTGGATTGATCAGAAAACTCAATTTGGAACAAGTCGTATCTCATGTCAGTTGGGTAAAATCGGATGTTATCTAGGTCAAACTGATCGTAATTGATCACACAAAGATAGCAATTAGTTGGGTTTGAGCAGCTGCGGTATTTTGGTCATATCTCTCAGCTCGATTATCGAAATGAAGCGATTCAGTATGCGTTGGAAAGACACAAAGATCTACAAATTATCTTCAGAATTTAAAGTCTGAATCGAAGCTTAAAATGCTGATAAATGATGATGAAGCTACTGGTTTTGCACAAATTGATATCAGCTAGGCTGATTTTAACACACCAGCTGAAACTGAACCAACTGAACCAGCTGCTGACCAACTGAACCAGACCAGCTGCTGACCAACTGAAACTGAACTGAACCAGGTGTTGATCAACTGAACTGAATCAGCTGCTGACCAGCTGAACTGAACTAAACCAGCAGTTGACCAACTGAACTGAACTGAACTGAACTAGCTGGTGACCAGTTGAACTGAACGACCAGTTGAGTTGACCAGAGTTCACCAGTCGGGAAGGTGTCCAGCAAGGCGAATCTGACCCAGGCGAATTTGATCGTTGCAACTTCAGAAACAGTACAAAACTTTCCAATCGGTTATATTCTTGTATTTAACGTATATATCATTGCAAGAGCCTATAAATACAACATCTTGAAGATCAAACAATAGCTTTTGAAGTGGATTCAAAGCATGCGCAGTTAGCATGAAGAAATCAGTTAGTTGAGAAAACAAGCCCTTGTATGAGGATACATTTGAGATGCACACTGTAAAAGATAAATTCCTCACACACAATCACTCACACATATACAAGAGAGTTGAACTTCAAAGTTTAATTGAGTGAGTCTTCACACAAAGACATTAAAGATTGTGTTTGTAGTCTTGGCATAAGAGACCTTAAACATTATGCTGATTTTGAGGTGCTGCCTGCAATCTTGAGTGTTAGGAGTTCAGTTTAGGCAGTAGTGTAAGTCCTAAGCTGAGTGGGTTTTTACAAAGACTTGTATAAATCAAAGTCTTCTAGTGAATCCTTCTCAAGGGAAAGAAGGGGTGATGTAGGAGCATTTGAAGTCTCCGAACATCCATAAACAAATTCGTGTTTATTTGTTTATTGCATTTACTTATCATTTTCATAGTTTTAAAGATGCATTGTTGAAGCATTTTATGTGTTCTTCAAATACCAAAATATTGGATACCAAGTGTTTGATAAAATGCTTCAACCAAAAATATTTTTACTCATTCAACTTGCATATATTTTAAATGCTTTACAAAATATTTAATCAGTTTCTACGAATGATTATTTCGAGTGTATTCCTCTTGGTTTGAAAACCAAACTGGATTTAATTTATCAGTGTACAATATTTCAAGAACCGAGCTATTTTAGCTCAACGATGATCCCCCCCAATCGATCCTAACATATACCACTGTAAATGATTTTCAAGTGCAAAAAAGTTCCGACTTGACTAGTGATTCAATGTATATTCTTTTGAGCGGTCTTTTAACCAAGAAACCAGGTAGATAGTTATATAGATAGATACAAAAATATATGAAAGTAACACATGATTTATGAAAGTTCAAAGGCAATATTAATCGACGTATCTCTTTCTTCCAAACAAGAAAAAAATTTTCTACATACTTTGGTTTTACAATAGCCTTTTGACAACCCACTTCATTACAACTTATCATATGCCATACTGAAATTAATAGTAAATTCTACAACACAAAATCAAATTGTCTATCGAACCCTAGGTTCAGACAGATATAAACACAACTGATGTGAATCTTTGTACGAACGGATAGCAAACACGATTAAAAGAAGAATCGCGCCCTCAATTCAATAACGAACGAAGAATTCGTGTTGTCCCGATCTTTTGAATCAAGTATGGGTATGTGATTTTCACCTCTAAACTAATGAAAAGTTTAGCAACAAATAATCACGAAATAAACAACCGAAATTATGACGAACCTTCAAAGAACTCGTCTTTGACAATCCGCGTAAGAACGATCGACAAACGCCACAAAGCTAAAAACTTTGATAAGTTTTATTTTTGATTTACAAAGCAAAGCCATGAAAAAGTTGAGAGAGAAACTCAAAACCTTCATAAATATCAATGACAAAATCTGAATTGTGTTCGAATTTTCATGCATATGTTGTTTACATAATCAAAGATATGATATCTAATTACCAAAATAATCAAAACTCTAAACTAGGAAACTGAAGATCTTCTCGCAACTGGCTCGCGCTCGAGTGGTAGGATATGGCCGCTCGAGCGCCGAAGGTTCTGTACTATTCGCGCTCGGGCGGTAGAATATGACCGCTCGGGCGCGAGGCGTTCTGGAAATTTTCTACTTGGACAGTAAGTGTGGCGCTCGGGCGGTAATATTTGGCCGCTCGGGCGCCGATGCTTCTAGACTCCTCTTCATTTATCACTTGAATAATGTTTCTTTGGCTCCCAAACTTACTCCCTTGCATCACGAACCCTCCAGCACTTTGCACCTCGCATGTAAGTCCTTCTTCCTTGCTCATAAGCCCATGCAACGCTTCCTTGAACTTCTTCAGTCATCCCCTCGTAATTGGTCCCTCCGGCAACTCTAAAGGGTCCCATGTTTTCCTTTGGGCTTGACCTTCCGTGTTCGCATCATCCTCCTCTTCTTGAAAAGGATTTTTCTCAAATCTAGCTCATCACCTACATCAAACAACGACAAGTCACTAACATTAAAAGTAGAACTCACGTTATACTCACCTGGTAGATCAAGTTTGTAGGCATTGTCATTGATCCTTTCAAGGACTTGAAACGGTCCATCGCCCCTAGGTAAGAGCTTTGAACGTCGATTCTCGGGGAACCTTTCCTTCCTTAAGTGTAACCACACCCAATCTCCTTCTCAAATATCACCTTCTTTTTCCCTTTGTTGGCTTGCTTGGCCTTGACCTTTTCATGCAAACTCCTAACAAATTCAGCCTTCTTCTTGCCATCCATGTTTAACCTTTCACTCACAGGTAAAGACATCAAATCCAAGGAGTCAAAAGATTAAAACCATAAACAATCTAAAATGGCGAATAATTTGTAGTTGAATGCATGCAACGATTATATGCAAACTCAACAAATGGCAAACAATCTTCCCAATTCTTTAAGTTCTTTTTAAGTATAGCACGCAAAAGTGTTCTTAATGTTCTATTAACAACCTCAGTTTGTCCATCCGTTTGAGGATTACAAGTGGTAGAAAACAACAATTTTGTGCCAAGTTTAGCCCACAACGTTTTCCAAAAGTAACTCAAGAATTTAACATCACGGTCGGAAACAATAGTCCTAAGCATACCATGCAACCTAACGACTTCTCTAAAGAACAATTCCGAAATGTGAGAAGCATCATCAGTTTTGTGACAAGCAATAAAATGTGCCATTTTAGAAAATCTATCAACAACAACAAATATCGCATCCCTCCCCTTCTTAGTCCTAGGCAACCCCAAAACAAAGTCCATAGATATGTCGATCCAAGGTTCACTAGGGACAGGAAGTGGTGTGTACAATCCATGTGGTTGTGTCCTAGACTTAGCTTGCCTATAAGTTATGCACTTATCACAAATTCGTTCAACATTACGCTTCATATGTGGCCAATAGAAATGTTCATGCAAAGCATTCAAAGTTTTTGCCACACCAAAGTGTCCCATCAAACCAACCCCATGTGACTCCCTAACAAGTAATTCATGAATCGATGATATAGGGATGCACAACCTATTTTCTCTAAACAAGAAACCATGATGCAAATAGAATTTGTCATGTGGACCATGCATACACGTTTCAAATAACCTCTTAAAATCCTCATCTAGCACATACAATTCCTTCACATGCTCAAACCCCAAAATTTTTGACTCCAAGGTAGAGATTAGTACGTACCTCCGTGATAGTGCGTCGGCCACTACATTTTCCTTACCTTGTTTGTACTTGATTATGTAGGGGAATGTCTCTATGAATGCCACCCACTTGGCATGCCGCTTGTTCAGCTTTTGTTGCCCCATAAGGTGCTTTAGAGACTCGTGATCCGTATGAATCACAAACTCCTTAGGCCTCAAGTAGTGCTGCCACGTCTCTAGGGTCCTCACAAGTTCGTAAAACTCCTTATCATACGTGGGATAGTTTAGGGCGGCTCCATTGAGTTTCTCGCTAAAGTACGCCACCGGTCGACCTCCTTGCATCAAGACTCCACCAATACCTACACCTGAAACATCACATTCAATTTCAAAGGTATTAGCAAAATCAGGCAAAACAAGTAAAGGAGCATTAATTAATTTTTGCTTAATAAGATTAAAAGACTTCTCTTGCTCCTCGCCCCAATGGAATGGAACGTTCTTCTTGATTACCGCCGTCATCGGTGATGCCAATGTGCTAAAATCCTTTACAAACCTCCGATAGAAGCTTGCAAGTCCATGAAAACTTCGGACTTGACCAACAGTAGTAGGCGATGGCCAATCTCGAATAGCACTTACCTTGTCTTCATCCACTTGTATCCCCTGCGAGCTTACCACAAAATCAAGAAAGACAAGTTTGCTTGTACAAAAATCACATTTCTTTAAGTTAGCATATAGATTTTCAGTCCGTAGTGTGATTAGCACAAGTTTCAAGTGACGAACATACTCATCCAAGTCTTTGCTATATACTAGGATATCATCAAAGTAAACAACAATGAATTTTCCTATGTATGCACACAAGACATGGTTCATTAACCTCATAAAAGTGCTAGGAACGTTAGTTAAGCCAAAAGGCATGACCATCCACTCATATAGCCCATACTTGGTTTTAAAAGCAGTTTTTCACTCATCACCTTCTCGCATCCTAATTTGATGATAACCACTCTTTAAATCAATCTTGCTAAAAATACAAGCACCATGCAATTCATCTAACATATCATCTAGCCTAGGTATGGGATGCCTATACTTGATGGTTATATTATTAATTGCCCTACAATCTACACACATACGCCATGAGCCATCTTTCTTAGGAACTAATAAAACAGCTACAGCACAAGGTGACATGGACTCATGCACAAACCCTCTATCTAACAACTCACTTACCTGCCGTTGAAGCTCCTTAGTCTCCTCCGAATTGCTCCTATAAGCTGGACGATTTGGCAATGCACTTCCGGGTACCAAATCAATCTGGTGCTCAATCCCCCTCAATGGTGGTAGTCCTTGAGGTAACTCCTCCGGAAATATATCATCGAACTCCTGCAAAAGTGAAACAACAATGCTCGGAAGGGACCCGGCTATATCACTTGTGTTAAGGAGAATCTCCTTGTAAAGAATCAACACAAGTGGTTCATGTGTGTGCATTAAATGTTTCAATTCACTCTTTTGGGCCATATATGATTTCTTTTTGGCCTCTTTCCCCTCATTTTCTTTTCCCTCACTTTCTTTCCTCTCCTTTTTCTTTTGTATGACTATCCCACTCTTTTTATCACTCTTTTTTCAGCCATTTCATTTTTACTTTCAAAGGTCATCTCACTCTTTAGTTCACTCTTTTTTCGGCCTCATTTCTCTTTTTTTTTTCAATTGGTCCTCCAACACTTGCTTTGGGGACAATGGAAGTAAAACAATGGAATCCTTCTTCAACATAAATGAATACTTATTCTTGTACCCATCATGTGTCACCCGCCTATCATATTGCCACGGCCTACCCAACATGATATGACAAGCATGCATGGGCACCACATCACACAAGACCTCATTCACATACTTCCCAATAGAGAAAGACACCAACACTTGTTTGTTCACCTTCACCTCCGCACAATCATTCAACCATTGAAGTCTATATGGTTGAGGATGTTTTAATGTAGGCAAACCCAATTTTTCCACCATCTCACTACTTGCCACATTGGTACAACTCCCCCGATCTATGATTAGATTTCAAACTTTTTGATTTACAAAACACCTAGTGTGGAACATGTTCTCCCTTTGGTTAGTCTCCTCCTCCTTGACTTGGGCACTCATGATCCGCCTAGTCACTAGTGCTTCACCTACAACCGCCTCATATCCCTCATCAGGATCCTCTAATGCAGGCATCTCATCATCATCATCACCCTCACTATGCGACTCATACTCACCATAGTCATTTAAAATCATCACCCTTTTATTAGGACACTCACTAGCAATATGCCCCAAACCTTGACACCTAAAACATCTAGTATCTCTAGATCGAGTAAGAGGACTTTCGAGTTTACCTTGCACTCCTTGTTTAGGCACCTCTTGTTTGGTCTCAACCTTGGGCTTGTTCACCACCTTATTCTCCTCACGTTTCACCACATTCGATCGCCAAGAAGATGATGAACCACCCCCAGCTTGATTAGTGCGGCCAACTCCCCGCCTCTTGAGTTGTTGTTCCACTTTGATGGCCATTTGCACCATCTCGTCTAGATCCAAGTAGTGCCTAAGCTCCACTTGATCATGTATTTCCCTGTTCAAACCACAAAGAAAACGAGCCATGGTCGCCTCACTATCCTCCTCGATATTTGCCCTAATCATGACTACTTCCATCTCCTTATAGTAGTCCTCCACACTCTTCAACCCTTGCCTCAAAGTTTGTAGCCTCTTAAACATCTCCCGATAATAGTGATTGGGCACAAACCTCTTCCTCATGACCCTCTTCATCTCATCCCAAGTTTCAATGGGTCTCTCGTTATACCTCCTTCTAGTGGTCACTAATTGATCCCACCAAATGAGAGCATAGTCTAAGAATTCCACCACCGCCAACCTCACCTTCTTTTGTTCGGAGTAGTGGTGACATTCAAATACAAACTCTACCCTCTTTTCCCACTCTAAGTACGCCTTCGGGTCGGATTTCCCATGGAACGAAGGAATTTTCATCTTAATACTACCCATATTGCCATCTTCCATATTCCATCATATCTACCCCGTACTGCTTCTCTTCTTCCTCTACCAAATCCTCTACCTCTTCCATTTCTACCCCAATTTTCATTTTGGCTCTCCTCATCTCCTCCCATATCATACTCCTCATCTTCTCCCCTACCCACATCTTTAGGCTTAGATTTACTCCCACTAGTACTAACCTCAAGCTTATCCAACCTCTCATGTAAGGGCTCAAATTCATTCCTCATCATCCTACTAAAATGCCCAAACAACGCCTCCATTTGAACCTTAGATAATCCTTGGTTCGAACTATCTCCTACCTCCCTCTCCATTTAATTTCAAATTTGTACCTGCAAGACAATGTTAGTAGAAAACAAAATGTTCCTCACCCAAATGCTCACGGTCACTCCAAAGAAATTCACTCGTCTCTCCTCTCTTATTTTTTTTTGCTCACAACAAATACTCACCGTTCACTCCAAAGAAAATGCACTCGCACTCAAGTAATGTCACTCAAATTCGAGAGTTCTCTCGCTTTGTATTTGAGTTTATCAAACAATCAAGTTTCAACTCGTGAAAAATGTGATCGACTCACTTGGACTGCGTAGACAAGAAATTTGAAGATAAATATTTTTTTTTTGACTGTGAGAGGCAATTGAATATGACTCTCTAAAGAAAATAGAACAAGATACTCAAAAGAACAATGATGAATTTTCGGAATTTTTGTACTATTTTTTTTTTGTTGGCTGAGTACTACTCGAAAATCCAAACAAAAAAGACACCAAAATTTTGAGAATCACAGACTCTCGAAAAATACGAAGAACGATAAAGCAGAAAGCAGATATGAAAATTAACGAAAAAATAACACAGATCTGAAAATTTAAGAAAGAAAGATACTTACTCGAATTCAATGAACCTAAGCTCTGATACCAAATGATGTGAATCTTTGTACGAATGAATAGAAAACACGATTAAAAGAAGAATCGCGCCCTCAATTCAATAACAAACGAAGAATTCGTGTTGTCCCGATCTTTTGAATCAAGTATGGGTATATGATTTTCACCTCTAAACTAATGAAAAGTTTAGCAATAAATAATCACGAAATAAACAACTGAAATTATGACGAACCTTGAAAGAACTCATCTTTGACAATCCGCGTAAGAATGATCGACAAACGCCGCAAAGCTAAAAACTTTGATAAGTTTGATTTTTGATTTACAAAGCAAAGCCTTGAAAAAGTTGAGAGAGAAACTCAAAACCTTCATAAATATCAATGACAAAATCTGAATTGTGTTCGAATTTTCGTGCATATGTTGTTTACATAATCAAAGATATGATATCTAATTACCAAAATAATCAAAACTCTAAACTAGGAAACTGAAGATCTTCTCGCAACTGGCTCGCGCCTGAGCGGTAGGATATGGCCGCTCGAGCGCCGAAGGTTCTGTACTATTCGCGCTCGGGCGGTAGAATATGACCGCTCGGGCGCGAGGCGTTCTGGAAATTTTCTACTTGGACAGTAAGTGTGGCGCTCGGGCGGTAATATTTGGCCGCTCGGGCGCCGATGCTTCTGGACTCCTCTTCATTTATCACTTGAATAATGTTCCTTTGGCTCCCAAACTTACTCCCTTGCATCACGAACCCTCCAGCACTTTGCACCTCGCTTGTAAGTCCTTCTTCCTTGCTCATAAGCCCATGCAACGCTTCCTTGAACTTCTTCAATCGTCCCCTCGTAATTGGTCCCTCTAGCAACTCCAAAGGGTCCCATGCTTTCCTTGGGGCTTGACCTTCCATGTTCGCATCATCAACTCCTTATCATGTAGCTTGAATGGTTAGAGTTGGTAAAGCAGTGTTGATCCTTAATGATCATATTTGAACAAAAACAGTGTGCTAAGATGAGCAGGCGATATTGAAAGAATAAGAGCGTTTGAAATCTTTTATAAATCAGATTATGAAAGCTTCAGTAATCTTCTTCAGTCTTGAATCGTGTCTTTAATTACACGAACTCCTTAATTAGTCAAATCTACAACAAAATCGATACTTGTACTGATAGACGACAAAAAATTGTCTTTTGTTTTTTCTTTTCTAGTACACCACAATTAATGAACGTTGGCATGTATCCAAAAATTGCAATAAACGACGTATGGAAATTTGATTCATGAGAGAGAAAGACCTGATCATATTTTTGTTTTTTAGGAGACTTTCTATACAAATGGAAACATCGATTGATGTGCATTGATTGTTCAAATAATCTCTGAAATATCGGGTTGGCATGTACAAATTATGAAATTGTGTGCAAGCACTAGAAACTAAACTAAAATTTGAGCTTCTTACACCATCTGGCTAGAGTCTTTAACACAGCCTGATTTGGCAAATCGATATGCATCCTGATTTTAGTATAACTATCTACAGATGTCCAGCTTGACTTCATGGTATCCATCTTGAAACCTGTAATTACATGACAAAGCTGTTGGACCTTGAAACGACTCAATGTTGTCTGTTATAACTAAAAATGAAGATATTTTTAATCTAATAATGATAATAATAATAATAATAATCTCCCAACATATTTTGATTTCAATGGCTTTGAGTATGGGTGTCAATCGGGTCGGGTGGGTCGGGTTTCGGGTCAACCCGCGAATTTTTTTTATTTTTTTTTCAACCCGAACCCAACCCGAACCCGAAGCAACCCGAAAACCCCCAACCCGAACACGAACCCGTCTAACCCGCCTAACCCGAATTTTATTTATTTTTTAAAAAAATTGATGAAAAAAATTCGAAAAAATAAAAAATAATAATAATATTTTAATTTAAACACATAATAATAAAATTTCTGATTTAAATTTGAATGTTTAATTGTAGAAAATTAAAGTATATTTATTAAATCAAATAAAAAATTGTTAAAAAAATAAAAAATATACAAAATAAATATTAAATGATGAAAATTTATCATATAAATATACAATAAATTTTGTTCAAACATACAATATATAAAAATATAGGTAATATTTTCAAAAAAAAAAAGTTTTCGGGTCAACCCGCGACCCAACCAGACTCAACCCGAAACCCGTCTAACCTGGCACTAACCCGAACCCACCCAACAGGAACCCGACCCGAACCCGAAAACACCAACTCGGACCTGATTTTTTTCGTGTTGGGTTGTGTCGGATTGGCGGGTCGTATTGCATTTTGATACCCCTAGCTTAGAGTGCATGAAGTGCTTCGTGTTCCTATCGAGAAAACATACACCTTTGTCGTGTATGTCTTGACATTTCCCAAGATCCTGTCATAGGCATAAACAAATCTAAACATTAATTTTAAACTCGTGTCGAGCAAAGTTACAACAGTTCTAGAACACCAACATGACTGACTTACGTACAAAATATTATTGCAATCTCCTGCATATGTTATATTAATGACATTTAGTAAATTAAAAGATGCATCCAACAAGTTGAAGAACTCAATCCGAGCAACGCTTCAAAATGGATACTGTGCGTTTTATTTTGATGGAATATATAAAAAATATATTATTATAAGACTACCATTGTTTTTATATTATCTAACATCATTTTAATATTATTATAAGCATAATTCGTGCAAAAGAGTTAATGAAACAAAATGATAATTTAGGAAATGATTTGATGTGTCCCACATCGGTTAGCAAGAGTTGTCTTGGGCAAAATATATATGAATTCACAATCCTCCTCTCATGAGCTAGCTTTTGAGGTGGAGTTAGGTAGATTCATATCATATGGTATCAGAGCCATACTCTTGACTGGTCTATGGGTGCATGTTCCTGGAAGTGTCCTGGAGTGCGGGTTAACGAAGGAGTTGGCACGAGGACGTACAATCTAAAGGGGTCGCGAATGCCTGGAAGTGCCCTGGAGTACGGGTTAACGAAGGAGTTGGCACGAGGACGTGCAGTCTAAAGGGGTCGGGAATGATGTGTCCCACATCGGTTAGCAAGAGTTGTCTTGGGTAAAATATATATGAATTCACAATCCTCCTCTCATGAGCTAGCTTTTGAGGTCGAGTTAAGTGGATTCATATCATGATTTAAGCATTATCATGTATGGTTTTTTTATGAAAGATATAGAGAAATTTTAGCTCCCTTCAAGGTCAGAAATTCAAATGGGTTTTTGTAGTATCAAACATTTGTCTATTTACAAAAAACTATAGCTGGTGATAATTGTTAACTCAAATATACCGTACAGTATCCCAATGTCACGTGTTCGATTTCCGTTGATTTCAAGAACACAACTTTTCAGAAATCCTGAAATCAGCTAGAATTGCTTTTGCGTCATCCTTTAGGGTTCTATTTATCTTTTCAACATTTCCATTTTGTTGAAGAGATCGAGCTGCAGAGAATTGTCAATAGAAGGATAAATTTTGATTTGTAAATTCAATACCTCGGTCACTTCTTATCTGATTTATTGCACCATATTCTCGTTTTGAAGACGCTTTAAAATGGGTTGACTATCGAACTGGTATTCATGTACAGCAAATCAAAACGTTAAAGAATTTACAATGCTTATGATCTCCGTAAGAGAACTAAATATATGTTGGTTACCATATCTAATTTTTTTCTAAGAGTATTTATTGGCTTGGTACTATATTTGGAAAGACGACAAGGACACGAGATATTCTCTGCATAAATTTCAACTATTTAGTGGCTATCTAATACATATGTGAGTTCTGTTTAAAATTATTAACGTTGGAGCCATTATCTATAAAAGGGGGAATGCATCGATATGCGGAAGATGACTGAAACTTTGAATCCTTGAATACTTACGAGATTTCTGAACTTCTATTGGCATCTCTAAGAAAATCTATTACATCAAACTGATTTACACGCTCTTAAATCCTATCAGATCGATTAAGTTTATTCTAACTTATTATGTGTTTACTCAAGTTTATTTGTATAAGAGAAATTTGCAACCGTCATAAACTTATTTCTGAATAGGTTGAAACTATTGTCTATTTACTAGGGTTTCAGCTAGGGGTGTCAAAATCAGATACGACCCACTAACCCGACACGGTTTAACCCAAAAAAAATAAGGTTTGGGTTTGGGGTTTTCAGGTTCGGGTCAGATCGGATTGAACCCGATAGCTGACCCGAAAAAAGTGATCGGGTTGGGTTGGATTCGGGTCAACCCGGATTGACCTGGTTTGACCCGAAAATGTACTTTTTTAAAAAAATATATAATTAATAAATATTGCCTACATTTTTTTATATATTTTATGTCTGAAAAAATATTTATTGTGTATTTATATCATAAATTTTCATAATTTAATATTTATTTTGAACATTTTTTATTTTTTAAATAATTGTTTATTTGATTTAGTAAATATACTTTATTTTTCTACGAGTAGACTTTCAAATTTAAATTATATATATGAGGGAGATTTTATTATTATGTGTTTAAATTAAAATATTAATTTTTTTGAATTTTATTTAATTTTCTTTAAAAAATTCAAAATCGGGTTATACGAATTGATGGATTGATCGGGTTGATTCAGGTTCATGTTTGGGTTGAGGGTTTTTCGGGTTGGCTCGGGTTCGGGTTGGGCAATTTTTGAATAGTATTATTTCTCAACCCGACCCGACCCACCCGAATTGATACCCCTAGTTTCAGCTCAATAGAATTGTTGAACCGATCTGAAGTGAGTTTTGTATGAGGGTTGTATCAATCAAATATTCTAGTGGGATCTTTCTGAAAATATAAGACGGGGAGAAGTAGAAGCTTAGTCTTCGAACTTTCGTAAACAAACTTTTGACTTTTTTATTTTTGTCATTTATTAGTTTGTTTGGAGTTTTGTCTATTTCATTTCACTAGTGTATCGAGCTAAGCCCATTTTTTGTTATGAATAGTAGAGAATATAGAGAAGAGAGAATGATTTAGCATACTTTATTCATCATTTGAGACATCTATTTATAGAGTAGATTTACAGAATTTGAATAGGTAATAATATCAATAATCATCTACAATATCTTTTCTATAATACTCCCCGTTAGATGATTATCGAATCAACAAATTACTTCTAAGAGATGTGGGAGCTCAAATGCTGCCTCGTTAAAACCTTGTCAGTAAAACCCAATGGAAAAACCTGAACGAAGAAAAAAGAGTACAATAATAGATACTCCCCTTGATCTCAATCATCTGAGATCCTTCAACGGATGCATCCCTATCTTGTGCACCAATTTCTTGAATGTTGAAGTTGGCAATGCCTTTGTAAATAAGTCAGCTACATTGTCGCTTGAGCGAATTTGATGGACGTCAATATCACCATTTTCTTGAAGCTCATGTGTATAGAAAAACTTTGGTGAAATATGCTTTGTTCTATCATCTTTGATGTAGCCTCCTTTTAACTGCGCAATGCAAGCAGTATTATCTTCGAATATTATTGTTGGGCCATCTTTGGCTGTTGGGAACCCACATGATTCTTGAATATGTTGTGTCATAGATCTCAACCACACACACTCCCGACTTGCTTCATGCATTGCAATGATCTCAAAATGATTTGAAGACGTCGCTGTTAAGGATTGCTTCATCGACTTCCATGATATAGCAGTGTCTCCTCGTGCAAACACATAACCTGTCTGGGATTTAGTTTTATGTGGATCAGAAAGATATCCTGCATCTGCATATCCAACTAAAGAAGACTTTGATTTTGTCGAATAAAATAATCTCATATCAATTGTACCCCGAAGGTAACGAAATATGTGTTTTACACCATTTCAATGTCTTCGGGTTGGACATGAGTTATATCTCGCTAAAAGATTAACAGAAAATGATATATCTGGGCGAGTACAATTTGCGAGATATGACAGTGCACCAATGACACTTAGATATGGTACTTCTGGACCAACGATTTTTTCTCCATTTTTAGGTGGTCGAAAAGGATCTTTGTTAGCATCAAGTGATCAAACAAATATCAGTGATGCTAATGGGTGTGCCTTGTCCATGTAAAAGCGCTTTAATATTTTTTTTTTATATGATGATTGATGAACAAATATTCTCTCTTGCAAATGTTCAATTTGCAATCCGAGGCAAAATTTTGTCTTTCCTAAATCTTTCATCTCAAACTCATTTTTCAAGTAATTGGCAGTTTTAGTAAGTTCTTTTGGAGTGCCAATAAGATTTAGATCATCAACATATACTGCCACAATTGAAAAACCCTCATCTGTTCTTTTTATAAAATCGCATGGACAAATAGCATTATTTGTGTATCTTTTTTTTTAACAAATATTCACTAAATTTCATATTTTCGAAATGAACTCAAAGGCCAAAATGTTATGGTCATTCTTCACCCATTTATCACAATTTTAATAGATATTTGACCCATATTGAACCAGTCATATAACCCACCATAAAAGCAAAATAATGGCCTTTAAGAGGAGGTAAATCGTCATGAATAGGTGGTCATTCAGCTCACTGTCGAAGCCTATAAATATTCATTGGTTGAATGGAGAAATCACGACAAAAAACTTAGCAAAAACTGTTCAAATTCGAACATAAGCAACTAAATTCAGAGCATTTCAGCAGCAAGAAGTAGGTCGTTTTCCAGAACCTATTTCCATCGATACAAAATTGGAATTGGATCTCCACCATCCACATAATACCAATCCACATTATGAATATTTTACCAAAAATTAAGACCAATTTAATGGTTATAATTTATCCACCAACCTCCACAAGAAATATAACGACCCAAAAATTCGTGTTTGAATATTTGCGGAAAAATTAAAAATTTTCTTTGTAAAGTAAGTAAAATGCATCATTCATAAAATAGACCGTTAAATAAAGTTTAAATGTTAAAAATAGCAGCGGAAAAAATTACTTGTTTGCAAAAGAACAATTTAAGAATAGTCCAACAACGGATAAACTGTTTGAGCATAAAAATGGTAAATGCTAAAATGAGGTCCTCGGGTTCCACTACTGCCGACCCAAGCTAGCTCACTGGTCCCCGCCCTCGGCCCCGGCATCATCAGTACCTACAACAAACAAGTCTAGTGAGTCTAAAGACTCAACATGTCTATATCGTAAATAACGAGTAAATATAGTAAAAATTTCATGGGAGTAAAAATATCATGTCATGAGGCACAATGTGAAAATAATATATCATGAGCGATTATAATACGTGCATAACTGAAATGAAAGTTATAGTGAAAATGTTTTCTCCTTGGAGCCCTGTACTGAAATAGCCTGTAATAAATTTTCTGTTGAGATTATGGTCTACGCAAGTGGCCCCTGCACTGAAACTGACCGGTAACTGGCGACCGGATAATAAAATGCTCCCATGACCGGTAACTGGCGACCGGGTGAAATAGTAAACGTCTGATCAGACTATGCCACAGTATACTAGGTGGTACAAACTGACCGGTAACTGGCGACCGGACCGGTAATTGGCGACCGGACCGGTAACTGGCGACCGGATTTAGCAATAATCCCATGATAGTGAAATGGCCACAAGCAATATCGCATAATCTCAAAAATGAACATTTTATATTTTTATGCACGTAATATAATTAAATGGCACATTAAATATCCTGTAATAATTTACTGCTTGGATTGGATCGCTCCCAGGCTCGCTGCAACCTAAATATGTCATGAAAAATATGCAATAGATTTGGGACCACACTATGCAATAACATTCGAAAATGTGACAATTTCACCGAACGACTTCGAATTTAATCATGACTCCGAACCAACCCGAGCCAACACTTAAACATCATATAGTCATGATTAAAATACGCTTAAAATGATGAATTAATGCTCCTAAAATGATGCAAGTCGAATCTTAGGTGAATGGAGGCCAAAACATGAAACGCTCTTTCGAGAGTCAATTTGGCACATCGCACCGTAAATTCTCGTACGACTTCAAAAATGATCCGAATCACAAACGGTCAAAAACATGACCTTCCTAACTCAATGAGGCACTGTCCAGTCCAAGGCCATGAGCTAAAAGCCAACCAAGAACTCAAACGAGCCACCGAACCATCACAGCAAGTTGCTGTCCAAAAATACAGCAACTGTGCTTTGGTATCTTTGCGTCTTTTGCGAGGCTAATGGCCATTGGGGCTTGAACCACCGACCAGAACCTCTTACCAACATCCTAAGGAATGATTTGAACCATGGCTAAGGGCTCTAGGCCAGCCACAATTCGAACCACACCATGAAACAAGCCAAACGTCCCGGCCGAGTGCAATTCTGCGCGTGGGAAGTGTGTTGCTTTGTTTGCTGTCTCTCGTCGTTCCAGTGGCCATTTGATTGACCATGGCACGATCTAGACATCTAGGGGTATGGTATGAACCATGGCTAAGGGCCGGAGGCCAACCAAGATCCACACCATTCCCTAAAAATCGAAACAACACTAGCTGAAAAAAAAATGACGGGGCCAAAAGGGAAAGGGGCTGTTCTTGTTGTTTTATTTGAAAACCGATTCACCATGGACCAAGCCACCAAAAAGGGCGACTTAGTCACGACTTAGACATGCTATGGAAGTGATCTAACCATGGCTATAGGCCTTTTGGGAAGCCATGATCTGAAACTTTTCCCTTGACCACAAACTGAATTTTTTCGAAACTCACATGGACACAAATGGGAGGTTGCTGTCATCTTCTTGATTACGGCTAGAATGGGACTCAAACCAAAGGACAAATGTGATCCTAACATGTCCTAGTACATGCCTAGGAGCAGCCTTGGGAGCCTGGAATCGAACCAATACCTAAAACCACAAAAGAAAACCGTACTTTGAAAAGGGAGGGCCGAAAATCTGCATGTACATTTTCTGAAATTTCTTGGTGTGTTTCGGTTTTTACATGAAAGGATGATCATGAAACATAAAAATAATGATAGTATGACTTGATTGAAGAGTCAAGGAAGAATATATACATGCCTGGTTTCGTTTTGAACGAAAAACGAAAGAATGAGACGATCCGGCGCGGAGGAGGTGGAGTGATCTTCCTTCCTTCCTTCTACTCAATTTTCTCTCTAGTTTTCTCAAGTGCTAGCCACGATTTTTTTCTCAAAGTTACTCTGAATTGGAATGGTGGTTAAGAGAATGAGGAGAATGGGTGCAAAATATAGGGAAAGAAATCAAGACCAAGTCTACTCTTTTTTTTTGAAATTTGAATTCTTGTTTGATATCAAATGATTTGTTGGTGCTTGTTGGGGTGAGGTGGCCGATCATATTACCATCTAGACTAGGTGAGGATAAGGTTGATCATTAATAAAATGGTGCTTCCAAAAATAAAAGAATTATCCTACTAATTAAATACAAAGAAAGGGTCAAATGTGGTGAGGTGGCAAGGCATGCTAAGTCATCCAAGGGGGCCAAAAATCATCTCTAAAAATAAAGGGAAATGTTGTTTAGTTACTAAATTTATAACCATTAAAAGCCTTACCTATTCTTTAATTAATTTAGTGAACTAACCCCTTAATTAAGGAACTTAAATGAATTTATTTTCTACTCACCTCAAGTAACTTAAATAATTCCTTAAACTTCCTTTTAATTTAAATTAACTTACTTGCTAGCTAAAATAAATTCTGAAAATGTTTTCTGAATCTTAAATTTTATCTCTAAACTCCAACTCCAGTCCGGCCTCACTGAATTAACTGAAATGATAAAAATCAAACTGCTGCATGAAATAAATAACTTTAGGAAAATCATTTAAATACTAATGAAATAAAATCATTTAAAATACTAGAATTATGCATGGCTTATACGTAGTCTAAGTTACGGGTTCTACAATCCTTCCCCCCTTAAAAGAAATTTCGTCCTCGAAATTAAGACTCGCCGAATAACTCGGGGTACCGACTCCTCATCTCTGGCTCAGACTCCCACGTAGCTTCCTCCTCTTAGTGGTTGAGCCATTTGAATTTGACTCGCATAACCAGCTTGTTCCGAAGCTTCTTCTCCTGCCTGTCTACGATCTGCACTGGTCTCTCCTCATAAGATAGGTTTGGAGTAAGCTGCAACGGCTCGAAGTTCAAGACATGCGAAGGATTCGCCATATACTTCCTCAGCATAGAGACGTGAAAGACATTGTGTACTCCGGCCAGATTCGGCGGAAGAGTCACACGATAAGCTAGCGTCCCAACTCTGTCAAGGATCTCAAATGGTCCCATAAATCTCGGATTGAGCTTCCCTTTCTTCCCAAATCACATGACACCCTTCATAGGTGCCACCTTCACAAAGACATGGTCGCCGACAGTAAACCCTAAATATCTCCTCCTCTGATCTGCATAGCTCTTCTGTCGACTCTGAGCAGTCCTAATTCTATCACGGATTCGGGCTACTACGTCGACAGTCTGCTGAATAATCTCTGGACCCAGCTCTGCTCTCTCTCCTACTTCATCCCAATGAACAGGAGATCTACACTTACGGCCATATAGTGCTTCATACGGAGCCATACCAAAAGAAGACTGGAAGCTGTTGTTATAGATGAACTCAACCAATGGTAAGTTCGACTCCCAACTCCCAGAGAAATCAATGACTGCAAGCACGGAGAAGATCCTCCAAAATCTGAATGACTCGCTCTGACTGCCCATCTGTCTGCGGATGGAAAGCTGTGCTAAACAGCAACTTCGTTACCCATAGTCGAATGCAAACTCTTCCAAAACGAGGAAGTGAATCTGGGATCTCTGTCAGATACGATAGAAACTGGAATGCCATGGAGTCGGACTATCTCTCGGATATACAGCTCTGCATACTGAATCATGGTGAATGTCGTCTTAATAGGCAAGAAGTGCGCTGATTTGGTAAGACGATCTACAATCACCCAAATAGCATTTGATCCTCTGACTGACTTCGGCAATCCTGTCACAAAGTCCATGGTAACATTCTCCCACTTCCACTCGGAAATAGGAAGAGGCTTGAGCAAACCTGCCGGTCTCTGATGCTCGGCCTTCACTAACTGACAGGTCAGACACTCGGATACAAATCGTCTGATGTCCTTCTTCATACAAGGCCACCAATACAATAGCTGATCTTTGTACATCTTTATACTCCCAGGGTGAATGGAGTACGGTGACATGTGGGCTTCCGATAGAATATCTGCTCGAATGGAATCACTGCTAGGAACCCATATCCTGTCTCGGTATCTCACAATACCATCGCTGACTGAATACAAGACACTGCCCTTGGTCTCATCCCTCTGCTTCCACTTTGCCAATTGCTCATTTGTTGCCTGACCACTACGAATACGGTCCAGGAGAGTTGACTGAATAGTCAAGGTAGATAGTCGGGGAACTCTACCTTGAGGATATGACTCTAGATCAAACATCTGCATCTCAATCTGAAGAGGTCTCGAAACTGTCAAATGAGTCATCACTGCGACTTTTCTGCTCAATGCATCCGCAACTACATTAGCTTTACCCGGGTGGTAGCTAATGTCACAATCATAATCCTTCACAAGCTCCAACCAACGCCTCTGAAGCATGTTCAGCTCCTTCTGCGTAAAGATATACTTGAGGCTCTTGTGGTCGGTAAAGATCTGGCACTTCTCTCCATATAGATAATGCCTCCAAATTTTCAAGGCAAAAACTACTGCGGCCAACTCTAGATCATGGGTAGGGTAGTTCTTCTCATGAGTCTTCAACTGTCTAGAAGCATATGCTATCACCTTCCCATGCTGCATCAATACGGCGCCAAGACCGAGCATCGAAGCATCGGTATACAGAACAAACTCACCGGACCCTGACGGCACGACCAAAACTGGTGCTGAGATAAAAGCTTGCTTCAAAGTATCGAAGCTCTTCTGACACTCCTCGCTCCAAAAAAATTTCACATTCTTCTTTGTCAGTGCTGTGAGTGGAACTGCAATCGAAGAGAATCCCTTGATGAACTTCCGATAATATCCTGCTAAGCCAAGAAAACTGCGGATCTCTGATGCATTATGCGGCACAACCCAATCTCTGACTGCTGCAACTTTCGCTGGGTCTACCTCAATACCACTGCTGGAAACAATGTGGCATAAGAACGCCACCTTTTCTAACCAGAATTCGCATTTACTGAACTTTGCGAATAGTTTGTGCTTCTGCAATGTCTGCAGCACTGTGGTCAGATGCCTGCTGTGATCCTCCCGATTCTTGGAGTAGACGAGAATGTCGTCTATGAACACTATCACAAACTGGTCGAGGTACGGATGAAACACGCGATTCATGAGATCCATGAAGATCGCTAGCGCATTCGTCAAACAGAACGGCATCACAAGGAACTCGTAGTGGCCATAACGAGTCCTGAAAGCTGTCTTCGAAACATCAGCATCTCTCACCCTCAACTGGTGATAACCGGAACGCAGATCTATCTTGGAGAAAATCGAAGCTCCCTGCAACTGGTCAAACAGATCCTCAATCCTTGGAAGTGGGTATTTATTCTTCTCTGTAACCCTGTTCAACTCCCGATAGTCAATACAAAGCCTCATAGAGCCATCTTTCTTCTTAACAAACAAGATTGGCGTGCCCCAAGGTGAGAAACTAGGGCGAATGAACTCCTTGTCAAGAAGTTCCTGAATCTGCTTCTTAAGCTCTGCCATCTCTGTCGGTGCAAGTCGTTACGGTGCTTTTGAGATCGGAGCCGTATCTGGCATAAGCTCGATGGAAAACTCCACCTCTTCTCAGGTGGCATACCAGAGACGTCCTCAGGAAAAATGTCTAGGAAGTTTCTAACAATCGGAACATCTGAGGCTGACTGACTGGGCGCCTCGGGGACAGATACAAATGTTGCTAGAAACGCCCGACACCCTCTATGCATGAGCTTCCTAGCGTGGACATAAGGAATAATACGTGGTAGAAGAAAGTACATGTCTGGCTCGAATAAGAACTGCGTCATTCCAGGCGGTCGGACTAGAACAGATCTCCGCTGGAAGTCAATCAAAACTCCGTTCCGCAGTAGCCAATCCATCCCTAGAATAATGTCAAACTCTGGCATCGGCAGTACGATAAGATCCGCATAAACAAGGTTGCCATGGAGCTCAAGATCCATGTCTCGGATCACATTGGTGGCTGCCATCTCCTCGCCAGACGGCAGTACTACGGAATAAGCTATATCTAGCCCAATGGTCTTAACTTTGAGGAAATCAGCAAAGACCTCTGAAATGAATGAGTGAGTGGCCCCTGAATCTATCAAGGCCTTCGTAGCGGAACCGGATATAAAAATTCTCCCTAAAAGATCGGAACTCTAAGTTGAACCCAATAGTTACAAAGACTAAACTTATAGACATGCAAAGGTTGAAGTTCTTCTAACTTAAATTTCCAAAATATTACAAAGTAGAGCATGCAATCCTATCGCAATTCTATGTTCAAAATATTAACCCAAAACATTAAGTTCCAAATGCAGACTCAAAGCTTAAGGTACCTGTCATCAGCATAGTATCGGGGTTCGTCTCCGTCGCATGGAGAACAAACACTCTGCCCTGGGTAGGCAGGTTCCTCTGAGGGCACTACAGAAAAAAGTGGTCTGGACTACCATACCTATAACACTTTCCTGAGCCGTACATACATGCCCCAGGATGGCGACGTGAGCACTTAGGACAGACTGGGCGCTCAAGAGCCCTCGGGGTTGGGCGTCCCCGCTGCTGCTGCTGCTGCTGGCCTCTGTTTCTAGGCGGCCCGTGAAAAGGCCTCTTGTTCTGCTGCTGATGCTGTTGAGGAGGAGGGCGGTGCGGTACCTGGGCAGGTCGTTTTCCCAAGCGCTCTCTCTCGATATCACGCTGATCCTGCTCTGCGGCTAGAGCTTTGGAGACAGCGACCTCATAAGAAGTAGGGTCAGACACCCTAACATCACGGCGCAAGATCGGCCGTAGACCCACCAGAAAATGCATCATCTTGGCTCTAGCATCATTTGCGATCAGGGGTACAAAATGACAACCCCTCTCGAACTTACGGATGAACTCCGAAACAGTCATATCTCCTTGCCTCAAGCTCATAAACTCAGTGGTCAACCTGGTGCGCACTTCCTCAGCAAATTATTTGGAGTAGAACACCTCCGTGAAGTGCACCCAACTCAGCGTAGCCACATTCAGGGCTACCGATGCTCCTTCCCACCATAAGCTAGCATCTCCTCCGAATAAGTATGTGGCACATCGGACTCTGTCTGTATCTCCAAGCTCCATGAACTCGAAGATAACCTCGAGGGACTTGATCCAGCCCTCAGCAATCATGGGGTCAGACGTCCCAGAAAACTCCTTCGGACGCATCTTCATGAATCTTTCGTAGACAGCCTCGGGCCCTGTCGACCTGGTCGCCACAACATTGTTCCCCGCAAACTGTGCGAAGAATTGAGTCATCCCAGCCAGCATCTGGGCATTCATGTCCGGTGGGGGTGGAGGTGGTAAATCTCTCTCATGTCTCTGCTCCTCCCTGTCCTCTCGGTGAGGCTCGTCATTTCTAGTGCGCTCGAGAATGCGTCTAGGGGGCATACTGTTCCATACATAACCCATACGTAACTAACATGCATAATTCCTTGATTTATTTAAATTGAAATACTGAAAAAATAAAATAAATCTGGACGTAAAACATTTCATGAAAACATGCTGTCAAATAATTCATGCTTGAATAAAATGCGCAAATGTAAAACTTACAGACCGAATACGTGACTTCGTGAGCTTCTCGAGGTCAGTAGTAGTACAACCCTATACAGAACCATTGCTCTGATACCAGCTATAGAGGCCCGAAAATTCGTGTTTGAATATTTGCGGAAAAATTAAAAATTTTCTTTGTAAAGTAAGTAAAATGCCTCATTCATAAAATATAACATTAAATAAAGTTTAAATGTTAAAAATAGCAGCGGAAGAAATTATTTGTTTGCAAAAGAACAATTTAAGAATAGTCCAACAACGGATAAACTGTTTGAGCATAAAAATGGTAAATGCTAAAATGAGGTCCTCGGGTTCCACTACTGCCGACCCAAGCTAGCTCACTGGTCCCCGCCCTCGGCCCCGGCATCATCAGTACCTACAACAATCAAGTCTAGTGAGTCTAAAGACTCAACATGCCTATATCATAAATAACGAGTAAATATAGTAAAAATTTCATGGGAGTAAAAATATCATGTCATGAGGCACAATGTGAAAATAACATATCATGAGCGATTATAATACGTGCATAACTGAAATGAAAGTCATAGTGAAAATGTTTGCTCCTTGGAGCCCTGTACTGAAATAGCCTGTAATAAATTTTCTGTTGAGATTATGGTCTACGCAAGTGGCCCCTGCACTGAAACTGACCGGTAACTGGCGACCGGATAATAAAATGCTCCCATGACCGGTAACTGGCGACCGGGTGAAATAGTAAACGTCTTATCAGACTATGCCATAGTATACTGGGTAGTACAAACTGAACTGACCGGTAACTGGCGACCGGACCGGTAACTGGCGACCGGATTTAGCAATAATCCCATGATAGTGAAATGGCCACAAGCAATATCGCATAATCTCAAAAATGAACATTTTATATTTTTATGCACGTAATATAATTAAATGGCACAATTAAATATCCTGTAATAATTTACTGCTTGGATTGGATCGCTCCCAGGCTCGCTGCAACCTAAATATGTCATGAAAAATATGCAATAGATTTGGGACCACACTATGCAATAACATTCGAAAATGTGACAATTTCACCGAACGACTTCGAATTTAATCATGACTCCGAACCAACCCGAGCCAACACTTAAACATCATATAGTCATGATTAAAATACGCTTAAAATGATGAATTAATGCTCCTAAAATGATGCAAGTCGAATCTTAGGTGAATGGATGCCAAAACATGAAACGCTCTTTCGAGAGTCAATTTGGCACATCGCACCGTAAATTCTCGTACGACTTCAAAAATGATCCGAATCACGAACGGTCAAAAAAATGACCTTCCTAACTCGATGAGGCACTGTCCAGTCCAAGGCCATGGGCTAAAATCCAACCAAGAACTCAAACGAGCCACCGAACCGTCACAGCAAGTTGCTGTCCAAAAATACAGCAACTGTGCTTTGGTTTCTTTGCGTTGTTTGCGAGGCTAATGGCCATTGGGGCTTGAACCACCGACCAGAACCTCTTACCAACATCCTAAGGAATGATTTGAACCATGGCTAAGGGCTCTAGGCCAGCCACAATTCGAACCACACCATGAAACAAGCCAAACGTCCCGGCCGAGTGCAATTCTGCGCATGGGAAGTGTGTTGCTTTGTTTGCTGTCTCTCGTTGTTCCAGTGGCCATTTGATTGACCATGGCACGATCTAGACATCTAGGGGTATGCTATGAACCGTGGATAAGGGCCGGAGGCCAACCAAGATCCACACCATTCCCTAAAAATCGAAACAACACTAGCTGAAAAAAAAATGAAGGGGCCGAAAGGGAAAGGGGCTGTTCTTGTTGTTTTATTTGAAAACCGATTCACCATGGACCAAGCCACCAAAAGAGGCGACTTAGTCACGACTTAGACATGCTAGGGAAGTGATCTAACCATGGCTATAGGCCTTTTGGACAGCCATGATCTGAAACTTTTCCCTTGACCACAAACTGAATTTTTTCGAAACTCAAATGGACACAAATGGGAGGTTGCTGTCATCTTCTTGATTACGGCTAGCATGGGACTCAAACCAAAGGACAAATGTGATCATAACATGTCCTAGTACATGCCTAGGAGCAGCCTTGGGAGCCTGGAATCGAACCAATACCTGAAACCACAAAAGAAAAATGTGAAGCTTGGAAAGGGAGGGCCGAAAATCTGAATGTACATTTTCTGAAATTTCTTGGTGTGTTTCGGTTTATACATGAAAGGATGATCATGAAACATAACAATAATGATAGTATGACTTGATTGAAGAGTCAAGGAAGAATATATGCATGCCTGATTTCGTTTTGAACGAAAAACGAAAGAATGAGACGATCCGGCGCGGAGGAGGTGGAGTGATCTTCCTTCCTTCCTTCTACTCAATTTTCTCTCTAGTTTTCTCAAGTGCTAGCCACGATTTTTCTCTCAAAGTTACTCTGAATTTCGAGACTAAGGGAGGGGGAATGGTGGTTAAGAGAGTGAGGAGAATGGGTGCAAAATATAGGGAAAGAAATCAAGACCAAATCTACTCTTTTTTTTGAAATTTGAATTCTTGTTTGATATCAAATGATTTGTTGGTGCTTGTTGGGGTGAGGTGGCCGATCATATTACCATCTAGACTAGGTGAGGATAAGGTTGATCATTAATAAATGGTGCTTCCAAAAATAAAAGAATTATCCTACTAATTAAATACAAAGAAAGGGTCAAAGGTGGTGAGGTGGCAAGGCATGCTAAGTCATCCAAGGGGGCCGAAAATCATCACTAAAAATAAAGGGAAATGTTGTTTAGTTACTAAATTTATAACCCTTAAAAGCCTTATCTATTCTTTAATTAATTTAGTGAACTAACCCCTTAATTAAAGAACTTAAATGAATTTATTTTCTACTCACCTCAAGTAACTTAAATAATTTCTTAAACTTCCTTTTAACTTAAATTAACTTACTTGCTAGCTAAAATAAATTCTGGAAATGTTTTATGAATCTTAAATTTTATCTCTAAACTCCAACTTCAGTCCGGCCTCACTGAATTAACTGAAATGATAAAAATCAAACTGCTGCATGAAATAATTAACTTAAGGAAAATCATTTAAATACTCATGAAATAAAATCATTTAAAATACTAGAATTATGCATGGCTTATACGTAGTCTAAGTTACGGGTTCTACAAGAAAACTGCACAAATGTTATGTGAGGAAAACGAAAACTTCTGTTTGTCGCTCAAAAAACTACTCCAAATGATGTCCAGATCAAATAACCACCGTTCACAATTTGGTTCACTTTTGTTTTAACATGCTGACCAAATTTCAGTTATATCCGGCGGTTCAATATGTCACAGATGCTTTTGCAAGTTGACTGAATTTTAGATGTACGCAAATCCAAAAATTCATGTAACTTTATTTCTTTCGTGTATTCTTTTTGCGGCTTGTTATGCATCAAACTAGAGCAAATCACACCTAAAATATTTAGATTTAAGCCTAAAGTTCGAGCAAAAACGCTGTAAATTCCTAGTTCATGAAAGTTTCTACTCAACCTCCGAAGCAACTTTCCATGTGTTTTTGGAGCACCTTTCTGTACGTGAAATTGGTATGTTTAAATCGATAGTTCACATTATTATTTTCTCTATTTGACCTTCGAACCATTTGTCTTTCTAAGTATGTTGATTTTTTGTCAGGAGCATTTTATAAGTCAAGAGCACTGTTATGATTCAAGTTACAAATGGATAAAGGGAAATTTTTCAAAACATGGTAAGTTTAAGGTCCTGATGTGGTGCATAATAATAACTAATATATGACATCACCTTAGAAGAATTAAATATAGGAGACTAATTAGTAAAATCATAGAATATGAGATGAATTTCAATGCCATAAGTATATGTACACGTTTATGTTATGATTCTACCATATTTAGTGAATTTTGAAACATATGTCTTAGTTTATGTTGCAACATATTCTGCGACGCAATATTTGCAAAGATCCTATATATGTATGTATAACATGTTCTGTATTCAATCGACATCTACTTGTTGAGGATTTCACAAGATATTCACCTTCTACACTCCATCCCCAGATAAGGATGAGGATAAATTCGAAGAAAAAGAGCAAGAAACACTTTTGGGGATGATGATGAAGCCCTATTCGTTTAAGATTTTTTTTTTTTTTAATTTTGTTATCATTTTATTCTCATGTGGTATACTTCCACAGTCGCATTGTAAATACGATAAATTAACTATGATATAGAGTTGTTTTTGGCAATATTTGTACTACGATGCATGTTGTTTTACGATTTTAATTGTGAAACAATGCCAGTGTCAACTAATCATGATAGCGGAGAATTAAAGGTGCAAACTAGAAACAATAGCAAAAAACTAATTTATGAATCCCAATACAATATTATTTCATATATTTTCAAAATGAAATTCAAACTTTACAGACATCCGTAAAAGAATATACATGAATTTTTTTCGTATGAATTCAACTCAAACTAATTTGAATATTTCATGATGGAAATACATAGATAAAAATGATGTCTCCACCACCAATTTTGAGCCCAAGACTCTTCAAAATGGCTGCACAAACCATTTTCTCTTCTTTATTCATGACTCTTGATGTACATATATATTATAATAAATCAAACCTATAATGCCTTTTCCCCAAAATATAGTTCGAAATTTACAAAAAAATAAATAAATTGATCCCAACTTGTGCATTTTATCTACATCCGTGATTGTGGTGATGCCACGGATTCAAAACTATCATCCCTACAATACCTCAACTCCAATGAGATTTGCCTTTCAATCTGAAGTTGCTTATAGAAGTTAGCAATGAACGCATCAGCCCTTTTGTCGACATCATCGTCCGACGGATAACTTATCGTCCTTTGGATACCTCTCGAGGATATCGAACCTGAATCCGGAATACACGCCCTTAATCCTGGTCTGTCGTTGAAGCTGAACCTTTTATTGCTAATCATAGACGCCAGTTTCCATTTGTTAACGTTGAGATTCAGTATGATCTTGATCTTATTCACTGCTCTTTTTAGCCTGCGAAGCAAAACCCATCGGTCGACTGCCATGTATCGTACGCACTGCTTGATTAAGATAAATGCTTGAACGAGAGATTATGTTTGAAAAATTATGAATAAAGAGGTTGGTGTGTGGAGTATTTATATGTGATTATATTGAGAGAAAATGTGAGGAAATTTCTATAAAACTAAGCGTGGTTTATTAGACAACCGTGTAGAGTGACGGCCAAATACATAAATGGGGCTGAGCTGAGCTAATTAAATATATTGGGGGAAGACTTTATTTTTCAAATATTTGATCAATTAAATATATATTTAATTAATATCAGTCACTTAAAATTATAATTCAATGTACGTGATATATCGAGATTACAGTACCAAAAAAATACTGAATTTGTCAAAATATCAATATGTTAAGCATACAAAAATTTTCAGTACGATAACGTTATGAAATTTGAAAAAAGATATAATATTTTTAAATGATAAATTAAAAAATACATAAGGTTTTTTTTGGGTAAAAAAAACAAAAACGATATATACCAACACCGTAGTAAAATCTCGGTATATTACAAAATTTCTATATAATCGGTATGCTAGTTATACGTATCGAAATTTTCGGTATGATATCGATGTATATTTTTATATCATGATTTTTGACTTTAGTTCTGATTGTTTATGATATATATTACCTAATCTGATAATTGAAATTTTAGATATTTTTTTAACTTGTAGTCATATGTCCAAGTATATATTATTTTGAATGCTAATTTCGTTAATTCTAATGGTCAAATATAACAATAAATCAAAAAAAAAATATCAATTAAAAAGATTAAGATTCAAATAAAATAAACTTTTGACCCCGTCGCTATTTATAATCATCGGTTTATTAACTTCACTGCCTTCTTAGATAAGATAAAATAAAATAAAATAAAATAAAAAGTCAAAAGGGGACCGCGTGTTTAATATTCTTGGTCGATTGCTTTGAGCTTTTTGTTGTTCCTTCTGCGTAATTATCTGTATTATAAGTTGACCATTGCTTTAAACTAATGGACAAAACTCAAAATCAACTACACAAAAATAAATTAATTTTTTTCCATTAAATTTAAAATAAATTAAAATTTAAAAAATTCAAGGATGATGAATATTTTTCATAAATAACAAGTAGAATTTCTTATTTAATTTCTAAATTTAGAGGCGAAAGTGGCCTTGACATCCCTCAATTAGACCCGACCAACCTACCACAAAGCATTGATTATTTTGCACTTTGATTTCGTTGTTATCAGAAATGACCTAGTGATGTCAACGTCCACATGGTTTATTTATAAATTTCAAAATTGTTTTGATGGACAACATCGGTCGTGTCTGGATTGATGAATTTGATTTGTGAAAGTTGATTTGAAGGATATTTTTCAAATAATGCATATACTGGGTGGATTTGAAATCCGTGACAATGATGATTGAAATTGCATAATTTCAATATATCTACTCGAGGGCCAAGCAACGTCCAATTTCTTTATTGCTATCAAAGCACCATCAATATTCCGCATTGTCCAACCAAGCACAACGTCAAATTTGACTAATGAAATTATAGTAATTTCAATCAAACACTGGTAAATAGTCGAATAAGGAGATCTTGTTTCAATTCATGGTTACATTTTATTTTAAAATCATTTCATTATTTCGATTAGTGTACTCAAATTGATGGTTTTTTTTTTTTGGGGTGGGTGGGGGGTGGGTGGGTTCGTCTTTACATATGAATGACATGTCTGTTAATCGGACGTATAATTTCATTTAAATAAATAAATAAATTATTGTGTTGGAATTGGAATAGCTTTAAATAAATAAGTTCTAAACTGTTGCATTTGGGCCCCGACTTAACCCCAATCGAGCTATATTTAAATCAGCCTTTTGAGCCTTAGATGTGTCCACTACTTTATCAGAGATTAAGCCCTAAAACAATTGTGGTAAATAAAATCTTTTTTGTTTCAATGAACTTTTATTTACAGTTATTTACTGCGAAAAAAATTAAAATTTTTATCAAAAAGTTATTTCTTATGCTTTTAAAAAATATATTAATTCTATCCTGCAATTTTTCGAGAAAATACTGAAAATTAAAATACAAGTCAGAACAATTTAGATAATGTTTAATAAATATTCTGTGAGATCGTTTTACAATATCAATTTTTATTTTTTTATTTATTTTTATATTGACAATACTCAAGAACTTTTGAAACAAACATATTTGATGCAGAACATTCAAAGAACAACGAGACAAAGAACACAAGATTAGATCAAGATCAAAGCAGTTATCAGTCAATCAAAAACAATATATACAACAACAGATAATAGATCAGAACATTTGTCATTTAATCAAGCACAATATGTACAAGAGCAAATCAAGACAAGATAAGTTATCAGTTGTCGAGAACACCAAAGATCAAGAGTAGTATGAACAAGATCAGATCAATGTTCAAGTAAATACGTTAAGAGCAATAAGCATACACAAGAAGATCAAAGCAACACGGTTCAAGAAGTCAGATCAGATAACAAAATCAGTATCCTTGTACTTTTGCAAATCAGAGAAGTCCATTAGAATCAGAGTACTCAACAATGTGTTAAAAAAGAGTGATTCTTTCAGATCATTCGTTCAAATATAGAAGCTCATGAAGTCAGAACAACTCAAAGACACATGAATTTACTTCATAATAGCAAGAAGATAAGAGCATAATTCAAAGAAGTGAAGCACTGCAAGTGCAGCATGCTCAGAGCACAAGATAAGTCAGAGTCTGTATAGAAGAAGAAGTAATGCATATCAAAGTCTCAAAAATAATCAGATCATAAAATCTGAAAAAGCTTCAAAAGTCACAACACTTACAAGGACACTAAGAGTTCAAAGATTAAGATCAAAGAAGATGTCTGGTAGCTCGCGGAGCTAAAACAAGTGACTTGTAATCTGAAAGGAATCTTGTATTTCAAATCAATTAATATTTTATTTTGAATTTCTAGACCAATCTAATGCTTTGTTTCCCTAAATCTAGATAATCTTATTTTTGAAATTATTCAATATAATTTGAAAACATATCCGTAAGATATGATATACCAACCTTGAATAGAGTTTGATTCTTATCAAATTCTTGTTTTCTTGTTTATAGGTATGAAGTATCTAGGGAGATCTAGGTCAAGAAGGATTATATATATATGGTGATTGATTATTGAGAGAGGAGATGAAGTAAGAAGAAATTTGTACGGATTATGGAGCTTTGCTGAACTTGATCAAATTTAGTACTGAAGATTCGCTTGAAGAGTTTTGGGTGATTGACTCACACCGTGACCGTGTTGCTGCCTTGTGTCGACAATACTCGAAGAACAACACTGATACAGAGTGTTGATCAAAGAGCGATTGTATTTGGCTTTGAGCAATATGTTTCGTTCTTACGCTTCTAGTTTTAATATTAGTTTATTTTGATGTATTTTGGTTTTCTTGTGTGTCAATGAATTTAGGTTTGTTAACTTCACTAGTATTGATTTGTTAAAATGAGTCACATAATTTTCTAGTGAATTTTTACCATGAGGCAGTCGCACAAGTATTCTTACTTGTGCATGGTTTAAATAACTGGTGTTTATTTATTAAAAGTTTACGTGTGTGTTAAATATTAATTTCCGCTGCAGTGTTATGTACTGGTGTTGACAATACTGAGCACAACACCAAATTCTGATATACTAGTTTACAATTATTTCCTGTACATTTATGAGCAACAACTCTTTCAAGTGGTATCAGAGACAACGCTTGATACACTAACTGATTGATTCTGTCCTTTTGTTGTTTTACAGTAATTATTCTAAATAACTTGATGGATCCATGGGCTTCTAGCACGGCTTTTAGGCCACCAGTTTTGGATGCATCAAACTATGCCCTCTGAAAAGTCAAGATGAGGATGTACATTAAATCTATCGAAGAAAGGGCATGGCAACGTGTAGAACCCGATAAATCAGACTACGTATAAGCCATGCATAATTACTATTATTTAAATTAAAATGATTTTCATACATGCATGAGTGTTTAATTCATTTTAAAATTTTTAAGTCATGATCATTTAATTTTAAATCGTAGAAGCTTAGTGTTATCTTTTAGATTATATACGCGAGGCCGGACTGGAGTTGGAGTATTGAGATAAAATTTAATAATAAGAAAATATTCCTAGATTTAATTTAAGCCAAGGAATAATTTATTTTAAGGTAAAAGTATGTTTAAGGATTTATTTAATTAATTGGAGTTAAGTAGTAAATAAGTTCTTTTATATCTAATAATTAATTAAAAGCCTAAATTAAAATGTGTAACCAATAGGGATAAATTAATCTAGGCCTATTTTATTTAAGAAATTGTAACTTAACATGTTGGTAATTATTTTAAGATTTAGACATGCATGCAAGAAAAATTACTATCCTAAATTAAGTTATTAATTCACTAAATACATAATAAGTGTTTAAAACTTTAAAGAATTAAAATTCATAATTAAGAAATACTTTACCTCCATTTATTAAGAAAAATTTCGGCCACTCCATAAAAGATTTAATCAAGTTTGGCAACTCTCCATTTTGATATCTTTCCTTAGCCTTTCATGATAGATAATTCCCTCACTTTTAATCACCAATAATTAATTATTAAGCAATATTTCTACCTTACTTTGATCACCAAATCTCAGCCAACACCTCCCCTATATCTCCCTCAAATCCCATAATATCATATCATTTCCTATCTCCCAAACAACTAGGATAGAAAGATCTTTATTTGCCATTCAAAATCCCCATTTAATTAGTAAACTTCCCCATTCATTTCCTAGCCATCCTCTTCACCTATCCCTTCGATAATATCTGAGAAAAACCGCAGCAAAAGTCGTGAGAAGCAACAAGAAAAAAAAAGAAACAAGGGAGAAAATAAGAAAAGAAAAGGAACTCCGTCTCCGCCGCGCCGTGTTCGTCGTGTGGTTTGTTTTATTCAAAACAAAAAAATTCCAGGCATGTATATGTTATTCTTTTCTCTTCATTCAAGTCATATACATATTTTTAAATCATGTTATGTCCATAAATCATGAAGCAAAAACGAAAATTTGACAGCAACTTTCGAACAAATTCTGCACAGATTTTTTGGTTTTCTTTTGTGCTTCACGGGTTGTCTTGTTTTTGTGATTTCAGGGATTGGCTCGGTTCTAGGCGCTCAAGGCTGCATCTAGACACGTACTAGGGTGTGTTAGGATCATGTTGGTCCATTAGTTCAAGCCCCATGCACGCTGGATAAAGACTTGACAGCAACTTCTTCAATCGTTGCGAGTTGAGTCTTGATTTTCGGATTCTTGGTTGTCTAAGGTGAGAGTTCGAATCTTGGGTGGCCCAGGGCTTGTAACCATGGTTAGAACTCTTCCTTGACATGTCTAAGACGTGACCAAGATGGCCTTTCAAGGCTTGGTTCACTGGTCCCATCGATTTTTAAACAAAACATGCAAGTGTCCCTCGGTTTCATTTTTCTGTTTTCTTTCGTGTGAGTTGGTTTCGGCCCTTTGAGGTTTGGGTGGATCTTGGTTGGCTTTTAGCCCTTAGCCGTGGTTCACACAATACCTCGTGATGTCTAGATCATGCCACGGTCAATCATATTGCCACTGGAATGAAAATGACAGCAAAATAGAAGCAACACCCCCACGCGTGCAGTATGGTTCTCGGGTGAATCTTTGGGTTGTTTTAGGTGTTTTCTTGGATTTTGGTTGGCCTAGGGCCCTTAGCCATGGTTCAAGCCATACCTTAGGATGTTGGGAAGAGGCTCTAGTCGGTGGTTCAAGCCCCAATGATCATTAGTCTCGTAAACGAACACAGTAAGCGCAGCTGGTGCCATCGCGCATTGGACAGCAGCATGGCTTTGGTTCAGAGGTGGTGTTTGAGTTCTTGTTTGGCTTTTAGCCTATGGCCTTGGATTGGACAGTAATTCAATGAGTTAGGAAGATCATGTTTTTGGCCGTTCGTGATTTGGTTAAGTTTAGAAGTCGTACGAGGATTTACGGTGCAATGTGCCAAAGTGACTCTCGAAAGAGCGTTTTACGATTTTGGCCTCCATTCACACTTTTCGTGTATTACAGCCCTAGAGTCATGTTTTCCAGTATTTTTGGTGTATTTTAATCATGGTTAAACGATGGTGCAATGTCGGTTCGGGTTGGTACGAAGCCATGGTTGAATACTAAGTTTGTTGGGCGTAATTGTCTTGTTTTAGTTCGATTATGAAGTGTTGGTCAAGTTAAGATTATTTGCATGTTTCTCATGTTAGAATTAGGTCGCAGCGAGCCTGGGAACGATCTAACTCATTCTGTAAAACAGGGTCAAAATTATATTACGTGCATAAAATATAAAATGTTTATTTTTGAGATATATGCGATATGTCTTGTGGTCACCTTACGCTTATGGGATTGCTTCACCAGGTGACTTACGACCGGTTTACGATTATGTATGGGTATGGATTTCTAGTTCAAGGGCTGTGATGATCTCTACCGCCCAGTATACCGTGGTTTAGTCTGATCAGACGTGCATGTTATGTTATGTTATGGGCCACTTGCGTAGAAACATTATCTCTACAGAAAAATTACGATATAATATGTTATGACAGAGCTCTATCGAGCAAAGTTTTTACGTATGATTTTCAGATATGCACGTTATAATTATCCATGACACGATTTTCACCTTACGCTTTACGATACGATATTTTTATGTTATGCGAAATTTTATGATATATTTTCTTGTTATTCACGATATATGCATGCTGAGTCTTTAGGCTCACTAGACTTGATTGTTGTAGGTATTGATGAGGTCGGGACCGAGGGCGGGGAACCAGTGAGCCAGCTTGGGTCAACAGTAGTAGGAACCCGAGGACCTTATGCTTGAGTTTATTTATCTTTTTATGCACAAAACTCATTTTCATCATGTCGAATTATTTTAAGTTGTTGTTTTGAAAACGATAATTTCTTCCGCTGTTACTTTAACGTCAAACCTTTTTATCAGTTCATTTTATGAATGAGGCATGTTATTTATTTAAACAGAAAAATTTTAAATAATTTCGCAAATTTACAAATACGAAATACGGGCCTCTACAGTTGGTATCAGAGCCTATGTTCTTGTAAAGGGTTGTACTACTACTGATCTCTAGAAGCTCACGAAGTCACGTTTTCGGTCTGTTAGTTTTACGTTTACGCATTTCGTTTAAAGCATGAAATATTTTTTCAGCATGTTTCCATGAAATGTTTTTATGTCAAGATTATGATTATGCAGTATTTATTTAAATTTAAAGAAATAATGGAATTATGCATGTTGGTTACGTATGGGTTATATGTATGGAACAGTATGCCTCCTAGACGCATTCCCGAGCGCATGAGAGACGATGAGCATCGTCATGAGGACGGTGAGGATCATAGGCAGGAGAGAGATTTACCTCCACCCCCTCCACCGGACATGAACGCCCAGATGTTAGCCGGAATGACGCAGTTCTTCGCACAGTTTGTGGGGAACAATGCAGGGGTAGCCAGGCAGATGGGACCTGAGGCTACCTATGAACGGTTCATGAAGATGAGATCAAAGGAGTTCTCAGGGATGACCGATCCTATGATTTCCGAGGGCTGGATTAAGTCCCTCGAGGTTATCTTCGAGTTCATGGAGCTTGGAGACATGGATAGGATTCGTTGTGCGACCTATCTGTTTGGAGAAGATGCTCGCTTATGGTGGGAAGGAGCATCTGTAGCCTTGAATTTGGCTACTCTGAGTTGGACGCGCTTTACAGAGGTATTCTACTCTAAATATTTTACTGACGAGGTGCGTTCCAGGTTGACCAGGGAATTTATGACCCTGAGGCAGGGAGACATGACTGTTACGGAATTCATTCGTAAGTTTGAGAGGGGTTGCCATTTCGTACCACTGATTGCAAATGATGCTGGAGCCAAGTTGAGGCAGTTTATGGATGGTCTGCGGCCGATCTTGCGCCGTGATGTTAGGGTGGCTGGCCCTACTACCTATGATATCGCTGTCTCCAGAGCTCTAGCTGCAGAGCAGGATTTGAATGATATTGAGAGAGACCGCCAAGGGCAAGCGACCAGTCCAAGCACCGCACCGCCCTCTGCATCAGCAGCATCAGAGTAAGAGGCCTTCCACGGCCCATCCAGGAACAGAGGACAGCAGCAGCAGGGACGTGTAGTCCCGAGGGCCACGGGTTATCCATTCTGTGCTAAGTGCACACACCGTCACGCTGGAGCTTGTATGTATGGCTCAGGGAAGTGCTACAAGTGTGGGAGTCCTGATCACTTACTGAAGAATTGCCCTCAGGGGAGTCTGCCTACCCAGGGCAGAGTTTTTGCCCTTCATGCAACGGAGACGAACCCGGAGACTATGCTCTTGACAGGTATCTTAAAGCTTTAAGTTTATATTTGAAAGTTATTGTTTCGAGGGTTTGGGTTAAGATTTTTAATATAGAATTTATGATAGGATTTCATGTTCTAATCAGTGTTACTTTCGGGAATTTAGGTTAGAAGAACTTTGACCTTCGCATGTCTATAAGTGTAGTTCTTGTAATTATTGGATTCAGCTTGATGTTCCAACCTTTCACGGAGAATTTTTATAGCTGGTTCAGCTACGAATGCCTTGATAGATTCAGGGGCTACTCATTCGTTCATTTCGGAGACCTTTACGAATTTTCTCCAGATCAAGACCATTGGGCTAGATGTAGCGTATTCAGTAGTGTTGCCCTCTGGAGAGGAGCTAGCCGCTACTAATGTGATCCGAGACATAGACCTCGAGCTTCATGGTAACCTTGTTTATGCGGATCTTATCGTATTGCCGATGCCAGAGTTTGACATCATTCTAGGGATGGACTGGCTATTAAGGAACATAGTTTTGATTGATTTCCAGCGGAGATCTGTTCTAGCCCGACCTCTTGGGAGAGAGCAGTTCTTATTCGAATCAGACAGGTACTTTTCTTTACCGCGTATAATACCTTGTGTCCAGGCTAGGAAGCTTATGCGTAGAGGGTGTCGAGCATTTTTAGCGACTTTTGTATCTGTTTCGAGATACCCAGTCAGTCAGCCTCCGATGTCCCAATTGTTAGGGACTTCCTAAACGTGTTTTCTGATGACGTCTCTGGTATGCCACCTGTGCGGGAAGTGGAGTTTTCTATTGAGCTTATGCCAGGTACCGCACCGATCTCAAAAGCACCGTACCGATTAGCACCGACAGAGATGGCAGAACTCAAGAAGCAGATTTAGGAACTTCTTGACAAGGAGTTCATTCGCCCGAGTTTTTCACCATGGGGCGCGCCAGTCTTATTCGTGAAGAAGAAGGATGGTTCGATGAGGCTCTGTATTGATTACCGGGAGTTAAACAGAGTAATAGTGAAGAACAAATACCCAATTCCGAGGATAGAAGATTTATTTGACCAGTTTCAGGGAGCCTCAGTATTCTCAAAGATTGATATGCGTTCTGGTTATCACCAGTTGAGAGTGAAAGATGCCGATGTTCTCAAGACTGCTTTTAGGACTCGTTATGGGCACTTCGAGTTCCTTGTGATGTCGTTCAGTTTGACGAATGCGCCAGCAATCTTCATGGATCTCATGAATCGCGTATTTCAGCCGTATCTTGATCAGTTTGTGATAATATTCATAGACGACATTCTCGTCTACTCAATGAATCATGAGGAGCACAGAAGACATCTGACCGCAGTTTTGTAGACCTTACAGAAGCACAAGTTATTCGCAAAGTTCAGTAAGTGCGAGTTCTGGTTAGAGAAGGTGGCGTTCTTAGGCCACATTGTTTCTAGCAGCGGTATTGAGGTAGACCCAGCGAAAGTTCCAGCAGTCAGAGATTGGGTTGTGCCGCAGAATGCATCAGAAATCCGTAGTTTCCTTGGGCTAGCAGGATATTATCGGAAGTTTATTCAGAGATTTTCCTCTATCGCAGTTCCACTCATGTCGTTGACAAAGAAGAATGCAAAATTTGTGTTGAGTGAGGAGTGTCAGAGGAGCTTCGATACTTTGAAGCAAGCTATTATCTCAGCACCAGTATTGGTCATGCCGTCAGGGCCCGGAGACTTTGTTTTGTATACCGATGCTTCGAAGTTCGGTTTAGGCTCAGTGTTGATGCAGCATGGGAAGGTGATAGCATATGCTTCTCGTCAGTTGAAAATCCATGAGAAGAATTACCCTACCCACGATCTAGAGTTGGCAGCCGTAGTTTTTGCCTTGAAGATTTGGAGGCATTATTTGTACGGAGAGAAGTGCCAGATCTTTACCAACCATAAGAGCCTCAAGTTCTTCTTTACGCAGAAAGAGCTGAATATGCGTCAGAGGCGTTGGTTGGAGCTAGTGAAGGACTATGACTGTGACATTAGCTACCACCCCGGCAAAGCTAATGTAGTTGCGGATGCACTGAGTAGGAAAGTTTCAGTGATGGCTCATATGGCGATTCCGAGACCTCTTCAGTTTGAGATGCAGAGGTTTGATCTAGAAACATATCCTCGAGGTAGAATTCCCCGTCTATCTACTTTGACGATTCAGTCTTCTCTTCTAGACCGTATTCGCAGTGGACAGTCAGCAGATGAGCAGTTGGCAAAGTGGAAGCAGAGAGATGAGGCCAAGGGCAGTATCTTGTATAGAGTTAGCGACGGCATTGTGAGATATCGAGACAAAATGTGGGTTCCTAGCCGTGATTCTATTCGAGCAGATATTTTATCCGAGGCCCACATGTCGCCGTACTCTATTCACCCTGGGAGTACGAAGATGTACAAAGATCTGCAGTTGTTGTATTGGTGGTCCGGAATGAAGAAGGATATCAGACGTTTTGTATCCGAGTGTCTGACATGTCAGCTAGTGAAAGCGGAGCATCAGAGACCAGCAGGTATGCTCAAGCCTCTTCCTATTCCCGAATGGAAGTGGGAGAATGTTACCATGGACTTCGTTGTCGGTTTGCCGAAGTCAGTCAGAGGATCAAATGCTATCTGGGTGATTGTTGATCGTCTTACCAAATCAGCGCACTTCTTGCCCATTAAGACGACTTTCACCATGATTCAGTATGCAGAGTTGTATATCCGAGAGATAGTCAGACTTCATGGTATTCCCGTTTGTATAGTGTCTGACCGAGATCCTAGATTCACTTCCTCATTTTGGAAGAGTTTGCATTCGGCTATGGGTACGAAGTTGTTGTTTAGCACAGCTTTCCACCCGCAGACAGATGGTCAGTCAGAGAGAGTTATCCACATTTTGGAGGATCTTCTCCGTGCATGTGTCATTGATTTCTCAGGGAGTTGGGAGTCGAAGTTGCCATTGGTAGAGTTCACCTATAACAACAGTTTTCAGTCGTCTATAGGTATGGCTCCGTATGAAGCATTGTACGATCGTAAGTGCAGATCGCCTATTCATTGGGATGAAGTAGGGGAAAGGGCAGAATTGGATCCGGAGATTATTCAGCAGACTACCGATGTAGTAGTCAAGATCCGTGATAGGTTGAGGACTGCTCAGAGTCGACAAAAGAGTTAGGCGGATCAGAGGAGGAGAGATCTAGAGTTTGCTGTTGGCGACCATGTTTTTGTGAAGATAGCACCTATGAAAGGTGTCATGCGGTTCGGGAAGAAAGGAAAGCTCAGTCCGAGATTCATCGGACCATTTGAGATCCTTGACTAGGTTGGGACGTTAGCTTATCGTGTTGCTCTTCTGCCGAATCTGGCCGGAGTACACAATGTGTTCCACGTCTCTATGCTGAGGAAGTATATGGCGAATCCTTCGCATGTCTTGAACTTTGAACTGTTGCAGCTCACTCCGAACCTGTCTTATGAAGAGAGACCAGTGCAAATCTTAGACAGACAGGAGAAAAAGCTTCGGAACAAACTGGTGAAGCTAGTGGAAGTCAAATTGCTTAATCATTCGGAGGAGGAGACTACGTGGGAATCTGAGCCAGAGATGAGGAGTCGGTGTCCCGAGTTATTCGGTAAGTTTTAATTTCGAGGACGAAATTTCTTTTAAGGGGTGGAGAGTTGTAGAACCCGATAAATCAGACTACATATAAGCCATGCATAATTACTATTATTTAAATTAAAATAATTTTCATACATGCATGAGTGTTTAATTCATTTTAAAATTTTTAAGTCATGATCATTTAATTTTAAAGTCGTAGAAGCTTAGTGTTATCTTTTCGATTATATACGCGAGGCCGGACTGGAGTTGGAGTATTGAGATAAAATTTAATAATAAGAAAATATTCCAAGATTTAATTTAAGCCAATGAATAATTTATTTTAAGGTAAAAGTATGTTTAAGGATTTATTTAATTAATTGGAGTTAAGTAGTAAATAAGTTCGTTTATGTCTAATAATTAATTAAAAGCCTAAATTAAAATGTGTAACCAATAGGGATAAATTAATCTAGGCCTATTTTATTTAAGAAATTGTAACTTAACATGTTGGTAATTATTTTAAGATTTAGCCATGCATGCAAGAAAAATTACCATCCTAAATTAAGTTATTAATTCACTAAATACATAATAAGTGTTTAAAACTTTAAAGAGTTAAAATTCATAATTAAGCAATACTTTACCTCCATTTATTAAGCAAAATTTTCGGCCACTCCATAAAAGATTTAATCAAGTTTGGAAACTCTCCATTTTGATATCTTTCCTTAGCCTTTCTTGGTGGATAATTCCCTCACTTTTAATCACCAATAATTAATAATTAAGCAATATTTCTACCTTACTTTGATCACCAAATCTCGGCCAACACCTCTCCTATATCTCCCTCAAATCCCATAATATCATATCAATTCCTATCTCCCAAACAACTAGGATAGAAAGATCTTTATTTGCCATTCAAAATCCCCATTTAATTAGTAAACTTCCCCATTCATTTCCTAGCCATCCTCTTCATCTATCCCTTCGATAATATCTGAGAAAAACCACAGCAAAAGTCGTGAGAAGCAACAAGAAAAAAAAAAGAAACAAGAGAGAAAATAAGAAAAGAAAAGGAACTCCGTCTCCGCCGCGCCGTGTTCGTCGTGTAGTTTGTTTTATTCAAAATAAAAAAATTCCAGGCATATATATGTTATTCTTTTCTCTTCAATCAAGTCATATGCATATTTTTAAATCATGTTATTTCCATAAATCATGAAGCAAAAACGAAAATTTGACAACAACTTTCGAACAAATTCTGCACAGATTTTTCGGTTTTCTCTTGTGCTTCACGGGTTGTCTTGTTTTTGTGATTTCAGGGATTGGCTCGGTTCCAAGCGCTCAAGGCTGCATCTAGAAACATACTAGGGTATGTTAGGATCATGTTGGTCCATTAGTTCAAGCCCCATGCACGCTGGATAAAGACTTGACAGCAACTTCTTCAAGCGTTGCGAGAGTCTTGATTTTCGGATTCTTGGTTGTCTAAGGTGAGGGTTCGAATTTTGGTTGGCCCAGGTCCTCTAACCATGGTTAGAACTCATCCTTGACATGTCTAAGACGTGACCAAGATGGCATTTCATGGCTTGGTTCATGGTCCCATCAATTTTTAAACAAAACATGTAAGTGTCCCTCGGTTTCATTTTTCTGTTTTCTTTCGTGTGAGTTGGTTTCGGCCCTTTAAGGTTTGGGTGGATCTTGGTTTGCTTTTAGCCCTTAGCCATGGTTCGCACAATACCTCGTGATGTCTATATCATGCCACAGATCGATCATATGGCCCTTGGAATGAAAATGACAGCAAAATAGAAGCAACACCCCCACGCGTGCAGTATGGTTCTCGGGTGAAGCTTTGGGTTGTCTTAGGTGTTTACTTGGATTGTGGTTGGCCTAGGGCCCTTAGCCATGCTTCAAGACACACCTTAGTATGTTGGGAAGAGGCTCTGGTTGGTGGTTCAAGCCCCAATGATCATTAGACTTGTAAACGAACACAGCAAGCGCAGCTGCTGCCATCGCTCATTGGACAACAGCATGGCTTTTGTTCAGAGGTGGTGTTTGAGTTCTTGGTTGGCGTTTAGCCTATGGCCTTGGATTGGACATTAATTCAATGAGTTAGGAAGATCATGTTTTTGGCCGTTCATGATTTGGTTAAGTTTAGAAGTCGTACGAGGATTTACGGTGCAATGTGCCAAAGTGACTCTCGAAAGAGCGTTTTACGATTTTGGCCTCCATTCACACTTTTCGTGTATTACAGCCCTAGGGTCATGTTTTCCAGTATTTGTGGTGTATTTTAATCATGGTTAAACGATGGTGCAATGTCGTTTCGGGTTGGTACGAAGCCATGGTTGAATACTAAGTTTGTTGGGCGTAATTGTCTTGTTTTAGTTCGATTATGAAGTGTTGGTCAAGTTAAGATTATTTGCATGTTTCTCATATAAGAATTAGGTCGCAGCGAGCCTGTGAACGATCCAACTCATTCGGTAAAACAGGGTCATAATTATATTACGTGCATAAAATATAAAATGTTTATTTTTGAGATATATGCAATATGTCTTGTGGCCACCTTACGCTTATGGGATTGCTTCACCCGGTGACTTACGACCAGTTTACGATTATGTATGGGTACAGATATCCAGTCCAAGGGCTGTGATGATCTCTACCGCCCAGTATACTATGGTTTAGTCTGATCAGACGTGCATGTTATGTTATGTTATGGGCCACTTGCGTAGAAACATTATCTCTACAGAAAAATTAAGATATGATATGTTATGACAGAGCTCTATCAAGCAAAGCTTTTACCTATGATTTTCAGATATGCACGTATTTATAATTATCCATGACACGATTTTCATCTTACGCTTTACGATACGATATTTTTATGTTACGCGAAATTTTATGATATATTTACTTGTTATTCACGATATATGCATGCTGAGTCTTTAGGCTCACTAGACTTGATTGTTGTAGGTACTGATGAGGTCGGGACCGAGGGCGTGGACCAGTGAGCCAGCTTGGGTCAGCAGTAGTAGGAAACCGAGGACCTCATGCCTCAGTTTATTTATCTTTTTATGCACAAAACTCATTTTCATCATGTCGAATTATTTTAAGTTTTTGTTTTGAAAACGATAATTTCTTCCGCTGTTACTTTATTGTCAAACCTTTTTATCAATTCATTTTATGAATGAGGCATGTTATTTATTTAAAGAGAAAAATTTTAAATAATTTCGCAAATATACAAATACGAAATACGGGCCTCTACACAACATGTCTTAGATGGTTGGTCTCCGCCAAGAATAGTTGATGATGATGGGGATAGTAGAGTTAAAACTGAGAGTTCATGGTCTAATGATGAAGTCCAAACCTCAAATTTTAACTCAAAGGCGCTCAATGCTATATTTACCTCTGTTGATGTCAACATGTTCAGCCTTATAACCAACTGCATCTCTGTCAAATAAGCGTGTGATATTCTTCAGAAGCACTGCGAAGGGTCTGAAACTGTTCGCAGAACCAAACTTAGGATGTTAACCTCCAAATTTGAAAGCTTGAAAATGGAGGAAAACGAGACTATTGTTGAATATGACCAAAGATTGCGTGAGATTGAAAATTAGGCTTTTAGTCACGGTGATCCTATGCCAAATGAAAGATTGGTTAGCAAGGTCCTGAGATCCCTCCTAGAACGCTTCAACATCAGAATCTGTGATATTGACGAGTCTAAGGACACTTCAATACTTAACCTAGAAGATTTGATCAGCTCACTCAGGACGTTTGAAATGAATCTGGACATATAGAAAAGAAATAAAGTGAAGGTCATTGCATTATACAATTACTAATGACTCCATGAACAGTCTAATTCAAGAGGCAAATGAATCTGATCTTGGTGAGGAGTCAATCTCCTTGATTACTAAGAATTTTGGTGATTAATTGAAAAAAATGAGAGATAAGAAGAAAACCATGACAACACCAAAACCTTCATTTGTTCTTTTTGAAGGAATAAAATGTCTGCACATACTCAAGGGAATTTTAGATCAAGGAATGATGTTTTGGGTCAACCAGAGTTAAAGAAACTTGATTCAGTACAATGTACAGAATGTTCTGAATTTGGTCATTATGCAAATGAGTGTGCCAACCAACTTCGTAGAAATAAAAACATGGCAGCTTCTTTGAGTTTAGGAGCATCCTCAGATATGAATCTGGCCAGGTTCACTTTTGTCAAGGAAAATAACGTTTTCTGCTGCCACATTTTGAAGTTCACACCAATGAACTTCTCTAGTTTTTCTTCGTGACTGGCTCGCAAAGCAATTGCAGCAGCACGTGGGGCAACATGAGAAAACACTTGAGGCGGAACATGAACAACTAATGAGGGACGACATGACCAGTTTCCCTTTGCACATTCGTTTCAAAAGCCATATCTTCATTTCAGAAGTCATATATTCACTTTATCACGTAATGAGTATAACAAAGTCTGTTTTGAGATTGTTAGTCACAATGCAAAAACTTGAAGTATGAAGACAACAATTATAGAGTACTAAACAAAAGCAGGATCATATAGATACATACATATCACTAAACAAAAGCAGTGTGCAAACATACACTTCATTTTATCACCAAAAATTAACAGATGCCAAAAGAAAAGCTGAAAATATGAAATACAAGAGAATGCTTGAGTAAGATATCAAGTGTGCTACAAAAAATATATTTTATATATGGATTGAAGAAATTGACACACTATTTATAAACTCCAAAATACAAATTAACCAAAAATCATGCATTATTAATTAACTAAATTAATCTTGCAATTATCTAAAGAATATGAAGAACCAAAAGTTTCCAATTAACACAAGAATATGGAAAGAATCATGGAATTATATCACGAATATGAAGAGTCAAAAATCTCCAATTAACTCAAGAATGTGTGAAAAGTTAAAAGATACTTCCACAATCATGAGTCATAACTCACTCAAGAATGTGAAGAGTCAAAAGACGCTATCATATTCACGAGCCATAAGTTTCACTAAAATTTTAAAGTTAATTCAAATTTCCAACACTTTTTACAACGCAAGTAAGATAAACCAAATCTATATAGCTTTATAAAACTCAAAATGTACCTAAAAATATTATTTATGTAAAAAAAATATAGAGATTTATGGGCATGAGCCTCACTAAACAAGCGGACAATATTAATTTATGCAAGTATTTTTCATATAGTTACCCACACTAGGTTTACCATATATGGCATGATTAATCGTAATTATAATATGGCATGTGAGCAAAGTGCTTCTTGGATCACGAATTGCGCCTTCAATTTGCAGTCAATTACTTCAATTTCAAGCATGGCCAATGGCATGTATTGGTTATATTAATTTTCTCTTTATCCTGAAACTAAAAAAAAATCACATTTTTAGAACATATATATTCTTTGGACGTTGATCATAGAATTGAAAACGATCAAAAAATTTACTCCCTCGATAGAGTAAGTACAACGTTAGGCTTAAGCCACTCATGTGGTACATTTATTTTGCCCTTTTTAAGGTTAAAAAGTCAATATGGCCACCTCCATCTACACGTAATTGCCAGCCAAACTCTTTAAATCCAAAGAAACTTTTTACATCTATGTCCAAACTTCAAATTTCCATGTTGCAAATCAGATGATGAAGTCGAATACATCGCTCAATGGCCATCGTTTCATCTTCACATGCTTCTTCTTCATTATCTTCCTCTGCATTTTGGCCTCAATCAATCAAATTCGATTCGATAATATCTTAACATTAAGTCGATGTACTTTTACTCACACATCCAATCATTTGTTGTCACTCTCATCGGACGATATCAGAGTGTTGATCGGTATTTTAACCCTTCCCGATCATTACCACAAGAGACACTTCCTAAGGCTCGTCTACGGTACACAATCTCCTACCGGGGGACAAGTGGATGTGAAGTTCGTGTTTTGCAACCTCACCAAAGAAGATCAAAAGGTCCTAGTAGCACTTGAGATCATGCGATACAACGATATTATCATACTCAATTGCCAAGAAAACATGAACAAGGGTAAGACCTATACCTATTTTTCAAGCTTGCCCGAAATTTTGAACGACACCGGTGAGCCGTTTCCAGCCTTATCATTATGTTATGAAGGCGGACGATGATTCCTACTTCAGGTTACAAAGTTTAGTCGACTCTTTAAAGCCCTTGTCGAGAAATGATCTGTACTACGGATACGTTATCCCGTGCCCTAGCATGGATCCGTTCGTTCATTACATGTCGGGCATGGGTTATTTAGTTTCATGGGACATTGTCCAATGGATCAGGGAATCGGACATCCCCAAAAAACACTTGGAAGGGCCAGAAGATAGGACGTTTGGGGACTGGATACGAGAAGGTCATCGCGCGAAAAATAGGTACAATGCCAAATGGTCGATGTACAACTATCCGGAGCCGCCAACGCGATGTACCCATGAACTATGGCCGGATACCGTTGCCGTTCATCTTTTGAAAACTCAAGAGAAGTGGATTACGACGTTGAAATATTTCAATGCCACTCAGGATTTGAAACCTTCCAAATTGTATCATATACCTTAGGCAAAACATTGTAATTTTGTTAGGGTCGTTAATTTTTGGGTACATCGATTCTTTTTGTAACTATATATATAAAATGCGAAATGAATCTATTATATATTTAAAAAAGATATATTTTATTTCATAAAAGTTGTATTTAGTCAAAGTTGTAACTCATCTCTTGTTAAATGAATATGTCATTATAACTAGGTGAAATTAAATGATATGCATCACTATGGCAATCAGTACTATAATAATCTTACTAATATTCATAATTATTCTTAATTCTAGTTGTATTTAGAGTCTAAATAAGCGTGCTTATAGCAACGGTATTTGCGACAGTTTTTACATAACCGGTGCTAAAACGAATTCAAATCCAGAGATGCTACAGTGTTCATTATTCGTAGCCAACTTTGACAAAGGTTCAAAAAAATCATCGCTATGTTTCCAACAGTTCATGTGAAACGTTGTCACTAAACGACGGTTTAACCAGTCGCAATTGTCATTATATAAACGTCCGAAACCCTTCATTTTTTTCGAGTGATTTCCGCTGATTTGCTCTGGTCCGTAAGGATTTTTCATCGTTTTTTTTCTTTTTCTCGTGTTGCAGCATTTGGTAATCACAAAACTTTTGGTTTCCTTTGCAGATTCCGTTGATACGTGTTTTTCAAATTAAGATTCTTCTCGTTGTGCCATTTTTTGCGTAAGATTTTTATTTTCCCTATTTTTATGTTTTTTAAATCGAATTTTTGAAGTTATGTGTTAACTTTGCTATGATTTATATTTAGAATTTGCGAAATCCATTTAGTATTTTAAATTATAGAGATATATATAAATATATAATTAATATAAAGCATAATATAATATTAAGCAAGTTTATATTGTTCATATAATATCTCCACTGATATGTATATCGAAAATATATATGATTGTGGTGATTGTATTTTTCATATTCTATTCTCTGCCATGGAATTCATTTCATTTTCTAGATGTTTCCAATATTTGTATTATTCGTGAAACTCTAGCCCAAGAACCAATTTATCTTGTTCTTTTTTTGGGATTCTTTTCATATGGACTTTCAATTCACCAATATCTTCTACTATTTATTAAAGTTGAGTAGGTTGGAGTAACTAAATTGGTCTGTATTTTAAAATACCTAAAATACCCTTCACCCCCACTACATCACTCCACGTTCTTAAACGCATCACTTAGATTTTCTCATGTTCAACTTTCCACCCAGAGTGACTATCTTCTCTTCTCTGAAAATTTACGCTTCTCAGAATTTGACCGATCTTGATCCCGCTTCAAACCCATCAAATTTTTGAAGGTTTTATTTTTATCTCTTTCTCTATTCTGTATTGTTTTTACACCTTATGATCGTTTTCCAATTTTTTTATTTATCGTTTGAATTCTAGAATCTCGAAAAAGGATGCACGTTTTGAATGTTAGTTTGAATTTCCCCCTCTTATGAATGTTAGTTTTGGTTTTCCCCTTATGAATGTTCTCCAATTTTTTATTCTAGATCAAAGGTTTTATATTTTCGAATCACCGTGGAAGATGAATTTTCGATTCCTACGTCTTCTGGTTTTAAACTTTGTCCAATTCTTTATGCTGGATTTGGGATTATATATGATTGGTTGAAGAGCGTGGTGTGCTCGTGATTTTGAATAATAGATAAATTGAGAGGCAGGGATGATGCATTTCACTGTGGAAGATGAATTTCAATTCCTACGTCTTCTGGTTTTATATTTTCTCCAATTCTTTATTCTCTCAAATTTTTTTCATCTTTGTTATTCGGTATTCTTAGATTCATTTGTGATTAGGGTTGTAAATTTACTATCATACAATTAGATGCATTTCACGCCGCTCACAACTTGGACCGATCTTCAACCATGCCTCAAACCCATCACAATTTTCAAGGTTTATTTTTTCTTTTTTCCTCTGTTCTGCTATGGTTTTTTTCCCATTAGGATTGTTTTCTAATTTTCTTTATTTATTGTTTAATCGTATCTTTGATGTGGGTTTCATTATTTTATGGTTTGGGTTCTAAATTTTTTACATTTGATGTTGTTCATTTTATCTAGCGAAAATCACCTCCTCAATAGCACTGAAGATTCAGATACTTCTTCAAAATCCCATATGAGTTTTTCATTTACTTCAAATCGTATGCTACATAATTTTTATGGGTAGTTGTAGACTAAGCAATTGAACAACCGAAATGTGCTAGAATGAGTTATCTTTCCAACAAAATTAGAAGAATGAAAATTTGGTGAGTTTTGGTCAAGTTATGGGAAAAAATCTGAAGGCATGTAAACTGAAATTTTATGAGTAGTTATAGACTAGGCAATTAGGCAAAATGTTGATATTGTTAAGGTATTTGAATGAATTTATGATATTACCGAATTACGAAGATAATTGTCATATGCCGACCCTAAGAATTTTTTGTCCTTTATTGGTCTAGACCCATCCAGATCATGATTCCGGGATAGAATTTCAGAAGCGAAGTTCCCCTCAATTGGTGGAAGATCTACATTAGTAAGAAATAACATTTAACTATAATGGCAGAACTTCATGCAGTCATGTAGTCTTCAATTTAACCATTATAGAAGCATCTTAATCTGCCTCTTCTCATAACCCAATGTGATTTGCCACAGTTCCTGTATGTTGTCACACATTTTCTCAGAACTACAAATTTTGAAAATCTGGACAGAGTTCTGTCATTGTGATTTCTTTAAACCAGAAAAAAGCAGAAACAGAATTGGATAATTAAACAAATGATCTATTTGGTCCAACGATCAAGGGAAAATTGCAAAAGTTTTGGTCCAAAGGTTCAATATAAACATTTAAGTGATTTGCAGAAAATAGAGAGAAAACTAGGCTTCAAAATTTCCAGAAGAGTCAACAAAATGATGTTATATTAATGATGGTTCAAAAAACACAACACACTGCCATGTTCCATTTGGTTTGGATAATAAGGTCCTGACGAATTAAATACCCAGCAATATCACCATCTTTGTTGGATTTTCGTAATCCTAAAGCATATCCTTCAGCCTGGTATGCATACTACAGTTTGTCAATTAAAAATCTCACCCAAGAGGTGTTGATAATGTCATGAAGGGAACAGTACATTTTGCTAATTAGTGACCACAATGTCATATGATATTTTTTTTAATAATATATATAAAAAAACTAATATTACATATTTTTAAAGTTTTGAATGCTAGAGTAACTAAATGATGTTTTGGTGAATCACTTCACTCCACGATATTTATACTAAAGGTTTTATTGTTATCCATTTCTCTTTTTAGTAATGTTTTTATCCCTTATGAGCTATTTGGTTTGCTTATGAATTTAATTTATTTGTAAAATAAAAAAAATCTCAGAATGAAGTTTGAATTCTTTTATGCGGTGATAATAGAGTTTTAGAGTAGGAGTTTACCTTACATATTTCTTTATTATGTAATTTCTTCAATAAATAACATTTCAAACTACAGTTTCATATCTTTTTCCTCATATTTAGTGTATAAAAATTATTCAACTTTTTTTTCTTTGGCTATGTCAAACTCTACAAGATAACTGGTTGTGTGGCTCGAGGAATAGTAAGTGTTATTTGAGGTTCTTCGTGAGATTCACTCAAGCAGAACTATTACTAATATTAGTAACTTCTAGAAAAATGGGTTTTTCTTGGACTTGTTTGTAATTTTTTGTTGCATTTTAGTGAAACATAAGTTTAGTTTGATTTTTTAGCGCTTTGTCGGTGTTTAAAAGCAGGAGAAATGATGAAAAGAAGTTTATGCCGGTGGTGAATATTGGTGGAAGTTAAAAAATCCAGATTAAAATCTTACACGGAAATTTGAACTTTTATCTGGCACATTTGCATTTTTACTGATCTGGCATATTTGAATCTTTGCTGCATATGTATTTAAACCTTACGCTTCATACATGGGAAACGCGGATGATGGAGGCAGGAATCCAACCAATACTCTCCATAAATAGCCAACACCTCATGTTTTTAAAATTATTATTAATATTACAGTAACAAACTTAACCTTAGCATGTATTTACAAACTTATTATTTCCATTGTTCTATCTACTTAAATTGTTGATTACTATTTCAACTTAAGCAAAACATAATATGAGGAATTCCGGAAATGATTTAATTCTACCACTATTGCTAGAATTTGTATTATTCATCTTTGTGAAGTAATCTACTTACAATTTTTTGGTTTTTTTGGCAAATAAAAGGAGTTTGTCAATTTTTACTTTATTTTTCATGTATGTAACGAAATCTTTGCAGTCGTTTACATTTTAATTTGTCAATTTCTACTTTATTTTCCAAGTATTTATCGAAATCTTTGCAGTAGTTTACATTTTGTTTTGTCATGTCAATTTTTTAATGCATGCTTTAATAGATTGCTCTATTTTTTTTGTATATTTATGTTGTACTTGGGTATGATTCCATATAATGAATATTTTATTATTACACTAGAATAGAGAGTGTCTAACTTATGCATACAATGCCTAAAGATAAATAGAGTTTAATTGTTTTTGTTCGATTTATTTGCTGAATTTATGAGAAAAAATTAGGGTTTTTATATTCAATAAATTTTAGTTCAATGATATTTTGATATTTTTTGGAAAATCATTTGACTATTTGTTTACTTCTTTTACGTTAAAGTTTATCATTATTTCACATGAGATTATACTGCGGCTTCAAAAGAATATTATTTTTATGATTAAAACATATATCATGTGAGATAACAAATTGAGTTTGGTAGATTTATTTAAGCTTTGGACTCCACTGCCTTTCATGATTCAATAGCAAAATGTTTTGGTGTCATGAATGTTTAATAATATTAGCCCAATATGTGCATAACACATGCAGCGCGTGTGCCTCGGCGGCTAGTATTGATAAATCCTTGGTAAGTTACTAACATAAGTTGTTCCAAATAGTATATAATATTACAAAGAAATTGATTTCTTTGTCTTGTGATATAAAATACCATTTTGACTTATCTTCACCATTCTGGACATCTAAGCTGTCGAAAATTTTTAGTACATGTTGGGCTTCCTGGACATGTATTTTTCCCCATTTATGAATTAATATTGTATCTCATTGAAAGTTAATATAAAGTATGTAAAATTCAGATATACATCTATGTACTCAAACATGCATCAATGAGCTGGAACATCATATTTGACAACCCTATCAAAGAGTTTGATTTTGCCAAAAATTCTGAGTAACCTTGTGTATATAAGAAGGTTGGTAGAAATGTAGTGACATTCCTAGTACTTTATATTGATGATATATCAATCATTAGGAATGATGTAGGGATGTTGCAATTAACTAAAATATGGTTAGCTGGTAAATTCTCCATGAAGGATATGAGTTAAGCATCACATATATTAAGAATACATATCTATAGGAATAGAACGAAGAAGATGCTAGGGCTCACCCAATCCACTTATATCGATACCATACTGAGGAGATTATCTATGGAGGAGTCCAAGAGAGGATATCTCCCAATGTGTCATAGGGTGACTCTATCCAAGTCTATGTGCCCTAAGACTGATGAAGAGATAAAATCATGAGCCGCATTCCATATGCATCTAGTATAGGCAATATAATGTATTATATGATACTTACTCGACTTTATATTGCATTTTTACTGAATGTTGCAAGCACATATCAATCAAATTTCGGTTCATTGTATTGGAAAGCCGTGAAGGACATTCTTAAGTATTTGAAAAGAATTAAGAATTTGTTCCTGATTTACGGGAGTGGAGAATTAAAATTGAAAAGGTATAGTGATTCTAGTTTCTAATCAAATATGGATTATTCGAAATCAACATTTGGATTTGTATTCAAGCTCAATAGTTGTAACGTACCGTACTTTTTACTACTAAAATTTGTGGAAGAATTAAAAATTTTCTTAAATAAAATCGTGAGCATTCAAAATTCGATAAAATAAACTGTACATCTCAACAAAGCTCTAAAATAGAGTTTGACAAAAGTATTTGAACATTTTCATAAAGACTTAAAAACATGGCGGTCCTCGGGTTTAGCCTCCCGCTCAGTCCAAGCCTGCTCCTTGGTCCCCACCTCCTGTCTCCTCATAAACATCCTCACCTGCATCGATCAAGTCTAGTGAGTCTAAAGACTCAACACGTATAAACTGGAAGTAACAAGTACTACATAATAAGATCACATGCAACTTTAAAATAGGACATACAAAATAAAACTTGAAGATACGTACATACATGCTTAGACGTGCCATAAACTTTTCTTAAACATGCTTGCATACTTGAACATACTTAAACATACATAGCTTCATCATTTTGCGTAGAGGCATGTTTCAAAGCAAGTGACCCATAACATAATCGCCTGATCAGACTAAACCACAGTACTGGGATGACAGGGACGTATCCACTGCTACATACATGAGATCCCCATTCATAATTTAACGGGCTGATTGGTCCACGTTCATGATTTAACGCTTTCCAATATCGATCTAAACCCGTTCATAATTTAACGGGCGGATTGGTCCCCGTTCATAATTTAAAGCTTTCCAATCCTAAACATAATTTGGTCACAAGACATTTAGCATACCTCAAAAACTCAAAATATTTTTCTTGCACGTCAACATACTTACTTGGCATTGAGGGGTTCGTTGGACTTCTGTTGGGGCCGTTGCTGCACATACTAACATGAATTCAAATGCTTAACTTGCATAACTTAGACATAGGTATTCGTGCTTACTACCGAATTCAATAAATAACTTAAGACATTCTATAACACTCGGGACTTGACCTCATTTAAATCATCGTACTAACCCAAGACATGAAACTCCAAGGCAAAATAAGATTTCCCAAAAATATGGAGTACATGGACCCCGTGCATGGGTCAGGGTAGGGGTCCGTGTAGGTGCGCAAAAAGGAATACTCGGGAAGAAGAAGGGACACGGACCCCGTGCCCAGGTCCGGCTCCGGGTCCGTGTAGACTCGGTAAAATTTGTCGTGCAGAAGGGGAAAGGCACAGGACCCCGTACCCTAGTCCGTGTGGGGGTCCGTGTAGGCTCGGAAAATTGACATTGAGAAGAAAACAAAGGCACGGACCCCGTGCTCTGGTGCGTGTGGGGGTCCGTGTACTTGCGGGAATTGCAAACTCACGAAAATTTAATACATGCGATGCTTATCATTCTAGACTCGATTGTACGGACCATGAATCGACACCCCGAGACCCATCCTAGCATGCCATAACATCGAACCAAATTCGTACAAGCTCCCACAATAACGACGTCCACCCTACGACACGTACAATTCAAAAACGTGGCAAATGACACCAAATCGGTTCCTACGACTTCTAATGCATTCGAGTGCCTATCGACACTAAACGACATATCAAATAACAACCCAACATCATACTAAGCATACCTAGACGCAGCAACGATCACCCGTCGATTCCCAACGAAGCCTGCAACAATAAAATCTCGAGAACGCATCAATACATAATTTTCTGAAAAACGCAGTTTGAGCAGTCCCAAGAAAAACGTCATAACTCACTCGATTTTTATCCAAATATTTCGAATTTACTATCAAATCGAAGGTATCAAAAGTTTCTACAATTTTTGTACTGAAAGTTTTCTCAAAATCACGACCGAAAAAGTCGCAGTATTTAAAAAGACAGTAAAAACGATTTTTCAAATCTAAAAATTATCCCAAAACTGATCCAAACCATTTTCTGCTCAAACGACGAACGTCACACCTGAATTTTTACGCATAAAAATAACACGGCACATAATATGACGAGATCGATGCAGAAATAACAGAATATACGTGCCTTTTGATGATAAACTTTACCGAAGCGGAGATGGCGTGAGGATTGATACGGGACGAACGTGGCGCTAAAATCTTTGAAGAAAACACACGAAATTTTGCTGGAAGATGGAGAAGGGAGGGGCGGCTGCAAGGGTTCTTAGAAACCTAGGTTTTCTCCTCTCAAAAATAATAAAATTTGAATAATGAAGTGTGTGTGTGTTAATCGGTTTTTAGTGTGTGTAAAAACATGTAAGTGTATGTGATTGAATAAAACGTGTGTGTGTGTGTTTTAATTAGGAGAAATTATAGCTAAATTAACTAATTAAAATACTAATTAAAGGTTAACACACAATAATTTAATCAAACTCTTTAATTAAATTAATTACACACCAATTTTAAAAGTTTTAAACTCTTAAATCCACTAAATAATTGAATTAGGATTTAAAATGCTAAACTTAATAAATTATTTAAAAATGCCCCAACCTCAACTTAAAATAAAATACCACAATTTAGATTACCAAAATCGTCACCGGTCTTTTCCTCGATCTTGCTTCGAATAGTCGCCTGAAACATGAAACTCGAAAAATATTTTAACGTGCATCACTCAAATATAATTAATTTAAAATAATGCATTTAAATAAATCATGCACTACTAAGACTCGTTTTAAAATTAAATAAATGCTGTAATAATTAAATAAATGCATGAGTTATACGTGTACTGAATTTGGGCAGTACAATAGTGGTGTTGTCTCTTGGAAGAGTTCTAAGCAAGACACCACTGCAAATTCAACCACTTAGGTCAAATACATATTTGCATCGGTTGCAACAAAGTAGGGCGTTTGGATGAGAAATTTCGTTCGATAGTTGGGTGTCATTCCTCAAACAATTGATCTAGTCACGATCTACTGAAACAACACCGGTGTCGTTATGCAAACAAAATAACCGAGGTCTCATAAGCGATCGAAACATATACTTATGAAGTTCCACATAATCCTGGAGATTGTGGGAAGATGAAACATAACTGAGTCGCCTCTGCAGATAATATTGTTGATCCACTGACGAAACATCTGCCAAGACCATTGTTTGAGAAACATCGTGAATCAATGGTTCTAAGATCTATGGATAGTTGGCTATAGATCAAGTGAGAGATTTTCAAAGTAGGTGCCCAATGAGTCAACTTGTAGCTTGAAATTTATTGACTCTAATGTAAAAATGATCTTTATTTTAATAATATTTGACGATTTTATCCAATCATGACATTTACTTTATCTGTATACCCATGCAAGCTGCATAGATAAATTCCTTGAATATATAATAGGTACCACGAGGTCTGTCTTTCAATGTAAGATTATGAAACTCATTAGGAAGTGTACCATATAATCTAAACAGGTTTCTAGTCAAATCAGCCGCCTAAAATTAGGATATAAGTCGCTTGAGCTTGAGAATATAATCTGTGATATAAATGTCATGTTTCATTCATAAGAGTATGAAGATGTCTATTCATACAGATGAGTGATCATTTGATGATTGACTAAACAACCGTCCCTTAGACTGGCCAAGTGGTTATAATTTATAGAGTGGAATAGCCCGTGCTTAAGGTTGTACACCATTAGTCCTAAGATATGGGACAACGTAGAGGTTCTACATACTAGCTTGCACTTTGATCGGTTTACCGACTCCATTGAGGGTCATCGGGTGGCGAGCATGTGTGTAATTTCAAAATACGTAGGAGCAAATATATTGTAGTCGAAAATTCAATGTTTGCCTATGGGTGAAGATATTTTATGTGATTTGATGAGTTAATAGTGCAAGGAATCTCTAGATAGAGTAAGACATGTTCATTTTGGAAAGGTGTTTCCGCAGTTGCACATACCATGTCACTTATTACTCAGAGATAAATCACATCGTTATCACATTCATATGCAACTTTCGATATACCAATGGTTACAGATTCGATTGGGATATATGAGTTGAAGAGACCGTACTAAACGCTAACCATAAATTAAGGTTCTTGCAGGCACTATTAGTGATGCTTAGGGATCATGGAATGATGCTACTAGACGTTGTCACCATGATCCGATGAGTGTAATCAGAAATGAGTTTTGACATCATTGATCAAGGTGTTGATGAAAATAATGAGGCTAATAAAGGTAAACCCGGATAAGAATGAATGTTATTCTGAATCACATGGAAATGTGAACCCACAGCTAAATGTATCCCTGAACCATTGAGGGTCACACAAATATCATACTCTATTTTCCCCTTGAGGTAGTCAATGTTCGAGGAGTTGAATTTGGCGACTATAATTTGATTGAGATCAAACAGATTTCTTAAAAAAGAGTTTATAAGTTGATTCCATAGGATAGAACAAGTGAAAGTTAGCTTAACTGTTAATTCAGTAAGGAGAGATGAATTGTTGGTTTTAGTGAAAGAGCTCGCAAAATTGGCCATTGCAAAAATGGATTAGTGGAAATTTTGATATTCGAAATTTTCAATTTTCATTATACGAACAAGATTTGTATTTTTTATACATCGGCACTGTCAGAACGCCGATCGTTATTATAATGAGTTCACAATTATTTATTTAGTGAATTTGAAATTTACTAATTAAATAATAGTATTAGTAATAGTAACTACTAATATATACAAAATTCTCATAAAATATTTTAGAGAAGTTTAGAATTAATTAAATAATAAGTTGATCAGGAAAATTATGATAGACTTAATTTAACTGTGGTGATGATAGTCAAAACCAGTAGATCGCGTTAGTAAAACCAGAAGATAGTATAAAAGCAGAAGTTCTCGTGTCACCTTAACAAAGCAGTACTTTTCGAGTACTTATTGGCTTAGAAAAATAGAAGCAGAACTTGACTTTTGATGAAACAGAACCTATCGATCTTATATTAAATGTTACCTGTTACTCTACAAAGTACAAGTATTAAATGCATCATTAAATGCTGAACAAAGTCATTTAATACGTTTTACCAAATGTGGTATGAAACAAGACTGATTGTTCTGAAGCTTTTTGCAGGAACCTTTTTAGGTAATAAAGCTGATTCTATCAGAAGTCAAAGAAGTCGTTTTATTTATAGACGTTGGATTCAAGACTTCTATAAATACACAATATCAACGACGTTTATAGGTTACCAATACCGAAACAACGTTTACATTCTCTGATATACGAAGTCGATTTGAGCACTCAGAACTTCTTATCATCTTCAAGCTCAATATACAGAAAAGCAGCACACGTTTCACATTAGTTATCTGATCTTTTGAGATCATATTGTGCTGACAGTTTCTTACTCTCTCTACAATCATATTCAAGTTACTATATATTTGAGAAGAGATTGTAATCTGGAAAAGAGTCTTTTCCAGAACTTTGCTGTATTCATATTATCGTGTTGAGAAACTAAGAGTTTCAGTAGGCGAAAGATAAGTCCTGCTGAAATGGGTGTGTATAAGTGTTGTACTGTAAAAACCAAAGTCTTTTAGTGATACCTTCTGGAAACAGAAGAAGGGGAGACGTAGAAGATTTTATCTTCGAACTTCCATAAACAATCCTTGTCTATTGCCTATTGTTTTTATTGTGTTTCACTATACTTCATCGGATCGTTTCCGCACTATTTATTGATCTGCTGGACTTACTCTTAAACAAGAATAGCTATAATCTCTAACAGGATTCTAGCACCTTTTGCAAAAACGACCGTCAAAGGAAAGATTTTATTCACCCCCCTCTAAACTCTATATCGATCCCCAACAAGTGGTATCAGAGCAGATTTTTCTTGTTCTATATTTACAACAGATATGGCACACTTCAGCAAGGTTCCTATGTTCTTAAAAGAAGACTTTGATGACTGGAAGATCCGGATGCAAGCTCATCTTGCAGCTCAAGACGATGACATGTGGTTTGTCATCACAGATGGTCCTTTGAAGATCTTAAAATCTAACATTACTGTTGTTGTTACTGAGGGAGCACCTCAGATGGTGGAAAAACACAGAAGTGAATGGACTGGTGAAGATAAAAAGAAAGCCAATCTTGATAATGTTGCGAAGGATATTCTTTACAAAACCCTCGACAAAAATACCTTCAGCAAAATCAAAATGTGTTCTACTGCTAAAGAGATTTGAGAAAAACTCATCCAAATCTGTGAAGGAAATGAGCAGACGAAGGAGAATAAACATTCTGTAGCAATGTAGAAATTTGAGAATCTTAAGATGAAAGCTGGAGAAACTCTGAATGAGTTTGATGAACGGTTCAGCAGCCTGGTTAATGAACTAGCAGCTCTTGGGAAAGAGTATGGCAACAGAGAAATAGCACTCAAGGTGATGAGAACTTTACCCAGGGAATGAGAAGTTAAAATATTGGCTATGAGAGTCTCTAAAGATCTAAACAAGTTGGAGCTACATGACTTGTTCGCTGACTTAAAAGCCTATGAGTTCGAACTGGGAGTGAGAAGCGGAGAAGAGCCCTCATCAAATCTACCTACAAAGGCTCTTGTTGCTACTACTACTACTATTGTTGCTGCTGCTGTTGATGTAGCTGTTCTGCAAGCATTACCTGCTACCATCATTGAGAGCACTTCTGAAAAGACTGCTGAAATGATCATCAATGATGCTATGTCTCTCTTTGTGAATAAATTCTCCAGATTCATGAAGAAGAATCACCGAGCCTACCAAAGCCCTAATCGGAACTTCAAGAAGGATTCACCACCTGGTGACATGGCGTGCTTTAACTGTGGAAAGATCGGTCACTTTATTGCTGGTTGTCCAAATCCCAATAAGAATGACCAGAAGAAAAAGGAATACAAGAGGAATGACAAAAAATTCAGAAGAGATCGCAAAGCAATGATTACTGAGGAAAGCAAATCTAAATGGGCGGATTCTAGCTCTGAGTCTTCTGACTCAGAAAGTCATTCCAATGAAAGTGATGCAGAAGAGATCAAATGTCTCATGGCAGATATTGAACCAACCTCGACATCTGGAGAGGTACTTGACTTTGACTCTGACAAATTTACACGAACTGATTTAATTAAAGAACTGCATGACATGGTGGAAGAGTGCTCAAGACTTTCTCAATCATTCGAGGAAGTTAAGATTGAAAATCAAGACTTAAAAGATCAAGTCAGTAAGTTCACTTGCTTGCAAGAGAACAACTGACAATGATTTAAAAGTTGAGATGAGTAAGTTAAGAACTGAGAATGAAAGAGTGAATGCAGATTACCAAACAATGAGGTCTGAAAACCAGAAGCTATCTGTTTTGGTAAATGCATGGAACAAGTCTTCTATTTCCTTAGAGAAGATGCAAGAATTGCAGAAGCAATCCGGTGACAGGAGTGGTCTACGGATTCAGCAATAATGAAAGCACTTCTGAAACAAGTACTAAGCCAGAGCTGGATAAAGGAAAAGGGAAATTCATTCACTTTGTCAAATCCAGTGTGGTATATGAACCTGAAGTACCAACTGTTCGAGTTGAAAAGACTGTAGATCAGACGAATAGAAGGAAGCATTATGGTCTGGGTTATGTTGAACCTAAGAGAAGAGTTCACCAGAGCTCTGGATCCAGCAGAGGATTCAACTCAGGAGGAAAACCCTCTATGAAGGTTAAAAACTACCAGTACTATAATTCTAGACCTGTTCAGATGAGATACAGACCAGACAACAAAAACAGAAGGGAAGAACAACATTCTAAGATTCATTCTGTTAGAAATAGCAGACCTTCTGTTGCACACACCGCTTTGGATACCCGAAGTACAAGGTCACCTAGAATTGTAAAACTGTGTGTTCCTAAAGGACTGATAAGGATTGGACCCAAATAGATTGGGTACCAGATACTAAAATTTGTGTTTGCAGGAACAGGAGAGGAAAGCCAAAATCAGCAGCTCCACATGGTATCTGGACAGTGGGTGTTCCAGACACATGACTGGACAGAAAAATCTACTATTAGAAGTAATGAGTTGTACTGGACCAAAGATAACATTTGGGGATAACTCAAAAGGTAAAACCGTGGGTAAGGGTAAGATTATCCATGGTAACATCACTATCAATGATGTACTATTAGTTGAAAATCTTTGTTACAATTTGATTAGCATTAGCCAACTGTGTGATAATGGTTACTCTGTGGCTTTTCAGAAGCACACGTGCACAGTTAAAATGCCGATGAGTCTACTGTATAAACTGGAAAAAGAGAAGGCAACACATACAAAGTTTCATGGAATATAGATCATATTAATGTTCCTACGTGTTTAGTTGCCTCTCTTTGTGATAAACATTGGCTATGACATAAGAGATTGAATCATCTAAATTTCAAGTCAATCAATAATCTCAAGAAGCAGAACATAGTTGATGGTTTGCCTTATATAAACTTTGTTAAGAATCATGTCTGTTCTGCATGTCAACTTGGTAAGCAAGTCAGATCTAGATTCAAGAATAAAGGTAGTAAATTAACTTCAATGTGTTTGGAATTATTGCATATGGACTTGTTTGGTCCAATTCTATCATGAGCTTAGGTGGAATGAAATATACACTTGTTGTTGATGTCTTCTCTAGATTTACTTGGGTAATATTTCTTGCTGAAAAAGATGAAACCAGTAGTCTACTGATCAAGCTTCTGAAAAGAATTCAAAATGAAAAATCTATTTCTGTCATTAAAATCAGAAGTGATCGGGGAACTGAGTTTACTAACAAGATTCTTGAGTTATACTTGGATGAACAGGGCATTCATCATGAATATTCAGCTGCTAGAACGCCTCAACAGAATGGAGTAGCTGAGAGGAGAAACAGAACTCTTAAAGAAGCTGCTAGAACAATGCTAGCAGATGCAGACATCTCTCAGCGCTTCTGGGCAGAAGCAATCAACACAACATGCTACACACAGAACAGAACAATGATCAACAAAAGGACACAATCAGACTCCGCATGAGATATGAAAGGGAGTAAGCCTAACGTATCTTATTTTCATGTATTTGGTTGCAGATGTTTTGTTCACAATAACGGTAAAAATTATTTGTCTGCATTTGATTCAAAATCAGATGCTGGACTATTTCTTGGATATTCAGCAGTAAGCAAAGCTTTTAGAATTTTCAATAATAGAACTCTTAATGTTGAAGAATCTATTCATGTTGTCTTTGATTAAGATAGCAGTGCTCCTGGAATTTCTAACGTGTCAAATCTAAGTAACAGGTTAGAAAGGATTCATCTGGAACTAGATAGTGAAGATGATGCAGAACCTAGTGTTAAAGATGCTCAAAATCCAGAACCAGACATTCCTCTGGTAAAACCAATTGCTCAGACGCAGGATTTACCAGAACCAGAAGTGAACATTCTAGAACCTGCTACTGCTTTAGCTGAGCCTGATTCCAATCTATCAAACCAGGAAAAAAAATTTTAAACCCTTTTGTTTGGAGGAAATCCCATCCTCCATCTTTGGTTATTGGTAATCCTTCAGGCTCCATTAAGAACCAGAAGGCAAATGATTAATGAATATATGCATGATGCTTTTATCTCTCAGGATGAACCAAAGAAAATTGAAAAAGCATTTCTGGATCCCAGTTGGATCGAAGCTATGCAAGAAGGAGTTGAATCAATTTAAAAGAAATGAAGTTTGGTTTCTTGTACCTAGACCAACTCATCAAGCTGTTATTGGAACACGGTGGGTGTTTAGAAACAAACTAAATGAAGAAGGCACTGTGGTCAGAAGTTAAAGCAAGACTGATGGCTCAACGTTTCAGACAAGAAGAAGGAATAGACTATGATGAAACATATGCACCAGTAGCAAGGCTTGAAGCAATCAGAATATTTTTAGCCTTCGTTGCTTTCAAAAATATCAAAGTTTATCAGATGGACGTGAAAAGCGCCTTCCTAAATGGTCTACTGCAAGAAGAGGTCTACGTTGAACAACCTCAAGTTTTATCGGTAATTTCTTACCAAATCATGTATTTAAATTACACAAAGCCCTGTATGGTTTAAAACAGGCACCTCGAGCTTGGTATGACACACTTTCACAATTTCTTGTTAATCATGATTTTATTATCGGCACAGTTGATAAAAATTTGTTCACTTTAGTTAAGAATAAGCACATTTTTTTAGTACAAATTTATGTTGATGACATTATCTTTGGGTCAACTAACCCCAAATTATGTGCAAAGTTTTCCAAATTAATGCAGGAACAATTTGAAATGAGCATGATAGGAGAATTAGCATTCTTCCTAGGACTACAGATCAAGAAACTTGATATTGGAATCTTCTTAAATCAAGATAAGTATACTAAGGAACTACTGAAAAAGTTTGGCATGGAAACATGCTCTGCTGCTTCTACTCATATGAGCTCATCTACTAAACTTGACAAGGATGAAAATGAAATTTCAGTAGAGGTAACTCAATATCGTGGTCTTATTGGTTCACTGTTATATCTTACTGCCAGTAGACCTGATATTATGTTTGTTGTCTGCATTTGTGCAAGATTTCAATCTAACCCTAAGCAGTCACATTACATTGCTGCTAAGCGCATACTGAAATATTTGAAGGGCCCTCAAAATGTCGGCTTATAGCATCCTAATGATTCATCTTTCAATCTTATTGGATATTCTGATGCTGAGATTATGCAGGTTGCAAGTTAGACAGGAAAAGCACAAGTTGTTTTTGTCAATTTCTTGGTGATAGGCTGATCTCCTGGTTGAGTAAAAAGAAGACTTCTATAGCTACGTCTACTGCAGAAGCAGAGTACCTTGCTGCTGGAAGTTGCTGCTCTCAAATACTATGAATACAACAACAACTTAAAGACTACGGAATTCAAGCTTCTGAATCACCCATCTTCTGTGACAATACCAGTGCTATAGCAATCACGCAAAATCCATTACTTCATTCCAGAACAATGCACATAGATATCAGACATCATTTCATTAGAGATCATGTGCAGAAGAAGGAAATTCGTTTGGAATACGTTTCTACTGATCAACAAGCAGCAGATATCTTTACAAAGCCTCTGCATGAGAATATGTTTTCTTATTTTCGAAATGTTCTTGGTTTTATTGACTTAACTTGAGTATATTGATGACATCAGTTTGTTGATAATTATCAGTTGCCGTTACTCAATTCATATCAGTCTGTTGATAAGAAAAAGAAGACAATTTTTGGCAACTACTGATATTTTATTAAGAAAAGAATCGACGCCTTACAGCTTGATTCAAATTTCTTTCTACAGCATCTTGCCACATTCTAAACCGGTTGTTCAAATCATGACTCATAATGTTCCATAAGCTACTGGAATTAGCAATTATATCCAGCAACTCCCATTCTCTTGACAACAGCATGTGGTTCAGCACATCATCCTTGATCAGCTCGGATATGTAATGAACTCGAGCAAGCCTCTTGAACCTCCTTGCAAGTGACCTCTGTTTAGCAGAAGCAGGAAATTCTCCGGTATTGATTAATTGAAGGTCATGAGCAGTAGTCCAAATGGATATAACCTCTGCAAAGATGAAGTCTTCTGCACCTTGTTTAAATTCTTGCAAAAGTTGAGGTGTCCATGAAGGATGAGGAACATGAGTGCTGCTTTCACAATCCATTGGAATACAAATGTCATTACGAGCAGAAGTTATCTTCTTTTATGGATAAGATTTGAGGAAGACGGAGAGTCATCGAGCATTAAATTATCCAGACTAAGTTTTTCTCATCCTTTCTTCTGCATATTTTTTTGTTATTTGTTTATTTACTTATTTATTTGCATTAAGTAAAAAGCAGTAGATAAACAGATATATGACAAAATAGAATATTTCATTCATAAAACTAGATGCATTACATTGTCCTATCTATTACATTTTTTTAATTTTCGGCAGCTTGAAGTACTGCAATGTACTTCAGCAGGAACCTAACTAAGTTCTGCTGGAATCTCCTCGCTTTGCGTGATCGTGGTTTGTGAAGGGGGTTATTCCGCAGCTTAGTCCTTCTAAGAATGAACAATCTAACTGATTGTTCATATTACAGGCCAAGGAATTTCTTCCAAGTCTTCATATCTTGAAAAAAGATGTCTTCAGATATCATCTTACGAGAAGCTGGAAATGGTCTTTGCAATTCCTCTGCTGAATCAATCTCTGGAGAAGACTCCGAGAGCATTTGTGCATCATCCATTTGTGATTTATTATTATTTGTGTACATAACCTTATTTGTGAGATTGCAGGTACTTTTATAGAGTTTTGGAAAGCTAAAGAGACGTCCAACCGGTCACATCTTGCACGAATATCGAGAGTCATCTATCATTCCCTCAGATATCATATCTTTTGCATTTATTAGTTGCATTAATTGAGGGGGAATATTATTTTATTCTGTCTTTTCCTTTTCTGTGCTTTATCAGAAGCAGAAAAAGGTTTGTCTTTTTCGATAAAACAATGTGTCTACTGGTTTTCTTCAAGATGCTGAAAATATTTCAGCACTTAATAACTTCCAGTAGATATTATCATAAGACGACAAACTCTCGTATGATCTTTTAGTAACCGCTTTGGACAGCCCCGCCTATTTTAGTTACTTTTCAAAATTTTGCCTTATCTGACACTCTCTGCTCAACTTTTCAAATTCAACTGTAAACATATTGACACGTGTCCTTATGTTTTACTGACGGCTGTACATTCTAGACTTTAACCGTCTCGTCTCAGTCTTTTCACCTTTGCGCTTTCAGATCGTTCGCATACTAACTACTGTTTTCTCTCGTATTCACATTCTACTGCAGAATCTACTTCGAATTCATTTATACTTGCAGAAAAATGGCTGGATCTTACACACTCAATGCCTATCAAGTTAATTTTGCTTCAGTGTTGACAATCAAGGAGGAAAATCTGGTCAACATGTTCAAAGCCATCGAGAAATCTTGTCTCAGAAGGTTTCTGGAAGCACCAGCAGTTATCTATAAGATTGCTCTCCTGGAATTTTATGCGAAAGCTAAGGTTGAAGAAGGGAAAGTAGTCTATTCCCAAGGAGATGTATCTATTTCAATTGATGCTGCCCTTTTGGGATCAACCTTCTTCCTCCCATGCTCGGGTATATCGGACTTTTCTGATACTTCTAAGGAGGAGATGTCGGTTGCCCTCGTTACTTTTTCAGCTTCTGGAGAGGAACTCTCTCCTTCTTGCTTCAAGAAGCTAATCAAGATGGAATACCAAGTGCTTGCTGATATTGTTGCAAAAGCACTGTTGGTTAAAACTAGAACTTTTGACAAATTGACCAAGGAAAAGGTACAAGTGATGTTGGCCATCACTGCTGAATTTAAAGTGGATTGGAGTGGATTCCTATTTAGAATCCTTAAGGATATGGTTCTGAGGAAGAGTTCTGGGTTTGCTGTTCAGATCGGCAAAATGCTTAAGGATGCTGGTTTTCCTTTCACTACTGAACAGGACGCCTCTTATGTGACAAAGGCCGATGCTGATAATGTGCTCGCCTTGAGGCCAAAGCCAACTGTGGCAGAATTTGTTGCTCTAAAAAGGAAGATTAGAGATGCTCAGACTGAGGTTCAAGGACCTCAGAAGAAGATCAAGAGAAAAATAGTGGTTATCTCCACTGATTCTGATAAAACAATTTCTGAGGAGTCTGCTGCTCCTACACAAGCATCTGTCCCTGCCACCCCCAGCAAGAAGAAGGCTTGCACGGTGCTTCGCATTAAGAAAACAGCAACCATTGCTGATTTGGACACTGTCCCGTTGAGACAAGTGTTTCCAGAAGCCACTTCTTCTTTGCTAGTTTCTGCTCCTGTCACTAAGCCAGCAGTCACTTCTGCTACCACCTCTTCTATTGCTCCGACCTTCAGACCCTTGTCTGGAGTTGTTATTCGTGAATCAACTACAGGGTCTTCTGCTTTTCGACCCGTGATGCCTGCCTCATTTTCAAAAAAAGGCAAAGGGAAACTCGTTGCAGAACCACAATTTCTTGGCGCCAAATCATCTGTTTTAACTGGTATTAACCTTCATTTGGAAGAGATTGAGAGATCTGCCAATGAGGGATGACTTTATTTGATGATTGGCATAAGGTTCGAGTTTTCCATCCTCTCACATTCTTCAGAACACGAGGTGCATTCAGTAAAATGGTAAAGAATGAAAAAAAGATGTTTGAACTTGCCAAGACTGTAAATGTGATTGAAGCTATGAGACGCCAATGTTTCATTCTTGAGCAGCTGAAACGACAAAAGCTTGAATCAGTTTTGAAGACTCTTCAGTCTAATTTTGATGCTATGATTCCAACTGCTGCTCAGGATCAGAATGTGATCCAGATTCTATCTGACCGTTTGAGAATGGTGAATGAACAACTTCTTGCTCAAGAACAGATGTTTGGAGAATTTTTACCATATTCAGTAGGCTTCATTCCAGACTATGCTCAGACTAAGCCAGTTGAGAAAGGACTACAGCTCCACTAGAAGCCAAGGTCTCTAATACTCCTGTATCTCCGAAGTTGCCTACTCAGTCTTCTTCTCTCCTATCTGTTCGTGAATTGGCTTCAGTGAATGAAGTCATTCAATCCATCGTTGTTACTGTCTCTGCTGCACCTGAATCAGCCCCGGCTGATGACTTGGTCCAACCAGTAGCTCTCACAGCAGAACCCCTTTAAGTATAATCGGATGCTGCCCCGTCTCAATCTTTGCGAAACTTGGAGATTTTCTCTGCTGAACATCAAGCAGAAATGGTAGCCATCCTGAATGATCAAATTCCAGCAGCTGAACAACTAGAGGCCATGGAAGCCGAGCAACCAGAAGAAAGAACACTTCCTGAACCCTCTGCTACTGCTGAAGGATCTTCTGCTGGACAGACTACTGCTGTTTCTACTGCCCTCTACAGATATTGTTTCTTCTACTGCCCTTGTTATCCTTCCTACTGATTCACCATCTCGCATTGCTCATGTTGCGCATCTTACTCAAATCTCGGAACGCTTATTCGCACGAACTCCATCACCAGAAGAAGAGAACTTCGATCTTCATTCTGAGATTGATACTCTGAGACATAATATTGAAAGAGTTTCAGAAATCGTCAAACGATTGTCTTGCGATCATGCTGGTGAAGTCAGTTCCACCAAATTTTTCCGTGACCGCATTTCAAAACAAGTCTTTAACACGGCTGAATCATTGGCAAAGCTTGAAGTTGACTCAAGCCTTTTCAGGAAGAACATTTTGTCCAGTCATGCTAACATCATGCTTAGTTAATCAGATGTTATTCGAACTGTCGCTGATCATGAGTCGTCTCTACGCTCAATTTCAACTAAAGTGGAGGCTACTGATTTGAAACTGGAATCCATTGATGCCAAGATTGAGTTCCAATCTCAATCCCTTCAGGCTCTAAATGATCGTGTTTCGAATCAAGTCCCATTCTTGGAGATGATGAATGATAGCATTATCAGTCTTTCTGGACGAATGGATGAACTGCTTACTCGCATTGATGCCAAAAAGTGGGAAGCAGTAGAACGGGTAGAACTGAGGACAGATGAAAGGACAGAAGAAGGTAGATCAGGAGGACATCATCAAGCAGAATCATCCTTCAGAAGCCAAGATCTTCAGGATGATGATGATGCACTATTCAAGGATATTGGGACTGATGATTAATACTCTTTTGAACTCTACTTTACGGATTATTGACTTTTCAAATATTTGGTTATTATTGCTATCTGTTTTTTTGATTTAATTGTTTTCTTCATCATACCAACTTCTAGGTTTTGGCATCACCGCAAAGGGGAGAAATTGATAGACTTAATTTAATTGTGATGATGGTAGTCAAAACCAGTAGATTGCGTTAGTAAAACCAGAAGATAGTATAAAAGCAGAAGTTCTCGTGTCACCTTAACAAAGCAGTACTCTTCGAATACTTATCGGCTTAGAAAAACAGATGCAGAACTTGACTTTTGTTGAAACAGAACCTATCGATCTTATATTAAATGTTACCGTTACTCTACAAAGTACAAGTATTAAATGCATCATTAAATGCTGAACAAAGTCATTTAATACGTTTTACCAAATGTGGTATGAAACAAGACTGATTGTTCTGAAGCTTTTTGCAGAGGTCTTTTTAGGTAATAAACTGATTCTATCAGAAGTCAAAGAAGCCGTTTTGTTTATAGACGTTGGATTCAAGACTTCTATAAATACACAAGATCAACGACGTTTATAGGTTACCAATACCGAAACAACGTTTACATTCTCTGATATACGAACCTCGATTTGAGCACTCAGAACTTCTTATCGTCTTCAAGCTCAATATACAGAAAAGCAGCACACGCTTCACATTAGTTATCTGATCTTTTGAGATCATATTATTCTGACTGTTTCTTACTCTCTCTACAATCATATTCAAGTTACTATATCTTTGAAAATAGATTGTAATCTGGAAAAGAGTCTTTTCCAGAACTTTATTGTATTCATATTATCGTGTTAAGAAACTAAGAGTTTCAGTAGGCGAAGGATAAGTCCTGCTGAAGTGGGTGTGTAGAAGTGTTGTACTGTAAAACCCAAAGTCTTTTAGTGATACCTTCTGGAAACAGAAGAAGGGGAGACGTATAAGATTTTATCTTCGAACTTCCATAAACAACCATTGTCTACTGCATACTGTTTTTATTGTGTTTCACCGTACTCCAACGGATCATTTCCGCACTATTTATTGTGATCTGCTGGACTTACTCTTAAATAAGAATAGTTATAATCTCTAACAGGATTCTAGCATCCTTTGCAAAAACGACCGTCAAAAGAAAGAGTTTATACACCCCCCTCTAAACTCTATATCGATCCCCAACAAATTGAATAATGTTTATTTAATTTTTAAATAATATGTCTATACATATATTATATGTACATGTATACATGTATTAATATATATTTATACTTTATATGGAGATATATGTGTATATAAATATATCATACATTATCAAGAGTTGATTAATACATAATATAATAAATATGAGAATTTTAATTAATGAAAATAAATAATCCTGGTGGGTGTAAGATTATGAATCCTAAGAGGAGAAGACTCCTAATGTGATCAGGAATCAAGTTCTATAATTATTTCATTGAGGGTCATATGAAATTAAACTATTTTTGCACATTTGTCTTCTTCTCCCTTCAACCAAATTTTCGGCCACTTGGTTTTTTCACAAGAAAAATTCACGGCCGCTTCCATGGCCATTATCACCACAAGATCTCCGAAACTATGGTGATCCAGTCTCGACGTAAAATTTTTTAGGATATCTAGTGCGATCTAAATAAAAATCCGGTCTCTGATCGTAGACTTAATTAGAAGATCAAAAGAAGGGAGATCCGTTCGAAAAGACATACAACAAATACTATCTTCGCTTAAAATCCGGAATATTTTGGAGCCAGCGTTAAATACGCAAAGGTAACAATTCTAAACACCCTATGGATGTTTAAATTCATATGATACTTAAGGAATGTTTCGAACGTCGAAAATAAAATTTTTAAACTTTCGATGCGCCTTGGGTGCGAGAAAACAATACACCAACAAATCGTTGCTAAAAATAGATAACTAAACTGCATTTATTGTTCAGTACATAATGACACTTTAAGAGGACTGTCGTTAGGGACATTTACTTGAAGATAATCGTCGCTTGCTGGCTATGGTCAATAAAAGGAATAAGCTAAGATCTTATACAATAGTAAGAAAATCGTCGCAAGAACCGTCGCTTTTTCCTTTTAGAATCGGTTAGTACAAGGGTTTAAATTGTCTCTAGCAGTCTTTTTTCTCTTGTGGTGATATTTTGTCTTGAGAAAATATTTCAAGAAATGAGTAAAGTTTAGGTTTCCCAAATATACTAATTAAAGGTTTTTAAGGCCAATAGCATTTAGCCCTCTATAAAAAAAAAAGTATATAATTCTTTTTTATGAAATTAACGATCTTTTAAAATTTTGTGTTATTAAACAAATATGTGCATAACCCGTGCAAATGAGACAAATGCGCCACTTTTTTAAAAAAGCAATATAGAAAAGACATTAATTTTTTTTAATAAAAAGAAATTTAATTTTACATAAAAAGTTTGGGCAACTTTATAAAAAATACTTAAACCCTTTTTAACTTACTATTTACTCATCTTCCCTTCAAAACTTTGTTTTACTCCCCATTCTTTTAAAATTCCCAATAATGCCCTTATCTTTGTTTTATGGTATGTGGCATTGTTATACCTATCGAGCTTGTTCTTAAAGGCATATAGCCTCAAGACATACAGCTACGTAAGGTTTCCAGCCTATATAACATGCTCAAATAATCGATTTTTTTTCTATATATATATGGCCCATCATGCTTTCGTATAATAAATTGAACAGTTTATCTTTTTGGCCAGAGTGTCGTCGGGTTATATCCACCGAGTTTTACAAACTGCTCCTCACAACCTAACGACGCAGTCGCAATAGATAATTCCTAACGCAAATTCCTTCAACAACACTTACCACAACCCTATTTCGTTTCATTCATCAAGGTGTATAGTAAAGTAGTTCAATTTGAAACTAATACATGAGAGGGGAAAACGCCTTTGTTCTTTTATTCAAACATACAAACTATTATTACATAGTAACCTCTTGTAGAGGAGGAGGAACTTTTTGAGCTACTTATAGTAGCCGAAGTTAAAACATACATAAACTAAGAAAGAGAAAATATTACAATGTTTTGAAAAAAAATGAAGAGGTTGAATGATGCCTTCATCTTCCTTCGGTCTTCTTATTTATAGAAGTCCCTTACAGATTTGTTTTTCGGACTTCAAACTCTTGTCATAACTTTTCTTTAATGCCTTCCAACTGTGGTTGGCTCTATCTCCAATTGTTGCTTCATTAGTATAAACCTTAGATTTTCCCTTGTCTGTATTTGGTCTAAGGTTGATCTTTCCCTCTTCGATCCCCGAGGTAAAGGGTTGACTTGAAGACTCGAGATTTGAATCTGGAGTTTCAATTTTTGTTTTAGCCGACTTATCTGGAGATGATCCCGACTTAACACTTGTGCTAGGGGTAATTGAATCCCCTGCTCCAGGTATAGAGGCATGTTCTCGAAAACACTCCATTTGGGAAACTAGTGGCTTCTCAATGCCTTTGAGGATAGACCTTTGAATTACAGACCATAACTGAGTATAAGTCTGTAAAATCCTATAATTCAATCAGAGACAATTCTCTTATCGGCTTGTTGTAGCCTTCCCGCAACTTCTGCATTTAAGGCCAGCTTGTTGAACTCGTTTTCAAGCATTTCAATGTGTTCCCTCAAATGCCTCTGCATTTTTATGATGGCATCAATATCACCGCTGTACATCTCTTTTTAAAAAATCTGTAAGAATATTTTCATGAGATGTTATAATTACAATATAAAAAATATAATTTTGACATAGAGTTTGCCATCTTAATAATCTTGCTTTCTCAGGGTTTAGATTATATTCTATTCTATTCCTCATAAAAGCTTTCACTTATGTGTTATCAATTTTTAAAGTGAATTTCTTTGTAAGTAAGAATAATGGTCATTTTTCAAAAGCCCTTTTTACTGCATAAAATACTTTGTCGTTGATATGTCATCTTATGGCCTCTGCATCTGAGAAGAGTCCACTGCAATATCTGCATGGCTGTTATCCTTCTGGTGTGAGGTTTGTTTAAAACTGCCACCCACCAATGATCACTGGCATCCGTATATAATACCAGATCATTTTCATCCTGAGGAATAGCCATTTTCGGAACATTTTTACAAATCTCCTTTAGTTGACTTTGTCCTTAGGTGTGTTCTTCTGTCTATATAAATTTCGCATCTTTTTTCCCTAATGGATTGAACACTTTTCTATGTTTTGCTTGGTTCTTAATAAACATCCCAGCAAAATTAACATCTCTTAGAAAACTTTGAAGTTGTTTCTTTTCTTTTAACTCATTTAGAAAATTTTGCACCTTTTCTACTATATGATCTTGAAAATTATTCCAGACTCATCGATTTCTATTCCGAGGAATTCAATATTTCTTGCGGCAGTGACTGCTTTCTTTTCTGATAGAACCAATCCTTCTTTTTTACAAACATCAGAGAAAATATCTAAATGCTTAATATGTTATTTCATATTTTTAGATGCTATTAAAACATCATCAATATAGACAAACATAAATTTGAAATAATCTTTAAATAAATTATCCATTTTCCTTTGGAATATCTGAGGTGAATTAGCCAATTCCATTGATAATACTTTCCAGATATAGTGTCCTTGTGGTGTGGAGAAAGCTGTGAATTTCTTGCTTTCTTCCTGCATCTGAATCCGATAAAAACCAGACTTACAATCAAATTTAGAGAATATCCTTGCATTGCATATGCATCTAATTAGATGTTCTCTACTAGGTATGAAGTACCCATCAAACTCCAAAATCTTATTAATTTCTTGATAATTAATAACTATTCTGGGTTTGTTCATTTTTATTTCACCATGATTTCTTACAAGAAATCCTGAGCTGCTGTATGGTGAAATTCCTGCTTTAATTAAACCAAAGTCCAGATGTTCCTTGATTATAATCTGCATATCTCTTTGATCAATTATATTAATTGGGATAGGCTTGCATTAGACAAATTCATACTATTTTCCTTCCTTAATTTTAAGGCAGGCTTTTGAGTTGATTTTTATCCCACCATGTCAAGGGATCTTCATTATAATTTTCTTTGATTTTTTTCTTGACATCTTCTAATGATACCCTTGATTCAAACCCTACCTTGTTTTGATGTAGAGCTATCTTAAAACATTCTATTTCTTCTGGTTGGAGTGATTTATCTGCTCTTAATTGGAGCATTGTTTCTCCAAACCGTCTAGAATCCTTCATTTTTGAGTTAAGAAGTTTTCATTCATCACCACGCTTGCTACGAAACCGAATTGGAAATTTTCTGTAAAATGCCTCTCTTAGTCTCTGGACTATGATTTTGTGACCATAAGTTGTTGTGAACACTAATCTTCTAGTCTCATTTTCTTGCGTATAGGACTCAAACATCTGTATGAAATTATTTCCTAGCAGAATGTCAGCCCATGTATCATGAAAATAAATCGGTGGTGTTTTTACCTTATATCAAGTCGTTTGTCTAGCACCGCCGATAACAATTTCGGTCATTTTAATCCCTTTACATAAGATTAAAATCCTTTTGGAGAAATCTCTTCGAGCAATCTTAGGTAAATCTTCTTCCAAATTATTTGGAAAAAATCCTTTTTTTGCTGTACAGATTCCAGCACTTAATCAATATAAGCAGCAAAATATTCTGCCTTATATTGTTTGTATAACATTCTTACTAGAATCTATATCGAGAATGAGCTTGTGGTCATTGGATTTTCCATATTTTATCCTCGGCCATAAACTTCATTCCATATTCTAGACGTTTCCACGATTTATGTTCCTCAAAAAACTCTAGCCCAAAAACCAATCGATCTGATTCTTTTCCTGTAATTCATTTGATATGAACTTCGAATTCTCCTATATTGATCATTCCTTGGTAAGTTCCTCTCATTGGTTGTTCTAAATAGTATATGAAATTACAAGGAAATTGATTCATTTGTTTCGTAATATCAAATACTATTTCTACTTCTTTCCACCCCTTCTGGACATCTAAGCTTTCCTATTGTGAAAAGCTTTTATTTGTCTGTTGGGTGTCTTGGACAGGTGTTTTTCCCCACCTGTAGCTGGTAATCCTATCTCCTTGAAAAGATAGTCTCATTGATTCCAATATAAGACTTTGATTCCTTTGTATAAATTGTCTGAGAAACTTTTCCAAATATCTCAGGTATTTCAATAAACTCATTTCTAATAATCAATTCTGAATGATGTGTATTAGATAGAGCATATGAAATTTGATAGTTAATAGAATATGGTCTATTACCTTTTTTCATCAGCCTTTTTTCCTTGAAATTCTGATGTAATGTCAAGGCTCGACTGAAATCTCGATCTGACAGGTTGTAGACAATTCCTGGATAGGTTACTCCTACAATCTTTCCTACGCAAAGATTTCTTGATATAGTTCCCAGTACTGAATCTTGAAGTTTCCCCATTCGTTTATCGCATATAGCAATATCAATGGTTGAATCTATTTCTTCTTTGAAAGTAGCTTTTATCATAATCTGGATTGCTCCGATATGAATCCAGGACATAGTTCGTGCTACTTCTATCTTGAGTTTCTGTAATTCCTCGTTAATCTCTTCGGAAGGAATTAGTTGCATCTACATTCTATTTCCTGTAAGTTCCATTGAAATCGCCATTTCTTTCTGGAAACTTTATAGATTAGATTATACTTTCTGTTTCTTAGGCCAAGACTTCCTAGAACTTTTCTACATGCTCTGCAGAGAATCCCTGATATCTCTGAAGACTAGGATTTTCTCTCATCATCCTTTGGACCATTTTATGGGATATTGTTGTCTAGGCTAAAGAAACCAGACAAATCTTCATGTGTTTCGTGTCGAAACACCTCATCTTCAGTCAGATTCTGATTTTGTTCCATCAGATCCTTCCTGACTTAAGACTTCCTCTTCTTCATATATACTTTCGTTTGAGGTAATATCCTCAAACCAGTATACTTGAATAAGATCCTTGCAATAAACTGCTTCTTCGATATCCGGGAATGGATCGAAGAATTTTATACCTTTTTTTTCATTTTCTGGACAATTAGTTGAGGTATGTCCTCTTGCTCCATATGTCCAGCAATTACAATCTTTAAAACTTTCATTAGCTCGAGTATGAGCTCTTCTGAAAGTTTTCTTTGTAGATGTTCTTCCTGTGCTTCGAGATGTACTCGATGCTTGGGATGATATCCTACTTCTTGATGGTCCACTTTTTTGCCCAGATTTATAAGATCCGGCCTTTTGTCTAGACCAAACTATTCTTGGTTTCCAAGAGCTGCTTCCACTTTTAGCATAATGATGAGTCATCAAACTTTTCCTCTTATGTCTTTGTGGTTTACTTCCAATAATTGTTGAAGGATCATTTTCTTTACAATATAAATGAGTACGTTTATTAATACCTCTTAATCGTTTGTAATTTTTTCTCATGCTGCCAGATGACACCATTATGCCGATTTTCCTTTGAGAAAAGAGGCTCTTCGTGCCAATGTATCTGGATTGCCCGGGACATATTCCCTTATTAGCATTTCTATCCAGGGACTTGAAATTTGGCGAGGAAAAGTTGCATTGCTATATCTTCTTCGACCCCTGAATTCCATCTATATTTAGTGAATAACATAATATATTCATCTACTAAACATATACATGTAATTCAAGACTATACAGAGCTTGAGTATATTTCTTTTTCTTCTCTGTATCTTGACTGTTAAAATATTCTACCCCTATAAATTGTGCTTTTAAAAATGGTAGCCATTCTTCCGGCTATCTCACTAAGAGATTCTCAGGCTAGGACTGATTCTTTGGTTTCTACCGAAGTCATGTCCCACGCAATTTTAACTGATCCCATAAGACTCTTTTCCAGAAGTTTAATGAATCCTCCTCTATAGAGATCGAGTGTGAAACGTTTGCCCTTTTTATTGCTTTAAAAGTACTAGAATTTTTTTTAAACCTCCCTAGCATCGGCCGAACCACCAAAAATTACATAAAATATTTTGGACATCATTTTAAAATAAAACAACCAACATTATAATTGAGAAATACAGCCCATACTATAATCTCTCAAAAACCTCTCAAAACATGAATAAAAAGTCGTAAAATATTTTTAACATAACTTGAAATCATAAATCATAACTAGTGCGGAAAACTAGCGTCGGTCCTCGGGTTATGTGCACCTTCAGTCCAGTCAGATCAACAATCAAGACCTCCATAAACATAATAATCATAATCACCTGCATCAATCACACCTAGTGAGTCTAAAGACTTAACACGTCATATCCTTGATAACAAGTAATACGTAATACAGTCAACATATAACATTGAAAAATAATTGTACTTAAAATATCATTTTCCTGAAGATGCATAAACTTCAAACATGAACATTTTAGTAAACCTTTTTATGATGCATGAACTTTAAATAAAAACATTTTCATAATGATGCATCAACTTTAAGCATAAACATTTTCATGACATGCATAACATAAACCTTAACCTTTTTCTTTCTTTATCCTCAACATGACATAACATAAAACCTTTTTCATGATCATAAACATTTTTCCTTTTCCTTTTCCTTTTCCTTTTCCTTTTTCTTTGTTGAATTCAGATCGTTAATTGTGACTTTCCTTAAACCTCAAAAGTCGATGGATCCATCTACATGAAACCGCAGTACTGGGCGGCAGGGGACACCAGCAACACTCTCATCGGTCAACTAGGGCCCTGGCCTATCTTCTTTCGAATAGAAATACGATCGTCGGGGTTCCCTCTAGGGCCTTTTCCCATAAATGGGCTCCCTCTGGGGCCTTTTCCCCTCAACGATATTCTATTCTTACCGTTACCACATACCGTTACCTCATATTCGTAATAATGGAAATACAATCGTCGGGCTCCCACTGGGACCGTCATTCTCACGATATCTCCAACATTATCGAATTAGTCACAATTATTTCACTTCCTTCAACGTTTACATTCTCATTACTTTATAAAAATCATGCATAACATATAATTTTGTTTTGAAACCAAGCATGCAACATGTCTTTTAAATGTCTTCCTTAAATCATAAAAATCCCATAAACATTTAAAAATCATAATTTAATCATGAACATTTCATAAACATTCTAAATGACATTTTAACCTCAAAACATTTAAAATAACATTTTGACATATTAAATCATAAACATATATGTAGTGCCCAAATTCAAAATACGTATAACTCATGCATTTATTTAATTATTAAATCATTTAATTAATTTTATATTGATTTTAGCAGTGCACGATTTATGAAAATACATTATTTTTAATTATTCATGTTTAGGTGATGCACTTTAAAATGTTTTTTCGAGTTTCAGGTTTCAGGCGGTTATTCGAAGCGGGATCGAGGAAAACACCGGTGACGATTTTGGTAATCTAGAATGTGGTGTTTTATTTAAAGTTGAGGTTGGGGCATTTTTAAATAACTATTAAGTTTAGCATTTTAAATCATAACTTATTTATTTAGTGGATTTAAGAGTTTCAAACTTTTAAAATTAGCATTTTTGTGGATTTTATTTTATTAAAGGACAATGTTATAAAATTAGTGTGTATTTTATTTCAATTAAGGAAATTGAGTGAGTTAGTGTTTGATTAACTTTAAATTAGTGGTTAATTCATGATTAAGCAATTTATTTTCCCTAATTTCACCACTAACTCACGTTAGTCACACACACACACACACACTTACACCTTTTTCACACACACAAAGCCGTAACACACACACACAATCACAACTCATTCTAGTTTTATTTTTTGTAAGAGTAAAAACCTAGGGTTCTTGAGAAAACTCAGCAGCCGCCCCTCCCTTCAAAGATTTCAACAGTTTCGGTGATTTTGTTTCAAGAAAAACCGAGCCACAATCGTCCCGGATCAACCTCGCTTCCTTCCCCGCATCGGTATCGTTGTTTCGGTATTTTATCATCAAAAGGCACGTATATTCTGTTATTGCTGCATCGATCTCGTCATATTATGCGTTGTGTTGTTATTTATGCGTAAAAATACATGTGTGATGCGTAGAAGTTTGAGCAATTGTGTTTAGATCACTTTCGAAACCATTTTAGATCTAAAATTTTCGTTTGTGCTGTTCTTTTTAAAAACCGCGATTTTTCGGTCGCGTTTTTGAGAAAACTTTCAACACAAAAATTGTAGAACTTTTTGATACCTTCTATTTGACAGCAAATTCGAATTATTTGGATAAAAATTGAGTGAGTTATGGTGTTTTTCATGGGACTGCTCAAACTGCGTTTTCAGAAAATTATGTATTGATGTGTTCTCGAGATTTTATTGTTGCAGGCTTCGTTGGGGATCGACGGGTGATCGTTGCTGCATCTAGCTATGCTTAGTATGATGTTGGGTTGTCATTTGATATGTCGTTTAGTGTCGATAGGCAATCGAATACATTAGAAGACGTAGGAATCGATTTGGTGTCAATTGCCACGTTTTTGAATTGTATGTCTAGTAGGGTGAACGTCGTTGCTTTGGGTGCTCGTACGAACTTGGTTCGATGTTATGGCATGCTAGGATAAGTCTCGGGGTGTCGGTTGATGGTCCGTACAATCGAGTCTAGAATGATAAGCATCGCTTATATTGAAATTTTCGTGAGTTTGCTCTTCCCGTAGGTACACGGACCCCCTCACGGACCAGGGCACGGGGTCCGTGTCTTTGCTTCTTCTTGACTGTACTTTTTGCGAGTTAACACGGACTCCCACATGGACCAGAGCACGGGGTCCGTGCCTTTGTTTCTTTTCGGTGTCAAATTTGCGAGGATACCCGGACCCCTACATGGACACTAGCATGGGGTCCATGTCCTTCCCTCTTTTCGGTAGGTCTTTTAGCGACCCTACACGGACCCGTAGCCGGACCTGGGCATGGGGTCCGTGTAGCACCTGTTTTGGGAAAACTTTATTGTGCTCTTGGGATTTTCATATCATGGTTCAACGCAATGATTATATGAGGTCAAGTTCCAAGTGTTTTAGAATGTCTTAAGTTATTTATTTAATTCGGTGGTGAGCACGAATACCTACGTCTAAGTTATGCAAATTAAGTATTTGAATTCATGTTAGTATGTGCAGCAACAGCCCCAAATGAAATCCAACGAATCCCTCAACGCCAAGTAAGTATGTTGACGTGCAAGAAAATATTTTCAAGTTTTTGAGGTATGCTAAATGTCTCGTGACCAATGTTTGTATGGGGTTGGAAAGCGTTAAATAATGAACGAGGACCAACCCACCCCGTTAAAGCATGAACGGGTTTAAATCAAGATTGAAAGCGTTAAAGCATGAACGAAGACCAATCCACCCGTTAAAGCATGAACGGGGATCTCATGTATGTGGCAATGGGTTCGCTCCTGTCAGCCCAGTGTTGTGGTTTAGTCTGATCAGGCGATTTATGTTATGGGTCACTTGCTTTGAAACATGCCTCTACGCAAAATAAGGAAGTTCATGTATGTTTATGTATGTGCAAGCATGCAAGCATGTTTATGAAAGTTTTCACGTTATGGAACGTCCAAGTTACGTACATATGTTCATGTTCAGTGTAAGTTCAAGTTTCAAGTATGTATGTTCTATTTTAAAGCTGCATGTGGTTTCATTATGTATTATTCGTTACTCCCAGTTTTTACGTGTTGAGTCTTTAGACTCACTAGACTTGATCGATGCAGGTGAAGATGATTATGTGGAGACTGGAGGTGGTGACCCAGGGGCAGACTTGGGCTGAGCGGGAAGCTAAACCCGATGACCGCCATGTTTTAAGTTTTATGAAAACATTCAATACTTTTGTCAAACTTTAAATTTCAAATCTTTTGTTGCAACAACTTGTGAGACGTACAGTTTATCTCTTTTATTGAATTTTGAATGTTCACGACTCAGTTAAGAAAATTTTAAATTTTTCCGCAAATTTTTAAATATTAAAAGTATGGTACGTTACAGTTGGTATCAGAGCGGTGTTCTTGTAAAGGGTTATGCCTACTGCCAGTCGCAACAAGCTCGCGAAGTTATACCTCAAGTCTGTAAGTTTTAAGGTTTCAAATTTATGTTATGTAGTAAGCATTAAGTTCTGACTTCAGCATGTGCATATTTTAAAGTTCAAGTACGTGCATCTGATGTTGTCTATATCATGTTCATGCATGTGGGGTTTATGTGTTGGGTAAATTATTGGAACAGTATGCCTCTTAGACGTGTGATCGACCGTGAAGCAAGGGAGGAGGACAGAGAGCCTCGAGAGGAGAGAAGAGACGCTCCCCCACCTCCACCTCCACCTCCGGACTTGCAGGCACAGATGCTTGCAGGTATGACGCAGTTCTTCGCACAGTTTGCGAGGAACCAGACTGCAGTAGACGCAGGGGAGAGGCCCAGACCGGAGGCTGTGTACGAAAGATTTAGGAGGATGAATCCGAAGGAGTTTTCAGGTACCACTGACCCGATGATAGCGGAGAGATGGATTAAGTCCATCGAGGTAATCTTCAATTTTATGGAACTGACCGATGCAGATAGGGTCAGGTGTGCCACGTTCTTTCTGACAGGGGACGCCAGATTATGGTGGGAGAGTGCGTCCGTGGCAGTCAACTTGCAGGTGTTGCCTTGGAATGGATTTAAAGAGGTTTTCTACTCAAAGTACTTCACTGAGGAAGTACGCTCTCGCCTAACCAGAGAGTTCATGACGTTGCATCAAGGGGATAGCAGCGTGGCGGAATTCGTGAGGAAGTTCGAGAGGGGGTGTCACATTGTGCCCCTGATAGCTAATGATGCCCAGGGGAAGCTGGGGCATTTCATGGATGGATTGTGGCCGATCTTGCGCCGTGATGTGAGAGTAGCCGGTCCTACTACTTATGCAGTTGCCGTGTCCAGGGCTTTGGTGGCAGAGCAGGATCAGAGGGATACTGAGGCAGACAGGCAGGGCAAGATGCCCTATCAGGTGCCACAGCAACAGCAACAACGACATCAGTTTAAGAGGCCGTTCCAAGGGCCTCCAGGGAAGAAGCCATATAGGGGACCGCCAAAGGGCAAGGGTCCAATTCAGCAGCAGAAAGCTCCTCAGAGGCCGGGAGAGTACCCGGTGTGCTCGAAATGCAACCGCCAGCATCCGGGACAGTGTTTGTATGGGTCATGCAAGTGTTTCAAATGTGGAGCCAGTGACCACATGCTGAAAGAGTGCCCACAGTGGAAGCAGCCAACCCAAGGCAGAGTATTCGCCATGCATGCACAAGAGGCGAACCCAGACACGACACTTTTGACTGGTAACTTATTTAATTCGGCACAATATTAAATTTTTGCTTTGCGTGTTGGAATTATATTTGGGATTATTAGTGTGCTAGAAAAAAAAAATTTAGTGACTTGGGATATTAATTTCTACTATGCTTGAGATTAATGTTAGAAATTTTGGGGATATAAGTTTTGTGTTGTGCTAACGTCTCTCAGGAAATATTTTCATTAAGAGAATAGCTACTCAGGCCCTGATAGACTCCGGGGCCACCCATTCATTTATCTCGGAGACCTTCGTTAGTCACTTAGATATCAAGACCATTGGACTCGATGTGAGTTATTCAGTAACTGTCCCATCAGGGGAAGAAATATCAGCTACTAGCGTGGTCAGAGACATCGATCTCGAGCTGCAGGGCCACTTAGTGTATGAAGACTTGATAGTGTTGCCAATTCCGGAATTCGATATTATTTTAGGAATGGACTGGCTGACGAAGAATAGGGTCTTTATTGACTTCCAGAAGAGATCAGTGCTAGTAAGACCTTTGGGTATGGAGCAGTTTCTCTTCGAGCCAGCTAGATGGAGGAGTTTCCCTCGCATGATCTCTTGCATACAGGTGCCGAAACTTATTTCCAAGGGGTGTCAGGCTTTCTTGGCCAGCATCATTTTAACACCTGACATACCCACTCCGTCAATATCAGATGTGCCAGTAGTCAGAGACTTCCCAAACATCTTTCCTGGCGACGTCACAGGTCTTCCACCAGAGAGAGAGGTGGAGTTTGCGATTGATCTCATACCAGGCACAGTGCCAATCTCTAAGGCACCGTACCGATTAGCTCCAACTGAGATGTTAGAACTCAAGCAGCAAATTCAGGAGCTTCTCGACAAAGGAATTCATCCGCCCCAGTTTCTCGCCGTGGGGCGCACCAGTGCTTTTTGTAAAGAAGAAAGATGGGAGCATGAGACTGTGCATCGATTACCGGGAGCTGAACAAGGTAACGATCAAGAATAAATACCCATTACCAAGGATCGAGGACTTGTTCGATCAGTTGCAGGGAGCTACGGTGTTCTCTAAGATATATCTAAGATCAGGGTATCATCAGCTGAAGGTGAAAACGCAGATGTTCACAAGACAGCCTTCAGGACCCGGTATGGGCATTACGAGTTCTCAGTGATGCCGTTTGGATTGACGAACGCTCCAGCAATTTTCATGGACCTCATGAACCGAGTATTCCAGCCCTACTTGGACCAATTCGTCATAGTGTTCATTGACGATATTCTTATTTACTCGAAGAGTCATGAGGAGCACAGTCAGCACTTGAGGACAGTTTTGCAGACCCTACAGAGTCGCAAGTTATTTGCGAAGTTCAGTAAGTGTGAATTCTGGTTTGAAAAGGTAGCGTTTTTGGGTCACATAGTGTCTAGAAGTGGAATTGAGGTGGACCCAGCGAAGGTGGCAGTCGTTAAGGATTGGGTTGAACCGAAGAATGCTTCAAAAATCCGCAGTTTTCTGGGTTTAGCCGGTTACTACCGTAAGTTCATTCAGGGGTTTTCTTCGATAGCAGTGCCACTCACTTCACTGACCAAGAAGAATGCTAAATTCGTTTGGAGCGATGAATGTCAGAAAAGCTTCGATAATTTGAAGCAAGCTCTTATTTCAGCGCCAGTGTTAGCCATGCCAACATGGCAAGGGGATTTTGTGCTATACACCGATGCATCTAAGCTCGGGTTAGGCGCACTGTTGATGCAGTATGGTCGGGTGATAGCTTATGCTTCCAGGCAGTTGAAGGTGCATGAGAAGAATTATCTGACTCACGATCTGGAATTAGCCGCCGTCATCTTTGCGTTGAAGATTTGAAGACACTACTTGTATGGCGAGAAGTGTCAGATATTCACTGATCACAAGAGTCTCAAATATTTCTTCACACAGAAAGAACTGAACATGAGACAGAGACGGTGGTTAGAGTTGGTGAAAGACTACGATTGTGAAATTAGCTACCACCCAGGGAAAGCTAATGTTGTGGCAGATTCCTTGAGCCGTAAAGTTGCAGTCGTAGCACAGTTGTCAGTACAGAGACCAGGTTCTGTTTAGAAGTTTATCGCAAGGGCAGAGCTCTGAGGCTGTCTAATCTGACAGTCCAATCTTCCTTGCTTGACCATATTCGTACAGTTCAGCCTTCAGATGAGCAGTTACAGAAATGGAGGCTGAAGGACGAAGCCAATGACAGTGTGCTCTACATAGTGTCAGATGGTATTTTGAGATATAGAGGCAGAATGTGGGTGCCTAGCATTGATTCGATCAGAGAGGATATTCTGACAGAGGCACATGCAACTCCGTATTTCATGCACCCAGGAGGCACCAAAATGTACAAGGATCTGCAGATTTTGTATTGGTGGCCAGGAATGAAGCGAGACATCCGCATATTAGTGTCTGAATGCCTCACTTGTCAGCAGGCAAAGGCAGAACATCAGAGACCAGCAGGAATACTTAAGCCACTCCCTATCCCCGAGTGGAAATGGGAGAATATTACAATGGACTTTGTGGTTGGTTTGTTGAGGTCAGTCAGAGGATTTAATGCCATTTGGGTTATAGTGGACCGACTCACCAAGTCAGCACATTTCTTACCAGTAAAGACGACTTTCTCCATGACGCAGTATGCGGAGCTTTATATCAAGGAGATAGTTCGATTGCATGGGATCCCAGTTTCTATTGTATCCGACAGGGACCCGAGGTTTACATCGTCCTTCTGGAAGAGTTTACATGCAGCCATGGGGACAAAGTTGCTCTTCAGTACCGCTTTTCACCCGCAGACAGATGGTCAGTCTAAGCGAGTGATTCAGATTTTGGAGGATTTATTGCGAGCCTGTATGATCGATTTCCAGGGGACTTGGGAATCTAAGCTACCTCTAGTGGAGTTTACCTACAACAACAGCTTCCAATCATCCATAGGTATGGCCCCCTACGAGGCATTGTATGGAAGGAAGTGCTGATCGCCGATTCATTGGGATGAAGTCGGTGAAAGAGCAGAACTTGGTCCAGAGATAGTTCAGCAGACCGCAGACGTGGTGGTCAAGATCCGAGACAGGATGAAGACCGCCCAAAGTCGCCAAAAGAGTTATGCTGACAAGAGAAGGAGAGATCTCGAGTTTGCCGTAGGTGATCACGTTTTTATAAAGATAGCACCCATGAAGGGTGTTATGAGATTTGGAAAGAGAGGCAAACTGAGTCCAAGGTTTATTGGACCGTTTGAAATTCTGGATAGAGTTGGGACACTAGCTTATCGTGTTGCCCTTTCGCCAAATCTGACCGGGGTGCACAATGTGTTCCATGTCTCAATGCTGAGGAAGTATCTAGCTAATCCTTCGCATGTTCTGAGCTACGAGCCCTTGCAGTTGGCTTCAGACCTATCATATGAACAAAAACCTGTCCAAATCCTAGAGAGTCAGGAGCGGAGACTTCGGAACAAAGTAACCAAGTTTGTCAAAGTCCGATGGCTAAATCAATCCGTGGAGGAGGCCACTTGGGAGTCAGAAGCGGACATGAGGATTCGCTATCCGGGGCTGTTTGGTAAGAGGACGAAATTTTTATAAGTGGGGGAGGAACTATAGTGCCCAAATTCAGAACCGTATAACTCATGCATTTATTTAATTATTAAATCATTTAATTAATTTTATATTGATTTTAGCAGTGCACGATTTATGAAAATACATTATTTTTAATTATTCATGTTTAGGTGATGCACGTTAAAATGTTTTTTGAGTTTCATGTTTCAGGCAGTTATTCGAAGCGGGATCGAGGAAAACACCGGTGACGATTTTGGTAATCTAGAATGTGGTGTTTTATTTAAAGTTGAGGTTGGGGCATTTTTAAATAACTATTAAGTTTAGCATTTCAAATCCTAACTTATTTATTTAGTGGATTTAAGAGTTTAAAACTTTTAAAATTAGTATTTTTGTTGATTTTATTTTATTAAAGGAGAATGTTATAAAATTAGTGTGTATTTTATTTCAATTAAGGAAATTGAGTGAGTTAGTGTTTGATTAACTTTAAATTAGTGGTTAATTCATGATTAAGCAATTTATTTTCCCTAATTTCACCACTAACTCACCTTAGTCACACACACACACACACACACCTTTTTCACACACACAAAGCCGTAACACACACACACAATCACAATTCATTCTAGTTTTATTTTTTTTAAGAGTAAAAACCTAGGGTTCTTGAGAAAACTCAGCAGCCGCCCCTCCCTTCAAAGATTTCAACAGTTTCGGTGATTTTGTTTCAAGAAAAACCGAGCCACAATCGTCCCGGATCAACCTCGCTTCCTTCCCCGCATCGGTATCGTTGTTTCGGTATTTTATCATCAAAAGGCACGTATATTCTGTTATTGCTGCATCGATCTCGTCATATTATGCGTTGTGTTGTTATTTATGCGTAAAAATACATGTGTGATGCGTAGAAGTTTGAGCAATTGTGTTTAGATCACTTTCGAAACCATTTTAGATCTAAAATTTTCGTTTGTGCTGTTCTTTTTAAAAACCGCGATTTTTCGGTCGCGTTTTTGAGAAAACTTTCAACACAAAAATTGTAGAACTTTTTGATACCTTCTATTTGACAGCAAATTCGAATTATTTGGATAAAAATTGAGTGAGTTATGGTGTTTTTCATGGGACTGCTCAAACTGCGTTTTCAGAAAATTATGTATTGATGTGTTCTCGAGATTTTATTGTTGCAGGCTTCGTTGGGGATCACGGGTGATCGTTGCTGCGTCTAGGTATGCTTAGTATGATGTTGGGTTGTTATTTGATATATCGTTTAGTGGCGATAGGCAATCGAATACATTAGAAGACGTAGGAATCGATTTGGTGTCAATTGCCACGTTTTTGAATTGTATGTCTCGTAGGGTGAACGTCGTTACTTTGGGTGCTTGTACGAACTTGGTTCGATGTTATGGCATGCTAGGATGGGTCTCGGGGTGTCGGTTCATGGTCCGTATAATCGAGTCTAGAATGATAAGCATCGCGTATATTGAAATTTCGTGAGTTTGCTCTTCCCGTAGGTACACGGACCCCCTCACGGACCAGGGCATGGGGTCCGTATCTTTGTTTCTTCTTGACTGTCCTTTTTGCGAGTTGACACGGACCCCCACACGGACCAAGGCACGGGGTCCGTGCCTTTGTTTCTTTTCGGTGTCAAATTTGCGAGGATACCCGGACCCCTACACGGACCCTAGCACGGGGTCCGTGTCCTTCCCTCTTTTTGGTAGGTCATTTAGCGACCCTACACGGACCCGTAGCCGGACCTGGGAACGGGGTCCGTGTAGCACCTGTTTTGGGAAAACTTTATTGTGCTCTTAGGTTTTTCATATCATGGTTCAACGCAATGATTATATGAGGTCAAGTCCCGAGTGTTTTAGAATGTCTTAAGTTATTTATTTAATTCGGTGGTGAGCACGAATACCTACGTCTAAGTTATGCAAGTTAAGCATTTGAATTCATGTTAGTAGCAACGGCCCCAAATGAAATCCAACGAATCCCTCAATGCCAAGTAAGTATGTTGACGTGCAAGAAAATATTTTCAAGTTTTTGAGGTATACTAAATGTCTTGTGACCAATGTATGTATGTGGTTGGAAAGCGTTAAATCATGAACGGGGACCAACCCACCCCGTTAAAGCATGAACGGGTTTAGATAAGGATTGGAAAGCGTTAAAGCATGAACGGGGACCAATCTACCCATTAAAGCATGAATGGGGATCTCTTGTATGTGGCAGTGGGTTCGTCCCTGTCAGCCCAGTATTGTGGTTTAGTCTGATCAGGCGATTTATGTTATGGGTCACTTGCTTTGAAACATGCCTCTCCGCAAAATAAGGAAGTTCAGGTATGTTTATGTATGTGCAAGTATGCAAGCATGTTTATGAAAGTTTTCACGTTATGGCACGTCCAAGTTACGTACGTATGTTCATGTTCAGTGTAAGTTCAAGTTTCAAGTATGTATGTTCTATTTTAAAGCTGTATGTGGTTTTATTATGTATTATTCGTTACTCCCAGTTTTTACGTGTTGAGTCTTTAGACCCACTAGACTTGATCGATGCAGGTGAGGATGATTATGTGGAGACTGGAGGTGGTGACCTAGGTGCAGACTTGGGCTGAGCGGGAGGCTAAACCCGAGGACCGCCATGTTTTAAGTTTTATGAAAATATTCAATACTTTTGTCAAACTTTAAATTTCAAATCTTTTGTTGCAACAACTTGTGAGACGTACAATTTATCTCTTTTATTGAATTTTGAATGTTCACGACTCAGTTAAGAAAATTTTAAATTTTTTCGCAAATTTTTAAGTAGTAAAAGTATGGTACGTTACAATATAAAATTCCCTAAACATTTAAAATATCATTTTAACATATAAAATACCATAAACATTTAAAATATCATTTTAAAATAAAAAATTCCATAAACATCCATAACTATAGAAAATAATCATATTAGCACATAAAACAGCATTCAGGGCACTGCCATGACATTTACTAATTTTAGGTGTAAAAAGACCGTTTTACCCCCAGACGTAAAACTCCTCGATTTTAACTTTTTCTTGAATTCATTGAATCTAACATGTCCCAAATAATTATTTAAGCCTAAATTAATTTTTCCATAATTTTGTTTAGCTTAAATTTTAAACTTTTTCATTTATCTTTAATTAATTGTTTTGACGGTGTTTTAATCCCGAAAATTCCCAAAATTTAATATAAAATTCCTAAATCCAAAATTTAGTCTTTTAATAATTATTTATGCTTAAATATAATTTTTTCATAATTTTATAAAGCTTTAAACTAGGCGTTTCAATTAATTCGTTAACTAACGTTCCGTGCGGCGATTAAATTCCGAATAAATCCAAAACTCGTTATTTTGATCCCAAATTTTAAACATAACATTTTTATAATTTATTCTACCCTTCCAAGTTATGAGCCACCCCCGTGGACCCATGGATTCAATTTTACTTCTTTAATTTTCGTTTTAGACACCTTATCGAACCACCCGAGCCATCTCCCAATTTACTCGAGCTACGCCCGAGCCACCTAGAGCCAAAACCTAGCCAACCCATCTAGGGACCCTATTGTGCAAGCCCAGCCCAAAGAACATGACCCTAACCCGCTCAAAAAGCCTACTAAACTTGACCCAATTCTGCACTATCCTAGAACTCACGCCTATAGATTCCTAGTGACACTAGGACACCTCCAGCCGAGCCACCACCAAGCCCAGCACATCCTGACCTTCCCTGGACCAAGACCAGACCCAGCCCAGACCAGCCCAAGCCCCTGGACCCCGTGCACGAGCCACCTGAACAGCACAGCAGCCTCGCGCGTTTGTGATGCTTCCCTCACGATTTCCACTTCCAGCTGAGCCAGCATCAAACCCAGCCGCACCAAACCCTGGACTGACCCCTGCCCATCTTCCTTCGACCCTGACAGACCACTCTGGCTCGCCCCCAGGCCAGCCGCATGCCCCCTAGCCGTGACTCTTCTGCTCGCGCATGGGGAAGAGTCCCAACTCCCATGGACTCTTCCCTAGCGTTTTCTCTCGACCCTAGCCGCCCTAGGACCCTGCCTAGCCTTCGAACCTGACCTCGGCCGAGCCCCCAACCAGCCCTGGCCAGCCCCTAGACCCCATGCATAGAAACCGAGTATCATGAATTTTTTTGCTCAAATCTTACACTCACGGCTTCATCTCGAGTTTCATCCTACGGTTCCAGCTCTTATTCTATTTCGTTTGTAGCGATTTTGTGCATCCTAGGACCCCTTTAAAATCATAAAAACATGCCCCTAACAAGTCCTAATCATGGCAGCCCCTTCTAGCACATAAAAATCATGTTTTTGGAACAAAGATCAAGCTTTAAAAATCACATTTGATGCACAAACGAAAATATATCAAGGTGCTCTTGTTTTTCATGTAATTTCAAACATAAATACATAATATGGAGTGATGATGAGTAAAGGAAGAATATGGCGTGCCGCCTTTGCGTATTTTACGCACGAAAACGAAGCGACGATGCGAAGAACGACGACGTCGACACCTAGGATGAATTTTGCCTTGAAGCTTTTGATGATTTTCTCTCAATATTTGGTGTGTGCCATGTAAAACCTGGTGGGGTAGAGTTTGAGTTTGATTGAAGTGTGTGGCCGTGTGTATGTGTTGTAAATTGGGGAGGGTTTCATATAATATATAATAATTAAATCCTTAATTAAACTTAAGCCCATTAAGCCCCCAAATTAGGCTCATTAGTCTTAATTAGGATTTAATTAAAATATTAAAATAGTTTTAGTAAAAATAAGTTTGTGAATTTAATAGCAGGGTTGCCAAAAAGTTCGTATTTTTGTTGAAAAACCAACACCGATAAAATTTACTTCCCGGCGTATAAAATCACCTCAAAACTCCTAGTTTCAAAAATAATAAAAAGCATCACCCATATTTTAAATAATTAAAAACAATTATTTAATAAAAACATTTTCTATTTTTCAGCCCTCGGTCTCCGTTCCTCGATCGCAACTCGAATAACCTTTTAAAAATACATTTTAATGCAATCATATAGAAAAGTATATTTAAACATGTCAATATGCACAACATAATTAATTAATGCAATTAAAACATTTAATAAAAATACAGGAGAATTTAATAATTGCATGCATGTGGTTCGCGTGGACCTTTAAATTTTTCGTGGCGTTACAGAGTGTGCTTGCTGTGATTCTCATAACAGATTTCCAATCATCTATGAGATCTTCGAACAACCGTCGCTATTTTGCGACTATTCGAACAACCGTCGCTATTTTGCGACTATTCGAACAAACCCGTCGCCATTTTGTGCGACGGGTTTTTTGACTGTTGCCTTTGGCGACGTTTATAATAAAGTCCGTCGCTATATTAGGCGACGATTTTTTTACCCGTTGTCATGTGCGACGGTATAAAAGTAGACCGTCGCAATATTTGGCGACAGCTTTTTTAAACCGTCGCTTTTTGCAACGGTTTTAACAACCGTTGCCCATAGCGACGGTTAGGACAAACTGTTGCCAATCTCTAATAGCGACATTTTTACATAAACGGTCGCTATGGGCGACGGTTTAAATCAAAACCGTTGCCAATAGCGACGGTATTTTTACAAACCGTCGCTATGAATTTTTTCATTAACCAATTAGTGATCGTTCGTTCACGCGGGTGTCAGTCAGTCATCTGAGTCCTAGCAGATGGCATACATGCGACATACTCTAGACTCATCGTTACGTCGTAACGATAAGCTTTGCGAAAGGATGCAGGCTACAGAGGCGGAGAACGCCATGTTGAGAGATCGCATCCCAATCACCGTATGCACGTTTTTTCTGAGTTTTTTTTACGACATTTGTACCAAACACTTGTATTATTATTTGTAGAATTAGTAATATGATTACATTTCTCAAATGTTGTTGTTAATATTCTTTCAATTAGGACAAAATAAATAAAGCGACGGTTTTAGTCAAATATATATATATATATATATATATATATATAATTTTAAAATTATTGTTTTATACGTTTATTTAGGTAATAGAATGTGTGTGAATTTTCTAATTTTATAAATGAAAAATAATAATTATTGTTTTATACGTTTATTTAGGTAATAGAATGTGTTTGAATTTTCTAATTTTATAAATGAAAAATAATTTATATATATATATATATATATAATTTTAAAATTATTGTTTTATACGTTTATTTAGGTAATAGAATGTGTTTGAATTTTCTAATTTTATAAATGAAAAATTATTTTACTAAATCCATGTTATGTTTTATTTAATTTATAGAATATTATATTAAATCAAGAACTTTAAGAAGAAATAATGTTCAACACATAATATTCACGTATTATATTACACACAACAGTCGCTAGTATATATTAAATATACATATTTATGTAGAATAATACATATTTGTTATTTTTCTATGAAAAACATGCTTAGCCAGTGGTGCAAATGATTCGAACCGACTTAGAAAAAATTGATTCGTATTTTAAATTATCAAATTCGAGTCTAACTTTACATGTATGAGCTTTTCGATCCGAACTCGATCTTAATTTATTTTTTCGATAGTTCGCGAGTCGCTCGCGAGTTTTAACATTTTATTAATATAATAATTAAATATTAAACAAAAATTTCGAGGCTTTCAGTAATTTATTTTCACAAAATAATTCAAATATCTAGCAAATATGATCAAAGCATTCAAATCGAATTCGAACTTTAATTCAAATAAAATTGAGACAAAAACTTGACCTAACAAACTTCAAATGGATCTCCAGGTGAATTTTTTATTATTTTTTTAAACATATGAATGACGCGCTGACTTAAGCCATTCTTTTGTGGCGCACAGCCCCGAAGAAGGCCCAAAATTAAGCCACACCTTCGAATGGTTACCCGCCCGTAACACAATATAATTCGACCACCCAATAGAGTCTCAGATTTCAATCATTCACAGTAACGAACAGGTGATGTTATCATTCAGCCTGTTTCTTTTTACAGTCAGCTTACATTTTAAAGTTTAAACCCTCGTTACTCCGTCTCCTCCACCAAACCTCCATTTGTTCATTCAAACGGCCTTGTGGTGGCGGTCGTTGCTTGGCGGCGATCCTCATTTCTACATCTACGGTTGGATGTTTTTCTGTGTTAAAGCGTAACTTTCTTATATAAACCGCTTTTTAAGCAATCTTATGTTGGTTATTTTTATGGTTTGCCGATTGTGGACTCTGTTTTCCATCCCAAGGTAAAACCAACGTAATGTTTGTCCTGTTGATTTGTGTTTGACTTCGCTGTGGTACTTGCATTACCGATGATTTCCTGTAACAAATCCGACTTTTTCTATTTTTATTTCGTTTTGGAAGTTGTGTCTCTGGTTATGGAATTTAATACCTAGCTATTTGCGTATAGTTTTGCAGATTTAACCTGAACTTTTTTTTCGAAGAAGGATGACTGATTGCCCCGCCCCATTTTCAGAAATTGGCAGGCGTGCTAGAGGTGCATTGCTAAGTATTATTTGTGTGTTTGAAAGTTAGATTCCTTATATGGGTTGCTTGAGCTATGATTTCTTGGATTGTTGCCTGAGTGTGTTTCAAGGTTTATACAAGTTTCCATATGTACATTATATCCAGCTTGATATACATACTATTTGCTTGGTGTGCTCCTCTGTGTTAGTTTTTTCTTGTTCGGATTCTTATGAAAGCTGATACGACCAATGATATTAAGGTCATAGAGTGCACTATGGTGCGCACATGCTCAGGAGCTCAGGCTCAAGGCGCACATTGAGCTGTGCACCTTTTCTAAGTGAAGCAAACTAAACAATACTATTTCAATATTAGGTTTGTGATTAGATAACGTGTATTATATAGTTTACAAGCTATTGAATAACAATGAATTGAACATTCTTTTATACTAATAGAAAATATAAATGGCTACAATATTGGATTCCATTTGAAGTACACTGTTATGCCTCGCAACAATTCTACAAGCAATGAACAAGAAATCAAGTATATCAACGAAGTGAGAGATAGTATATTGGAAAGCAAGATAGACCCAGAGGTTTAACCATTTGTACAAATGTAACTCCCTAGCTAAGTGCTAGTAACTCTCTCAACAAGAAACAATATCTGAATACCGTCTCATACAAATTAACTGCCATTATATATCCCCCTCTTCACGTGTTTTTCCTTTAGTTCTCCTAGCATACACATTTACTATCTTGGGCTTCTCATTTTCAATCACTCGTGGGCTTCCAAATTTGATGTTCTTGGGACCAATGGATCAAAGTCTCTCATATTTGGATCTGGATTCATAACATACACAATCCTTGCATTTCGGGCTCTTGTAAAACGTGCTTTTGGCTTTTAAGGCACACCAAGATGCTTGCTTTATACCTAAGCCTAAAAACATGTCTTGTGGGGTTTTAGTAACTATTGATGTTACAAAGTTAATGAGACAGTCCTGATTTTGTATTTAAAAAGATTATGTCTTCATAAAGCTCACTCAACACAAACCAATTTATGTGAGTGAAATTATATTTAAGATATCCTTTACGTTCTGCATTTTTCTGTGTATTGGTACCTGTCAACTTTGATTTCTTGGAATCTATAAATTTGGTAATCGTAGCCTGAAAAGGAAAAGAAATATGACTATGAAAATGGTGGTTTGGTTATCAGTCTCATGAATAAATCATGGTTCAATTTATTTTGACATAATTAATTTTATTGAGTTTTCCTGTTAAGTCATCATACTTCAAATTTGTGCTGCTGAGAACTATGCACAAGCCACTTTGTCGTAACTTCATATTTTCTTCATTTTTGGTGGGCCATCAAAGATATTCTGCACCTGTGTTACCGAAACATATTATTTTGATCACAAGCCAATAAGATGGCTGTTGTAGAGTCCCCTTTTCCTCAAGTATCTGTTATATATTATTTTTTGAGAAAAAATAACTCCAAATTTAAATTATTTTCCAAAAAAACTTATTCTTTGTTTTCTGTAACACACTTGGAAAAAGGGTCTTTTATGACTATATTATACTCATCTTACATACTTCTGAATTTTTTTCCCTTTAGATTGTCAATAGTGTTTATTCTATTTGTTTGATGTAGTAAATATTTTGTTCTGTATCAGAAAATTATGCTGTGAGAAAATATTTGGTTTCACTTACTTTGTATCATAGACATTACGCTAAACAACGATTTTTATTTATGGAAGTTGATAGTAGCTTTCAGCTAGAAAATTATTACTCAAGTATCATTCATGCAAGGATATTCAAAGAATCCGTGACCTTCATAGTTTTTCTTGTGATGTGCTTTTGTGTGATACAGCGGGCAGCCAGGCTATTTTTGTGGAGAAAAGACTGAATGTTGATTAACTTTGTATTCTTATTTTATTGATTAAAGCTACAGGGAAGTAGCAATCGAAAACAATTATGTTTCTTAAAATGTTTTAATGGCCTCTGTTGTCATGGGACAGAGAGTATCTGATTTTGAACCTGGCTACCCATGGTTAATATCTTGCTTATGACTTGTAGATTGCTTTGTCATCTTGGTTTTTTTTTTGTTGAAATCTTTTTCTTTATTTTTCCCTTATTGTGTTTGTAGTCTTAGCTAGAATGCAAGGTCTACTGAACAATTAGTATTTGAAGAGTACTGTTTTCTATCTGTGATAAAACCTTTTTGACCTATTTATTGATTTGAAATGCTAATTTTTATATGCAGATCTTTTGAGCAAAGATTATAATTATGATCAGAAGTTCATCTTGTCGATCCCGAGCTCTACTGGAATGGTTGTGTTGTCTTTGTAATTCAATTTTGTATTTGAGTCTAAGTACGCTGTCAAATTACTAATTTCACTAGGATCTCATGTTCAAGTTTCTTCTGTATTCTATTTTATTGTGATCCTTACTTGAAAAGGAACATTTAAGGCCCTGTTCTTCATTGAGCGGGGCTCACTGGAGTTGGACTCAAAGAGAGAAATGATTGATTTTTTATAAGTTGGATGGTGTCTCATCTAGAACTGTGTCAGTGGACACTAATTTGAAATATTTAAAAGATCTCGTTGCTGGTCGAAATGCACGTAACATTCTGAAATTGCTTCACATTTTTGTGTGTGGAACGCTGAACTCTGTGAGTTTCTTAACTAGTGAAATGAATTATCATTTTGACAGGGAATTACAGCTACTGGTGTAAAGAAGGATCAAATTTTTATCGGTGATGTAAGTACTCAGTACAGATGTGGAAGGACTACTGTTGACGTGAAAGTTGATACTTATTCAAATGTAAGTAAATTTTCTCGACATTAAAATTGACTTAGTTTTATTATTTACGTAGTTTAATTTGAGGAGAGTAGCAAGAACATCGGTGGGCTATCAGATCATTATATTTCTCTCTTATAAAGAATACTACATCCTAAGTTCTATGAATTTCAGGTTTCTACTAAGGTAACTCTAGATAATGTGTTACATGGGACAAAAGCGGCAATTAGCTTCAATGTTCCCGACAACAAGTCCGGAAAGGTACTTGCATTGTTGTTAAACCATCTTGAATCTATAAGATATGCCGATCTGTTCAATTTTAAAGTTTGTTAGTAAGGTAACTATGTATAATTCCCGAATACACAAGCTTGTTCCCCTTGTAAATTGTTGTCATATTTTGTCTGCCGGCACTCGAATGTATCTATGATAGGATTCCAAAATTGGGTTAATTTGTTTGTGATTGTTGGAAACACATCAGTGCAGTAAGGAAGTGATAAAAATACAGTAGGGAAATCTATTTGAAAAACAGTTGAGAGATGGTAAGGTTGAAAACATGTCTCTGTTGGAAATGCAATAAAAACATATTTAAAATGTTCTGACTGGATGCACGAAATAGTAATGATAAATTGCGGTTGAAATTTAAAATGTGATAATAGCTTTTAACAATTTATAGTGGTTCAAAAGTTGTGTAATATTTTTAAGTCCTTTCTTCTTCCAACTAGAAGAAATTTATCGATCTTGAATATCATCAATTGTCACTACAAAAGATTTATTCAATTTGATTGCTCTGCACACAGGCATTACACTGCCTTTTCTCTACAGTCTGTACTCATACACTATAGCTATACATAAATTCAGGAATATATGGTTATTGTACGCATAGTTTGTTAAAGAAAATAACTATGTTCTGGAACAGGTTAACACCTTAACTGACATTTTCACATTTTCAGCTTGATGTGCATTACTTTCACCATCGTGCAGCCATTAATTCCAGTATTGGCCTGAACCCAACTCCTCTTCTGGAGGTTGCTGCCGCTGTTGGCTCCAAAGATATTGCCATTGGTGGTGAAATTGGATTTGAAACCACATCTTCTTCTTTTACCAAGTGTAATGCTGGAATAAGCTTCAACAAGCCTGATTTTTCTGCGGCCCTTATACTGTATGTTGCACCTTCTTGATTTCTCTCACTTCGCTTCAGTTAATTCATTATATATGCTATATTTTCCCACCCATAAATGGACCCAAAAACATTATTTGACCATTAATAACCAAAGTAAAATGTGTGCTGCTACATATAATTTGAAGGCACATTTATCAGGTAGAGGCAAGTTAAGAGAGTATTTTTCTATGTAAATTCATTTTAATATGGCATAAATTGCATGAGTAATTATGAAAGGTTTAGTAGGTTCAATAGACTCCCAGCTAAGAATTGATTTTTTGAATTTAAGCTCTGTACTTTGAGTTTATCACCTAACAATTTAAAAATTATTAAGATGTCAGAAGTTCCCCCTTAACATGATAACTGCTGAAGGTCTGACCTTTACCTTTGCTCTGTTTAATCAACAAAAGTACAATCCTTGGGCTAAATTTTTTGGATGAACCTTAAAGCAGTTCAAGAACTGAGGTATATGAGTATATCTTTATGCTTAAAGTACTCGCATGCCAAAAGCTGTAATTATTATTAATGTAACGCCTCAGATTCGACGACTGTCCTTCACTGTACCAAGACGAGTCTTTCCAGCGTGCTTATGTCCTCACTCACACGCACCCTAGGAAACTTCCCAGGAGGTCACCCATCCCAAAATTGCCCCAAGTCAAGCACGCTTAACTTTGGAGTTCTTATATGATGAGCTACCGAAAAGAAGATGCACCTTCGTGATATGAGTAGTACAAATCAAATCTTTTAAGCCTTCTTCAACTGTACAGTCCATTACATTGAACAGTCTCGGAATCCCTCTCATTCCGGTGTAATATCGGTTCATCCATGTTCCCTCCGCCTAGAAGCCTGCCAGGAGCCGCTCATTGTCCGTGCAACCTCATGGCACCGGCGATCAGCCCCCGCCCTCTTCGGCCCCGGGCCGCACATGCCCCCACCAGCTTCCGCTTGGTTCGTCCCTGAACCACACCGTACTAAGAGAGGTCGGCTCTGATACCAACTGTAACGCCCCAGATTCGACGACTGTCCTCACTGTACCAAGACGGGTCTTTCCAGCGTGCTTATGTCTTCACTCACACGCACTCTAGGGAAACTTCACAGGAGGTCACCCATCCCAAAATTGCCCCAAGTCAAGCACGCTTAACTTTGGAGTTCTTATGTGATGAGCTACCGAAAAGAAGATGCAACTTCGTGATATGAGTAGTACAAATCAAATCTTTTAAGCCCTGTTCAACTGTACAGTCTCGGAATCCCTCTGATTCCGGTGTAATATCGGTTCATCCATGTTTCCTCCGCCTAGAAGCCTGCCAGGAGACGCTCATTGTCCGTGGAACCTTATGGCACCGGCGATCACCCCCCGCCCTCTTCGGCCCCGGGCCTCACAATTAAGATGTCAGAAGTTTTCCCTTAACATGATAACTGCTGAAGGTCTGAATTTTACCTTTGCTCTGTTTAACCAACAAAAGTACAATCCTTGGGCTAAATTTTTTGGATGAACCTTAATGCAGTTCAGGAACTGAGATATATCTTTATGCTTAAAGTACTCGCATGCCAAAAGCTGTAGCCTTTTGGGTGCCTTAATTGACCCCTGTACCTTATAGACAAAATTTGTACAATACTTGTGCTGAAATTCAATCTTCACTTTTGGACAGGACCGATAAAGGGCAAACCGTAAAGGCTTCATATCTTCACTCAGTAAATCCAGTCAATGGAACGGAGATAGCAGCTGAAATGACTCACAGATTATCCAGCTTTGAGAACAGTTTCAGCATCGGAAGTGTGCACAAGGTTGATCCACTCACATTGGTGAAGACCAGATTCTCTGACGATGGAAAAGTTGCTATTTTGAGTCAACGAGAATGGAGGCCTAAATCACTGGTAACTTTTTCAGCCGAGTACGACACAAAAGCTAGCAATGCCCCAAAACTTGGCCTTGCTATTACTCTTAAGCCCTGAATTTACGAGTAATTCTGCTGGATTTAAAATTTTCATTACACTATTGAATTTTGATACATTTTTTACTGCCTCGAGTGGGTTAAAATTTTCACATATTTTGTTGGGTTATTTGACCTTATTAATGGACTGTGATAGTATCGCAGAGTTAAAAGAAAATTGGACTACTGTTGTGACATGCATGACTTGCCATGACAATAATAATTTTTACCATGGGATTTTTGTCGGCCACTTTTAGCTGTTTGATCACATCTTGTTTGGTTTTGTTTTGTGGTACGCAGCATAAGTTTTGGTCCTTTTGGAGAAAATATTTTGTGGGAATAAGTTGTATGTTGGGTTTTGTTTTAAGAAGTCTTGTTAACTATAGGTTAAATTGCATTAGAAATTTATACTGTAGCTTAGTTTTAAGATATAATGATACCAGAGTTCATATATGTACATTAGGTCCTGAACTCTATTGATAAGAATGCAAATTAGCATGACTTGAAAAATGTCGTGGACTAATCAACCAATCCATCGATGTCAACCTTTGAAAGGTAGAGCTGCAAATTTGGTTTAGATTAGATATTTTTTAGTGGTTGAATGAGATATCGTTATATATATTTTACTATAGTTTAGTGTCGAGATGACAATGAGTCGGATTTGCATAAGATTCCATATCTTTTGTCCTCATTTTCATTTATTATATCTATCCCAATATCTGTCGGATATTCAATTTTATTATCATCCATATACCCGTCGGATGATTGATATTTATATCATACCCGAATATTTTATTATCATTTATAATTGTATTTTCTCATATTTTAATTATTTCGAGTAAGCTATTTATATTTACTAAATTGTTTAGAACAACAAGGAAATATAAAAATTAACAAATTAAAATTATAAAAAAAATGAAAAATATTAGAGACAATTTATCTTTACATCATTATCATATAAAAATAACATCAACTCTATATTAATAATTTTTTTCATTCAATCCAACTAATATGATTCTACAAAAACATATCATAATTAATATATAGTGAAAAATCATATATATTAGTTTAATTGGGTATTCGAGTCGGGTATAAATAGGATTTTTCATGACTGTCTCTATCTCCAGACCCGATCACTTATTTATTTAATCAGATAAAAAATTATTCTCTTCCATTCGGGTTGATTATTGTCATTTCTAGTTCGGTAAAGTTAGGATTTAAAATGCTAAACTTAATAGTTATTTAAAAATGCCCCAACCTCAACTTTAAATAAAACACCACATTCTAGATTACCAAAATCGTCACCTGGTCTTTTCCTCGATTCCCGCTTCGAATAACCGCCTGAAACATGAAACTCGAAAAACATTTTAACGTGCATCACCTAAACATGAATAATTAAAAATAATGTATTTTCATAAATCGTGCACTGCTAAAATCAATATAAAATTAATTAAATGATTTAATAATTAAATAAATGCATGGGTTATACGTGTTCTGAATTTGGGCACTACATATATGTTTATGATTTAATATGTCAAAATGTTATTTTAAATGTTTTGAGGTTAAAATGTCATTTAGAATGTTTATGAAATGTTCATGATTAAATTATGATTTTTAAATGTTTATGGGATTTTTATGATTTAAGGAAGACATTTAAAAGAAATGTTGCATGCTTGGTTTCAAAAAAAATTATATGTTATGCATGATTTTTATAGAGTAATGAGAATGTAAACGTTGAAGGAAGTGAAGTAATTGTGACTAATTCGATAATGTTGGAGATATCGTGAGGGTGACGGTCCCAGTTAGAGCCCGACGATTGTATTTCTATTATTACGAATATGAGGTAACAGTATGAGGTAACGGTAAGAATGGAATATCGTGAGGGGAAAAGGCCGCAGAGGGAGCCCGTTTATGGGAAAAGGCCCTAGAGGGAACCCCGACGATCGTATTTCTATTCGAAAGAGGATAGGTCAGGGCCCAGTTGACCGATAAGAGTGTTGCTGGTGTCCCTTGCCGCCCAGTAATGCGGTTTCATGTAGATGGATCTATCGACTTTTGAGGTTTAAGGAAAGTCACAATTAACGATCTGAATTCAACAAAGGAAAAGAAAAAGGAAAAGGAAAAGGAAAAATGTTTATGATCATGAAAAATGTTTTATGTTATGTCATGTTGAGGAAAAAGAAAGAAAAAGGTTAAGGTTTATGTTATGCATGTCATGAAAAGTTGATGCTTAAAGTTGATGCATCATTATGAAAATATTTTTATTTAAAGTTCATGCATCATAAAAAGGTTTACGAAAATGTTCATGTTTGAAGTTTATGCATCTTCAGGAAAACGATATTTTAAGTACAAGTATTTTTCAATGTTATATGTTGACCGTATTACGTATTACTTGTTATCAAGGATATGACATGTTGAGTCTTTAGACTTACTAGGTGTGATTGATGCAGGTGATTATGATGATTATGTTTATGGAGGTCTTGATTGTTGATCTGACTGGACTGAAGGTGCACATAACCCGATGACCGACGCTAGTTTTCCGCACTAGTTATGATTTATGATTTCAAGTTATGTTAATAATATTTTACGACTTTTTATTCATGTTTTGAGAGGTTTTTGAGAGATTATAGTATGATCTGTATTTCTCAATTATAATGTTGGTTGTTTTATTTTAAAATGATGTCCAAAATATTTTATGTAATTTTTGGTGGTTCGGCCAATGCTAGGGAGGTTTAAAAAAAAATTCTAGTACTTTTAAAGCAATAAAAAGTGCAGACGTTTCACACTCGATCTGTATAGAGGAGGATTCATTAAACTTCTGGAAAAGAGTCTTATGGGATCAGTTAAAACTGTGTGGGACATGACTTCGGTAGAAACCAAAGAATCAGTCCTAGCCTGAGAATCTCTTAGTGAGATAGCCGGAAGAATGGCTACCTTTTTTAAAAGCACAATTTATAGGGGTAGACTATTTTAACAGTCAAGATACAGAGAAGAAAAAAAAATATACTCAAGCTCTGTATAGTCTTGAATTACATGATATTTGTTTAGTGGATGAATATATTATGTTATTCACTAAATATAGATGGAATTCATGGGTCGAAGAAGATATAGCAATGCAACTTTTCCTCGCCAAAATTTCAAGTCCCTAGATAGAAATGCTAATAAGGGAATATGTCCCGGGCAATCCAGATATATTGGCACGAAGAGCCTCTTTTCTCAAAGGAAAATTGGCATAATGGTGTCATCTGGCAGCATGACAAAAAAATTACAAACGATTAAGAGGTATTAATAAACGTATTCATTTGTATTGTAAAGAAATTGATCTTCCAACAATTATTGGAAGTAAACCACAAAGACATAAGATGAAAAGTTTGATGACTCATCATTATGCTAAAAGTAGAAGCAGTTCTTGGAAACCAAGAATAGTTTGGTCTAGACAAAAGGCCGGATCTTATAAATCTGGGCAAAAAAGTGGACCATCAAGAAGTAGGATATCATCCCAAGCATCGAGTACATCTCGAAGCACAGGAAGAACATCTACAAAGAAAACTTTCAGAAGAGCTCATACTCGAGCTAATGAAAGTTTTAAATATTGTAATTGCTGGACATATGGAGCAAGAGGACATATCTCAACTAACTGTCCAGAAAATGAAAAAGATGTATAAAATTCTTCGATCCATTCCCAGATATCGAAGAAGCAGTTTATTGCAAGGATCTTATTCAAGTATACTGGTTTGAGGATATTGCCTCGGACGAAAGTATATATGAAGAAGAGGAAGTCTTTAGTCAGGAAGGATCTGATGGAACAAAATCAGAATCTGACTGAAGACGAGGTGTTTCGACACGAAACACATGAAGATTTGTCTGGTTTCTTTAGCCAGACAACAATATCCCATAAAATGGTCCAAAGGATGATGAGAGAAAATCCTAGTCTTCAGAGATATCAGGGATTCTCTGCAGAGCATGTAGAAAAGTTCTAGGAAGTCTTGGCATAAGAAACAGAAAGTATAATCTAATCTATAAAGTTTCCAGAAAGAAAATGGCGATTTCAATGGAACTTACAGGAAATAGAATGAAGATGCAAGTAATTCCTTCCGAAGAGATTAACGAGGAATTACAGAAACTCAAGATAGAAGTAGCACGAACCATGTCCTGGATTCATATCGGAGCAATCCAGATTATGATAAAAGCTACTTTCAAAGAAGAAATAGATTCACCCATTGATATTGCTATATGCGATAAATGAATGGGGAAACTTCAAGATTCAGTACTGGGAACTATATCAAGAAATCTTTGCGTAGGAAAGATTGTAGAAGTAACCTATCCAAGAATTGTCTACAACCTGGCAGATCGAGATTTCAGTCGAGCCTTGACATTACATTAGAATTTCAAGAAAAAAAGGCTGATGAAAAAAGGTAATAGACCATATTCTACTATTACCTATCAAATTTCATATGCTCTATCTAATACACATCATTCAGAATTGATTATTAGAAATGAGTTTATTGAAATACCTGAGATATTTGGAAAAGTTGCTCAGACAATTTATACAAAGGAATCAAAGTCTTATATTGGAATCACTGAGACTATCTTTTCAAGGAGATAGGATTACCAGCTACAGGTGGGGAAAAACACCTGTCCAAGACACCCAACAGACAAATAAAAGCTTTTCACAATAGGAAAGCTTAGATGTCCAGAAGGGTGGAAAGAAGTAGAAATAGTATTTGATATTACGAAACAAATGAATCACTTTCCTTGTAATTTCATATACTATTTAGAACAACCAATGAGAGGAACTTACCAAGGAATTATCAATATAGGAGAATTCGAAGTTCATATCAAATGTATTACAGGAAAAGAATCAGATCGATTGGTTTTTGGGCTAGAGTTTTTTGAGGAACATAAATCGTGGAAACGTCTAGAATATGGAATGAAGTTTATGGCCGAGGATAAAATGTGAAAAATCCAATGACCACAAGCTCATTCTCGATATACATTCTAGTAAGAATGTTATACAAACAATATAAGGCAGAATATTTTGCTGCTTATATTGATTAAGTGCTGGAATCTGTACAGCAAAAAAAGGATTTTTTCCAAATAATTTGGAAGAAGATTTACCTAAGATTGCTCGAAGAGATTTCTCCAAAAGGATTTTAATCTTATGTAAAGGGATTAAAATGACCGAAATTGTTATCGGCGGTGCTAGACAAACGCCTTGATATAAGGTAAAAACACCACCGATTTATTTTCATGATACATGAGCTGACATTCTGCTAGGAAATAATTTCATACAGATGTTTGAGTCCTATACGCAAGAAAATGAGACTAGAAGATTAGTGTTCACAACAACTTATGGTCACAAAATCATAGTCCAGAGACTAAGAGAGGCATTTTACAGAAAATTTCCAATTCAGTTTCGTAGCAAGCGTGGTGATGAATGAAAACTTCTTAACTCAAAAATGAAGGATTCTAGACGGTTTGGAGAAACAATGCTCCAATTAAGAGCAGATAAATCACTCCAACCAGAAGAAATAGAATGTTTTAAGATAGCTCTACATCAAAACGAGGTAGGGTTTGAATCAAGGGTATCATTAGAAGATATCAAGAAAAAAATCAAAGAAAATTATAATGAAGATCCCTTGACATGGTGGGATAAAAATCAACTTAAAAGCCTGCCTTAAAATTAAGGAAGGAAAATAGTATGAATTTGTCTAATGCAAGCCTATCCCAATTAATATAATTGATCAAAGAGATATGCAGATTATAATCAAGGAACATCTGGACTTTGGTTTAATTAAAGCAGGAATTTCACCATACAGCAGCTCATGGTGAAATAAAAAGGAACAAACCCAGAATAGTTATTAATTACCAAGAAATTAATAAGATTTTGGAGTTTGATGGGTAATTCATACCTAGTAGAGAATATCTAATTAGATGCATATGCAATGCAAGGATATTCTCTAAATTTGATTGTAAGTCTGGTTTTTTTATCGGATTCAGATGCAGGAAGAAAGCAAGAAATTCACAGCTTTCTCCACACCACAAGGACACTATATCTGGAAAGTATTATCAATGGAATTGGCTAATTCACCTCAGATATTTCAAAGGAAAATGGATAATTTATTTAAAGATTATTTCAAATTTATGTTTGTCTATATTGATGATGTTTTAATAGCATCTAAAAATATGAAATACATATTAAGCATTTAGAGATTTTCTCTGATGTTTGTAAAAAAGAAGGATTGGTTATATCAGAAAAGAAAGCAGTCACTGCCGTAAGAAAGATTGAATTCCTCGTAATAGAAATCGATGAGTTTGAAATAATTTTCAAGATCATATAGTAGAAAAGGTGCAAAATTTTCTAAATGAGTTAAAAGAAAAGAAACAACTTCAAAGTTTTCTAAGAGATGTTAATTTTGCTGGGATGTTTATTAAGAACCTAGCTGTAACGCCCAGAAAATTTAAAGGTCCACGTGAACCATATACACAAATTATTAAACTCCTTTGTATTTTAATTATATATTTTAATTGCATTAATTAATTATGTTGTGCATATTGACATGTTTAAAATATACTTTTCTACATTGTTGCATTAAAAATGTATTTTTAAAGGTTATTCGAGTTGCGATCGAGGAACGGAGACCGAGAGCTGAAAATAGAAAATGTTTCTATTAAATAGTTGTTTTTAATTATTTAAAATATGAGTGATGTTTTTTTCTTATTTTTGAAAATATAGGGTTTTGAGGTGATTTTATACGCCAGGACGTAATTTTTATCGGCGTTGGATTTTCAACAAAAATACAAATTTTTTGGCAACCCGGCTATTTAATTCACAAACTTATTTTTACCAAAACTTTACTAATATTTTATTTAATTCTAATTAAAGACTAATGAGCTTAATTTAAGGGCTTAATAGGCCTAAAGCCTTATTAGTATTTAATTAAGCTATATATTATATGTTTAATCAAACAAAACCCTACAATTCTACACAAGACACACGGCCACCTTCTGAATTTTCTCACCAAAATAAAAAAAATCACGGCACACACACACAAGAATTTTGAGAGAGGAAAATCGGTGGAAGCAAGGGAATTCTTAGCCAAAGGTCTTGCTCCGTTCTTCGTCATAGTCAACGGTTTTTCGTGCGTAATTTACACAAAGGCACGCCTATACTTTTCTTCAAACCATCAGCACATCATATTAATTGTTTTATGCATGAAAATTTTGCAAAATAAGAGACACTTTATGTAATTTTCGTTTGTGCATGTAACATGAAATTTTCAAGTAGGTTCTTTGATCCAAAGTATGTTGTGTATGTGCAAAAAGGGGCTGCCATGTCTAGGAAGGGTTAAGGTATGGTTTTACATGAATTTCAGACTCTTAAAACATCACCTAAACCACACACACCAATCTGGACACAACCTACAAGCACTTGGCTGTCATGGGGAACAAGGGGGTTCGATTTTATTGTTGCAGGGGCTAGGGCTCGGTTGGTTGGTTCCAGAGGCTAGCCAAGGTCGAGGGTGAGTCAGTGTGTGAGTCCTAGCCACGCTAGGACTCGATAGCATGGGCTGGGGAGGAGTCCTAGCAAGCTAGGACTCAACCCGAGAGGGAGAAAACATAGGGGCTGTGCAGGTTGCAGCAAATGTGCAAGGTTTGTGGCTTGGTCAGGGGCGTTGGGGCTGGGCTAGGGTAAGTCCTTAGGGTCCTAAGAAGGTGCACAAGGGGCTGGTTCAAGGTCTGGCTCGATGCTTAGGGGCTTAGCATCAGAAAACGTGAGGAAGGGTCATGGCAACAAGGGTGGCGTGAGGGTGCTGTCCAACTTCAGGAGTTTGCTGCTCGCGTCCAGGGGCTTGGGTTGGTCTGGGTATGGTCTGGGCATGGTCCACGGTCAGTTAGGGTCAGGGTGGCTCGATGATTAAGGGTTGGGAGGAGTCCTAGCCTAGGTAGGAGTTCAATGGCTCAAGGTAACACATGCACACACACCTGCAGAAGGTTGGGTAAAATTACAGCAAGCTTTTGGTCGGGCCAGGGCCTGGAGTTCAGGCTGGACTTGGTCAGTAGGGTCCCTAGGTGGGTTGACTAGGTTTTGGCTCAAGGTGGCTCGGGCGTGGCTCGAGTAAATTAAGAGATGGCTCGGGTTGATCGGTTAAGGGTCAATTTCAAAAATTAAACAACTAAAATTGAATCCATTGGTCCACGGGGGTGGTTCACGACTTGGAAGGGTAGGATAAATCATAAAAATGCTATGTTAAAAATTTGGGATCAAATTAACGAGTTTTGGATTTAACCGGGATTTAATCGCCGCACGAAACGCTAATTAACGAGTTAACTGAAATGCCTAGTTTTATGCCTTATAAAATTATGAAAAATTAGGGTTAAGCTTAAATATTTATTGTAAGTCTAAATTTTTAATTTGGGAATTTTATAATAAGGTTTGGTTTAATTCGTGTTTAAAACGCATTAATACGTCACATTTAAAGATTAATTTAAAAGTCATCGAATTAAGCTAAATAAAAATATGAGAAAATTCATATAAGTTTAAATAATTAATTGGGACATGTTAGAGTCAATGAAATTAAGAAAATGTCAAAAACGGGAAATTTTACATCCAGGGGTAAAACGGTCTTTTTACACCTAGAAATTAGTAAACGTCGTGGCAGTGTCCTAAATGCTATTTTATATGCTAATATGATTATTTTCCATGATTATGGATGTTTATGAATTTTTATATGATAATATGTCAATATTAAGATGTTAAAACGTTTATTTTAAATGTTCATGGATTTTTATGGTTTAATCTTTGACATTTAAAAGATATGTTGCATGCTTGGTTTCAAAATAAAACGATATGCATATACATGATTTTTATTAAGTGATGATAACATGTTGAAGGATGTGAAGGGATTGTGACTACTACAAGTTGGAAATATCGTGAGGGTTATGGTCCCAGTGGGAGCCCGACGATCGTGTTTCCTTGGATACGAATACGAATACGAATACATGATATGAATACGAATATGTTAATACGTAGGTCAAGCAAGGCCCAGTTGATCGGTGAGAGTGTTGCTGGTATCCCCGCCGCCCAGTACTGTGGTTTTCTTTAGATGGATCCATCGCCCAATACGTTTAAGAATACGAGTCACAATCACGATCTGAATTCAATAAACACGAACATGAACACGAACATGAATATGAATACGAATATTGACATGAATATGAATATGTTTAAGTGATATGATTATGTCTTTTGAAAATGTTTTTATGCATCATGAAAATGTTTACGAAAATATTTAAGTTTAAGTTTATGCATCCTCATGAAAATGATATTTTAAGTACAAGTATTTTTCACCGTTATATGTTAACTGTATTACGTATTATTTGTTATCAAAAATAGGACGTGTTGAGTCTTTAGACTCACTAGGTGTGTTGATGCAGGTGAAATAAATAACTATGATATTGGAGGTCTTGACGAGTGACTTGCTGGACTGTCGGAGCACATAACCCGAAGACCAGCGCTTCTATTTCCGCATTTAAGTTTATGATTTTAAGTTAAAGATATTTACGACATTTTATTTATGCTTTTTGAGAGATTTTGAGTGGTTTGATATGGGCTACACTTTTCAAATAATGTTTTAGGTTGGTAAAATGTTTGACGATTTTATGCTTTAAAATATTTTCCTTTGGATTTTTAAATGACAGTTGGATGTTTATTTTTAAAAAATGATGTCAAAAATATTTTATGGTTCAGCCGATGCTAAGTGAGGTTTGAAAAAAAAAATTAGTACTTTTAAAGCAATAAAAAGGGCAGACGTCTCAGTTGGTATCAGAGCAAAGGTCCTATAAAGGGTGGTGCCACCATCAGCGACAGAAAGATCAGTCGTCAAGCCTCAAATTGTAAGTTTACATGCTTTATATGATTTTATGACGTTACCTGCATAGTTATATGAGTTATATGTTCACGTCACATGTTTAATAGTATTATGAGAATATATGTTTTATATGCTTTGAGAATTTTTATACGTGATAAAATATGAAATAAAAAATTATTTGATTTCAACGCATGTTGGTTTCGTGGTGGAATTGGACTATGTTGACTTTTGGGTTTTAGTATTGACATTCTACTTTTTGGGCTGTAAGTTAATCGTGAATATTATGAATTCTTTTGGGACACATAGATTTTCTAAGAAAATATTTATGATTCGTCGTTACTAGTCGAATATTTTTTTGAGAATTACTCATAAATATAATTTTTCGAGGATTTGCAATGACTTGGGAGTAAGAAAATGTATAAATTGAGATTTTAAGTTTTGATGGAAGTGTAATATTGGTTATGAGAATTGATTTTGGGTAAATAAGTTTAAATTTTCGAAATTTATGCTATGGGAAACCTATAGAAGGGAATAAGAATGCCAAAAAATTATGGGTTATTCGTAGGATTTTTGAAATTAAGGACCAATTAAGATAATTTTTGAGGAAATTAAGAATTTATTTTGCAATTGCCAAGGAATTTGGGGATTAGTTTAGAAATAAGCGATAACTGAATAGGTTAAATGATAAGAATTTTTGATGATTTAGATTTTTAAGAATATTTGGAACTTTGGGATATTTTAGTTATAATGTTATAAGGAATGTTAATCAAAGATTTTTAAGGATGAATCGATATTAAGCTTGAAAATCTAAGCATTAGCGGATGCGTTTGGGATTTTAAGATTGAAAGATGATAAGTTGACGAACATTTTGGGTATAAATTAAGGAAAGTAATATACGATAAGTTTGGTTGTCCATCTTTTAATATTGGGAATTGTAAGAAAAGTTGTGATTCGAGGTTATATTAGTAACAACATAAGTCATTATGGGTCTTATTAAGTTGCAATTCGAAAATAAGGATTTAGAAGGTAAAATTAATTGGGATTTAGTAGACGTAAGGACATTCTAGAATTTAAGTTTTATCAGAGTAGCGCAGCAGAAACGTGGATTTTTGGGATGCTAGAACTAAGTCTAAAATTTAGGTTATTAAGGATAAGCGAATTTCGAGGACGAAATTCAATTTAAGGGGGGAAGATTGTAACGCCCAGAAAATTTAAAGGTCCACGTGAACCATATGCATAAATTATTAAACTCCTTTGTATTTTAATTATATGTTTTAATTGCATTAATTAATTATGTTGTGCATATTGACATGTTTAAAATATACTTTTCTACATTGTTGCATTAAAAATGTATTTTTAAATGTTATTCGAGTTGCGATCGAGGAACGGAGACTGAGTGCTGAAAATAGAAAATGTTTCTATTAAATAGTTGTTTTTAATTATTTAAAATATGAGTGATGTTTTTTTCTTATTTTTGAAAATATAGGGTTTTGAGGTGGTTTTATACGCCAGGACGTAATTTTTATCGGTGTTGGATTTTCAACAAAAATACAAACTTTTTGGCAACCCGGCTATTTAATTCACAAACTTATTTTTACCAAAACTTTACTAATATTTTATTTAATTCTAATTAAAGACTAATGGGCTTAATAGGCCTAAAGCCTTATTAGTATTTAATTAAGCTATATATTTTATGTTTAATCAAACAAAACCCTACAATTCTACACAAGACACACGGCCACCTTCTGAATTTTCTCACCAAAAAAAAAATCACGGCACACACACACAAGAATTTTGAGAGAGGAAAATAAGTGGAAGCAAGGGAATTCTTAGCCAAAGGTCTTGTTCCGTTCTTCGTCATCGTCAACGGTTTTCGTGCGTAATTTACACAAAGGCACGCCTATTCTTTTCTTCAAACCATCAGCACATCATATTAATTTTTTTATGCATGAAAAGTTTGCAAAATAAGATACACTTTATGTAATTTTCGTTTGTGCATGTAACATGAAATTTTCAAGTAGGTTCTTTGATCCAAAGTATGTTGTTTATGTGCAAAAAAGGGCTGCCATGTCTAGGAAGGGTTAAGGTATGGTTTTACATGAATTTCAGACTCTTAAAACATCACCTAAACCACACACACCAATCTGGACACAACCTACAAGCACTTGGCTGTCATGGGGAACAAGGGGGTTCGGTTTTATTGTTGCAGGGGCTAGGGCTCGGTTGGTTGGTTCCAGAGGCTAGCCAAGGTCGAGGGTGAGTCAGTGGGAGAGTCCTAGCCACGCTAGGACTCGATAGCATGGGCTGGGGAGGAGTCCTAGCAAGCTAGGACTCCACCCGAGAGGGAGAAAACATAGGGGCTGTGCAGGTTGCAGCAAATGTGCAAGGTTTGTGGCTCGGTCGGGGGCATTGGGGCTGGGCTAGGGTAAGTCCTTAGGGTCCTAAGAAGGTGCACAAGGGGCTGGTTCCAGGTCTGGCTCGATGCTTAGGGGCTTAGCATCAGAAAACGTGAGGAAGGGTCATGGCAACAAGGGTGGCGTGAGGGTGCTGTCCAACTTCATGAGTTTGCTGCTCGCGTCTAGGGGCTTGGGTTGGTCTGGGTATGGTCTGGGCGTGGTCCAGGGTCAGTTAGGGTCAGGGTGGCTCGATGGTTAAGGGTTGAGAGGAGTCCTAGCCTAGGTAGGAGTTCAATGGCTCAAGGTAACACATGCACACACACCTGCAGAAGGTTGGGTCAAATTCCAGCAAGCTTTTGGTCGGGCCAGGGCCTGGATTTCGGGCTGGACTTGGTCAGTAGGGTCCCTAGGTGGGTTGACTAGGTTTTGGCTCAAGGTGGCTCGGGCGTGGCTCGAGTAAATTAGGAGATGGCTCGAGTTGATCGGTTAAGGGTCAATTTCGAAAATTAAACAACTAAAATTGAATTCATTGGTCCACGGGGGTGGCTCATGACTTGGAAGGGTAGGATAAATCATAAAAATGCTATGTTAAAAATTTGGGATCAAATTAACGAGTTTTGGATTTAACCGGGATTTAATCGCCGCACGAAACGCTAATTAACGAGTTAACTGAAACGCCTAGTTTTATGCCTTATAAAATTATGAAAAATTAGGGTTAAGCTTAAATAATTATTATAAGTCTAAATTTTTAATTTGGGAATTTTATAATAAGGTTTGGTTTAATTCGTGTTTAAAACGCATTAATACGTCACATTTAAAGATTAATTTAAAAGTCATCGAATTAAGCTAAATAAAAATATGAGAAAATTCATATAAGTTTAAATAATTAATTGGGACATGTTAGAGTCAATGAAATTAAGAAAATGTCAAAAACGGGAAATTTTACATCCAAGGGTAAAACGGTCTTTTTACACCTAGAAATTAGTAAACGTCATGGCAGTGTCCTAAATGCTATTTTATATGCTAATATGATTATTTTCCATGATTATGGATGTTTATGAATTTTTATATGATAATATGTCAATTTTAAGATGTTAAAACGTTTATTTTAAATGTTCATAGATTTTTATGGTTTAATCTTTGACATTTAAAAGATATGTTGCATGCTTGGATTCAAAAATAAAACGATATACATATACATGATTTTTATTAAGTGATGATAACATGTTGAAGGATGTGAAGGGATTGTGACTACTACATGTTGGAAATATCGTGAGGGTTATGGTCCCAGTGGGAGCCCGACGATCGTGTTTCTTTGGATACGAATACGAATACGAATATGTTAATACGTAGGCCAAGGCCCAGTTGACCGGTGAGAGTGTTGCTGGTGTCCCCGCCGCCCAGTACTGTGGTTTTCTTTAGATGGATCCATCGCCCAATACATTTAAGAATACGAGTCACAATCACGATCTGAATTCAACAAACACGAACATGAACACGAACATGAATATGAATACGAATATGGACATGAATATGAATATGTTTAAGTGATATGATTATGTCTTTTGAAAATGTTTTTATGCATCATGAAAATGTTTACGAAAATATTTAAGTTTAAGTTTATGCATCCTCATGAAAATGATATTTTAAGTACAAGAATTTTTCACCGTTATATGTTAACTGTATTACGTATTATTTGTTATCAAAGATAGGACGTGTTGAGTCTTTAGACTCACTAGGTGTGTTGTTGCAGGTGAAATAAATAACTATGATATTGGAGGTCTGATGAGTGACTTGCTGGACTGTCGGAGCACATAACCCTAGGACCAGCGCTTCTATTTCCGCATTTAAGTTTATGATTTTAAGTTAAAGATATTTACGACATTTTATTTATGCTTTTTGAGAGATTTTGAGTGGTTTGATATGTGCTACACTTTTCAAATAATGTTTTAGGTTGGTAAAATGTTTGACGATTTTATGCTTTAAAATATTTTCCTTTGGATTTTTAAATGATAGTTGGATGTTTATTTTTAAAATGATGTAAAAATATTTTATGGTTCGGCCGATGCTAAGTGAGGTTTGAAAAAATTTTTTTTAGTACTTTTAAAGCAATAAAAAGGGCAGGCGTCTTACTATCAAAACATAGAAAAGTGTTCAGACCATTACGGAAAAAAGATGCGAAATTTATATAGACAGAAGAACACACCTAAGGACAAAGTAAACTTAAGGAGATTTGTAAACATGTTCCGAAAATGGCTATTTCTCAGGATGAAGATGATCTGGTATTATATACGGATGCCAGTGATCATTGGTGGGTGGCAGTTTTAACAAACCTCACACCAGAAGGATAACAGCCATGCAGATATTGCAGTGGACTCTTCTCAGATGCAGAGGCCATAAGATGACATATCAACGACAAAGTATTTTATGTAGTAAAATGGGCTTTTGAAAAATGACCATTATTCTTACTTACAAAGAAATTCACTTTAAAAATTGATAAAACATAAGTGAAAGCTTTTATGAGGAATAGAATAGAATATAATCTAAACCCGAGAAAGCAAGATTATTAAGATGGCAAACTCTATGTCAAAATTATATTTTTGATATTGTAATTATAGCATCTCATGAAAATATTCTTACAGATTTTTTAAAAAGAGATGGACAGCGATCATATTGATGCCATCATAAAAATGTAGAGGTATTTGAGGGAACACATTGAAATGCTTGAAAACGAGTTCAACAAGCTGGCCTTAAATGCAGAAGTTGCGGGAAGGCTACAACAAGCCGATAAAAGAATTGTCTCTGATCGAATTATAGGATTTTACAGACTTATACTCAGTTATGGTATGTAATTCAAAGGTCTATCCTCCAAGGCATTGAGAAGCCACTAGTTTCCCAAATGGAGTGTTTTCGAGAACATGACTCTATACCTGGAGCAGGGGATTCAATTACCCCTAGCACAAGTGTTAAGTCGGGATCATCTCCAGATAAGTCGGCTAAAACAAAAATTGAAACTCCAGATTCAAATCTCGAGTCTTCAGGTCAACCCTTTACCTCGGGGATCGAAGAGGGAAAGATCAACCTTAGACCAAATACAGACAAGGGAAAATCTAAGGTTTATACTAATGAAGCAACAATTTCTCTATTTCAGGTTTATCAACAAATGTGGGAGAAATTAGAAACTAGAGTAGGCATTAACCCCGTCACAATCAGGGTTGATATTTCAGGAAAATATCCTAGGGTATGGATGAAACCAAATTCAAATCCAAAGGAAGTAAAAGTCTGGTATGAATTGGAGGCTCTCGCCTCGGTTTATACTACATCGCCTAGCTTTCCCGAAATTTCAGGACTACCTAAATGGATTCAGGAAGCGGTTCATGAGACATGGACAAATAATGATTATTTGTCCAGAGGAAGACATTCTGGAGCTATACTTCTTCAGTACAACACCAGAATCAGCAGGAAAAGGCTCTCACGAAGCCTTTAAATCATCAAGTTAAGGAGGCCAGATGTTGATGTTCAAAAATTTATTAAAGATCCTCCGACAGAAGAAACACTCATTGTTGCTTCAATAACTGAAGATGACATTTCCACCAGAAGAGCATGAGGTTTATGGGTCAGTCTAACTGAGATGTACAAAGTCAAGTTTCCGTTTAAATTTTATCACAATTCGGTAAACGGATCATTCCTGCTAAATACTATGACAGGAAAAACAACAAGTTTTGCAGAAGATTTATTCGAAAAGAAAAGAAATATTTTGTGGAATAGCAAGCTGCCGAGGAGTAAAGAAACTCGTCGGAAATTCTGCAACATGACTCATGTGGGAAAATGGTCGGAACAAATCTGCCCAGAATGCTCAAATCAAAAAGAGACAGAATTTCGCAAGTGCTTCATACCTCGGTCAAACAAGAAGCATCTTGCTGAAACAGGACCAAGTGGTGAAGGACCACAAACACGTTTTTCTCGGGGACACCAAAAGTTTAAGATGCCCCGATAAAAATAAGTGGACATGTGACTACCATCACTTTTCCTTGGGGATAACAAAAGATAAAGATTGCCCGACAAAAGAAATGTAGCATGTGATTTGCCCACTAAAAAAAGAAATTGGACCCAAATATGCCTATAAATATATAGTAAATGGGAACAAGAAAATCACACAAGAATTAAAACGAAATTTGGAATCAAAGAAAATGTATTATACATATATCAAGGTTTCCAAAAGACGGATTAAGGCAAAAAGAAAACAGCTGGTGATCTTCAAAGATCTCTATAAACTTCTGAAAGAAGCAGGTAATGAAATCTCAGCTGACATGATCCAGACTCATATCTACTATTTATGCCAAGAGATAAGACTGGAAGAACAAGCTGTTTCTAGATTAATGATCTAGAAAAAAAAAAGACTACTCGAGAAAAGTGAAGGGACCACTCAACTACCCACTTGACTCACTCAAGAGATAGAGCCAACCACAGTTGGAAGGCATTAAAGAAAAGTTATGACAAGAGTTTGAAGTCCGAAAAACAAATCTGTAAGGGACTTCTATAAATAAGAAGACCGAAGGAAGATGAAGGAATCATTCAACCTCTTCATTTTTTTTTCACAACATTGTAATATTTTCTCTTTCTTAGTTTATGTATGTTTTAACTTCGGCTACTATAAGTAGCTCAACAAGTTCCTCCTCCTCTACAAGAGGTTACTATGTAATAATAGTTTGTATGTTTGAATAAAAGAACAAAGGCGTTTTTCCCCTCTCATGTATTAGTTTCAAATTGAACTACTTTACTATATACCTTGAGGAATGAGACGAAATAGGGTTGTGGTAAGTGTTGTTGAAGGAATCTGCGTCAGGAAATATATATTGCGACTGCGTCGTTAGGATGTGAGGAGCAGTTTGTAAAACTCGATGGATATAACCCGACGACACTCTGGCCAAAAAGATAAACTGTTCAATTTATTATACGGAAGCATGATGAGCCATATATATATAGAAAAAAAATCGATTATTCGAGCATGTTATATAGGCTGGAAACCTGACGTAGCTGTATGTCTTGAGGCTATATGCCTTTAAGAACAAGCTCGATAGGTATAACAATGCCACATACCATAAAACAAAGATAAGGGCATTAGTGGTTGAATGAGAAACTTTGGATCTTGTATATCTTCACAATGTTTTTAAATTTTTGATAGCCCATGAATGGGCCCGTCAAGATCAGGCCCAAATCAGATTTTGGACTCCCGGTCCATCCCTAGTCAAGGTAGAAAGCACATGATGGAACCCAAGTTTTCTCCTATAAATATCAGGTTTGAGAGTCTAACTATTCATTCACTATATTAACTTTCGGCAGCACCCTTAGCTGCTCTCTCATTATATTCTCAGTCTCTGACATGAGCGTCGAAAGGGATATGCCGGGACACCTTCCCGACCCCTTCTAACGGTCCTCTTCGTGATTCCAGGCTTAGAGTACATTCGAGAGAGATCTGCATTCGGAGTGTTATCACCTTCTGGAACCGAACCCTAAATTTTCAGTGAGTATCACTTGGCGTCGTCTATGGAAAGTTTGAGCTGAGACGTAGAGATGTTAGGTCGGAGAAGGAGCAGAAGAACTAATTCAGTGTCGTCGCGTCCTCATATGGGACCCGAACATCCTCTTCTTGAGGAGACGGGAAGTGAACAACCTAGTCCTGAGACGAGGGCCGAATAACTTCGTCCCGATCAGAATGTAGGGAAAACTTGACCCTGGAACAATTGGGTCAATTCATTAACAAGACAGTACACGAGGCCCCTGAAGAGGAATCGAGAATCTATATTTGCCGAAGAACAGACCACTCGCTAGGAACGAGAGGAGAATGCGGAGGGCCGTCAGAGCAGGGTCGAAGAGAAGCGGCTCCTCCCAAGTGGGGAGAATCCGGAGATGGAGAAGATGTCGAGGGAGATAAGAATGTTGAGGCAGCAATTGGGAAACAGAGCTCTAGAGCCCAAGAAAGAGAGTAATTTCCCCCCCGCAATTTTCGAGGAAGGGCTTCCCCCAAGTTTTTGACAGTCAGTGTGGGAGAGTATGATGGGCGTATTGACCCAGAAGAACACTTGAGAAGATTTGAGAATGCGGCTTTGTTACATCAGTACTCATATGGAGTTAGGTGCAGGGTGTTCCTTGGCACGTTGATGAGATCAGCCCAGCAGTGGTTTAATACACTGCAGCCCAACTCCATACGGTATTTCGAGGATTTTTCTACGGCTTTCTTAGTTCTTACACCGATTTGCTAGCAGCAAGAGATACCCGAAAAATTATCTAAGCCTGTTCGTGATGAAGCAACAAATAGCAGAAACTTTGCGAGAATTTATCCAGCGTTTCAACAATGCAACGGTAGAGATACCAGTGGCAACCCCTGACATTATGATAAGTGTCTTTACCCAAGGACTGAGAGGAGGAGAATTCTTCAAATCCCTAGTCAAAAAACCTCCGTTGAGCTATGATGATCTTTTAGCTCGGGCAGAAAGGTACGTGAACCTAGAAGATGCACAACGGCACAAGAGTACTAGTAGAGGAGAAGAGGTGGGGAGTTAAAAATTAAATTTTTACCTACTTAGGCTGCGCCTAGTAAAGGAGAAAAGTTTATGAGAAGAAAATTAAATTTTACCTTCTTGGGCTATACCTAGTAGAGGAGAAGAGTCGAGAAAATTGAAAATTAAATGTTACATACTTGGGCTGTGTCTAGTAGAGGAGAAAAGTTGAGGATATTGAAAATTAAATGTTACCTACTTGGGCTATCCTTAGTAGAGGAGAAGATGTGAGAAGATTGAAAATTAAATTTTGCCTATTTGGACTATGCCTAGTAGAGGAGAAGAGGTGATGAGATGAAAAATTATATTTTACCTACTTGAGTTATGTCTAGTACAGGAGTAGAGTTGGGGAGATTGAAAATTAAATGTTAAGTACTTGTGATGTGCCTGGTAGAAGAGAAGAGTTGAGGAGATTGAAAATTAAATTTTACCTACTTGGGCTGCGCCTAGTAGAGGAGAAGAGTTGGGGAGATTGAAAAATTTTATTTTCCTTCTAAGGTATCACCTAGCAGAGAAGTTAGAGGGTGAGGAAGTTGAAGTTTTAGTTTTCCTTCTAAGGCTCGGCTTAGTAGAGGAGTTACGAGATGATGATGTGAGAGTTTTATTTTCCTGCTAAGTCATAGCCTAGTAGAGGAGTAAAGGGGTGAGTAGGTGAAAATTTCATTTTCCTGCTAAGGTCCGGCTTAGCAGAGGAGTTACGAGATGATGAGATGATAATTTTATTTTCCTGCTAAAGCATAACCTAGCAGAGGAGTAAAGGGGTGAAGAGCAGGATATTTTATTTTTCCTGCTAATACCCAACTTAGCAGAGGAGTCAATGGGTGAGGAGGTGGAAGTTTTATTTTTCCTGCTAAGGACTATCTTAGCAGATGAGTCAAGGGCGCGGGGAAGTGGAAATTTTATTTTACTTCTAAGGCCAAGTAGAGGAGCTTGAGGTGGTGATGGTGAATGTTGGAGCCTAGTAGATGATCTTGAGGCGATAAGAGTGAAGAGCTCGAAGTATGGAGAGAAATGGTTCAAAATTTTCCTATGGCAAAGGTCTAGTGAGAGGAGTTATAAGACAAGGGTGAGGAATTTAAATTCTCGCTGTGGAGTGGCGAGGCGAGGCGAGGCTACGGGGTTGTGGTGAGGCCGTGGAGTGGCGAGGGTGGCTGAGGGCGTGCGTGAAGTGAAGGAGAGGCGAGTAGGCGAGGTGTGCGAGTGAAGGGCTGGGAGGGCGAGATGGTGATGAGAGGAGGCTGCGGGCGAGGGGCTGTGAGAAAGGGCGAAGGGCGAAGGGCGAAGGGCGATGCTGAAGGATGGCGAGTAGGCGAGGGCGAGGGCGAGGTGGTGGTGAGAGGAGGCTGCGGGTTAGGGGCTGTGGCGAAGGGCAAAGGCGAGGCTGATGGAGGGGCGAGGGCGAGTATGCGAGGAAGCGAGGGCTTGCGAGGGCGAGATGGTGATGAAAGGAGGCAGCAGGTGAGGGGCTGTGGAGAAGGGCGAAGGCGAGGCTGATGGAGGGGCGAGGTGAGCGTTGGCAAAGGGCAAGGGCTTGCGAGAGGCGGGGGCGACGAGGTTGGTGGAGAGGTGGGATGAGCATTGGCGAGGGGTGAGGGCTGGCAAGGTTGGTGGAGGGGCGAGGCGAGAACAGGTGCGGGGGCGAGAGTGTAGGCAGCGTTGAACTGACGCGGGAGAGAGCGAGTGATGGCGAGGGGAAGGCGAGTCTGGCGACCGCATGAGGATAGGGCGACCGGTGAGGCTGTGCAGCGGCGTGGGTGTGGAGAAAATGTTAAGTGGAGACAGGAGAATGGAAAAAGGTGGGGAATGAATGACTATCTATAGGGGGGCCCGGCACATATCTGGCCTTTCACGATGGGAAAATGATTTAATTTGTTCTCAAATTTTTGGAGATTAATAAGCAACACGGGAAGAACACACAACTCACATGTTGTAAACCGAGGACAACACAATTAGTCCAACATCGAACATGCGATTCGATTTGACTTGGGAGGGAGAGACTGGTGATACTCTACGAATTGGCTCATCAAGATCAGGCCCAAACCGGATTTTGGACTAGATGGCCCATGACGGAATCCAAATATTCTCCTATAAATACCAGATTCGAGAATATAACTATACATTCACTATATTGACTTTCAGCACCACCCTTAGCTGTTCTCTCATTATATTCTCAGTCTCTGACTTGAGCATCGGAGGGGCTACGTCGGGACACCCTAACGGTCCCCTTCGTGATTTCAGGTCTACAGTAAATTCTAGGTCTGCATTCGGACTGCTATCACCTGCTGGAATCGAGTCCTAAATTTTCAATAAATATCAAAGCTATTTATTAATTAAATCACAATTTAGAATAAAAAAAGTTGGATCACACCATCTAGAATAGTATGGTGGAAATTTTAAGAAAAACCGCATTGTTCGTATTGTATAACTGAATAAATTATTTTTTGATTAATAATGATATAATAGAATATAGTTATTTTATAATTGAATTAAAATCTAAACTAGAAAATTTTACCAAAAAAAGAAAATCTGAATCAGAAAACAATTAGTTAATTATATATTTTTGTTAATAAAATATAATCTCTTTTCCGACAAAAAAAAAACAATTAAAATAAATTTTTTTTGAAAAAGAAATGAACTCAATTTTGTTTAATTTTTATTTTTTTTGCATAAAAGGAAAACATACATATATATAGGGATGACGACGTGAAACATCCCTTCAATTTTAAGAAAAACTGCATTGATCGTATTGTATAACTGAATAAATTATTTTTTGATTAATAATGATATAATAGAATATAGTTATTTTATAATTGAATTAAAATCTAAACTAGAAAATTTTAACAAAAAAAGAAAATCTGAATTAGAAAACAATTAGTTAATATATATTTTTGTTAATAAAATATAATCTCCGACAAAAAAAAAAATTAAAATAAATTTTTCTTGAAAAAGAAATGAACTCAATTTTTTTTAATTTTTAGTTTTTTTTTGCATAAAAGGAAAACATACATATATATATAGGTATGACAACGTGAAACATCCCTTCCTTTTTACCTTAAAAATAATAATAACTTTTTTATATATATAATATTTTCCTTTAAAATTCGAAACCATCACATTTATAAAATATTTTAACATCCAAAAATAAAAAATGCATAAAAACTCAATGAATCATTAATCGTAAAAACGCACGATGACTCCAAAAGGATCCAACGTCAAAACTTCAAAACAAGCATAAAATCGTTATAAAATAATCCTCAAACTTTTGCTTAAAAATTTTAAATATTAATCTAGTAGTGTGGAAATTAAAGTCCCTCGGGAGTGTAATGTCGGGCCCGATCCAATCAATCCTCCTCACCTGCAACTATTCAAACCTTGTGAATCTAATAACTCAGCATGTTCAAACCTGATATGGCATGTACATATTTATACAATCGCATGCGTAAAAATTACGTTTACTAAAATTAGATTTGTCGTGCAACTACGAAATCCTATAAATACGCAACTTTATAAATCATGCTGTTAGAATCGATTGGGGGGATCATCGTTGAGCTACAATAGCTCGATTCTTGAAATATTGAACACCGATGAATTAAATCGAGTTTGGTGTTCAAACCAAGCAGAAGATACTCGAAATAATCATTCGTAGAAACCGATTAAATATTTTGTAAAGCATTTAAAATTATGCAAGTTGAATGAGTAAAAATATTTTGGTGGAAGCAATTTATCAAACACTTGGTATGCAATATTTTGGTATTTGAAGAACACATAAAATGCTTCAACAATACATCTTTAAAACTATGAAAATGATAAGTAAATGCAATAAACAAATAGACACGAATTTGTTTATGGATGTTCGGAGACTGCAAATGCTCCTACGTCACCCCTTCTTTTCCTTGGGAAGGATTCACTAGAAGACTTTGATTTATACAACACCTTGTACAAATCCATTCAGCTATGACTTACCCACTGCCTAAACTGAACTCCTAGCACTCAAGATTGTAGGCAGCATCTCACAATCAGCATATTGTTTAATGTCTCATATGCAAAGACTACAAACACATTGTTTTACGTCTTTGTGTGAAGACTCACTCAACTAATATTTGAAGTTCAACTTTCTTGTATATTTGTGAGTGATTGTGTGTGAGAAATTTATCCTTTACAGTGTACATCTCAAATGTATCCTCACACAAGGGATTGTGCTCTCAACAAGCTGATTTCATCATGCTAACTGTCCATGCTTTGAATCCTTTTCAAAAGCTCTTGTTTGATCTTCAATATGTTGTATTTATAGGCTCCAGCAATGATATATACGTTAGACACAAGAATATGACCGTTTGAAAAGTTTCTGTACTGTTTCTGAGATTGCAACGATCAAATTCGTCTTGCTGGACATTTTTCCGATTGGTCAACTCTGGTCAACTCAACTGGTCGTTCAGTTCAACTGGTCAGCAGCTGGTTCAGTTCGGTTCAGTTGGTCAGCAGCTGGTTCAGTTCGGTTCAGTTGGTCAGCTGCTGGTTCGGTTCAGTTTCAGCTGGTCTGGTTCAGTTCAACTGGTTCAGTTTCAGTTGGTCAGCAGCTGGTTCAGTTCAACTGGTTTTCAGCTGGTTCAGTTGGTTCAGTTTCAGCTAGTGTGCTGAAATCAGCATAGCTGATTTCAGTTTGTGCAGAACCAGTAGCTTCATCGTCATTTATCAGCATCTTAAGCTTCGATTTAGACTTTGACTTCTGAAGATGATTTGTTGATCTTTGTCTTATCTTTCTAATGCATATTGAATTGCTTTATTTCGATAACTGAGCTGAGAGATATGACCAAAATACCGCAACTGATCAAACCCAACTGATTGCTATTTTCATGTGATCAGTTCGGTAATGCAACTATCAGTTAGACAATGATAACATCCGATTTTGCCCAACTGGCGTGAAATATGACTTGTTTAAATTGAGTTTTCTGATCAGTCAAGTTGGCGGATTGTCATTTGGATCCAGTTGATAGATATCATCAAAACATCGAAGCTCGCCAGAAATTCAGTTTGACTAAATTCAATTTCAGTTTGCTTTTTGTGTTTGCAACTTCACACATGAGTAAATATGTTAGAAATACAATAACAAATTTTGTTAACATCAAACTCAAGATTACGAACATGAAATGTTCCAACAATCTCTCCCTTTTTGATGATCACAAAACTTGGATAAACAATCTACTTAACTAACATATTTTCCCCCTTTTTTGTGTGAATCAAAAAGTCATATTTTCAAAAAATTTTAAACAAAATTTTCTCCCCCTCAATATTTAAAAATAATCAACTCATTAAAATTATAATGAGTTCTCCCCCTATATTTTTGGAATTTTGAAATTAATAAAAGAAGATGTATAATTAAACAATTTTCTCCATGGCTCATTTTCTGCCGCAGAACATATGCTCTGCCTTCAACGAATAAACTGTATTTTCTCGTGCATAACTAGGCTACAAATTTTATACCGCTGCAAACCTCAATTATTCTAGTTTGTAACGCAAAAAGCGGTTCGTCATTCGGACACTCGAGCAAAGAGATATGTCATTTTTCCTACGGTCGCTGCAAGCTGCACGAAAATTCAGTTTTGCATATATATGTTTAAAAAATATGAAATTTTCGAATTTTAAACATAAAAATCAGTTTCAATGTTCTTTCAAGAACAACCCGCTTTGATACCAATTGATAGGATCGATTAGGGGTAATCGTTGAGCTACAATAGCTCGGTTCTTGAAATATTGAACACCGATGAATTAAATCGAGTTTGGTGTTTAAACCAAGCGGAAGATAATCGAAATAAGCCTTCGTAGAAATCGATTAAATATTTTGTAAAGCATTTAAAAATTATGCAAGTTGAATGAGTGAAAATATTTTGGTGGAAGCAATTTATCAAACACTTGGTATGCAATATTTTGGTATTTGAAGAACACATAAAATGCTTCAACAATACATCTTTAAAACTATGAAAATGATAAGTAAATGCAATAAACAAATAGACACGAATTTGTTTATGGATGTTCGGAGACTGCAAATGCTCCTACGTCACCCCTTCTTTTCCTTGGGAAGGATTCACTAGAAGACTTTGATTTATACAACACCTTGTACAAATCCATTCAGCTAGGACTTACCCACTGCCTAAACTGAACTCCTAGCATTCAAGATTGTAGGCAGCACCTTACAATCAGCATATTGTTTAATGTCTCATATGCAAAGACTACAAACACATTGTTTTACGTCTTTGTGTGAAGACTCATTCAACTAATATTTGAAGTTCAACTCTCTTGTATATGTGTGAGTGATTGTGTGTGAGGAATTTATCCTTTACAGTGTACATCTCAAATGTATCATCACACAAGGGCTTTTTCTCTCAACTAGCTGATTTCTTCATGCTAACTGCCCATGCTTTGAATCCTCTTCAAAAGCTCTTGTTTGATCTTCAATATGTTGTATTTATAGGCCCCAACAATGATATGTACGTTAGACACAAGAATATGACCGTTTGAAAAGTTTCTGTACTGTTTCTGAGATTGCAGCGGTCAAATTCGCCTCGTTGGACATTTTTTCGACTGGTCAACTCTGGTCAACTCAACTGGTCGTTCAGTTCAACTGGTCAGCAGCTGGTTCAGTTAAGTTCAGTTGGTCAGCTGCTGGTTTGGTTCAGTTCAGCTGGTTCAGTTCAATTGGTTCGGTTCAGTTTCAGCTGGTCTGGTTCAGTTTCAGTTGGTCAGCAGCTGGTTCAGTTCCACTGGTCTTCAGCTGGTTCAGCTGGTTCAATTTCAGCTGGTGTGCTGAAATCAGCCTAGCTGATTTAAGTTTGTGCAAAACCAGTAGCTTCATCGACATTTATCAGCATTTTAAGCTTCGTTTCAGACTTTGATTTCTGAAGATGATTTGTAGATCTTTGTCTTATATTTCCAACTCATACTGAATCGCTTAATTTCGATAATTGAGCTGAGAGATATGACTAAAATACCGCAACTGCTCAAACTCAACTGATTGCTATTTTCATGTGATCAGTTCGGTAATTCAACGATTAGTTAGACCCTGATAACATCCGATTTTGCCCAACTGACGTGAAATATGACTTGTTCCAAATTGAGTTTTATGATCAGTCCTGTTGGCGGATTGTCATTTGGATACTCCAGTTGGTAGATATCATCAAAACATCGAAGCTCGCCAGAAATTCAGTTTGGCTAAATTCAGTTTCAGTTTGCTTTTTGTATTTGCAACTTCGCACATGAGTAAATATGTTAGAAATACAATAACAAGTTTTGTTAACATCAAAATCAAGATTGCGAACATGAAATGTTCCAACACATGCTTAAATATGATCTTTTCCATAAAAATATCATTTTTAGGTGAATTCTGATCCTCGATAGTGACAACATTCAGTCGATTGATCAATCTACATACTATAGTACTAGGTCGTCGATTTCAACGTCCACTTCTTCGACGATATATCCGACTTTCATAAAATAACTTCATTGTTCACTTCTTCAATGGATCCATTATTATTGAGATTCCGGCCTCTTTTTCGACGGTTTACTCCCTTTTCATTGTATCCATCCCTCAACAATTCTCAAAACTCTAGAAAAATCTTGATGAAAACAAGAGATACACATGCATAAAATTGAAAACAATCATCTTTATAAATCCTTCACAAAAAAATCAGTTACATACAATATTATGGATTGAATGGTGTATAAATAAGGGTTTGAAAACATGTCTTGATTGTTTACTCTTACGAAATACGAGCGAACGGCGCGACGAGATACAAATGGGATGCGAAACTCTTCCTCCCTTTGCTATGAAACTCACCGCCACCTAGAGTCCTAGTGTGTGTGTTGTGTGTGGTGGTGGTGGGAGACGTATGATTTGGTGGGTGTAGGGTAGGGTTTTATATAAATTAATCATTAAGTTGCTAAGTGAGCTTTATGTTAGATTAAATGCCCTGATTCTTTTAAATAAATCTTTGTTAATCTAGGCTCATTTAGGAATTAATTAAATACATAATTAGTCCACTAGAAATCTCAAACAAAAATTAAAAATATTTGGTGCCCTCATTTCTAGTATCATAAACCCGAAAGTTCTTACTTTTTTAACAAAAGTTCGTTACCAATTAAGTATGTCCCTTACTATAAATAAATTTGTTGCCTTCCTATTTTGGATTACTAATCCCAAGTTTCCTATTTATAAATAGAAAATTTATCAAAATCGTTCCCGATTCTCTCGCCTTTGACGTACATCACGTATTCGATTACAAAAAGTTCTTATTCATAAAAATTGGTTAAACATTCATTCAATCATACCGATATCTAAACATACTTTTAAACCATTTATTTAAATAAACTTCTAATTAATTTTCGTGCATGCATGTACTTAGTGTGTTCGGGTTTTCGGGCGTTACAATTCATCCCCCCTTAAAAGAATTTCGTCCTCGAAATCAGTACACACCGAAAAGATCAAGGTGGCGACTCTTCATGTCGGTCTCAGTCTTCCAAATAGCTTCCCTCATCTGAATGATTCAGCCACTTGACCTTGACCATCTTGATCACCTTATTGCACAGTCTCCTCTCCTACCTGCCTAATATCTGCGTCGGTTTCTCTTCGTAGGTCAAATTTGGAGTAAGTTGTAGTGACTCATAGTTCAGCACATGTGATGGATTTGACATGTATTTGCGGAGCATAGAAATATGAAAGACATTGTAAACTCCAGCTAAATTAGGTGGGAAAGCCACCTTGTTTGCCAATGCTCCCACCCTTTCCAAGATCTCAAATGGTCCAATAAACCTCGGACTGAGCTTGCCCTTCTTCACGAATCGCATAACTCCCTTCATGGGAGCTATCTTGACAAAGACGTTATCACCAACGACAAACTCGAGATCTCTTCTCATCTTGTCCGATTAACTCTTCTGTTTACTCTGCGTCGTCCTCATCCTATTCCGGATCTTGACTACCAAATCCGCATTCTGCTGAACAATATCCGGACCAATCTCGGTTCTCTCTCCGATCTCATCCCAATGAATCGGTGTCCTACACTTCCTTCCATATAGAGCCACGTAGGGAGCCATACCTATAGACGACTGATAGCTATTGTTATAGATAAATAAACTCTACTAGCGGTAGCTTCGACTCCCACTTACCTTGGAAGTCGATCATGCAAGCTCGTAACATGTCCTCCAAAATCTGGATCACCCTTTTTGATTGGCCATCTGTCTGCGGATAAAAGGTCATACTAAACAACAGCTTGGTCCCCATGGTGGAATGAAGGCTCTTCCAGAACGATGAAGTAAAATCCGGATCTCTGTCTGATACTATATACACAGGAATTCCATGCAGTTTTACTATCTCTCGAGTATACAGTTTTGCATACTGTGACATGGAGTATATCATCTTCACTGACAGGACGTGCGCTAATTTAGTCAGATGATCCACGATTACCCAAATATCATTGTAGCCCTTCACTGTTTTCGGCAAACCAACCACGAAGTCCATCGTAATACTCTCCCACTTCCACTCGAGAATAGGGAGTGGCGTCAACAACTCTGCTGGTCTCTGATGCTCTGCCTTCACCTGCTGACAAGTGAGGCATTCCGATACAAACTTCTGAATATCTCTCTTCATGCCTGGCCACCAATAGAGCAACTGTAAGTCTTTGTACATCTTTGTACTCCCGGGGTGGATAGAGTACGGTGAAGCATGTGCCTCCGTCATAATCTCGACTCTCAGCAAGTCACCACTAGGTACCCATGAACGACCTCTATATTTGACAATGACATTCCTCCACAAAATACAATGTACTGCCCTTCGATTCATCCCTCGTGTTTCACTTCTGTAACTGCGCATCAGTCGCCTACTCGGTACTGAATGCGGTCTCTTAGAGTGGACTGCACCGTCAAAGTAGATAATCTCGGTGCATGATCACTAGCATAAATCTCAAGGTCGAAACTCTGAATCTCTGTTTGGAGAGCTTTCTGTAGTGCTAGATGGCCTACTACTGTGGTTTTTCTACTCAATGCATCAGCCACGACATTAGCTTTTCCCGGGTGGTAGCTAATGTCACAATCATAGTCTTTAACCAGCTCCAACCATCACATCTGCCTCATGTTCAGCTCCTTCTGAGTAAAGAAATACTTGAGGCTCTTGTGATTGGTGAAAATCTTGCATTTCTCATCGTACAAGTAATGTCTCCAGATCTTTAGTGCAAAAACAACTGCATCTAATTCAAGTTCGTGCGTCTGGTAGTTTTGTCGTGATTCTTCAGTTGTCTTGACGCATAGGCGATCACCTTATCATTCTGCATCAGCACAGCGCCCAAGCCGAGCTTTGAAGCATCAGTGTAAAGCACATAATCCACTTGATTGGATAGCATTTCTAGAACTGGTACTACAGTAAGTGCTTGCTTCAACTTCTCAAAACTGCTCTGACACTCGGTACTCCACACAAACTTGACATTTTTATTCGTCAGAGCTGTCAAGGTACTGCAACAGAAAAATTTCTTGATAAACTTGCGATAATATCCGATCAGGCCTAAGAAACTGTGAATCTCAGATACATTCGTAGGTACTGACCACTCCTTCACACTTCGACCTTAGATGGGTCGACCTCTACTCCATCCCTAGAAATAACGTGGCCTAAGAATGCCATCTTCTCCAATCAGAACTCACATTTGCTAAATTTGGCAAACAACTTTCAATCTCGAAGCACCTGCAGTGCGGTCCTCAGATGTTGACTGTGCTCCTCATGACTTCTAGAGTAGATCAGAATGTCGTCTATGAACACGATAATAAATTGATTCAAATACGGCTAGAATACGCGATTCATGAGATCCATGAAGATCGCTGGGGCATTTGTCAACCCAAAAATCATCACAAGAAATTCGTAGTGCCCATAACGAGTTCTGAAAGCCGTCATATGAACATCCGCTTATTTGATTTTCAACTGCTGATAACCGGAACAAAGATCTATCTTTGAGAACACCGAAGCTCCTTGCAACTAATCAATTAGGTCTTCAATCCTTGTCAATGGATACTTGTTCTTCACGGTCACTCTATTCAACTCTCGGTAATCAATGCAAAGTCTCATACTGCCATCCTTCTTCTTCACAAAGAGAACATGCGCGCCCCATGGAGATGAACTAGGACGAATAAAACCCTTGTCTAACAACTCTTGAATCTAATCTTTCAGCTCTTTCAACTTTGTAGGTGCAAGCAATAAGGTGCCTTAGAAATTGGCACGGTAGAAACTCCACTACCCTTGCTGGTGGAATGCGGGTCACGTCGTCGGGAAAAACTTCAGGAAACTCCTTAACGATCTCCACCTCCTCAATATTCTGACTCGCAGTGTTAGGGATCGAGACAATACTAGCTAGGAAAGCTTGAAATCCCTTACTCATTAACTTCCTCGCACAAGAAAGAGATAATGCGCGGCGCAAGACTGCTCCGAGCTGCCTCAAATAAGAATGACTCCCCACCGACTGGATTAATAGATACAGTCCTCCGACGGAAGTCGATCGAAGCTCCATTCGCTTCGAACCAATCCATAGCCAAAATAATGTCGAACTCGGGAATAAGAAGTACAAAAAGATCAGCTCAAACGAGGTGTCCTTGCATCTTGATCTCAACATCACGAACCACACTAGATGACAGCATCTCCTCTCCCGATGGCACCATAACTCTAAATCCCAAATGCAACTGCTTGGGCGAGACCGTCAGATGGCTCGCAAAAGACTCGAAAATAAAGGAATGTACAGTTCCAGAATCTAACACCGCATTCGTGGATATACCCTCAAGACGGATTCTTCCTAAAATTACAGTAACAAACCATGCGACACACATTTCTTAACCCATAAATACCCAAAATTACAAGTTCCTAGGGTTCACAGTCTAGGATTTCTAACGGTTGCTAGATTAATCAACAATCATGCCTTATAACTTAAGCAATACTGGTATGCCACATAAATATCCAAAATAAATCGGCAAAGTGAAATGCTGATTAAAATACTTGTGACGAGTGTAGTGTCTGGCTCAGCCTCCTATGCATGCATGACGTACGCCCTACCAGTTGCAGGCGCCTGTAGCTTAGGGCAATTGCGGGCAATATGTCATTGCTCTCCACATTTGAAGCACTTTCCAGATAACCATATACAATTTCCATAGTGGTGGCGGTTGCATTCCTTGCATAATGACTTCACATCACTTTTAAGCGCTCCCGGTTTCTGTGGCTGCCTCGAGCTCCCTGTTTTTGCTGACCCTGTCCTTTGCTAGGCCTCGTGAAAGGCTTCTTATCCTACTGACTTGATTGCTGGGCACAGTTCGTCTTGCGATTCTTCTCTCACTCAATGTCCTTCAGTGACTGCTCGGCTAGAAAGGCTTTAGCAACAGTGGCAGTATAGTCAATCAGGTCTGTCAGCATCAAATCCTGACGGATCGTCGACCTCAAACCATCCAAGAAATGACATAACTTCTCTGCAGCATCATTTGCAATTAGGGGCACAAAGTGATAGCCTCAGTCAAACTTCTGGATGAATTCAGCAACAGACGAATCCCCCTGACGGAGACTCATAAACTCTCTCTTTAACCTCGAACGGACATTAGCGGTGACGTACTTCTCATAGAATATCCTCTTGAAACCATCCCATGTCAACGTCACCAGATTCACTCCCTACTCCGCTTCCTCCCACCACAAGGAAGCATCACCTTTCAGCAAATAAATAGTGCAACGAACCTGATCAGTGTCTGCCGTATCCATATACCTAAAAATCATCTCCAAAGACCTAATCCATCCTTCATCCACGAATGGATCGGTAGTGCCAGAAAAGTCCTCTTGGTTCATCCTCCTAAACCACTCATAAATCGCCTCTGAACGGACCTTCGCAGTGTTCATAGCATGCTGCTCCAGTAATCGAGCCATACTAACTAACACACGAGCACTAGCATCCTGATTAGGAGGAGGCGGTGGAATCTCCTCTTCCCAACCTATCCTCACTATCTCTGTTAAGAACTCGTCTAAGAGGCATCTTCGTACAAGTCGTCCAACCCAACACATAACCAACATGCAGTTTTAAAATAAAAGACATCTAACATTTATCTCTGATAGTTATATAAGCACATAAATCTAAACAATTAAAATTTTAAAGCAATAAAACTCACATATATTGAGGCGTAACTTTTCGAGCTCCTCGGAAACGGCATCATACATAACCCTTTTCAAGAACCACCACTCTGATACCAACTGAAACGACCATACTTCTAAATTCATTTAATTCACACTAGTTTTTTTTACCATGCATAATTAATTCATCATAAATAAACTAGCATAAATAGTTAAATAAATGAATTCCATAATATCCAAAATCATTCATGCGGAATAAGTAAATAAAGCAATAAAAGTCTAAAATTTAACTCAATAAATTCTAGCATCCTATCAGTCTGTAAATAAAAGAAATAATCCATAAAGTCATCAAAATTTATAACATATGCGGAATTTCTAGGTACTCGAGTATGCACTGCACCTCCCGGATGATTCGATAGTCCGCACCTCACGACGCAACATCGTCATCACCTGCAACCATTCAAACATAGTGAGTCTAATGACTCATAATGTTCAAACCGAATATAACAAGTTCTTTTTCATTGTTAAATATTGTAGGACATTCTCATTGCTTCAGGATTACAAAAGCATTATGATTAACATGGCTTCCAGTTATCAATAGCTTGGTGTATGGTTGGTTGTAGCCAATAACCGCGAGTAGTTAAACACACACACACATATATATACACATTATCAATACAATATTATAATAAAGAGCTCAACATAAAATTACCTAATCTTATGGTTGGAGTATATTTTCTCACACCCAAGACGAAGCAAAGTTTTAAAATTATTTGCTTTGACGTCAAAACGTTGTTGTGCGTGGTATGAATAAAAAACCTTCATAAGATGTTTAGATTTGATTTACCTTTGCATTTAAGAACGCTGAACACCAAACATGTTTGGGATTAGAGGAGTTGATCATTATAAATCCCTACGACGATCTACTGGAATCAACAACCTTCTTCAATCTCCTGAATCAGGTCCACGATCAGATGTTTTGTTCCTCGTATAGATTGTAGTAGAAATCCACATGAAATTTATGTCGAGATGTAGATCGCATGAATTTCAAATATCCACCATCTTCATTTAATTAGTAGTCAAGCTAACTTTCACAAATTTCAATATATGAAATCAACTTATAAATTCTTTTATAAGCAACTTGTTTGATCTCCATAAAACTACAGTTGTCAAATTCAACTCCTTGAACTTGACTATCTCAACGAGAACATAAAATATGATGCTTGTGTGATCCCTCAATGATTTAAGGATATAGCTAACCGTGGATTCACATCTTCATGTGATTCAGAAAAACATTTTTTATTATTCGCGCTTAACCTAATTAGGCTCTTTCTTTTTTATCAATCTCTTGATCAAGAATGTTAGAATTCAATTCTAATTGCACACATCAGATTATTGTAAGAGTGTCTAGTAGCATCGCTCTATGATCCTCTAGGTATCACTGACAGTGTCGGCAAGAATCTTAAGTTACAGTTAACGTACAATACGGTCCCTTCAAATCATATATCCCAACCGAATCTGCAACCAATGGTATATCAAAAGTTGTATATGAATTCAATAACGATGTGATATATCTTTGAGTAATAATAGTTACATGATACATTCAACTGAGGAAACACCCTTTCAGAATACACAAGCCTTATTCTAGCTAGAGATTCCTTGCACTATTAACTCATCAGATTACATAGGATATCTTTACCCATAGGTGAGAGGTGAATCTTCGACTACGATGCATTGAATCTTACGTATTTCTAAATTACACCCAACCTCGTCACCTGATGACCCTATGTGAAGTTGGTAAACCAGTCAAAGTGTATGCTATTACGTAGAGCATCCATGTTTTACCGGGTCTAATGATTATTGATGTTCAACCATAACTGTAGAATATTTTACTCGATAAATGATAAGCACTTGGAAAGTCCGAGGGAGGGTTGTTCAGTACATCATCAAATGATCATCTATCTCTATGAATGAATATTTCCATGCCCTAAAGAATGGAACATAACATTTACATCACATATGCTAGTTTCAAGCTTTATTCTTATTTTAGGCAGTTGAATCAACAATAATAAAACCATAATGTTTTATAATTGGATAAAACCGTAATATATTATTAAAATAGATATTGTTTTTAATAAGAGTCAATAAAGCACACGTTACAAATATGCAGTCATCAATTGTTTGTTGGTTACATAATTGTTAAATGATGCTTAAATATGTTATTATGTATTGTAAAATTTTGCTAATATAATTGCACCGCAATGATAGACTCTGTCGGAATGTTATTGTTGTAATGCTATGAAATTTTTTTGAAGACGTGCAAGACAAGGAATTTGATCAATCGATTTCTAACTATGTGTAATACAAATGTGTTGGTCAATCTTTTCAGGTCAATGCATGACTTAATGTGAATCATGAATCACAGCTAGATGGGCCCTTGTGTGGACCTAACAGAAGGTGGTTGGAAGGATTCAAGAAAACCGAAAGAAAGAGAACATGAAAGGGGCTGTTAAGTCGATTGAAAAAAAAGAAAAAATAAAGAAAACACAGCTGAGCAACTAGACGATGGCCTTGATCAAGAATGCAAGAGAGTTCCCCGAGATCATGAGAGTTCAAAGTGCTTAGATTGATTCAAGAGTGTATACACTTGTAAACCAGAAACCGATACACAAGAGTGAATCATTCGGAGTTTGTTTGAGAGGCTTGAGTTGTGTTTCGAATCCTTGTAATCAAAGCTCAATCAAATAATATTGTTCTTTCTTCTTCCGTGGATGTAGATCATATTGATCGAACCACATAATTCTTTTGTTCGTGTTTTCGTGTTCTTAGACTCATAGCGTTTCTTTGTTAATGTTATGTAATCACGAAGAAACTCCATAGATGTGCATGTAATTGTGCTCCTTCATCAAGCGTTTGTTATGTTATAATTCACTACAATTTGTATTAGAGCCAGGTTTCTTGATCGATTGTGAATAAAGAACGATGGTTACAAGAGTTGATGGGGAGCAGTTCGATGGCATAGTAGACTTAGGGATTTGGCGATGAAGAATTCATGCCATCCTTGTTCAACAGAAGGTGGCAAAGGAATTGGGCGGTTTTCAAAACCTACCTGAATCAATTTCAGAGGATCAGAAGAATGAACAAATGGAACTGGCATTCAACACTCTAACTCTGCATCTTGATGACAAGGTGCTTAGAGAAGTTTCATAAAAAACAACTGCAGCCGGCCTGTGCAGGGACGTATCTTCATATGAGCTTTCATGGGCTGTAGCTTTTTTTTTTATTTACTACCCATTTAAAAGTTTATTAACACATCCAAACCCCATCCCTTTTAGCCCACCTCAACTATTGACATCTCCAATTCTCATTCCATCAATTGACTTTTCTCATTTCAGCGAGACGTCTTCTGTAAAGGAAGAGAGGGGCACACACCAAACCTTCATATTTATCTGAAGTAGAGAATGTAATAATCAGGTATACAATTAGAACCCATTTGATGGTTACTTTGGAATTTGTGAAATTAGTCTTGATTTACTGAGTGAGATTTGCAACGAGTTGAGTTGGTCTTTCCAAATTTGTAAAATTGTAAAATATTTTTTTCTTTTTGAAGGTATCTAGGTGCTGTTGTGTTGCGGCCTCCCAAATTTTATGCTACTTGTTTTAGTCTTTTTACATGAAATCCTAAATATTTGTTATCGAATTAAGGAAAAAACACATTAAAAATGCAGAGGGCGTGAGGTGTTTGCAGATGATTCATAAAACAAAGTGGCGTTTGTATATGGATTCATATTTCATAATATCTATGATATATATATCTCTATATTTCATATTTGCAGGATGTTTAGTTCTAACAGTAGAAGTAGATAATAATTAAAAGAAAATGAGGTAATTTGGCTATGTCTGATTAATTATTGATGTTTGCAAATCTTTACTGTTCCAATGATTTCTCAATTTGGCATCCATTTAGTTGATATTCGTTTCATTTCATTTTTAGTTGATTTATCAATTTCCCTAATTTTTCCACAATGAATGTATGAAGGTTAGTCTCTGCCTATTCATTTGATTGCTTCATAAAGATTCGGGTGATTTATTTTTATTTGTTTATTTGTTATTTTATTATTTGTTTAGAGATATAATTTGAAATAATATTTCAAAAATGGAACATCAATCTGTCCGCCAAGACAGGAAAGACATTGATATCATCTTTCTTTAAGAAGAAAGATCATCAATTTAGTGAAAGCATTTCAGCTACAGTCCCTACAATGCAAGATCAATGTAATGGAAGTCTTTCGATTCCCAATATCCATATTCCTTCAATTTCCTCTCCTATAGACGAACATTTATCATCCTTTACTTGTATTGAACAAGATCTAAGAAAAAGATAACAAATATGTGAATATAATGTTAATGTACGAGATGAGATAAGATGTTCATATCTGAATATGAGGTGGTATCAACCAGATATGATAGAGTATCCGAGTACAAAATTTTGAATTCATAATCGTCTTAAAAAAATGGTTTCAGAACTTTCATTGGTTGGAGTATTCGTGTAGAGCCCAAAATCAGTACACGTAAATCCTATGCATTTATTTAATTGTTAAATTATTTATTCAAGTTTAAAATGATTTATAGCGATGCATGATCAATTTAAATCGCATTATTTTAATTATCTATGCTCATGTGATGCACTTTAAATGTTTTCTTGAGTTTCATGTTTCAAGCGATTATTCGATGCGGGATCAAGGAAAAGAGACCGGTGACGATTTATGCAATTTTTAAATGTGGTATTTTATTTTCAAGTTAGGATTGGAGCATTTTAAATTATCTATTAAGTTTTTAGCATTTTAAAGCCTAATTTATTTAATTAGTGATTTTAAGATTTTAAAACTTTTAAAGTTTAGTCATTGTGCATTTTATTTTGTTAATTAAGGGATTTTATAAGAGAAGAGGGGATTAACTTTTAACTAACATTTTTACTTATCATTAATCAATCTGATTATCCCTAATTAATCACACACACACACACGTTACACACACTGACACACACTTACACGTTTTTACATACACCACATATACAATTTTCACACACACAACTCTTTACACTCTATTTCAGATTTTTAGAGAGAAAGCCGAGGATCTAAGATCTAGAACAACCGCCCCTCTCCTCTGGTTTTTCCCAGCGATTTTTCGTTGATTTTCTTCAAGGATAATAGTGCCACGTTCGTCCCTGATCAATCCTCGTGCCGTTCCCGCTTCGGTATCGCCGTTTCGGTATTTCAAATCATCAAAAGGCATGTATATTCTTTCGTTTTCGCATCGATCTTGTCATATTATTAATTTTGATGTTTATTATATGAAAAACATGTGAATGTTATGCAAAAGTTTGAGCAAATATGGTTGGATCGTTTTTGAAACATTTTTGGATCTCAAAACTCAAAGTTTGCTGTCATTTTAAATACTGTGATTTTTCGATCGACTTTTTGGAAAAACTTCCAACATATAAAACGTAGAATTTTTTATACCTTCGATTTGATAGTAAATTCGAAATATTTGGATAAGAAATGAGTGAGTTATAATTGTTTTTGTGGGACTGCTTAAACTGCGATTTTCTGAAAATGCGTTTTTGACGTGTTCTTGAAGTTTTATGGTTGCAGGCTTCGTTGGGGATCGACGAGTGATCGCTGCTGCGTTTACGTATATCGAGATTGATGTTGGGATGATTGTTGGTGTTTCGTTTCGTGTCATTAGGCACCGGGTTGAATTAGAAGTAGTAGGAACGGTTTTGGGGTCAAAACGTCGTGTTTACGGATTTGTTGCTTGTTTGGTGTGCTTCGTCGTTTGGGACATTTTTTGGAGTCGAGTCAATGTCATAGTGTCATAGGATGAGTCTCGAGGCATTGTTCACTGTCTGTGTAATCGAATTTGGAGAAATTAAGCTTCTAAGTCGCGGGTCCAGTGCGCTCGGCTCCCGGGCGGTAACATTTTACCGCCCGAGCGCCACTATTTCTGTCCGAATGTAGTTTCCAGAAGACCTGGCGCTGGAGCGGTAATATGTTACAGCCCGAGCACCGCCCCATCTGTAAGAAGGGTTGATTTCCACTTATTTTCAAGTTCAAATAGTGAGTTCATATCTTTTATTATTGGAAAATGTTCACACATCACTTCAGAGATTTTTTGGGGTCGATGTCATGGGTTAGAACGATGATTTAACGAGGTCAAGTCCCGAATGATCTAGGATGTCAAAAGGTATTTATGTACTTCGATGGTGAGCGCGATTACCTACCTGTAAGTTATGAAAGTTAAGGGTTTGAACGCATGTTAGTATGTGCAGTTGTGGCCCCAAGCCAGATACAACGAATCCCTCAACGCCAAGTAAGTATGTTCGACGTGCAAGAAAATATTTTAATGTTTTTGAGGTATGTTAAATGTCTTGTGACCAAATTATGTATGGGATTGGAAAGCGATAAAGCATGACAATGGACCAATCCACCCCGGTAAAGCATGACCGGGTTTAGATCATGATTGGAAAGCGGTAAAGCATGACCAGGGACCAATCCACCCGTTAAAGCATGAACGAGGAGCTCATGTATGTGGCAGTGGATCTTCTCTGTCAGCCCAGTACTGTGGTTTATTCTGATCAGGCATTTTATTTATGGGTCACTTGCTTTGAAACATATCTCTACGCAAAATGATGAAGTTCATGTATGTTCAAGTATGTATGATGCAAGCATGTTTCAGAAAAGTTTCATGTTATGGCACGTCTATGTATGTATGGAAGTTCAAGCTTTTATACGCATGTTCAAGTTTCAAGTACGTACGCTCTATTTTAAAGATTGCATATGGTTTTACTATGTAGTACTCGCTACCTCTAGTTTATACATGTTGAGTCTTTAGACTCACTAGACTTGATCGATGCAGGTGAGGATGACTTTGAGTAGACGAGGGGTGGGGAGCAATGAGCCGTCTTGGACCGCGCAGGAGGCTAAACCCGAGGACCGCCCAAGTTTTAAGATTTTATGCATGACGATTTTAATACTCTGACTTCATGAAGTGATTTATGATGTTTAAACGATCATTACTTTTGGCAAACTTGGTTTTGGTTGTTTTAATTGCAAATGTTTTTAGACGAGCAAGTTATTTTAATGCAAATTTGGAGAGTTTATTTCTTAAGTAAGAAAATTTTTATTTTTCCGCAAATTTTAAAATAGTTAAAAGTACGGTACGTTACAGTTGGTATCAGAGCGGTGTTCTTGTAAAGGGTTACACCTACTGCCAGTTGCAAGAAGCTCATGAAGCCACACCTCAAGTCTCTAAGTTTTAAGGTTTTGAATTATTTCATGTAGTAACCATTGAGCCATGATTTCAGCATGTCCATGTTTTAAGTTCAAGTTACGTGCATCTTATGCTTTTGATATTATATTCATGCACATTGGGTTTACGTGTTGGGTAAATGGTTGTAACAGTATGCCTTCTAGACGCATGATTAACCGGGAGGCAAGGGATGAGGACGGAGAGATTTTAGAAGAGGGGAGAGACGCTCCTCCTCCTCCACCGCCTGATATGCAGGCACAGATACTTGCAGGTATGACTCAGTTCTTCGCACAGTTCGCGGGGAACCAGGCTGCAGTGTAGACAGGGCAAGGCCCAGACCAGAGGCAGTGTATGAAAGGTTCAGGAGGATGAACCCAAAGGAGTTCTCGGGGACTACTGACCCGATGATAGCTGAAGGATGGATTAAGTCCATCGAGGTGATTTTCGCTTTTATGGAATTGCAAGATGCAGATAGGGTCAGGTGTGCCACATTTCTTCTGACAGGGGACGCCAGACTGTGGTGGGATAGTGCATCAGTGTCACTGAACTTGCAAACGCTGACGTGAAATGGGTTTAAAGAGGTATTCTACTCCAAGTACTTCACTGAGGAAGTACGATCTAGATTGACTAGGGAGTTCATGATGCTGCGACAGTGAGACAGCAGCGTGGGAGACTTTGTCAGAAAGTTTGAAACGGGGTGTCACTTTGTGCCCCTGATAGCTAATGATGCCCAGGGGAAGCTGAGGCATTTCATGGACGGTTTGCGGCCGATCTTGCGCCGTGATGTGAGGGTTGTTGGTCCGACTACGTATGCATGTTGCCGTGTCGAGAGCTTTGGCGGCAGAGCAGAACCAGAGGGACATTGAGGTCGATAGGCAGGGCAAAAGGCCCTATTAGGCGCCTCAGCTGCAGCAGCAGCGACCTCAGTTTAAGAGGCCTTTCCTAGGACAGCAGGGAAAGAGACCATTTCAGGGATCACCGAAGGGCAAGGGTCCCGTTCCACATCAGAAGGCTCCTCAGAGGTCGGGTGTGCCCGAAGTACAACCGCCAGCATTCAGGACAGTGTTTATATGGAGCGGGCAAATGCTTTAAGTGCAGAGCCAGCGATCATATGTTAAAGTAGTGCTCTCAATGGAAGCAGCCGACCCAGGGAAGGGTATTCGTCATGCATGCTCAGGAGGCGAACCCAGACACGACATTATTGACCGGTAAACTCACTTAGTTAAACACCGTATTATTTTGCCATGCATGTTTAAAATTTTATTTTGGATTATTAGTGTGCTAATAGTATTTTTAGTGACTTGTGTAGAGATTTTACTACTGTGTTTGAGGTTAAGATTAGAATTTTTGAGATATAAGTTTTGTGTTGTGCTATCGTCTCTCAGGAAATATTTTCATAAAAGGAGTCGCCACGAAGGCCTTGATAGATTCAGGGGCCACTCACTCTTTTATCTAAGAGACGTTTGCTTATCATCTGAACGTCAAGTCTATTGGACTCGACGTGAGCTATTCAGTGACAGTCCCATCAGAGGAAGAATTATCAGCCACTAGCGTGGTCAAAGACATCGATATTGAGCTGCAGGGTCACCTAGTGTATGCCAATCTGATCGTGTTGCCGATGCCAGAATTTGATATCATTTTGGGAATGTACTGGCTGACAAAAAACATAGTTCTTATAGATTTCCAGAAAAGGTCAGTGTTGGTAAGACCTTTGGGCATGGAGCAGTTTCTCTTTGAGCCAGCGAGATGGAGTAGTTTCCCTCGCATGATCCTCTTGCATGCAGGCGTGAAGACTTATGCACAAGGATTGTCAAGCTTTCTTGGTCAGCATTGTATCTACACCTGACGTACCCACTCCATCAATAGCTGATGTACCAGTAGTCAGAGATTTTCCTGACGTCTTTCCGGATGACGTCACAGGCCTTCCACCAGAATTAGAGGTGGAGTTTTCAATTGACCTTGTGCAGACACCGTGCCAATCTCTAAGGCACCGTACCGTCTAGCACCAGCTGAGATGTTAGAGCTCAAGCAGCAGATTCAGGAGCTTCTA